>NC_133411.1:29392500-30017500 GCF_049350105.2 Macaca mulatta
TTATTTAGGGCCACCTAAAGTTCCCTTCTCATTACAGGACTTTAGGCAAATAAAGGAAGACTTAGGTCAATTTTCTGGCAACCCCAATAGGCATATAGAAGCTTTCCAGAATTTAACTCAGGTGTTTCACCTCACATGGAAGGACATTATGCTGCTGCTAAACCAAACCCTAACAGTATCTGAAAAGCAGGCAACTCTGCACGCAGCAGATACTTTCAGAGATGAGCAATATCACCTATAATACATCAAAAGGGAATAAAGGAGAAATAGCAAAAACACCATTCCCAATAGGAGGGGAAGTACTTCCTCTTGACAAACCTGACTGGGATCCCAATAGCTCTGCAGATAAATAGAAAAGGAAGCACTTTTTAATATACATTCTAAAGGACCTATGAATAACTAAAGTCAGACCTTGTAATTTCTCTAAACTGTCTATAATAGACAAAAAGCCAGAAAAGAATCCTGCAGCCTTTAGGGAAAGATTGAGAGTGGCACTAATAGAGTACTCCTCCTTATCCCCTGATAAGGGACAGGTCATTCTAAAGGATCCATTTATTACACAGGTAGCTCCTGATATTAGAAGGAAACTACAGAAGCAAGTTGTAGGACCATATAGTACCTTACAGAACCTCCTGAAGGTGGACACTTTGGTCTTTTATAATGGGGACCAGGAGGAGGCACAAAGGAAAGAGAGAAAGCTCAGGAGAAGGACAAAGTCTCTAGTAGCTGCTTTAAAGCCTTGCAAAGTCCAGGATCCCTGAAGCATATCCACTGGTCATTATCAGTGTGCCAAGCCAGGGCATTTTAGAAAGAGTGACGAAACAGCAAGAGGAAGCCACCTTGACCCTGTCCAGCCTGTGGTGGAGACCACTGGAGATTAAACTGCACCCAGATGTGGAGGTTACCAGGGTCAGAACCCAAGCTATATAAAGAAGGTTATAAAGAAAGATATTTTATATAGGAAAGGATAAGAAAGGATCTTGTATGTTAAATTCTTGTCCTAAAAAGAAATGACTGGTTGTTTAAAGGGCGGATGTTTTGGACAAGTCAGAAAGTTTAAGTATGTTGCAAGAGGGCTGAGGAAGTCATAAAATAACAATTAAAGGAAAGAAATTCCCAAGACTAACACTAAAGTTATTTTAGCCACTAAATAATATTTTTCTCAATCATATCACAAGTTATGAAAATGGCCTAAACCTAAAATTATTCACTGCTGCCAAAGCAAAGTGGAAAGGAGTATGTTACTTTTATATTAAAAATTCTGGTAATGTACAGCGCCGTCTAGTGGAGACAAACCGGTATTACAATCCATTGGTGTAACTAATAGATATCAAACTCTACTGTCGTAGCTGGGGTCTATAGGACCTCCACTAACCGTGGTAATCTTAATGCCCATATTCTAATTATATATTTTAAACGTTTTTATAAAATTGATCTCTTTTCACTTAGAAGCAATCAAACTCCAAATGGTGCTGCAAACAGAGCCACACATAAACATGCCATTTTTCCAAGAACCCTTAGATCAACCTCAGGAGAAGCCCCAACTGCTGTCCCCCCAACAAGACGCCCCTTTTCAGCAGGAAGTAGCTAGAAAGAATTGTTGTCCAACACCCTCTGACAGCAATTAGTGTTATGTCTCCTGAGGGGGGAAATAATACAGGAGTTATTAAGAAATTATTTGTAGGCAGCTAGAAAGGGTAAAAGAGTTCTTGGTGGAATTTTCCTTTAATAACAAGAAGCCCTAAATCATTTCATCTCTAACAGAAAGCAGCCTGAAGAGTCAGGCATAGATATGCAAACTAGAAGCTTTTATATGTAAATGTTGGCAGCTGTACCTGGAAACCAGGTAAATTCAATATGCTGCATCCTGCTCTCTTTACCTTGTCACCACCTGTGTGCTAGTATCATGCAAGTAAAACCACGTGTGTAATCATTATGGAAACCAACAGCTAGAGGCCACATTTGCATAATAAAAGACTAGGGTGGAGGGCCAGTCTTTTTGTGGGCTATATAAATGGCACACCTGGTCAAACAAATCCTCTGGACCCTACGTATATCATAAGGTCTCCTCAAGCTTCCATACAAAATCAATGGCATCCCACCACAAACTAGAAACCATCTCTTGAGCGACCCACTTCCTCAGCACGAGGAAGCTTTTCTTTCTCTCTCTTTTTCTTTATCTATTAAACTTTCCACTCCTAAAAACACTCTTTGTGTGTATCCATGTCCTGAATTCTTTCTCGACCAAGACAAAGAACCAGGTTATATACTCCAGACAACGGAGCCATTTCAGCTTCAGAGGGTTGAAGCCTCAAGCCTTGGGAGCTTCCATGTGGCATTGAGCTTGTGAGTGCACAGAAGTCAAGAATTGAGGTTTAGAAACCTCTGCCTAGATTTCAGAAGATGTGTGAAAATGCCTGGATGCCCAGGCAGAAGTTTGCTGTTGGGGTGGGGTCCTCGTGGACCCCACTGCTAGGGCAGTGGAGAAGGGAAATATGAGGTGAGTCCCCCACACAGAGTCCCTGCTGGGGCACTGCCTAGTGGAGCTGGGAGAAGAGGGCCACTGTCCTACAGACCCCAGTATGGTATATCCACTGACAGCTTGCACCTTGCACCTGGAAAAGCTGCAGACACTCAATGCCAGCCCATGGAGGCAGCAGGGAAGGAGGGTGTACCCTGAAAAGCCACAGATGCAGAGCTGTCCAAGACTATGGGTACCTACCTTTTGTATCAGCATGACCTGGATGTGAACCATGAAGTCACAGGAGATCATTTTGGAGCTTTACAATTTGACTGCCCAACTGAATTTTGGACTTGCATGGGACCTGTAGCCCTGTTGTTTTCTCCAATTTCTACCATTTGAAATGGCTGTATTTACCCAATGCCTGTACCCCCCTTGTATCTAGGAAGTAACAAACTTGCTCTTTATTTTACAGGCTCATAGGTGGAAGGGATTTGTCTTGGATCAGATTTTGGTCTGTGGACTTTTGAGTTAATACTGAAGTGAGTTAAGATTTTGGGGGACTGTTGAGAAGGCATGCTTGATTTTGAAATGTGAAGATATGAGATTTGGGAGGAGCCAGGGATGGAATGATATGGTATGGTTCTGTGTCCTCAACCAAGTTTCATCTTGTAGCTCCCATAATTCCCACATATTGTGAGAGGGACCTGGTGGGAGATGACTGAATCATGGAGGTGGATCTTTGTCATGCTGTTCTCATGATAGTGAATGGGTCTCACAAGATATGATGGTTTTAAAAATGGAGTTTTTCTGCACAAGCTCTTCTTTTGCCTGCTGCCATCCATGTAAGATGTGACTTGCTCCTCCTTGCCTTCTGCCATGATTGTGAGAGCACCTCAGCCATGTGGTACTGTAAGTCCAATAAACCTCTTTATTTTGTACATTTTCCAATCTCAGATATGTCTTTATCAGCAATGGGAAAATAAAATAACACAGATACATATTCTACATGTGGAATTGCTGGGTCACAGAGAGCAAGTATTTTCACTGTCATAAATATGGCCAAACAATTTCTCCAAAATATATACAATAATATAAAATCCTGCTAGCAGGCTGAGGGTTATTAAAGGTTTTTGTTATTCTACCTTCTTTCCAGTACTTCAATTTTCAATCAATTAATTTTAGACATTCTGTGGCTTACTGATTTCTCCTTGTAGCTTTAATTTGCATTTACTTAATAAACGAAATTAAACACCTTTTCATATGATCACTTGGCCATTAGATAGTCTCTTTTGTGACATGCCTATTAACTTATTTTGCCAATCTTATTATTTGTGTTAACTTTTTAATGTTTATTAGTTATGTGGGTCACAAACATCTTCTTCCCTCTGCAATTTCTCTGTTTTGTCTCATAATTTAAATATATCTGCATAAGCACAATGTTGAGAAATATTGATGTAAATAACAGAAAAGCCATGTTTGTTTAAAGTGATTTGTCACTGATTTAGAGCTCACAGTGGTGAAGGGAAATAGGAGAGAAGGCTCAAGTGTCACCCTAATATTTACAATTATTTAAAACGCAAATATATCCAAATATATCCTGAAGAGAAAGAAAGAAGAAATAAAGAGAGACAAAGGGAGAGGGAGGCAGAAAGAAAGAAAGAAAGAAAGAAAGAAAGAAAGAAAGAAAGAAAGAAAGAAAGAAAGAAAGAAAGAAAGAGAAAGAAAGAAAGAAAGAAAGAAAGAAAGAAAGAAAGAAAGAAAGAAAGAAAGAAAGAAAGAAAGAAAGAAAGGGAGGGAGGGAGGGAGGGAGAGAGAAAGAGAGAAAGAGGGAAGGAGAGGGAGGGAGGAAGGAAGGAAAAAGGGAGATAATGAGAGAAAGCAGGAGAGAGAGGAGGAAAGAAACAGAGAAAAATGGAAAGGAAGACAGAGGAAAATGGAAAGGGGAAAGAGGAAAAAGGGAAAAGAATGGAGAGGAGTAGAGAGAAAAGGAAAGGACACGGATATATTTCCTTCATAACTCAGTAAATGGTTCTAAAGTTATCCCAGTTACTCAAGCCCAAATCCTAAGAGGTCAGCAGTGTTTCTTCTCTTTTCTTTATCTTTCACATGTAGGCATGTACAATTGTTCTGCTTTCATATACAATCCGTAAGTAATATCTCTACTTTCAAAACATCGGAAAAAAAGGCCAATGTGGCTGAGTATAGTAAGAACAAAATGGTGTTATAAAGATTAACAGACATTGGTTTTGTCTGGTTTTGTTGACTCTCATGTTTCATGGCACAAATTTAGAATGTATTCTAATAGAAAAAATAAGTTGTTCTTATAGACAGGAAACTTAGCTAAAATGTTACCTTCTTTGAATAGCTTCCTTAAAACTACAATGCAACATACCCATCTGTCCAAATCAACCCAGCTGTCACTTTCTCTCATATCACTGTGTTTTTGTCTTCATGGCACTCATAACTACATGAGTAGTTTGACTCTGTGTATATTTTTCTGTTACCTATGAAACTCTATGAGAACAGAGATTTGTATTTCTTTTACACCTGCATTTCTAATACAAAGAAAGTCACCGACATAAAGTGAGAACTCAACATATTTGTAGAATTTGTATTTGTATAGTCTGATACAACTATATGTCTAGAATTTGGGGAAAGGAAGAAGTAGATCCATTATGGTGTTTATTTCTCTTAGTTTGCATCAATCACAAAAATTAAAAATTGAGAATTTTTAATTACTTTTTATCTCTACCAAACTATACATGTGTTTTAGCACCATGACTAGCAGGAAGAGAGAGGTACACAGAATAAATTTCCATAATTCTAGCTATCATGAGATTAATGGAAACCATATAGGGTAATATCCAAGGCTGAAAACATAAGGTGCAATCTTATTTAACGTAAAAATGTTTTCACAGAAACTTATTGAGTAGCTGATTGTGTAAGGTTTTTAATCAAATAAAAAAAGTCACATTACTAATGGCTGGACATAAGGCAGATGGTCATGATCATAGCTACCATATTATCTCAGCAATCTGTAAACCACTGCTTTTATGAGAGTGAACTATTACTTTAATTTTGGTCAACATCTGTGATTTTTGCATTGAGAATAACCTGGCAATAAAAAGAACAATGGTGCATACCAGGGGTGCTGGATTGCTTTTTAAAATTTTTCTCACATGGCATATTTAAAATAAAGCAAGATGATTGCACTTTTATTAATGCGACAGACTGACAATGGGATTGGGATGTTCATGGCTTTCATCTTTGGTTATATTGTTTCCAAGTACCCAATTATCTTTTACTGTATATGGAATTGAAAGGTACTACTTGTATTTAGAAGGAGGGAAATGAGACACATTAACAGTGAATATAGCATTCATTTTGTGAATGTGAATACTTTCTCTTCCAGTCTTTGCATGTTTATAAAGTTATATGTTCTAAAAATAGGCATTCAAACGTTAGAGTAATAAGGTTGCAATTTCATGGAGAAAGAGACAGATGCAACTCCCAGAGAATTGGAATTGACCTCACAAAGTTATCTAATAATTAATCACAGTTGTTCTTTCTCATTTCCTAGAATGGGCTAGACCTGCTTATTAAATAATATTTCTCAGACATCTAGGTCACTGCTTCTCTTCAGCTTTCTCTGCTAACACCTGTTACCTATTTGTAAAGTTACTTCTTAATCTGAGTTTCTTTAAATTTCCATACAAACTTTTATTACAGCAGGCATATCAACTTATACCATAGTATTAAATATTTTAGCTGCTCATTTTTTCTGTTATACTGTAAGGTCTTTGATGGTAGGAATTAAGTTTATTCATGTTTAAGATAGTAGGTTTTAGTCTATTATAACAGGGATTTTGGAGCCATATGGTCTCAGATGCCCTTGAGTTGAGCTTTCAAGATAGGAGCAATATGCCATTGAGCAAACGATCTTCTTTATTTCACCGTTTCTCATTTGTAAAAGGAAACAGTAAGAGACTGGAATTTTGGGGATGTAATTAGGGTTAAATTAGTTAATATTCTATCTCTTCTTAGTTTTATACCAAGTTCTCTCTACAGTGTCTGGTATTTAGTTAGAATTAATTGGCTATTTGTATCTTTACAAATGAAATCCCATGGCAAATTTCAACCTTATGAAATTCCACTGCTTGGCATACATAGATGCTCAGTAATTATTTGTTCATTTAATAAAGGCATCAACAAATGAATAGTAAAAAAAAAAATAGTATACTCTCTCTCTCAAGGAAAATTAGATTAAGCAAAATTAATTCACAGTTTAATTTTCTAAATTAAGAAAGGGACTAATATCAGTAAATCTTCTACATGGTTCAAAAAATTCTACATGTAACATTTCATTTTGTCAGTAAAGGGACTGCTTAAGTAACTCAATTATATTTGGTGGGCAGCAGCCAAAATAATTTAAATTAAGGTTGTCTAAATGAAATCCATAATGCACTTTATATGTTGTGGAGTGTTCATTACTGGAATCTTCATCTTATACTGGTAGAAAACATTATGCAGTAATGAAGAGTCACTTTAACTGGTTGAAGGAATCATACAGATGCTAGAAAAATCTAAATTTTTTATTCTAAGAAGCAGTAATTAATCCAACATTCTTTTCCTTCTTGGTAGCTCCAGTGCCCAGTTGCTCCTCTTGCAAAATTTAGGTCTGCACAGTACAGAAGATAAGTGAGGACCAGAGAGATAATGGACAGAATTAAGGCCAAGTCAAAGTGAAAATGACATAACTGGAAAGAGCTAATGAGGATGAAGATAACCAAAGTATCTAAAATCTTTGATTAACAGGCACAAAATCATCCATTTATTTAGCAAATACTTACTGAGCTCCATTTATGTAGTAAGCACTCTTTAAGGTGTGGGCAAACAGTACAATATACATATATATGAGAGGCCAAGTGCACAAATAAGAGATGAGAATTCCTAGGGATACTTCACAGAAAATTAACATTTAAGCAGAGATATAAAGGAGATAAGATACAGCAAGGGGAAAGGATAACGTCTGAGCATTAGAATAAGTTATTTGGGGATTAGTTGAGAAAGCGCAAAAACCATGAAGTGGCAGGGTGCCAGGGTGAAGGATAAAGAGCGAGGAGTCTCTGTTGGAGTGGAGAGAATGAATGAGAAGTATTAGAAAATGAGACTAGAGAGTGTAAAGCAAATCCTATAGGGGTTTTTCTTTTTCCTTTTTTTTCCCAAGACACTGCTAAGATGCTGACTTTTATTCTGAGTGAATTAATAATATGTTAAGCAGTTCTGAGCAGCAAAATAACTCACACTTTTGCATAATATTCTCACCTTCTCTGTTGAGAATGGACTGTAAGGGAGTGGGAGAGAGTGACATCAGAGGCAATAATCAGTCTTAGAGGATTAGTGGGATTAGTGTGTGTATCAGAATGACATCAATGAGGACTGGGAGGAACCTGCCACACTGTAGAAGGCACCAATGGGACACTCATTGAGAAACTCCTTAGCAAATGCAAGAAGGGACCCAGAAGACTCACCAGTATATTTATATCTTTACTTATAAATAAGATAGGCATCAAATTTTATTTTCTATTTATTATTTTTAGATTGATTATAAATATTAACATTTTACTATCAGATAAAAAAGAAAATGAAGCTTTGTTCTTTCCCGACTTTTTCTGTATGGCAATATAAGCTGCGCTTGTAAACATGGATGCTGCTGAAAGACAGTCCTTGGCATTTACTGCATTGAGTCAGTGTTGATTATTGGTTCAACCTCTCCATATCCTTTTTTGTTAAATAGGAAAATATCGTAGTTTATGGGAGTTTGTGATGATTCGATGAGATAATATTTGGAAAGTAGCATGTATGTATTAACTACTTGATAAATACAAACTAGCACTGTTATTTAAAATATTCAATTATTCAGTAATTATTGAATTATTTCAAATAATCCTGATGAGAGTTGATGGAGTATGGCCTAAGTATTAGCAATGGAAGTGACAGTGGTAAAAATTTTGTATGTTTTGTTTTATAAATATATACATATATATATACACACACACACACATAGACCATATGTATGAATTCTTTGATTTTACTTTTGTTGTTTATATTTGTTGTTTTTATACCATATGTTTCTGTATATGTGGTTACTATCGTTTTCTTTTTTTGTGCATTTTCTCTCTTGGTATTTGAATGATTTGTATGCAATAATGAAACAGCATCCATTAATTCTTTAATTTAGAGTGTTCTTAATAATTATAACTTTCTAAATCTACTCCTCTCTCCATGTTTGTTTTGGTACATTCTGTGAAAAAGGTCAATATGCTTTCTAAAAACTGTTTATAAGTATAATAGTTTTTCTTTTCTTTCATAAAGGATTCTTGCCTTCTGTTTTGTAACCATATATTTCATGATTAACTAATACTTTGGTTTTTTTTTTAGTGTGTAATCAACTTTATAGATCACAGTTTATATAGATTTTGAGTTAGTATTTTGATTTGAGTCTCTATTGTCTGAGGTTTTAAATTTTTTCTAAAGCCTTTTACATAGATATTAATTGATCCTTGAATATATATTATTCTAGTACATTTACAAGTGAATGTCTATTTGAATAAGTATAGTATTCTTGAGTAAAACTATTTTACTTTTCTTATTTTTTCTTCTCATTTTTTTGCATTTCATTCAGTCTCTAGTACATACAATTGGTATTTGTTTTCATACCATTTTTCTCTTGAATATCTCAATTGATAAATAAATTATATTATTTGTAGCTATCACGTGTGTTATGTGAGATATTTAATTACTTTGAATTATAAACTAATTTATCTAAACAGTTTAAAATATACATGTGACTATAGTTTAAATGTGTCCCCTCCAAAATTCAAGTGTTGCCAATGTGATAGCATTAAGAGGTGGGACATTTAAGAATTGATTATGCCAGGAGAGTTTCTTGTTAATGAAACCAAAAGCTATGTAAAAGACGCTGCACGCAGAGTTTGACTAGCTTGCTCTTCAGCTCTTTTGCCTGTGGGGACACAGTGTTCTGCTCTTTCAAAGGATACAACCTGACCAGACAATTGAAACTGCGGGGGTCTTAATCGTGAACTTCTCAGCCTTCAGAACTGTGAGAAATAAATATCTGTTCTTTATAAATTACCCAGTCTCAGATATTTCGTTATAGCAGCACAAAATGGACTAAGATACATGTCATCTTAGAGGAGAAATAAAGGAGAAAATAGTTGAGCAGATGCAGTGGGGTCATATGTGTATATATTTGAATCATAAGGAGAGAAAAGAAGTTTAATTAAGCCGAAGTTACTTCCAATTGTAGAGGAAAGTATAACAAATATTAGAAGGGGCACAAATTCCTACGTATCCACTACACAATGCTTTACTGAAATAGGATAAGTTCATAGCATAGGCTGTTCCATGAAATACCTGTCAGGTTGCTTTTGTGAAAGCTGAAGTTGTTTAATGAATCTATTTACTGAGTTTATGTTTCCTATATACATCTTTGTATATAGTTTCTACTGAGGAAGCAAGAGATTTACAAAATGTGTTAAGTAGAAGTGTAATGCCCTTTTGTGAGATTATCACAATAAAATCTAACTTCTCTTGAGAGAAGCTGGCCTCAAAGTACATAAATACAAATTAAATAAAAGGAAAGATATAAAGAAAACTTTTATGTAAATCTTTACAAACTTCCCCAGCAGAAGGCAGGATGCTACTAAGAGTGCCACGTGCAGAATGTTCGTATGCAACACACACACACACACACACACACACACACAGAAAATCTGTGGTCTCAGCAGAGCAAAGTACTTCGCATTGGCTCTAGATAAAAGTATTCCTCACAGATGGGGATGATAACTTCAATGAAGCACCTTCACTGTTGGAAACTCTGACCTTCTAGTCACTGGCCAGATTGTTTACAAATACATAATTTAAAAAAAATCCTCATAAACCAACAAAATCATTAGTGCTATAATGCCTTTTAATTTATAGATAATTTTGGGATCTATCTAGAGAAAAATAGATGAAATGAAGCTATAATATTAATCAATGATAAACAATATATTTTTAGCATGCTCATCATTCTTTATAGTTTTAAATGCACTGTTATCTATTTCTCATTCTTCAATAGGTAAAATTATCCATCATTCATTGTATTGTGACAATCTTTCACTTAATTTGCCTTTTAACCTTAAATTTTGTCATAGGGTTTTTCACTCTCTAAAGATAGACTTTTCCTTTTTGCCGAGATTATGAGTCCTTTAGAAATATAAACGTATACAATAGCTTATATTTTCAAAAATGTACCTGCTTTGTGATATATGCAAATATTTATTTTCTCATACTGAATAAGATAAAAGTTTAAAATACTGTGAGTTAAAAAAACAGATCAATCTTAGCTAATATTCTAGGGAGAAAATATAATAACTGACATTTTAATTGAGTTCCTGAAAAAAGAATAGAATTGGAAAGTAGAAGATGTAGTTAGGGTATCTAAAGAGCAAGTTGCTGCAAAAGCAAGGTAAAAAGTGCTGCATGTCACACATTTGACTAGGTTTTACAAAGTGAAATTAGGAAAATTGTGACACATATGTTCAAGAAAGGAAAATACATGGAGTCCATGAAATCTAGAAGAATGATAACAAGAGATAGTTCTCTTAAGGGGGTGGCAGTGAGAATGAAAAGAGAAAATGAATGTTGCAAACATGAGAGTGAGATGATGAAGAGAGTGTGTGTATATACTGGGGAGTCAGAGGAGATAGTTATAGACTCACAGTCATTGTGAAAAAAGGTAAGGCAGCCAGAAAAGGAGGACTGTTTGAGAAAAAAATAAGAAATTAAACATTTTTAACCATTAAATATATTTATTTTAAAAAATCTAATATTTTGCTTATTTTTTTACCAAAAACAAAGCCTCATACATGTGGTTGAGAGAAAAGTTTGCCTGGGGAGACTAGACATCTATTGATCAATCAATTGATCAGTCTATTTATTTTGCTATCTTGTTTGTATATAAGTATACGTGAAACGGGGATAATGCAGGGTAGAGAGAATAATGAGGTCTGTAAGGGGTAAGGTTTTATGTAATTCACAAGGGAGATCCACCTTGATAAAGTTAAATTTGAGCAGAGATCTAAAGGGAGTGAGGTAGCAATACACGATCATTGGGAGGAAAAATACACTAAACGGAATAAGCAAACATTAAGGGCCTGGTGTGGGAATAAATATACTTGATGAATTCCATTAGCTGCAATGAAGCCATAGTGGCTGGGCCAAAATGAATGAAAGCAAGAGTGCTTTAAGAAATGAGGTTGGAGACTGGGCGCAGTGGCTCACGCCTGTAATCCTACCACTCTGGGAGGCCGAGGCGGGCGGATTGCCTGAGCTCAGGAGTTTGAGACCAGCCTGGGCAACATAGGAAACCCATCTCTACTAAAATACAGAAGAAATTAGCCGAGCGTGGGGGCGTGCGCCTGTAATCCCAGCTACTCCGGAAACTGAGGCAGGAGAATTGCTTAAACCCGGGAAGCGGAGGTTGCAGCGAGCTGACATTGCGCCACTGCACTCCAACCTGGGCGACAGAGCAAGACTCCTTTTCCACAGGAAAAAAAAAAAAAAAAAAAAAAAAAAAAAAAAAAAAAAAGGTTAGAGAGGAAATCTGTAAGCTGGTCTTCCAAAGCGTTGACAAATCTATGGGCATTACTCTACATAAGATTGAAAGCCACGGCAAGGACTTAGCAGAACAGTAACATATTACTAATTTTTAGCAGGATTACTCTGCCTTAGTTTAGAGAATTGACTCTCAAGAAGTGAAGACTGGCAGCCAGGGGAAAGGCCAGGAGATATTGCAATTGCCTAGGTGAAACATCACCAGCATTTTGGACCTGCATAATTGCCTGTACAAGATAGTGAAAGAAGCCAGAATCAGTACATAAATTCAGGGTGGAGGAGGGAAGACTTTCTGAGAGGAGCTAAACAATTTGGAAGAATGATGTCGCAATTTCCTGATGTGAAAAAGATGGAAAGGAATAGGGTTGTACTGGAAAATCAACAGTTTTGTTTAAAACGTATTAAATGTGGGCTGGGCGCGGTGGCTCAAGCCTGTAATCCCAGCACTTTGGGAGGCCGAGAAGGGTGGATCACGAGGTCAGGAGATCGAGACCATCCTGGCTAACACGGTGAAACCCGTCTCTACTAAAAAAAAAATACAAAAAACTAGCCGGGCGAGGTGGCGGGCGCCTGTAGTCCCAGCTACTCGGGAGGCTGAGGCAGGAGAATGGCGTGAACCCGGGAGGCGGAGCTTGCAGTGAGCTGAGATCGGGCCACTGCACTCCAGCCCGGGCGACAGAGCGAGACTCCGTCTCAAGAAAACAACAACAACAACAACAACAACAACAAAAAAAAAACATATCAAATGTGAGATGACTATTAAACATATAAATGAAAGTCAAAAGCACACTTGTATATGAGTCTGAAATTCAGGAGAAATTTTAGGGATAACACAAATTACTGATTGTGCCAAGAATAAGATGTATTAAAGCTGTGAAACTTAACTGGTTCATAATTATGTTTAGTTTTGAATGCCTATTTTAATTTCACCATAACTCATCTGTCCTGTTTTCTTGTTCCTTTCTGACACCAGTAGCTCTTCCTATTTATTAAGTAATTGCTATTGTATCACAAAACTTTCCCCAACTCATAATATATAAACAAATATATAATCATATATACTAGAAAATTGTTCTCCCTTGTTTTAAGGGGATTTCATTATGTAAATTTTACTCACTTTATAACAAGCTTTTTCAACCCATGGGCCTCCAGCTATATGTGGCCCAGGACAGTTTGAATATGGCCCAACACAAATTCATAAGCTTTCTTAAAACATTGTGGGATTTTTGTGTGTGTGATTTTTTTTTTTTCAACCTCATCAGCTATCATTAGTGTTAGTGTACTTTACATGTGGCCCAGGACAATTCTTTTTATGATGTGGTCCAGGGAACCCAAATGGATAACACAATTGACAACTTCCTATTTGCTCCAACTATACAATGTTTTCATAATATTCCATGGTATGCATTAACCATTATTTATGAATGTGTTCAATTACTTATCATATTGATTGATATAAAATATATTTCTATTAGCTTTTATATTTTTCAGACTTTTATAAGAAGGCTATAATGTTTCATATTTCTTCTATAGATCTGTGAGATTACACTTCTTCATTTCTACCCCATCTCCACCAGTGCAGTTTTCATTATTTTTTAATTTTTTATTATTACTTTTATGATTGCATATTCCATTGTTACTCTAATTATGCATTTTTTATCTAAAGACATTTTCTCTTTTTTGAATTGCTCCAAAAGCAAGAAAATTTTCTCATATGTAATGCATTCCTTATGTATTGGTCGACTTATTGCCTTACCTGAATTTCCCAGTGTCTTTTTATCTACTTTTGTATTTCTCAGTGTATTGTTCTCAGGCCCTGTCTTGCTAAAATGTTCACTTCCTCAGTGGTGGTCCTTTATTAGTTGGAACCTGTGAATGTTCAAAGTTCAAAGTTTATTGCAGGTATATCCTTTTGCAAATGACTAATGTTAACTGCCTTTTGCATTTGTTTTGCTTGTTTTGTGAACCCCATGAGTTGCTTGGGCTTATCTTTGGAGTTATCATTCTACCCTGAGCATTGTCCTATAACATAAAAGCTATTTTTTTGTGTGTGGGTGAAGATGGCAGGGGAGAGTGAGGAGGGAGCTATAATAGTATTACTTTTCTCATCTTTATAGATATTATATATTACTTCCTACATAATATTTTCCTGGACACATTAGGTAAATTACTCTTTGAACACATACATACTTTAAACAGAGGTAACACAGATGAACGGTTATGCAATTAAACTCTGCATCAGAAAGACACATAGTTTGGTTCTAGGCTGTGTGCATTCTGAAGAAACATATAGTGAGCTTTCTAACATATGATAAGAGCCCATTCCATAACAACAGTAGTAGTAATAATAATAACATCAACTGTAATAACTACAAATTAACTATAGGAAAGCAGATGATAAAGCAAAGTGATAACAGCTGATCAAAAAAGATAATCATAAGAACATTGACAGAAAGAAAGGATAACATCATACATCCATTTGTGATATGATATTAAATCCTATGGCCAAATTCAAGATTTTCTGGACAAAGAAAGAAACTTATATGTATATTTTAAAATTTCTTTATGAATGATGATGCGTCTGGTTGGTTTTATATATTTCTTAAGTAGCCAATTAAAATGTGATTCAGCTGAAATTTGCAATCATTTTAGTCATTTAAATTATTAGTGTTCCAGCTATAACATTCACTAAAGCTTGGTTAGCAGTTGCAGTAGTTACTTGTTTTTTATAGATGAGAAAATGACCCAATGATTTCCTGTCTCAAATGGTCACATATCTGTCAAGAATTCAATGCCTAACTCATAAATACAATGTTTCACAATGCTTGGAAAATATTTGTTTTTTATTGTTGACATATAAAATATCATTGATAGTGGTAGAGACTTTTATATTCCTGTAAAGCCTTAGGAAAAAAAACACTTTATTTTGCCAGATTACACTGTTAGTACTTTGCCTTTAATTCCATTTACATAACATATGATTTGATGTCACTATAACTAATACTTCCAGAGTTTATGTTTAATTTTATGTTAAATCAAATAATTCCATAATTTTGAACATTTTTATTAGAGACAGTTTCTCTTTTTATGCCAAAATATTTCTTCATGCATTCACACATTTTATAATGTATTGACTCTTCTATTTACCTCAAACCCATATAAATGGTAAAATAATCACCTCCTGCTTTAGAGATTGTCACTGGCATATTGTAGCACTCTAAAGTGCAAAGTAATCATCAGGATGCTGATGTTTGCATTATTTCTATAAGTAATGAATGACTTAAGTGAACAGTAAACGTACACTTATTATAGGTGCAGGTATGGATTGAACGTACACCTATTATAGTGCAGATATGGATTGAAATACTCTGACATAATTTACTAGAGACTCTGCTCACTGGAGGATGGCAGAACAGGACTCTCTAGTGATTGTGCCCCTGTAGAAACATCAATTTGAACAACTATTCACATGAGAAGATATCTTCACTTGACTTAAGAAAACCAGTTAAGAGATCACAATACCTAGTTTTAGCAAAATAATAAGAAAGGATGCATTGGAGAGGATAGGAAGAACGGTATCTCATTGCCTTCACCATCTCTCCCCCTTGCCCAAGCTGTGAAGTATGGAGAGAGATGCTATCTGCTTAAGGGAAGGAGAAGAAAGTGTGCGTCAACTTTGCTTTGAAACCCAGCAACAGTCCCACCACAGAATAACACAATACCAGACAAATCCTCGTGGCCCCTGATTCCAAGTTTGTGTCTATGGATGAAAGTTCTAGACCTTCCCTGGCACCAGCAGGGAATCCACCACCCCAGCAATTTGAACCTGTGTCCCAGCGTGCTTCACTACCATCTGACTAAAATAGTCTCAGGACCCCAAAACATTCTAGCAGCTGGAAGGCCATGGTGGCCATAGACTTTGGGTGAGCTCTTGCACTCTGGTGATCTGGGAGGCTATGAGCTTTAGACATAACTCAGCACAGCATCAACTATGGTAGCCACACATATGTCTGCATCACAACTTCCAACCCCAGGCAGCACAGAGATGAGAAAGAGTTTTTCTGCCTAGGAGAATAAGAGAAAATTGAGTAATGGACTCTGCCTTGGAACACAGGGAACACCCCTGGGTGTGGTCTTTTCCAGGTACATCTGGGTCAGGGACCACAGAGACTGTGAGACAGTTTTAGCAAGCTTGGGCTTAGGGTGCCCTCTGTTGCTATATGGCTGTAGTAATCACAGGGTTAGAAACCCTAACAATCAGAATCCATTGATTCTTGGAAAGTCCTCTGAAGAAGTAACAGTACAAGCAGGCCATACAGTGAACACTGGAATAAATACCCAGTTCCTTAAAGTCTAGACATCAACAGGCATCCACTACCATCAAGAATAATCAAGAAAATACAACCTCACCAAATACACTAAATAGTGTACCAGTGATTGACCCTGGTGTGGTCTCTCAGACAGAGAATTCAAAATAGCTGTTTAAGGAAGATCTACAAAGCTTATAAAATAAAAATAAAAACTGCAGAGAACAATTCAGAAATTTATCATAGAAATTTAACAAATAGATTCAAATATTTTAAAATTAAAACAAAAATTCCAGAGCTAAAAATGAAGTTAAAAGACTGAAAAATGCATTAGAGGGTCACAACAGCAGACTGATCAAACAGAAGAAAGGATCAGTGAACTCAAAGACAGGCTATTTGAAAATACACAATCAGAATAGAAAAAAAAGAAAAAAATAAGAAAAAAAAACAGCTGACAGGATCTATGAAATTTATCAAAGAACAAGAGTGTTATTAGCATTCAAGAAGGTGTAGAGAACTAGAAAGAGGGAGAAAGCTTATGTGAAGGAATAATAATAGAAAACTTTCCAAACTTAAAGAAAAGTATATTAGTCTGTTCTCATGCTGCTAATAAAAACATAACTGACAATGAGTAGTTTATAAAGAAAAAGAGGTTTAATGTACTCACAGTTCCACATGGCTGGGGAGGCCTCACAATCATGGCAGAAAACAAAGGAGGAGCAAAGGCATGTCTTAACATGGCAGCAGGCAAGAGAGAGTGTGCAGGGGAATTGCCCTTTATAAAACCATCAGATCTTGTGAAATTTATTCACTATCACAAGAACAGCATGGACAAAAACTCCATGATTCAACTACCTCCCACCAGGTTCCTTCAACAATATGTGCGGATTATGGGAGACACAATTCAAGATGGCATTTAGATGGGGACACAGCCAACAATATCAAAAGTTACAAATATACAAGTACAGAAAGGTCAAAGGTCGCTAAGCAGATTCAACTCAAATGAAACTACCCTCAGGCATATAATGATGGAATTCAAAGGTCAAGAACAAAGGAGGGATCCTAAAAGCAGCAAGGAAAAAAAAAAAAGAAGCAAATACCTTATAAAGGAGTTACAATACACCTGGTAGTAGATTTCTTCGTGGAAACTATACAGGCCACGTGGGAGTGACATGACATTTTTAACATGCTTAAAGAAAAAAAAAACTGCCAATCAAAAATACTATATGCATCAAAACTGCTCTTCAGACGTAAATTGGAGATAAAGATTTTCTCAGACAAACAAGAGTTGAGAAAATTCATCACGACTAAACCTGTACTAAAGAAACGCTGGGGAGATTTATTCAATCTGAAAGAAAAGAGTGCAAAACCTAACAAGAAAACATCTGAAGGGATAAAACTCACTGGTAACAGTAATTATATAGATGTTCAGAATGCTGAAATACTGTAATTGTGGTGTGTGGATGACTCAAATTAGTATGAAGACTGAAAGACAAAACTATTAAAAATAATAGTAACTACAACAATTTGTCAAGAGATTGGCAATATAAAAAGATGTAAATTGAGACATCAAAAAGTCAAAATGTGGGGAAAATGTAGTTCAAGTATAGAGTTTCTTAGACTTTTGTTGATTTTATTTGTGATTAAAGTTAAGTTGTCATCTGCTTAAAACAACTTGTTATAGCTGTAAGATGATTGTGTAAGCCCTATGGTAACCACAAAATCCATAATAGATACACTAAAAATAAAAAGCAAGCAATCAAAATACTCTACCAGAGAAAATCGCTTAACCACAAAGGAAGAAAGGAAGAAAGAATTTATAAAACAACCAGAAAACAAGTTAAAAATGATAGTCATAAGTTCTTACCTATCAGTAATAGCTTAATGCAAACAGACTAAGTTTCTAATTAAAAATACATCAAGTTGCTCCATACATTTTTTAAAGTACCCAACTATGTGCTGCCTGCAAGAAACTTACTTCACCTATAAAGACACACATACTGAAACTGAAGAGATGAAAAAGATACTTTCTACAAATGAAAACCAAAAAAGAGCAGGCATAGCTATACTTAGATAAAAATATGCTTTACATAAAAATGGCAATAAAAGACAGAGACAGCTATTAGATAGTGATAAAAGATTAAATATATTGGGTAAATATAACAATTGTAAATATATATGCACCTAAGACTGGGGCATTTAAATGTATAAAACACATATTAATAGATATAAATAAAGTTGACTTCAATACAATAATAGTAGGAGACTTTAAAACCCTACTTTCAGCAATGGACAAGTCAGTCAGTCTGAAAATTAACAAATAAACAAACAGAAAAAGAAACTTGAGCTGCACTCTAGGCCAAATAGACCTAACAGACATCTATAGAACATTCTATCCAACAGCTGCCAATTACACATTCTTCTCAACAGCAAATGGAAAATTCCTCAGCATAGACGATATGTTAGGCCACAAAACAAGTCATAACATATTTTTTAAAAAGTAAAATTATATCAAGTATTTTTCCAACTACTCTGGAATACAAGTAGAAATCATTTGGAAACTATACAAATACATGAAAATTAAATAACATTCTTAGGAGCAAGCAATGGGTCAATGAAAGAATTCAAAAGAAAATTTAAAAATTCTTTCATACAAATGACAATTTAAACACAACATAGCAAAACCTAAAGAATACAAAAAATGCAGTTCTGAGAGAAGTTTATAGTAACAAATGCGTGTCAGGAGAAGAGTAGAGAAGTCTCAAATAAGCAACCTGTTATCAAGGAACCAGAAAAACAAGAACAATCTAACCCCAAAATTAGTAGAAGGAAAGAAATAATAAATATCCAAGTAGAAATATATGGAGCCTATAAGAAACAATTAGAAAGATCATCAAACAAAGAGTTTATTTTTTGAAAAGATAAAAAAATCAACAAACTTAGCTAGATTAACTAAAGTGAAGACTCTCAAATAAAATAAGAAAAAGGAGACATTACAACTAATACCACAGAAATACAAGAATTATAAGAGAATATTACAAACAAGTATATGCCAACAAATTGTAAAACCTAGAAGAAATGAATACATTCCTGGACACATAAAATTTACCAAGATTAAATTATCATCAAATAGAAAACTTAATCAGGCCCATAAGAAGTCAATAAAATATCTCCCGTAAAAGAAAATCCCAAGATCTGAAGGCTTCACTTCCTAATTATACCAAATATTTGGAGAACTAATACCAATTATATTTACTTAAACTATTCCAACAAATTGAAGATGAGAGAAAATGTCCAAATTTAATCTAGGAGGCCAGTATTACTCTGATACCAAAACCAGACAAAAACACATACTCACAAAAAAAAAATAGGCCAATATCCCTGATAAATATAGATGCAAAAATTCTCAACAAAATACTACCAAACCAAATTCAATAAAAAAAAATTCATCATGATAAAGCTGGATTTTTTACCTAGAGAGGGAAGAATGGTTCAATTTACCAAAGACAGTAAACATGACACATGAGATTAACAGAATCAAAGAAAAAAATCCATGATTACCTCAATAGAGGGTGGAAAAATATCTGATAAAACTTAACATCCCTTTGTGATATAAACTCTTGACAAATTGAGTATAGAAGAAACATACCTCAATATAATATAGGTGATATAAACACACAGTTAACATCCCTGTTTATTTTGACATGTTGAAATCACACATCATAAGTTTCTTACGCGTATTCTTCTTTATTGCTTGCTTCTCTCTAATTCAAAAATATGGGATTCTTATGAACAAATCTTTGTTCGTGACTTTGGCTCTTAATGCAACACTTCTGCATTCTCAAGTTTATTGAATAAATGAGGTAGTTAATTAATGCAAAAACTCACTAAGTCAGTAGGTCCGTCTAATCTCTTTAAGAAAGTTAAATAACAGTAATGTTAAACAGTATTTATCCTTGAAAAACATGACATACTTCATCAGTGCACAAATACTGTCTATCAATTATAAGAAACTTTGCTTAGGATAAATGTGAGATATTTCTTATTTAATGTAATTATAATATAATTTCATATTCATTGAAGAAAATCAAGCTTACCTTAATTTTATTTTAAGTAATCAGTGAATTTAACTGATAATGCAAAAATATAAAACTTTTAAACTAAAAATAATTTATAATTTAATAATACTTTATAAATTGTTTTGATACTTATTACTGTAATTTTATGAGGTATCTATAGCAAACATTTTTGCAACAATCAACTACATTACACTATTAACTAAGGATGGCTAACAAATCAATAATCTTATGTTGAGTACAAAATTGTGGAAAATAGTTTCAGTAGCACGACAGCATATCTTAGTGAACAATAATGCCCATTTCATTCAGACAAATTATCCAATATCTGTAGTTTAAAGTTCCATGATCTCAGTGAAAATCTCACCCTTCAGCACCTTTGCGTCTATAGGTTTAAATTAATATTTATTGCCCTTCTAGAAAAATGAGTAATCCAATAGAGATAGACAGTTTTGGTATGAGACAAAATGTAGTCTTAACCTAGAATTGGTTTTAGTCTAATTATTTTAGGAATATTACTTTTCTTATCTCTGAATGTGTTTGCTAACTGTCTTGACTTCTTCCTTAAATCATTAAGGTTTTCATGAAAGCTAACTAGAGACTTTATAATCTAGATAAGTGTTATAATTTGATTTTATGTTTAGAAACAAAACTGCCCCAGGTCCCAAATTTTCAATACAAGTTTTAAAAGAAACCACTTTTTTTTTTTTTTTTCAGGAACTAAACAAAATAATTCCTAAAAGTTTTCTCTTTAAAGCTAGTTTTCCTGGAGCCCTTTATATGTGATTAAATATTGAAGCCAGTAAAACATCTTGGGAGGTAAAAAAGTACATATAGTTTAGGAGTTGGATAGTGCTGATCTTTGTTGCCTTATCTCTAATGCGAGCTGTGTTTAAGAACAGTGACCGATGTTTCTATCCACTAATAGCCACTGTCTATTAGCAGGTATCATAACCCTCTCTTCTCAAATATGTCCTCTTGATTTATCAAATATGCCATGCTGAACTTTACTCTGCCTCTTTGCTATGTCCTCTTGTTCTATTTTCCCTCAAATCAACTTTTTGTTCTCTGTCTCCTATAAATTTAGTTTTGGTTGCTTTTCATTGACACTGTCATTCTTTAGGGAAATTATTCTTGTGGCTTACACATAACTTTTGCTAATCCTTCACACACTTATCTGTTCTGCTCTTTTACCAGCGGATAAACCCTATACACATGCAATACACTAATTCGGTCCATGATTTTAATAGTTTATTCACAGTGACACATTCAGGCAAAAGGACTGTCGGAAGGCATCGTGCAGGGAATGAAAAGCCCCACCATGAAGAAAAGCGTGGTATCCCATCAGTGATTACTGACCACTCCTCAACAGAACTTCACAGCTTTCAATCACCTACGCATAATACTGACGGTACAGATTGTATGGCATAATATTGAGAGTGAAGATTTTATGAAATTACATGATTTTGTCAGCTTGCACTTATGTGATACAATTCTGTTTCTGCAATAATTTGAAAATTTTCCAAATCATGATAAACAGCATTTTAGACTAACTCTTGGAATGGCATCCCTTGTTAATATCGTCTACATCTGGATATAAAACATAACCTTATAGCACAGATGTTATTTATTTTAGCAGATAATGGCCATTTTTTTTTTTTTTGCAGCATTGCCTTCTTATAGAATTCTGAAACAAAAGTGTTTTGAAATTAGAGTGAGCAGTGCATACTTTGTTCACTAAAAGAATCTGCATAATGGCAAGCAACCTGTATGTTGGTTTTGGAATAGAATATTTATTTGATTTAAGTCTGTGAAAGCAAAAGATTTTTAGAAATGATTACCTGTGGTATTTCCATTATGTAAAATGGCACTAGTCACAAATAAGTTATTCAATATATATGTTAAATTACTGAATGAGTGTTTAATTAATTAAGGAATAAGGGAATTCATTTTCTGATATTTGTCATCTTTTACCACACTGATTATTCAGTCCTATCTTATCTCTTTGCAGCTCCTAAGTCACCTCTTTCAAGAAGTAAAATGGGATTACCTGGTCCTCAAATACTGATAACTCTTCTATCTGTGGAAGGCTATATTTCCATAAATTTCAGGTCCTCAAATACGGATAACTCTTCTATCGATGAAAGACTGTATTTACATAAATCAGTCCCAATTAACCCAAAATCAGTCCTATATATTATGAAAGGTTTATGTAGCTCATACTCCACTTTCAGGAACCTTTTACCTCTGCACCTATTTCTCATAGAAACTTTTCCTCCAAGATTACCTAATTTCATTACTGAATGAAAATTACTGGTTATGAAGACAATTTCAAATCTTCAAATTAACTAGAATAGTATCTCAATGGTATTGGTTGGAATAATTTTAACATAACGTGAAATTCACTCCAAATGGGTAGGCATTTAAAAAATGCTTCAAATGGCCCATAAGGTTAAAATTTATATTCATACACTTTGTACCTGGGCAAGATCTGGCGGTTCAGGGAACTGTTGAACTTCGCTTTGCAGTTCCAACAAGTTTGAATATTTTTCCTAACCTACAAGATTTAGCATGGATACAGACCTACAATTATAGTGTTCAATATTCTAATTAAAATGACATTTTTTTCCCATGGGAAAACCCCTATGTATCATATATAATATTACCAATGAGATCTTTAAATCCCTTTGGGTACTCAGAAAACTAAATATTACTTGGAACTGAAGATTGTCATTAATAGAGCAATCCTTAAAAAATTCAAAAATCCATATTCATTCATTTACCAAATTAATTTATATATCAAAATCCAAATTGTGTTACTGATTTTGCATCCATATAGTACTTTAGTTTTTTCCTAAATCAATCATATTTTCTTTAAATTTTACCTCAATCCACAGGGGAGAAAGACTTTCATCAATCGTTAAGTGTCTCCAGTTTCTAATCAATCCCATTAGAAAAGTCAACTATTAGTAGGCATATAGCGGTATCTCATTGTTAATTTGTATTTTCTTAGAAACTAAGGTTGTTAATCATCTTCATTTTACTTGGGTAACAATATTGTACTGGATCACTAAATCAAACGATAGATATATGTTCACATTGCATGGAAAGTTGTTATATTTTGTGCAAACGATTTGCATCTCATTAGCAGTGTATGAGAGTTGCAGTTGCTCTACATCCTATACAACACTTGCTATGATCAGCCTATTTAATTTTAGCCATTCTAGTAGATGCGAACATTTGTATCTCACTGTTGACTTAATTTGAATGCATTTTACTACTAATATTGCTAATAGCATTTTATGTGTGTATTTGACATTCATATACCTTAATTAGTAACTCTTTGTATTATTTTTCCTGTGTTTAAATTAATGGTTTTCTTATTATTGAATCTTATGAGTTATTTATATATTCATGATACAAACCTTAATCAGACATGTACTTTGCTGTTTCTTAAATTGATGATTGAATTCTTGATGCTTTTAATAGTATATTTCAAATGTAATTTTTATTTTGATGAAATCCATTTTTCAACTTTTTAATCAGTATATTTTGAGGGTTTTTTGATTTTTATTTTTGGTTTGTTGTTTGTATTATATCTAAGAAATGTTTGCCTAATACAAGGTCACAATTATTTTCTTACCTATTTTTCTGTAGAAGTTAAACAGCTCTAAATTTTTTCACTTAAGTCTATGATAAATGAGTTAATTATATGAGATATAAGTTATGAATTAAAGTTTAATTTTGATCAAATAAATATCTAATTGTGCTAGAACCATGTTTTGAAATGATTGTCCTTTCTTTAAGTAGATTGAATTTGCAATTTGGTGAGAATCAGTTGATCTTATATCTGCTAGTCTATCTGTGGACGTTTTATTTTTTCCATTTATATATTTGTCTACCATGATGTTAATACCATACTGTCTTGATGAATATAACTTAATAATTAACATGAAGTCAAACAATATACATGCTCCAACTTTGTTATTCTTTGAGCTGTTTCATTTATTCTATGTTCTTAGCACTTCCATATGATTTCAGAAATAGTTTCTCAATTTATAATAAATAAAAAATAGCCTGCTTGCTAGGATCATGATGAGGACAGCATTGAATTGACAGATTGCTTTGGAGAGAATTGGCATTTCAAGTACGATGAGTCTTTTGATGTAGGAACACAATACAGCAATCTTCTATTTTAGATCTGCCTTAATTTTACTCAGCAATATTTTCTCTTTTTTGTTTGTCTTTTGAGTATACACTAATTATGCTTATTTTTAGTCAGACTTATCCTTAAGTGTGTGTGTATATATGCATATATATACACTTAAATATATATACTCTCTATATATTTAAATATATATATACTCTTTCTATATATACATACACACACACACACACATATATACACACACATATATATACACACACACACACATACAGAGAGAGAGAGAGAGAGAGAGTGAAAGAGAAGCTCTTGTTCTATTGCCCAGGCTGACCTCAAATTTCTGGGCTCAAGCAATCCTCCTACGTCAGCCTCCAAACTAGCTGAGACTACAAACGTGCAGAGCACCACTCCAAGCTAAACAGAACATAATTTTACTAGTATTTATAATTATATATTTTATTTCCGTTTTTAAATGTTCTTTGCAATAAATTTTAGTTTTATCTTGATCTCATTCCCTATTAACATGATAACATTATATTTATTGGCATTTTTGTAGATTTGACAAAAGTTTCTATTTAGTTTATATAAATACTCTGTGAATAAAGTTGGTATTACTTCTTCATTTCCAATCTGTATGCATTTTTTTCCTTTTTTCTTGCTTTACCTTGAGAAGGGGTATAAACGGGGAAAAGGCAAGTTACTTCAATACCTAACTTTCTTTTTCTTTCTACTTAATGTCTCCAGTGGTTACTAGCGTGATATGCTTTCCATCTGTAGGAGTCAATCTATTTCATTTTTATTTAATGTTTAAATTTAGTCTCCTAAAAACTTTAACAAATACACCAATGTAAAAAAAGCTAATACTTTTTTTTCCTTACTGTAGAGATTCAATATCCACATTATATGCTGAAAAATTGACCTGGGAACCCTCAGGAAAATGTTACTTTTCACCACTTTTGTGGGATACTTTATCTCTTCTTGCAGCATACAAAAGTTATGTTCCATCCTGGATCTTAGTGGCTTTTCCCATAATTTGAGAAAAAGACTAAGCTTTTGGTAAAGTAAGGGAGAAGAAAAACGCAAACGCTTTGAACATAGGAATAATAAGGCAGCCAAAGGGTCTGTGCCATAATACATCCTGGGATGAATCTGAGATCATACAGGCTGAGCAGACTTAGAACATGTCAGGTTTAGCAATCATTATAAAGAGTTGAAGTTACATTTTTATCGGGGAGATGGCTTTGAGGATTTTAAATGAAGACAAATATAGGTTCTAATTTATGTTAAAATTTCAATTCTAAGATTTGATGAAGAATGGCTATCAGGGCAGCAATAATGAGAGCAGGGAGATCAGAACTAAGCTATTGGAAGAGATGGTGAACTGGCTATTGCTATGGTAATAGAATTGAAGAGAAAAAGATTAATAATTCTTTTAACGATGAAACCAAATGCATTTACTGATCAATTAGATGTAGAATGTAGGCAAAAGTGGGAAATTATGGGTACATTTTGAACTTTGGATGAAGCATTGAATGGCTGATGATACTACTTACTGACGTGGAAGAGAGCTATGCATGAGTTAGCTCTAGAAGAAAGGACAAGATTATGATTTTTATGTGTTAGGTTTCAAATACTAAATTAGAAATGCAAGTGGAGGGATTATGAATGAAACTGGTTAAAAATTAAAGTGCAAGATAGAGGATATAGTTATAAATCTGGGAATTGAAAAAATGGGATTTGATAATATTGAGAAAAAAACCTAAATAGAGAATAGGGAGTTAGACCAGGCTTTCATCATCAATAACAGGCCTGTGTAACAAAATAAGAAGGAGAGGTCAGTATGTCAGAAAATTCAAGCAAAGAAAGTATCTTCTACATTAAATGTTGCTGATAGATAATATACAATGAAGTCAAAGGAGTATTTATTTTTTTGGCAATACTGAGCTACTGGACGACTTTTCTAAGAATGAATTTAGTAGTATGATAGAGAAATAAGTCATTCTTGGGTAGGTGAAATATTGTCTGATGAAAAAATACTTTCTCGCTGGTTTCTAAATGCTTTTATTTATAGTTATTTATGTTAAATATGTCTTCATCAATTTGTCAATACTTTGAAAATTCCTTTATTTCTAAATATTGTTTGATCAATTCTTGGTATTTATTTTAGTAAATTGTCAGAATCTGAAGAATTGCAATTATTGGAGCCTACGGAATCAAATTTGATACATCAAAACAAGGGCTAACAAACCCTTGGTATACATCTTGCCAGGCTGGCCTCGAACTCCTGACCAGAGGTGATCCACCCACCTAGGCCTCCCAAAGTGCTAGGATCACAGGCGTGAGCCACCATGCCTGACCCACCAATGACTATTTTTGAAAGGGGATATAATGCCCATATTGACTTGGGTATACCTGATTTTTTAAATTATTCATTGCTGAGGTATAATTTAGAATATTAGATGAACACAGGTTGAATGAAGATGTAACCAATCAATGGTTATGAGCAATTAACATTGTGTAAATGAACAGCAACAACAACAAAACAAACTAATTTAACATTAGAAAAATTAGAATAGAATTACTAGGAAGCAGAGCAACATTAATTACATTATATTCTGTTGTGTTCTGCAATAAATCATGAGAACTGATGCTCCTAGCCAATGCACACTTAAAAATATTAAATATTTCAATTTTAATTATGAAAGTAATAACCTTTTGATATTATTATCAACATTTTTGACATGCTTTTTTGTATACTTAGGAATTGAGAATACTATTCACAACGGAGAGAATGCATTATCACAATGCTGTTTTTCATCCTGTACTCAGATGCCTCCAACTTCCTCCCACAAAAATACTTTGCTCTGCTATTTACAGCAGCTAATAAGGCAGTCAATAAGATCAGGATTAATTCTGGGAATTAAAGTTTGGGAGTAATATAAGGGATTTTGCAGCTGCCACTGTGTAGTCCTTTATATAATTATAACTTTAATTTTGCTCTGCATTTCAGAACAAGGACTTTTTGTTTTGTTTTGTTTTGTTTTTTGTTTTACTAAATTATAAGAACTAAAAACAGTCCAGTTTTGACAAGTCATGTTATTATATTCTTATAGACTCTTTCTGCATCTATTCTTTAGCATCAGGGAGAATTGAGTGTATTGGTCCTTTGGGAGGCCTTTTTATGATTCTTTTGTGTCTAAAAGAAATTATGAATAGTGTTTTCCTCATTTCTTTCATTTTCAACTACATTTCATAGGGCTGGATAAGCATAATTTTTTTCCAGCTGTTGCTATGACTGCTTATTTTTTTAAGCACAGTGTATGCAGCACTGATTTCTAATTCATAGAAAATTCAGTGTGCATTGTTCTTACTCAGTATGCATATTACTAAAAGAGACTAAATTGGTTTTAGAAAGTTTAGGTACTTAAAACTCCGATGATGTGTGTGAGCCTGTGTTAATCATTAAGATAAAGGAAAATGAAATTTTGCAAATGTTTTCTTTTAATTTTCTGCATTAGTCCTTCTTTAAAAAACTTTTATGGATAAGGATACTTTGTTTTCTTAAAACAACAAAAATTAAGTAGTCTTTAGTTGTACAGAATACATTTGCACTGTGGTCACGATAAGAAGAGAGTTTTAAAAATACAATTTATTATGTGAAAGTTTGGCATTTTTGAAAAAGTATTATTAAAGTCACAGAAATAATAATTAAGTATATTGATACTTGTAATGCTATTGGCACAAACTTCCAGTTCCATTAAGTCAGTTCAAAATCAGTTTGTTTGCCTTTAGAAAGTGAAAATCTTAGATTATTTCTTATTTTATTTTCCTTGAGAAAGTAGTATACACAATATACAAGAGGACTTTAATGACTAATAATAATCACTAATAATTTAGTTGAAGTTTCATCAGTTTTTACCCAGTATACTACTCCTACTACCCCCACACTGGTTTGACTTCTCATTATTTTTGGATGTTCTCATGTCCTCATGTGTTCTCCATGTTTCCTCCTCCATTTTTTAATTTAAATAACTTGAATTTTAGAATGTGGTAAGAATGATTTCTCATTAAGATGAAATGAGATAATCAATTCAAGACAATTGGTTTAATATTAGCATATCATAGGCATTATATAAAATGTTGCTAATATTATGTTGAATTTTCCTTCTTGCCTTCTATTTGAATAATAGTACTCCGTGCTGGACTTCAATCTATATTTTAATAACATTATAAGATTCTCTAGCTAACTTCAATCAGAAAATTTTGTGGAATGAATTAGGTTCAACAATGTATTTCTAGATTATCAAATACATGGAGACATAGACTAAGAAGAGGCCCGTAATTAACCTTGGAAGGTCTATGTTCTTGAAATCTAAAGTACACCACAAAATCTCAATTAGTTTCTTTGTGGTTCCTTGCTTTTAATATTAAAAAATGTGCGAAAGAACCAGTAGAGTGGGAGAGTTTGAATATATTATATTTTAAGAGAAATTAAAACATAATTGTTAGTAATGAAATCTAAAACACTGGGGTAGGTATTTGAACAAAAATAGGGCTATCATTTTTACAAAGTGAATTAGAAATAACTGTATAATTTGTAAAAAATGAGTAAATT
Organism: Macaca mulatta; assembly: GCF_049350105.2. Lineage (NCBI taxonomy): Eukaryota > Metazoa > Chordata > Mammalia > Primates > Cercopithecidae > Macaca > Macaca mulatta. Next base: position 29,421,809 of record NC_133411.1, read on the forward strand.
TCAATCAGATTATTACTATTTTGTAGGTGTGTAACAGTGAAAAAGGGAATTGGAAATATTCATGGGTATTCAGAGAAAATTAATAGATTATTTGGAGTGGCAATAATCTAGTTATAATGAATCCACTCATACGTCCACATTGGTAGTTGTTTGACTTTCTCTAGCAGCACCAGGTTACTCTGCTTTAAGAATGGACAAAACAGAAAGTTGAATTCATTCAGGAATTGGAACTTGTTCAAGTTGTGAAACAAAACGAAAGAGTGGTTAGAGTTTGGATTAATGGAAAGATATTTCTGAAATGATAGACCAAGAAATCTGAGATTAATGATGAGAGACATGAAGCAAATGAATGTATGTAGTGAAAGTGGAGTAGTCTGAACAAGGTTGTAGAACAGTTGAAGTGGAAAAATTGAGTGGAAGCAGATTGAAAGCTAAATGTTTATATGTAGAGTGGAATGTTTGCAAGAGCAAACATGTCTTGAAGATGGAAGCAAGACAACTGGTAAAATCCAAGTTATGACTTTTGGTATGTTTTCTTATTTGAATCTTGGAGAAAAATCTTTATGCATGAAAAATTTGAATATTGAAAAGACCTGAGTTTTACAGGTTATCCCGTGTATACTGAAATCACCAGGATAAAACATGCAAAAGAAAGCAATGCTTTAAATCAAGTGGCAAAGCTTTCTCTTTCTCTCTCCCTCTTCCTTTCTTTCATTTCTGTTCTTTAATGATCTATTACTGCTATTTAATAAATGAGAAGAAGTTCCCCCATATGTTGGTAGAGAATGATAGCATACTTGCCTTCATGGATAAACTGTAGAAATCTCAAGACAACAATTATTAGGAAAAAATAGATTCCAAAAGTCTATTCGAGTAAATGAGGATCACACAGTTTATCAAACCTCCCTCCTGCACTTAGAATCATAGGGATATAGGAAACAAACAGCCATCACAAGAAAGCCCTCAGTGAAAAGTGCCATCAAGTTTGCAGATTGGTTTATAGGTGAAAGAAGAGGAGCTAGAGAGTGTACCTAGATCAATTGAGATCACAAGGAAGATTGCTTACCTGATGTTCACATAGTAAAGTCAGAGAGTGGAAGAGATGTGAGGAGATCAATAGTGGGACTGTGCTGGCACATTAAGGTTTTGGCTGATGAAAGGAAGGTGATTATCAGAGAAACTTAGCCCTAAAGCTCACTTTGAGGAAAGATAGCTCTGACCCAATGCAAAGTTCCATTGGCGAGAGTCATGGCAGATCCATGTATAAGATACACAAGCAAAACAGAACAGAATCATGTGATCTGTAGCTACTTTTTTCCCATACTCCAGAAGAGAGCTTAAAGTAGTAGAAAGAATAAGGGATTTGACATCCTACTCACCGTGATTACAATCTCAGTTATTGCATATGTTATGAGTATGGGCTTACAGGTTACTGTGAGGATTAGAAATACTGTATAAATAGTATTTGTTTCTTGAAGATCTTCTTCTTCTTCTCTTTTTCCTGGATTCTGAGGAAATCTGTGTGTTCTGGAAACAAGACAGCCTGATGCTATACCAGCTCTGCAAACTGAACTCTCAGACATTGATGAGCCAGTGGAAACAATAGCCTGTAACTTCTCTAATTTTCAAAACTCTGTACCTATCTCCTGCTAATCACAGGAAATCTGTATTTTTCTTAAATTATTTCTCGTGTTTGCCCTGAACACATAGTACAAATTCTTTACATCTGCAGAATTGCAAAAGCTACTATGGTAACTATTAAAATAATTGCATTAAAATGATTTTTCTCTGACTTAATAAGCACATATAATAATTATTTCTGAATGAATCTTCTGAATCCAGAATCATTCGTTTATACGTTCCGTATATATGTGGTCCCTAAATTTTAATACTGACCAAACATCTGAGGTGCTTCCTTAAAATACAAATAGCTAGATCAAACTCCAGAGACTCAGATGCAGAAAATCTGGATTTGGTGCCTGGAATCTGCAACTTTTACAACATCACAGATAATTCTAGTGTAATTTGTCTATGGAATATATTTTGAGAAACTGAGTCCTCAACTTACTGTAATTCTAAAGGCAAATTGAAAAGGCCATCTTTTCTCTAGCTTTGAGAGAAACAAATTTATTGATTCAACTAATTATCCTAAACTTTAAGACGGTATTAATTCTTTCCATCTATGTGCATGAAATGGCTTTCTATTTGTTTTTGTCCTCTTCAGCTTCTTTTATCTGTGTTTTATAGTTTCCCTTTACAGAGATCTTTCACCTCCTTAGTTAAATTTATTCCCAAGTATTTTATTTACATTTTATGTGGCTATTTTAAATAAGATTGCTTTCTTATTGAGCATGATTTCTTATTCAGCTACTTTGCAATTAATGTAAAGAAGTACTACTGATTATTTTATCAATTAATTTTGTGTCCTGCAACTTTACTGAATTTGTTTATCAGTTTTGAGAGATTTCTGGCACAGTCTAAGTTTTTTTATACATAAGAGCATGTCATCTGTAAAGAGGAAAGATTTGCCTACACCTTTTCCAATTTGGATGCCCTTTATTTCTTTCTCTTGCCTAATTTACCTGGCTAGGATTTCTAGTATTATATTGAATAAGAGTGGTGAAAGGCATGAATGCAAACCAGATCCAAATGGGATGTCATCTTACCCTGTTTAGAATGGCTATTGTCAAAAAGACAAAAGCTAATGAATGCTGGCAAGGATGAAGAACAATGGAAATTCTTATTCACTGTTGATAGAAATGTAAATTAGAATAACAATTATGGAAAACAATATGGAGATTTCTTTAAACAAACTAAAAATAGAACTATTATACAATCTAGCAATCCCACTGCTAGGTATTTATCCAAAGGAAAGGAAATCAGTGTATCAAACGATATGTGCACCCCCATGTTTATCACAGCACTATTAACAATAGGTAAGATATGGATTTAACCTAAATGTCTATCAATGAATAGATGAATTAAGAAAATGTGGTATTTGGTTTGCTGTCCTTGGGATAGTTTGCTCAGAATGATGCTTTCCAGCTTCTTAGGTGGGAATTGAACAATGAGAACACCTGGACACAGGGTGGGGAACATCACACACTGGGGTTTGTTGTGGAGTGGGGGGAGGGGGAAGGGATAAGCTTTAGAAGATATATCTAATGTAAATGACGAGTTAATGGGTGCAGCACACCAACATGGCACACGTATATATGTAACAAACCTGCACATTGTGCACATGTACCCTAGAACTTAAAGTATAATTTTAAAAAAATGTGTTATATATGCTCAATGGAATACTATTCAGCCATAAAAATTAATGAAATACCATCATTCATGACAACATAGGTAAACCTGGAGGGTATTTTAGATAAAATAGGTTAGGCACAGAAATATAAATGCTGCATGTTCTCACTCATATGTATGAGCTACAAAAGCCTGAGGAAAGTTAGGGGAGGGGAATAATCAGGACAAGGGAGGATATGGAGAGGCTGATTAACAGATAAAAAATTATAGCTAGATAGGAGAAATGAGGTCTAGTGATCTGCAACACTTCGGGGTACACGTGGTTATGTATAATTTATTTTATATCTTCAAAAAGCTAGAAGAGAGTATATTGAATGTTTGTCACACAAAGAAATAATATATATTTGAGGTAATAGAAATGCTAATTATTATAATTTATTATTTCACATTGTATACATAAATCAAAATATTACTCTATATTTTATAAACATGTACCATAATTACATGTCAACTAAGAATTAAAAAGGAAAAATTAATTGTATTATTAAACCTAAATTCTAAAACAATTATTTACTTCCTAAGTTCTGAAAACTGCTCCTGGTTATTGGTACCTCATAAATGTATATAGCTAAGCAATCATGGAAAACAAAGTTCATAAATCCTCCTAAGAGTTTTGTGTTATCTTATTATAAACTACATGTTCTCAAGAAAAATCACCAGGAGCTATAATATGATAAGCAATATTTTTTTTCCAAAGAAGTCCAAAAAAGACAGCTAAGAGAAAACCAATAGTATCTTAAATGTGTCAAGATAAGGGAAGATTTATAGCACAAATTCAATTATATAGAGACTGCCTATTTTAATCTAAAGTCTCTGAAATTAGTTTAAACATGTCCATCAGTAAATTAAAATTTACAAAACAATAGCCATTTTGTGTTCAAAGATAACAGAAAACTACTTTTTATACTAAATGATGCATAATTAGGACTATAGATAATAATGAGTTCTGGTATATATAGAGAGAAATGAAAATATAAAAACATATGCTTGCCAGTGAGATTAAAAGATGACATATTATCACCATGTTGGTAGGACTTAAGGTTCACTTAAAGGAAATGCACCTATTTCTCTGTGAGAGTCACATATGGGAACTAAACTGCATGGGGTCAAAATCCAGCTCTACTTTTTTCTCGCTCTTTGACTTTGGTCAAGGTCCTTTAGTCAGCATCTTTTGCCCCATTCCACCTTCTGTGTTTGCCCATCTCCTGGAATTATTAATAAGACATAAAAATAGTGATCAAAGTGGCTTCATTCATTCAGGCTACTGTAATAGAATACTGTTGGTAGCTAAAGATAAATTTATTTCTCACAGTTCTGGAGACTGAGAAGTCCAAAACCAAAGCACTGGTAGATCTGGCATTTGGTGAGGGGCAGCTTCTACATTCATAGAGGAACATTTTTTTTTTTTTTTTTTGCACTGGGTTCCCACATATTAGAAGGGTTGAGAGAGGTTTCTGGGCCTCCTTTACAAGTTTACTTCCCAAAGGCCCCACTTCCTAATACCATCACGTTATGGGTTAGTATTTAACCACTTGAAGTTTTATGGAACACAAACATTCAGTCTGTTGCATAAAGTAAGTCTAATTATTCGGTTAGGGACTTGAGTAAAAGAGGTGACATTGTATTTTGGATCTTGAAAGAGTTATTTTCCTCTGAGATGGTGGTACTTATTTCAGGGAGTCAAGGATTAACATTCAAATAAGTTTGTGTCATGACCTCCTGTTAAAAGGTAAGAATTTAACTGGGCATGGTGGTGCTCATCTATAGTCCCAGCTACTCAGGAGACTGAGGTAGGAGAATCACTTGAGCCCAGGGTTTGAGGCTGCAGTAAGCTTGCATCATGCCACTGCACTTCAGCCTTGGTGACAGAGCAAGATCCTGTCTCAAAAAAAAAAAAAAAAAAAAAGTCAAAACGTTGTTGTTCGTTTTGATTATTTTATATTTTTGGTTTTTTTATGCTTGTCATATGGGGACAAACAATTAAAGGCTGCATGCAAATAGTGCAATTCCCATTAGCTATCAAGTGATGCAGTAATGTCTTATATATTAAGGTTGTGCTATGTGGGGGAAAAAAAAAGGAACTCAAAGGGAAGTACTCTTCATTCATTAACTTTTATCTTGAAAACTATGCAGCAGGAATAAGATTTCATTATAAAGTTTTATCTTGTGGCCAGTGACAAAGAGATCAGTAACCCAGGACATACCTAGCAATGGTTGAGGGGTATGGGAAATAGAGTAGTAACTACTAAATTACTGAACAATGACTGGGAACAAAAGCCTACCTTTATTAAGTGTATTAGGGCAGTTGCTTTCAAACAATAGTAAAATATTAGACTCTTTTTTATGCTTTCTAAAATTGCAATTCTTGGACCGTGGATCAAGCAAAGGATCATCTTTGAGAGAAAGTCTCAGGAATCATATTTCAAAAACATTGGTCCCTCCCAGTCTCTGCTCCCAATGCGACTCATACAAAATCTTTCTTCTTTGTCTCCTGTCTGTTCCTTCAGTCTCCACCCCCAGCTCTGAGTCCTTTTCAATCCTCCTTTTCTACGGACTTATCTGACCTCTCCCCTTCTCCCCAGGCTGCTCCTCACCAGGCCAAGCCAGGTTCCAATTCTTCCTTAGCCTCTGCTCCCCTACCCTATAATCTTTCTATCACCTCCCTTCCTCACACCTGGTCTGGCTTACAATTTAGTTCCACAACCAGCCCTCCCCCTCTTGCCCAACAATTTCCTCTTAAAGTGGTGGCTGGAGCTAAAGGCATAGTCAAGGTTAACGCTCCTTTTTTCTTTATCCAACTTCCCCCAAATCAGTTAGCATTTAGGCTCTTTTTCATCAAATATAAAAGCCCCATCCAGTTCATGGCCCATTTGGCAACAACGCTTAGACGCTTTACTGCCCCAGACCTGGAGAGGCCAGAAGGCTGTCTTATCCTCAATATGCACTTTGTTACCCAATCCACTCCCAACATTAGAAAAAACTCCAGAAATTAGATTCCGGCCCTCAAACACCACAACAGGACTTAACTAACCTCGCCTTCAAGGTGTATAATAACAGAGTAGAGGCAGCCAAGTAGCAGTGTACTTATGAGTTGCAATTCCTTGCCTCCATTGTGAGACAAACCACGGACACATCTCTAGCACATAAGAACTCCAAATGTCTGAACCACAGCAGCCAGGCATTCCTCCAGGACCACCTGCCCCAGGATCTTGTTCCAAGTGCCAGAAATCTGGCCACAAGGAATGCCTGCAGTCCAGGATTCCTCCCTAAGCCATGTCCCATCTGTGCAGGACCCCACTGGAAATCGGACTGTTCAACTCACCTGGCAGCCACTCCCAGAGCCCCTGGAACTCTGGCCCAAGGCTTTCTGGCTGACTCCTTCCCAGATCTTCACGGCTCAGTGACTGAAGATGGATGCTGCCACATCGCCTCAGAAGCCCCCTAGACCATCACGGACGCCGAGCTTTGGGTAGCTCTCACAGTGGAGGGTAAGTCCATCCCCTTCTTAATCAATATGGAGGCTACCCACTCCACATTACCTTGTTTTCAAGGGCCGGTTCCCTTGCCTCCATAACTGTTGTGGGTATTGATGACCAGGGTTCTAAACCTCTTAAAACTCCCCAACTCTGGTGCCAACTTGGACAATATTCTTTTATACACTCCTTTTTAGTTATCCCCACTTGACCAGTTCCCTTATTAGGTCGAGACATTTTAACTAAATTATCTGCTTCCCTGACTGTTCCTGGGCTACAGCCACACCTCATTGCTGTCCTTTTCAAACCCAGGTCAAAGCCTCCTTTGCATCCTCCCCTTGTATCTCCCTACCTTAATCCACAGGTGTGGGACACCTCTACTCCCTCCCTGGCAACCAATCACATGCCCATTATTATCCCATTAAAACCTAATCACCCTTACCCCACTCAATGCCAATATCCTACCCACAGCACGCTTTAAAAGGATTAAAGCCTGTTATCACTCGCCTGTTACAGTGTAGCCTTTTAAAGCCTATAAACTCTCCTTACAATTCCCCCATTTTACCTGTTCAAAAACCAGACAAGTCTTACAGGTTAGTTCAGGATCTGCGCCTTACCAACCAAATTGTCTTGCCTATCCACCCCCTGGGCCAAACCCATATACTCTCCTATCTTCAATACCTCCCTCCACAACCCATTATTCTGTTCTGGATCTCAAACAGGCTTTCTTTACTATTCCTTTGCACCCTTCATCCCAGCCTCTCTTTGCTTTCACTTGGACTGACCCTGACACCCATCAGGCTCAGCAAATTACCTGGGCTGTACTGCTTCAAGGCTTCACAGACAGCCCCCATTACTTCAGTCAAGCCCAAATTTCTTCCCCATCTGTTACCTATCTCGGTGTAATTCTCATGAAAACACACGTGCTCTCCCTGCTGATTGTGTCAGGCTAATCTCCCAAACCCCAATCCCTTCTACCAAACAACAACTCCTTTCCTTCCTAGGCATGGTTGGGTACTTCCACCTTTGGATACCTAGTTTTACCATCCTGACTAAACCATTATATAAAGTCACAAAAGCAAACCTAGCTAACCCCACAGATCCTAAATCCTTTTGCCACTCCTTTCTGTTCCTTAAAAACAGCCCTAGAAGCTGCCCCCACACTAGCTCTCCCTAACTCATCCCAACCCTTTTTCGTTACACACAGCCAAAGTGTAGGGCTGTGCGGTCAGAATTCTTACACAAGAGCCGGAACTGCACCCTGTAGCCTTTTTATCCAAACAATTTGACCTTACTGTTTTAGCCTAGCCTTCATTTCTGTGTGTGGCAGCTGTCGCTGCTTTAATATTTTTAGAGGCCCTCAAAATCACAAGCTATGTTCCACTTACTCTCTAGAGTTCTCATAACTTCCAAAATCTATTTCCCTCCTCACACTTGATGCGTATATTTTCTGCCCCCCAGCTCCTTCAGCTGTACTCACTCTTTGTTGAGTCTCTCACAGTTACCATTGTTCCTGGCCTGGACTTCCATCCAGCCTCCCACATAATTCCTGATACCACACCTGACTCCCATGACGGTATCTTTCTGATACACTTGGCATTCACTCCATTTCTCCATATTTCCTTCTTTCCTGTTTCTTACCCTGATCACACCTGGTTTGTTGATGGCAGTTCTACCAGGCCTAACTGCCACACAATAGCAAAGGCAGGCTATGCTATAGTATCTTCCACATCTACCATTGAGGCTACTGCTCTGCCCTCCTCCACTACCTCTCAGCAAGCCGAACTCATTGTATTAACTCCAGCCCTCACTCTTGCAAAGGAATTATGCGTCAATATTTATACTGACTTTAAATAAGCCTTCCATATCCTGCACCACCATGTTGTTATAAGGGCTGAAAGAGGTTTCTTCACTATGCAAGGGTCCTCCATCATTAACACCTCTTTAATAAAAACTCTTCTCAAGACCACTTTACTTCCAAAGGAAGCTGGAATCATTCACTGCAAGGGCCATTAAAAGGCATCAGATCCCATTGCTCAGGGAAACACTTATGCTGATAAGGTAGCTAAAGAAGCAGCTTAGAGTTCCAACTTCTGTCCCTCTCGGCCAGTTTTTCTACTTCTCATCTGGCCACTCCCACCTACTCCCCCACTGAAACTTCCATCTATCAGTCTCTTCTCACACAAGGCAAAAGGTTCTTGCACCAAGGAAAATATCTCCTTCCAGCCTCACAAGCCCATTCTATTATGTCATCATTTCATAACCTCTTCCATGTAGGTTATAAGCCGCTAGCCTGCCTCTTAGAACCTCTCATTTCCTTTCCATCATGGACATCTATCCTCAAGGAAATCACTTCTCAGTGTTCCATCCGCTATTCTACTGCCCCTCAGGGACTGTTCAGGCCCCCTCCCTTACCTACACATCAAGTTTGGTGATTTGCCCCTGCCCAGGACTGGCAAATTGACTTTACTCACATGCCTCAAGTCAGGAAACTAAAATACCTCTTGGTCTGGATAGACACTTTCACTGGATGGGTAGAGGCCTTTCCCACAGGGTCTGAGAAGGCGACCTTGGTCATTTCTTCCCTTCTGTCAGACATAATTCTTCCATTTGGCCTTCCCACCTCTATACAGTCTGATAACAGACTGGCCTTTACTAGTCAAATCATCCAAGCCCCTTCTCAGTCTCTTGGTATTTAGTGAAACCTTCATACCCCTTACCGTCCTCCCATCTCTATACAGTCTGATAATGGATTGGCCTTCATTAGTCAAATCACCCCAGCCATTTCTCAGGCTCTTGGTATTTAGTGGCTCCTGGTTTTACCTCAAATTGCCATCCTTAAGTCTCTCTTGAAGTGGATAGATCTTCAGTGACAAGGTATCCTACAATACTTTCACCCTGGTGAAGTCCTATTCTTTACTTTTATACTCACTCTAATTCTGGTTCCCATTCTTATGCCACCTTCTACCTCTCCCCAGCTATCTCCACCACATTATCAAACTCACTGTCTCCTAGCCATTTCTAATCCTTCTTTAACAACAATTGATGGTTTTGAGTTTCTCTTTCCTCCAAAATCGCTGAGACCCTGACTTACTGCTAAAACAAAGGGGGGGACTCTGTATATTTTTAAATGAAGAGTGTTGTTTCTACCTAAGCAAATCTGGCCCGGTATATGACAACAACAACAACAAATACTCAAGGATAGAGCCCAAAAACTGTCCAACCAAGCAAATAAGTACGCTGAACCCCCTTGGACACTCTGTAATTGGATGTCCTGGGTACTCCCAATTCTTAGTCCTTTAATTCCTGTTTTTCTCCTTATGTGGACCTTGTGTCTTTCATTTAGTTTCCCAATTCATACAAAACTGCATCCAGGCCATCACCAATCATTCTATACAACAAATGCTCCTTCTAACAACCCCAAAATATCTCCCCTTACTCCAAAATCTTTCTTCAGTTGAATCTCTCCATAGATTTCCACACCACCCCAATCCCGCTCAAAGCAGCCCTGAGAAACATCTCCCATTATCTCTCCATACCACCTCCAAAATTTTTCACCGTTCCAACACTTCATCATTTTGTTTTGCTTTTCTTATTAATATAAGAAGACAGGAATGTCAGTCCTCTGAGCCCAAGCTAAGACATCATATCCCCTGTGACCTGCACGTATACATTCAGATGGCCTGAAGCAACTGAAGATCCATAAAGTAAGTGAAAATAGCCTTAACTGATGATATTCCACCATTGTGATTTGTTTCAGCCCCACTCTAATTGATCAATGTACTTTATAATTTTCCCCACCCTTAAGAAGATTCTTTGTAATCCCCCCCACCCTTAAGAACGTTCTTTGTAATTCTCCCCAGCCTTGAGAATGTACTTCATGAGATCCACCCACTGCCCACAAAACATTGCTCCTAACTCCACCGTCTATCCCAAAACCTTTAACAACTAATGGTAATACCACCATGCTTGCTGACCGTCTTTTCGGACTCAGCCCACCTGCACCCGGGTGAAATAAACAGCCTTGTTGCTAACACAAAGCCTGTTTGGTGGTCTCTTAACATGGACGCATGAGACAACTTTTAGTATTTCAGTTTAACTTTCTAAACTAAAACCTACAAAACAAATAGTGCCAGATAAATGCCTGCTATTTTCAAATACTATTTTTAAAATTTGGTTACAAAAAGGGTTGACATCATTTTAAGTTATGAAAATACAGAATGTGTCACTGATTGCCAGTTGTTGTTCAGATCCAGCCTTAGTCAGATTTATTTGAAGAAAAAGATTATGATTTTATCAAAGTTGGATGTTTTTCCAAGCACTTTTTTTTACTAATTATTTTTGGAATTTCAGGGAGTCAGGAGCATTTGAATTCACTTATAAAGGGATTAAGAATGAGATGGAAACATCTGCTCCTGTCAGCATTGTTATTTTTCCTGAGTCCCAGTTTTAAATAGAGCAGTTTTTGTTGTTATTTCAAAAGAATTAGTGCCCAAGCAAATTAAAGATATATTTATTAATAACTTACATATGTATTGTACATGTGGCAATAGATAATCACAGGACAATATAGAAATCTAGAATCGTGTTAAGAAAGTAACTCTGTTCCTAAAAGAATTGGCAAAAAAGTAGATATAATCATGCTAGATAATTGTGTTTCCCTTTTAAAATGAAAGCTGCATGCAACTACAAAATTCCCTTACTTTCCTTGAGACAAAGTTTACAGTGTTTCTGAAGCACTCGATTGATAATTAGCTTCCATTTTTATGTGTACTATTTTAGAAATAATCATTTGCCAAGTTCTGGTGATTAAAACGTACACTTTCAAATCCCCAATAGAATACTGTAGAAAATGTGATTTTTAGGAGGAAAGATCCTAAGCCAGGAGGCTAAGGTTCAAATCCCAACCTATTTCAAAAATATAACTTTGGGCAAGTTACTTAACCTCTCTATTCCTGATTTCACTCAATATGTTATAAAAATGAGATAATAATCCATATTGCATAGAGCTTTTTTGAGCATATAATTAATTAATACATGTAAAGCATAGAGAACGCAATATTTTTACTTATGAAGCATTCACATTGACATTTCCCTAAAGTCTTCAATTAAAATTTAGTCCTTTGAGATTTTATTCTCTCCCTTGCTCTCCTGTTCTCTCTGTGCATATATCTCTGTGTGTACACATACATATGCACACATATATATTATCTTTTCATATATTATATATGCATACATTATATACGTATCTTTTTACGTGTACACACACATTTTTTTCTTTTGTAGAGTTTCTTTTCATCCCTCTCATATACATAAATATTTTTAACTTCCTTTTTTTTCTCCCTAAATTAGAGTTCATAGTTATCAAAAAAAAATTAGAAAGTCTGGATTAGGGAGAAACTTTATTCAAAAAGACTATTTGTATTAGTTCTTTTTCATGCTGTGGATAAAGACATACCCAAGACTGGGAAATTTACAAAGAAAGAGGTTTAATTGTCTCACAGTTCCACGTGACTGAGGAAGCCTCACAATCATGGCAGAAGGCAAGGAGGAGCAAGTCATGTTTTACATAGTTGGTAGCAGGCAAAGAGCACGCTTGTGTAGGGAAATTCCATCTTATAAAGCGTATCAGATCTCGTGAAACTTATTCACTATCATGAGAACAGCATAGGAAAGACTTGCACCCATGGTTCAGTTACCTACCACTGGGTCCCTCCCATAACATGGGGAAATTCAAGATGAGATTTGGATGGGGAAAGAGTAGAACAATATTCCACCCCTGGTCCCTCCCAAATCTCATGTACTCACATTTCAAAACCAACCATGCCTTCCCAACAGTCCCCCAAATTCTTAACTCATTTCAGCATTAACTCAAAAGTTCACAGTCCATACATACCCTCATTTGAGACAAGATAAGTCCCTTCTGCTAGAGGAGCCTGTAAAATCAAAAGTAAGTTAGTTATTTCTTAGATATAATGGAAGTACAGGCATTGGGTAAATACAACCCTTCCAAATGGGAGAAATTGGCCAGAACAAAGGAACTACAGGCCCCATGCCAGTCCAAAATCAGTGGAGCAGTCAAATCTTAAAACTCTAAAATGATCTGCTTTCACTCCAGGTCTCACATTCAGGTCATGCTAAGGCAAGAAGTGGGCTCCCACAGCCTTGGGAAGCTCCAACCTTGTAGCTTTGCAGGATATAGACCACTCCTGGCTGCTTTCAGGGGCTGTCATTGAGCATCTGTAGATTTTCAAGGTGCACAGTGCAAGCTATCAGTGCATCTACCAATCTGGGGTTTGGACGACAGTGGCCCTCTTCTCACAGCTCCACTAGGAACTGTGTGGGGGCTCTGACTCCACATTTCTCTCCTGCACTACCATAGCAGACGTTCTCCATGAGGGCTCTGCGTCTGCAACAAACTTCTTCCTGGACATCCAGGCATTTCTATATATCTTCTGAACTCTAGGCGGAGGTTCCCAAATCCCAATTATTAACTTCTGTGCACTGGCAGGCTCAAGACCATGTGGAAGCTGCCAAGGCTTGAGGCTTTCATCCTTAAAGCCACAGCCCAAGCTCTATGTTGGCCCCTTTTAGCCAAGACTTGAGTGGCTGGAATGCAGGGCACCATGTCCATAGGCTACATACAGCAGGGGGATCCTGGGCCTGGCCCACAAAACCACTTTTTCCTCCTAGGTATCTGGGCCTGCAATGGGAGGGGCTGCCATGAAGACCTCTGATATGCCTTTGAGATATTTTCTGCATAGTCTTGGGGATTAACATTCAGCCCCTCATTACTTATGCTAATTTCTGCAGCCAGCTTGGATTTCTTCTCAGAAAATGAGATTTTCTTTTCTATTGCATTATCAGGCTGCAAATTTTTTGAACTTTTATGCTGTGTTTCCCTTATAAAATGGAATGCCTTTAACAGCATCTAAATCACCTCTTAAATGCTTTGCTGGGTAGAAATTTCTTCCACCAGATACCCTAAATCATCTCTCTCAAGCTCAAAGTTCCACATATCTCTAGGGCAGAGGCAAAATACTGCCAATCTCTTTACTAAAACATTGTAAGAGTCACCATTGCTCCAGTTCTCAACAAACTCCTTATTTCCATGTGAGATCATCTCAGCCTGGAATTTATCATCCATATCGCTATCAGCATTTTGGGCAAAGCCATTCAACAAGTCTCTAGGAAGTACCAAACTTTCTGACATTTTCCTGTCTTCTTCTGAGCCCTCCAAACTTTTCCAACTCTTGCCTGTTACCCAGTTCTAAAGTCACTTCCAAATTTTCAGGTATCTACAGCAGCACCTCACTGTACTGGTACCAGTTTACTTTATTAGTCCATTTTCATGCTGCTGATCTTAATCATACCCAAGACTTGGCAATTTAATAAAGAAATAAGTTTAACGGACTTACAGTTTCACATGGTTGAGGAAGCCTCAAAATCATGGTGGAAGGCAAGTAGGAGCAAGTCGCATCTTCTATGGATGGTGGCACGCAAAAGAGAGCTTGTGTGGGGAAATTGCACCTTATAAAGCCATCAAAGCTCGTGAAACTTATTCACTACCACGAGAACAGCAGGGGAAAGACCTGCCCCCACAATTCCATTACTTCCCACTGGGTCCCTCCCCCAACATGTAGGAATTCAAGATGAGATTTGGGTGGGGATACAGCCAAACCATTTCACTATGGCAATACAGAGAATCCTCTGACCACAAGATCTACAAAGTTTCAAAATCATACCAAATAAATACTTTTCTTGTATAAGCAGGGCTTTCAGGAACTTTGTAGGAAATTTTGTAGTTGGTACAGGTGAACAGATGGCATTATCAGGGATGCCTAACAGAATCTTCCACCATTGTATTAAAATTGTTTCTCAGGATGAGCTGGAAAGGGTGGATGTTCTGCAACATAGTTTTTACTCAAGCTGAGGGGCAAACCAACATCTAGGTATATGTGGGAAGAAGAAATGCCTGACTAAATTTTACTCAAGGCAAGCCAATAGATAAGTAATGGGCAATTGTGAGTAGTTGGCTATGACCTACGATCTATCTCTCCTTTGCTGGTCAATAATCAGTAGATCCCTACTTCAAAATGAAAAGTATTGAGATACTCAACAATTATTATTCATTGCAGATTCAACAGAAATATGAATAGTTTATCACTAAAGAGACAAAGAATCTGAGATAAAATTTTGAATAATAGTGTAAGAATGAAGGCTTTTTATTTGATTTTTAAATCCCTTAAGGGTAAAATTTCTTCAGAATTTGAAAAGAGGTATAGGAAGTAAAGGAATACCAGCATAGGGCCAGGCGCGGTGGCTCAAGCCTGTAATCCCAGCACTTTGGGAGGCCGAGACGGGCGGATCACGAGGTCAGGAGATCAAGACCATCCTGGCTAACACAGTGAAACCCCGTCTCTACTAAAAAATACAAAAAACTAGCCGGGCGAGGTGGCGGGCGCCTGTAGTCCCAGCTACACGGGAGGCTGAGGCAGGAGAATGGCGTGAACCCGGGAGGCGGAGCTTGCAGTGAGCCGAGATCCCGCCACTGCACTCCAGCCTGGGCGACAGAGCGAGACTCCGTCTCACCAAAAAAAAAAAAAAAAAAAAAAAAAAAGGAATACCAGCATAATACCATTAATTTTATATAATTTTAAGTTGTACTTGGCACTGCAATTTACTAAAGAAATATTTTTTTTTTCTGCAAATACTTCTATCTTAGAATAAGAAAGTGAACAATAATGCTTTCAGTTACATGACAGTTAAAATATTTTTTCCCAAAGGAATAATTTCAATTTATGAAGACTTCTCTTTTTGATCATTGCTAATAGAGCCAATATATTTAATGTTTGCTAGTACACTTAACTTTTACGATATCCAACATTTCTTTCAGATAAATCAAGGATTTGATCTATTATGTTTTAGCAGATATGGCTTATATATTGGTGATTTGAATTCAATTATAATTAATGTGTAAATATATATTCATTTACATATATGCATGCATAAATAGGCTTAGAATATTTAAGTACTTAATGTATATTATATAGAAGTGATACAGCTAATGGGAAGGCAAGAAACATTTGCTCAGTGACACTGTGAAAATTACTTAATGCTATGGCAATAAGAAAAATTTAGTGTGTATAAGCACACACCTACTCATGCAAATAAACTAGTATGATTCCAAAATGTCAAAATGTTAGCATTTTTATATCTGAGTTCTGAAATTAAGGCTAATTAGTATTTTTTGAAGTTTTCTTAAGTGTTTATTTTTATCAAGAGAATAAACAAGTATAATTCATTAATCTTGTGATGGAGCTATGAATCATAACTAATTATGTGGAATTCTGACTTTTTAACTTTATTCAGTGATATTAACATTGGTACTTTTATGGTTAGAAAATTGTAATATACATAGATAGGTACATGGATGGATGATATATATAAAAGTACATATATACACAGGTTTTTATGTTACACAAAACTAGTATTGGAAATATTTTGTATTGCATCTTCAATATTAACTTTTTTTCTCATTCAATTAGTATAATAATTCTATGAAGTAGGTATAATATTTTGTGTGTTACATATAAACAGATGTAGTGCCATGTTCATATTCAAATATCTATAAAGTAGAATGTTGCCCAGAATTTTCTGACTACTAAAATTCATAGATTTTATTTTGATTATGAACTGCTTTAAACAGTGATTATAAAAATTTCCTGTGGTAATTAAAATACACATTCCTGGACTAAATATTACAGTCTTTGAATCAAAGCTTCAAGAAAGTACCTAGAATATCATTTTAGCATGCACCTTGGGTAGTGTACAAGTCAGAGAAACAAAGTCAGCAAAAGGAGATATATATATATGTATATATAGATGTGTATATATGTATATATTTGTGTGTGTGTATATGTGTGTGTGTGTGTGTGTATATATATATATATAGAGAGAGAGAGAGATTATGAAGAATTGACTCATGCAATTATAGAGGTAGAGAAGTCCCATGACCTGTTATCTGCAAACTGCCAGTGATGTAATTTAGACCGAGTCTGAAGGCCTGAGAACCAGAGGAGTTGATGGTGTAAATCCCAGTATGAGGGCAGAATACCAATGTCCTGGCTCAAGCAGTGAGACAGAAGGGGCAAATTCTCTCTTCCAATGCCTTTTGTTCTATTCAGGCCTTCAGCAGGATGATGCCAGTCCACGCTAGCGAAAGAAGTTGGCTTTTCTGAGTTCACCAATTAAATGAAAATGAAAATGTCATCCACAAACGCCATCACAAACACAGCCGAAAATAATGTTTAGCCAAATATCTGCCCCCAATCTCTCTGACTCACACAAGTTGACACTTAAAATTAACCAGCAGAGCTAATTTCTTTTTTAATTCACAGTGAGTGAATGTGCAAAATGATATGTAAACCATTTTATATTTTTTCTTTAATAATTTTATAGAAAACTAACTAAAATGGAAATGTAACTCAACATTCTTTCACAATTATTTTTTAAAATTGTATATGTTTAGAATGGATTTTGCACAAGACATTGTGCTAAACCAAACACTACTTAATACCTATTTTCACACTCACAGTCATACATCAAGTGGTTATATCTCCTATTATGCTCTTTAATGGAGTAAATTACTTAAAGAAAGACATGTAGCCAGTAAGCAGAAAAGGCAGTATTTAATTGTAAAATCAAACAATCTGCAACATCCAGATTTGACTGTAATCTCTATTTTATAGTATACCACTTCTCTTGTTAGTTATGTAACTCTCTCATCATTATAAAGAGTTTTTTCTATTTTTTTCTAAATTCAATATTGATTATTTCTATACACCTTAGAATATAATTCAGTGTGATATACTTACATAGCACTACACCTTCACAACTTAAAAAAGTCAAGTTATCTTTCTTTGTATAAAACTGAACAGAGCTCGAGAGTCTCACCTTTGGTTATTTTCATTTTCATCTAGCACTACTATTCTAGGCTTCTCCAGAAAATTTTATTTATCTAAGATTATCTATATTAGCAAATCTGCTATTCAAGATCTGCACCTGTTGAGAGCTTGAGTGTGTGCTATTTATTAAATAATTTTAAAATGACAAAAACTATCATAAAAACCATCATCCATAGATTCCATCTAACACAATCTCAGATAAGTCTGTCACGCCGATTAATTTTGATACTCTAATTCCTGGAATATTTGTACAGAGAGAAGGAAAACATTAAGTATCTATTTGTGTATCCATATATACATATATCCATTTAAATATAAGCAAATATGAAGCACACAAATAAATATACATGTGCACATGTATACATACATGGATGAATGAATGAATAGACAGATAAATATCTTATTATATTTTTTGTATTGTTTTCTCATGGACTTTTCTAGCCAATGAGAACTAATAGAAAAATTACATTTTTTTTCAATCAGTGATTGTAACACATTATGTTCAAAATGCTCTCAGCACTTCCATGAGTTTAGAATGACTAATAATACATTTTATTTACAATTTCTGACTTTTTGTTATTTGTTTTCATTTTATCTAACAGTTTTTACTCAGTGGCTGATACAAGGTGGCAATTAATAATAAGATTATCAAAATGAAATTATTACCACAGTGAAACACAGAAAATATGTTTTATTCAATGTTTCAAGCAAAGAAGTGTTCAGGAGAACAGAAGGTAAAAATCATCATACAGTGGGTAGAAGTCTTTTAATATTACAAACAGTTTGAGAAGCAACACCGAAACCTGGGAAAATTAACTAATAAACATAGGAGTACACAATAGAAGCAAAATGTTCTGAATGCATGAATTGACTTTGGGATGATTAAATAGATGGAAGATCTATACCACTTACAAAATGTTGATACTGCATCTCAATGAAAATTATATAATGTAACTTCTAGAATTCCTGTTCCACTTCCAAACTCAAAAGGGTTATGCATGTGTGTAGTTTTTAATACATAAGATTTTAAAGGTATCATTAGTCTTAAGATAAGCAAGATCAAAGTACACAAATGCACACAGACACATAAATTTGTATTCATATATTTGCATATATTTATTTTCACATTCCTTTGTGGTGGGCATTATTATGCCTGTTTCATACTTGAATAGGCTAGATTTTAAAAAGTGTGATTGATTTTGTCCATCTAAATAGCTTTTCTGGAGCATTTCCACCTGATGATCAGTGTTTAGAGGCCATGAGTTTCTAACGGTCAGCATTTCTCAAATTATGTTTCATGTAAAGTAATATTTGCACAGGGTTAATAATTATCAGAATAAAATCATCCCATAGTTAAATCAGTTTGAGAAATATTAAACAATGTTAGATGGATTTTGTTAATTAAATACTCCCCAGAGCTATTCATACAATAATGTCTATTGTCAGAGTCCTATTTGTACACAGAAAACTAAAATGAAAAATAATAAACATAAACTCAGTCTTAAAATACTCCCCGACAAAATAATAATAATGAATTTAACTTAAAATGAACACTTCAAAAATGCTAACATAGTTTTAAAAATTCTTCAGAGGATATCTGTGTACATATGGATTAACAGCTTACTTCATGATGAACGTGATCCAAATTTATATTATTTTTTAAATCCTTGTGATTAAGCACATTTTTGTAACGAAGTTTACAACTTTAGAATAGTTTAGATATATGGGAAAATGGGAAAAGTAATACAATTCCTTCCTGAATAACTCTTACTCAGTTACTCAGTTTCCCCTATTATTAAAATCTCACATCACTATGTTTCATTTATCTCAATTAGTGAAGTAGTATTGATACATTGTTCTCAACTGAAATCCATCCCCTTTAACATACCTCCCTTAAGCTTATCTGTATGTTTCCTCTTTGTTTTGAGCATATCTTCATGTTCTGGAACTACCAGATGATACAGGGTCATCAGAGTCATGTTGTATATTTTCTGCCCTGGTTTTACACTGGATTTTGAAATGATATTCACTTGTTCAAAAAAAGTTTGCATGAAAAAAAAAAAAAAAAAAAAAAAAACAGAGAGAGAGAGAATTTATTTGTATTCAGTTTGAATTTGATCCTGAGAGTATTCCTTGTCTTCTCCCTCTTTGCTAAAGCAGAATGTGAACCTAAGAGTCATCTAAAAACATTTATATTAATGGGAAGAGGTGTTGTGGTTTTTACCTATTTCAGTCTACCGGTAAATGGAAAACGTCTGTCAGGAACTCAGGAGGGAGATTTGGATTTATTCTGAGAACACTAAGCAGGCTGGCAGCTTTACTTCTACAGTCTCTACAGAGGTTTGCAGCATATCTGAATTTGAAGGAAAAAAAAATCCCAGAATGTTAAGCTATATTTTCAAAATGATTCCTACAGATGTCAAAGTACTGTCTCTCTAATTTTACCTTCATTATGCAATGCCTTCAGGCTCAGGCTGTGTAACTTTTCTATGAAGCACTTAATCTCTACTCAGGCCCCTTAGGAAGATGTAATAGCAATCAGTAAATAACAGGGCAGAGGCTGTTGATTACTATTGAATAAACCAAAATGCTTTCCATACATTGCAAACTAAAAATGGATCACTCTCATCACTTATCTTTTCTTAATGACATTTTAAAGTCTAAGGGCCTTATTAATCAATGCTTTTATATAATGTTTTCCAAAGGTGTGCATGTACCTTGCTTAGAAAACAGAAGAGAGGCAGATAAAATGAGAGTCTTCTGAGGAAATTAAATTAGATCAGTATTCATAAACATTAGGCACTTGATAAAGAATTTTTTGGAAAAACAAGGATGCTAAAAAGAGAAGCAATAAAAAGACAAAAAGAAAACTAATTTAAAAAATTAAACAGTATTTGATAGCTATTTTGACTTCTATGAGTTTTTGAAATTAAAATTCTGAAAAAGTCATTCATTCAGGACATTGTCAAGGATGCTTAAGGCCAAGTGTTTAAACTGCACTTATATGACTCCAGAATGTATGTTTTCCTCACTGTACAAAAAAACCCTAACAATTGACAATTTGGTAACATTTTAGACAAAAACAATAGCATTTAGCTGTTATTTGCAAAGTGGAATGGTTAGATTTTCACTTTTAGTGCAGAGTGCATATGACCTCATTAAAATAATCATTGTATTTACAGAAAAATTTGAAAGATAATTTAAATATATTGAGTGAAAATTGAGAAATGAGTGTTTGCTCAAAAGGTTTCATTTACAATGTTGGTATTTTTCCACAGCTTTATGGAGGAATAATTGGAAACAATTAAATGACACATAATTAAATCGTACAATTTGAGATGTTTCAAAAGTTATACACACCCATGAAGCCATCAACACAATCAAGATGCTGAGAGTACCTCTCAGGCTTTTATTAGTTTGCTAGGGCTGTTGTAATAAACTTCCTAAGACTGGGTGGTTTAAATATCAGAAATGTATTTTCTCATGGTTCTGGAGGATAGAAGTTCAAGATCAAAGTCTCAGCAGGGTTGGTTTCTTCTGAGGCCTCTCTCCTTGGCTTGTAGATGGCAGCCTTCTCTCAGATTCTTCAATGTTTCTTTCTTTGTGTGTAAATCTGTGTCCTAATGTATTAGTCAGAGATCTCTAGAGAAACAGAACTAATAGGATAGATATATTCCAAAGGGGAGTTGATTAAGGAGTATTAACCGACATGATCACAAGATCCCACAATAGGCTGTCTACAAGCTGAAGAGCAAGACAGCCAGTCTGAGTCCCAAAGCTGAAGAACATGGAGTCTGATGTTCAAGGGCAGGAAGCATCCAGCATGGGAGAAGAATGTAGACTGTCAGGGTCAGTCAGTCTAGCCTTGCCATGTTTTTCTTCCTGCTTATATCCTGGTCATGCTGGCAACTGATTAGATGGTGCCCACCCACATTGAGGGTGGGTCTGCCTTTCCCAGCCCACTGACTCAAATGTTAATCTCCTTTGGCAATACCCTCACAGACACACCCAGGATCAATATTTTGCCTCCTTTATTTAATCAAGTTGACACTCAGCATTAGCCATCACACTTAATCTCACCTTTTTAAAAGAATACTGCCATATTTCATTAGGATCTGACCTTATAACCTAATTTTAACTTCATCACCTTTTTTTTTTTTTTTTGAATTGGGGCCTTGCTCTGTTGCCCAGCTGAAGTGGCATGATCTCGGCTCACTGCAACCTCCGCCTCCTGGGTTCAAACGATTCTCCTGCCTCAGTCTCCCAAGTAGTTGGGATTACAGGTGTGTGCCACCTATCCTAGCTAATTTTGTATTTTTAGTAGATATGGGATTTTGTCATGTTGGCCAGGCTGGTCTTGAGTTCCTCTGTAATCGCAGCACTTTGGGAGGCCGAGGCAGGCGGATCACCTCTTTAAAGATTATCTACACACAGACACATTTTTAGTCACTGGGGGTTAGAACTTCAACATATGGGGGCTGGGTGACGTGGCTCACGCCTGTAATCCCAGCACTTTGGGATGTGAGACAGGTGGATCAGGAGTTCGAGATCAGCCTGGCCAACTTGCTGAAACTCCGTCTCTACTAAATAAAACTTAGCCAGGCGTGGTGGTGCGCTCCTGTAATCCCTACTACTCAGGAGGCTGAGGCAGGAGAATGGCTTGGACCAGGGAGGCGCAGGTTACAGTGAGCCAAGATTGTGCCATGGCACTCCAGCCTGGGCAACAAGAGTGAGACTCCATCACAAAAAAAAAAAAAAAAAAAAGAAAAAAAAAAGAGAGAGAGAGAGAGAGAGAACTTCAACTTAGGAATTTTGGGGGGTATAATTAAGCCCAAAGCAATGCTCAAGATCCCCCTTGAAATCTCTCTGGCTCTATCCCCTTCCCAACCCATTCACTGCTCTCCACAGATAATCACTTACCTATTTCCTGAAACTATAGATGAACTTTCATGTTTAAAAATTTGTGTTTATGAAATAATGCAATATATACTTTTTGTTGACTTATGAAACCTGATTATTTTGTGATTCATCCAAGTTGTTATTAATTTGTATTGTTTTAAGTACTATTTAGTTTGTTTATGTATTCAACTGTTAGTGGACATTTTGGGTTATTTACAAATTTGGGTCATTAAAAAATAAAGCTTCTATAATCTTTCACATACAGTTTTTATAGGGACATATATTTTTCTTTTTCTTGAGTAAACACCTAAGAGTAAAATCGTTAAATCAAAAGGAAGGTATATGTTTTAACTTTTTAAAGAAACATTAAAATAGTTTTTTTAAATGGTTTACTATTTTACGTTCCAGACAATAGTATGTGAGAGTTTCAATTTCTCCACATCTTCACCAACACTCGATATAGTTCTTTAAATTTTAGATATTCTGATAGATTTATACAGGTATCTTATTTCTCTAATGACCAATGATTTTGAGCATATGCTCATTTGCATTATCTTCTTTGGTAAACTATATTTTCAACTACTTTGCCCATTTCTTTATCAGGTTGTTTACCTACTCTTGAGTTTAATTAGATTTAATATATGCTAATTACATGTCTCTTGTTATATATTCTACTTGGAAATATTTTCCTTATTTTGTGGCTTGTCTTTTTATTTACTTAAATATATTTTTTCCAGATAACAGAAGTTATAATTTTAGTAAAGTCCTTTTTTTTAATGTTCTTTATTGGACTGTGCTTCTCACACCATATCTAAAAAATATTTTCCAAGCCCAAGATTACAAACATTTAGTATACGTTTATTTTAGTAGTTTTATTGCTTTAAGTTTATATGTAGGTCTATTACCCATTTTGTTTGGCAATTAAAATTTCTGACATCTAAATATAGTAATATTTCAAATGAATGAGCTAGATTTGAACCATACAGACAATTCTCATTAGGTTTTTTCAAAGGAAAGCTGAGGACTTCTGTAATCGGTTTCTCACTTTGATGTCTCCCATGACACTAGATCTTATAGTCAACTGCCTGATGTAATTATAAAGTGTTTATCCTTCAGGCTCCTCAAAGCCATTATATTTGAAATATAATTTACCACGTTGTTCTTTCACTTCCTCTACAAACCTGTTTCTGTTGTAGTTTCAATATCTATTGATGTTGCAATCATCGGTATTGCTATTCAAATTAGATATGGGATTTGTCCAATTTTCTCTCTCATTTTCTTTTTTCATCACTAACCCTTATCAAATAGCCAATTTGATAAATGAAAAGTAGATTAACAATCATTTTATCTGATTGAAAAGTGTTATTTTTGTGCATTTTATTTAAAACAGATAATTTCAAGTAGTAAATACTTTTTGTTTCAAGAGATCTTTCTTTTTTGCTCATGTATGCTTTCCTAGTTTTAAAACTTATGCTTTCTTTACACTTTGCTGATTATCTTCAATTTTAAAATAATCTTACAAAGATATTTGACAGCATCCCAACAGTCTTCCAGTTGTCTCTGCTACTAATGAAAAATATGTGTGGGAGAAAGGCAATATGGCCAACTAGACACAGCCAGGTGAAATAGCTCCCGTGAAGGGACCAAGACAACTGGTATGCAGCTAACAGATCTTCAGAGGGAAGGCACCATGAATGGATGGAGGGAAGACACAGAAGTTGAGCTAAAGCGGGGAGAAAGCTGGGAGCTGTACATGGAGTTACCATAGACCAGGACTTTTTTCCTCCCCAGTGGCTCCAGGGAAATGGGTGAGTTGAATTGGCAAGGAGCAATTTTCTCCTGCCACAGGCCTCTGGAACCTCAGGAGGAGGGGACCCCTTGGCCACCAGAGAAACTCAAGTTGACCGGGAGAGCTGCTTAGAGAAGTGCTAGGGGCAACAAGCCACCCTACCCCACCAACCACCATTGTAGACAGAGCTTTGGTGGACACAGAGCCAGCCAGTCCTGTTTCTGCCCGTGCCCTGCCCTTCACTAACACTGCACAAAGAACTGTGAATCCTCCCCCTGCCCTGAATGACCACTCCTGCTTGCGAGGAACAGAAAAGGGACCCAGACCCATATCCACCAGTGCCCTGCTGTTAAGTCAACACCACCTCTAGCACAACTATGCACACAGTCACCAGCAGAGGTTCCCTGCTCCCGCCAGCTGCATTGCCTCCACCACTGTGGTGACAGTCTACAGGGAGGCAGGCACCCTGGCACACACTAACACTCTACTACAGCTGCTGCTACAAGGTCAAATCCTGCTGTCATGCCATTATGAAATGCTTTGTCTGAGACCACCCATTGAAATAAAGTGATCTGTGGTTTGGGAGCACCCTGCCCCAACCCAGTGCAGTGAATTCCTAACTTTGAGGAGCCATAAAACAAATTCAGGTCCTAATATAAGTTCCCCAGAGTTAGAACATGAAGTCCAGGAGTTGGGATCTGAGTGTCAACCCCCTAAAATCTTCTAGAAATGAAGGCATTCAGCAGAATCCACCTTATACCATAATCAGGACTTCAAGGTAATCAAATGGGATAAAAGAAAAAAAAGAAAGCATCCAAAGGTCAGCAGCTTCAAAGACGGAAGGTAGATAAGCCCATAAACATGAAAAGGAATCAGTGCAAAAACTCTGACAACTCAAAAAGCCGGAGTACCATCTTTCCTTCAGGTAACACCTCTCCAGCAAGGGCTCTGAAACAGGCTGAAATGGCTGAAATGACAGAAATATAATTAAGAATATGGCTAAGAATAAAGATTGAACTACAGGAGTACATTAAAACCCAATCCAAAAAAGCTAAATATCCTAATAAAACAATACAGGAGCTGACAGACAAATAACCCATATGGAAAATAATGTAACCAATCTGATGGAGCTGAAAGACAAACTACAAGAATTTCACAATGTAATCATAAGTTTTAATAGCAGAATAGACCAAATGAAGAAAGAAAGCAGAGAGCTTGAATACTGACTTTCTGAAATAATATAGTCAGACAAGAATAGAGAAAACATAATGAATTAACAAAAGCTCCGAGACACATAGGATTATATAAAGTGATCGAATCTATGACTCCCTGGTGTCCCTGAAAAATATGAGGAGAATGGAAACAAGTTGGAAAATATATTTCAGGATATCATCCATGAGAACTTCCCCAACCTAGCTAGAAAGGACAACATTTAAATTCAGGAAATGCAGAGAACCCCAGTAAGATACTTCATGAGAAGATTGTTCCCAAGACATATAATCATCAGATTCTCCAAGGTGGAAATGAATGAAAAAATGTTAAAGGCAGCTAGAGAGAAGGGTCTGGTCACCTACAAAGGGAAACGTTTGAGACTAACAGGAGATCTCAGTAGAAATTCTGTAAGGCAGAAGACATTGGGGACCAATATTCAACATTCCTAAAGAAAAGAAATTTTCAACCCAAAATTTCATATCCAGCCAAACTAAGCTTCATAAGCAAAAGACAAATAAGATCCTTTTCAAAGGAACAAATATTGAGGGAATTCACTGCCACTACACCTGGCTTACAAGATCTCTAAAAGAAGAACTAAATATGGAAAGGAAAGACTATTACCAGTCACCCACAAAGCACACTGAAGCGCACAGACCATTGACACTGTGAAGCAACTGCATAAACAAGTCTGCCAAATAATTAACTAACATTGTGATGACAGGATAAAATCCACACATACCAATATTTATCTTGAATGTAAATTGGCTAAAGCCCCAATTAAAAGACACAGAGTGGCAAGCTAAAGCACCAAGATCCATTGGTATGCTGTCTTCAAGAGACCTATCTCACATGCATAGATGTGGCATAGATAGACTCAAAATAAAGGAATTAAGAAAAATCTACCCAGCAAATGGAAAATAGAAAAAAGCAGAAGTTGCAATTATAATTTTAGACAAAACAGACTTTAAACCGACAAAGATCAAAAAAGAAAAATAAGAGTATTCCACAATGATAAAGGATTCAAATTAATAAGAAGACCTGTGTACTATGTTTTTAATACTCTCAAATATATTGAAAAATACTAACTAGCTTCTTAGCCTAGATATTATTTCCTCTGGGTCATCTGTTTTCTTTGTTCATTTCTGTCCTTGTTCACAACAATGTGTTACACAGTATTTGGAAAGTGTCACTTCACCAAAGCGATATTTGATTTGTTTGATTTTTGTTAGAAGTACACATTTGAAAGTAAAATCTTGAACCAATATTTAAAAAAATATGGCTAACTCATTGTCACATCTTTTTAAGATTACTGAATGAATTTCCAGTGGCAACAGATACATATGTATATAACATTTGAAATAGTTAATACATTATAATGATTCATAGTACATATATGATATTTTAACAAAGATATTTTAATTGAGGTACATTACAAATCAAATTACAATTTGCAATTCCAGTTTGTGTGTTAACTTTACAATTTTATATCATTTTGATATTTCATCACAAGTTGAAGAATTACCTATAACTGGTGTCCTCAGAGAGGAAGGAGATGCAAAGTTTGATTTCCTGAGGCAAGTATGTTTAATCTCACTCGTGATTGAGTTTCTTAGTAATTTTTGTGACACATACTTAAAATTGGAAGGAGAGTTTATTCTTTTCTTATTAAAATTTCAATAATCAATGTTTCTCTAAGGCTTTTGTTTCTGGCATGTACTAAGCCAATCATTAAAACAACCACTGGAAAATAATCAATAAAAATCCTTGGAGAGAATTTTTCTGTATTGCAGATAACTTTGCTTCTTCTAACTTAATGATATTTTATAATATAACTGATATATCATTCAATTATATAATGCTAATATCTATATATGAGTAAATATGTGTGTGTACATGTTTGTGGACTTACTTTTATTTAATTGCAAAAATACATATATGACACTATTTGGATAATGTTGGGTTTAGGGCAAGACTTTCTAAACACTATATTAATGGAAGAAGAGAATATTTTAAAAATCCCATTTTGACCACCCAAATATTTTTAAAATTAAAAATAAAAGTAAGATACAAACTACAACTACATTTCTATAAAAAGATAGATTAATAAGAAGAAAACAAATCTATATTAGCTGACAATTAGCTATTTTTTTAAAAGTCTAATTGAATTAGACTTTTTACAATTATGCTGCATGCTTTATAATGAGTAAATAATTTTAGGAATTTTTATATAAGGAAAAAAATACATCTAAGCCACTCCTTTAAAATGGAAATGTGTAGTAATATGCCAACAATTCTTAGTATCCAACAGAAATGCAACCTATCATTTTCAATGTCTACTCAAAAAGTTAATGCAAAACATATAAATAGGATATCTAAGATAAGTATTATATAATCTGCTGAGTTTGATGGCCAAAGGAAATATATTATTTATCTATTGCTGCATTATTCTAAAACTTATTGGCTTAAACAATGCACATTGATTTCATAGTTTCTGAATGTTGACAGCAGTGAGTTCCTCTTGGGTTGTGTGGCCTGGGGCCTCAGTTCACATTCTGTTGACTGGAGCCTGCACTTCATTCCTCACTACATGAACATTTTGCACATGGCAGCTCCCAAGAAGGCAATACAGACAGTTTAATAGGAAGGCAGAAGTCACAATGTTTTGTATCCTAATCACAGAAATTATGTTTCATCACCTTTGCTAGATTCTACTGGTTGGCAGCAATGGAAAGAATGGGTTAGAATTTATAAATTGAGGGACTTAGTCATTTCCATATTTTGTCACAAGATAACTTTTATTGGCTTTTATTTTATTTTCAGTACGTTTGCATGGGAAAATTAGATCCACTTAAGTGAAAATGATGTATTAAAAAACAAACTTAAGTAACTGAATCAGATATTTGAAGGGTGTAATTTTCTAGTCATATACTTTAGTAAACTGTTAACTTCTACTACTGAAAACATTAAAACGTGCGAAATTATTGCCCTCACAGGGCATAATCATTTCTATTTAGCTTCCAGTTCCAAAGTGACTTCTATCCTTATCCACCATTCCCCACAGTCATAAAATAGGAAAGTGATCTGAGCCTTGAAGTGAAATAAGCTCAATTCAAAGCATGACATCTATATTATGCCATATAATAAAATGGCAACAAGGTCATATCTTTGCTATCAATTCTGTTAGTTTTAGCTTTCAAAGTGTATTGAAAAGCTTTACAATTTTCAGACTGATCTATTTAAAACATATTTTAAAAATCTGAGTATTTGTTAAAAAATGGAGAAGAGATTTTAGTAATAAGATGGATGTATTCTGTGAAGGGTAGAGAAGTGAAAAACACAGCATTTGCTTAAGTTTATAAAAAATTAGCGATCTTTTAAAAGAAATAAACCAGATAAATATAGTAAGGTGTTAATGATTACAAAGAATTTTATTATAGAAAATTAAGGAATATATTGCTGTAACTTGATTAAATAAAAAAAGTTAGCAACAGTTGAGCATTCTAGGTTTTGTTTGGAACTTTTCTACAGAGATATCATTTTAATTCAATGTATCTTTTAAAAAGAATGATAGAAAAACCAATTTTATAAAGCATAAAAATTAATGATTAAGTACATTAAAATATTTGGTTTATTATCTAAGTTTAAAGACATTTCTTTATATTGTAACTTTATAAGACTATCTAGCTTAGCATATTATTAGAATTTACAGATTAGAATATGTTTTTCCTTTTCAAAATATACCTCATTCATAACTCATTCTTTGAGGCCAATATCACCCTGATACCAAAGTAGACCTGACAGAAAAGAGGAACTACAAACCAGTATCTCTCAGGAACATAGATGCAAAAATCTTCAACAAGATATTAGCTAATTGAATACAAAAATGTTTACAAACAGTTATACACCATGACCAAATGTGATTTGTTTGAAAGTATATGAGTCCTTTGACTCTCCATATAAACTTTAGAATAAGATTTTCAATATGCACAACATAACCCCATGGCATCTTTATTAAGATTGCATTGAATCTATGTTTCAAATTGAGAAAAACTGACATGACAATATTGAGTCTTTGTATTCATACACATGGAATATCTCTCTCTGTGTATGCATATATATGTGTATATATATATATCTTTTATATATGTTAGAGTTTTATAGTTTTCCTAATATAGATATTGCACATATTTTATTAGATTTATACAAAGGTGTTTCATTTTTGTGTCAACATAAGAGGTAGTGTGTTCTCAATTTCAATTCCAATTTTTATTGTTAGTGTATATGAAAATTAATTTTGTGTATTAACCTTATATCCTGTAGTCTTGCTAAAATCACGTATTAGTTGCAGATATTTTTAGTCTCTACATAAGCAATCATAATTTATAAACATAAACAATTTAATTTTTCTTCCCAATTTGCACTCAGTATGGAACCAACAGGATAGAGAGAGATGTATCGGAGGGAATTGATTAGGAAAATTGAATCACGAAATTATGGATTCTGAGAAGTGCCATGATAAGTTGCATGCAAGTGGGAGAGCCAAGGAAGGTGGTTATGTAGTTCAGTCCAAGTCTGAAGGCCTCAGAACAGGGGAAGCTGATGGCATAACTCTCAGTCTAAAGCCAAAGGCCTAAGAAACTTGGAGGTTGCTGGTGCACCACTGGAGTACAAAGGTTGCAGAACCCAAAGTTCTGATGTCCAAGGGCAAGAAAAGTAGGATGTCCTAGCTTGAGAAAAGAAAGAGGTAATTCACCTTTCCTTGACTTTTTATTCTATCTGGGCCCTCAGCTGATTGAATAGTGCCTGCCCACATTGGATGATGATGGCTCGTCCTTATTCAGTCCATTGATTCAAATGTTGATCTTTTCTGGTAATACCCTCACTGACACACCCAGAAATAATGCTTCACCAGCTATCTGGTCAAGTTAACATCTAAAATTAACCATCATGCACATTTTTACTTCTTTTCTTTGTCTTATTGCATCAGCTAGGATGTCTAGTATGATGTTAAATAGGCGTGGTGAGAGTCAACATCCTTGCCTTATTCTTGATTTTACTAAGAAAGTGTCAAATTTCTTATTGTGTATGCTATAGGTTTTGTACATGCTCTTTATCAAGTTGAGGTAGTTCCTCTCTATTCTTAGTTTGCTAAGAACTTTTGTCATAAATGGGCATTGGATTTTAACAAATGATTATTCTGAATCTACCTATATTATCATATGATTTTTCTCCATTAGCCTATTGATGTGAGGATTTTTGAATGCTGAACCAGTCTCATATACTTTCAAACAAATCACATTTGGGCATGGTCTATAACTGTTATTAGAATTTACAGATTAGAATATAGCCAACGCAATAGTGAAAAAAAAAGAAAGAAAGAAAGAAAGCTAGAGGATGAACACTACCTGGTGTCAAGACTCACTCTACAGTTACAATAATCAAGACCATGTGGTATTGGCCAAAGGACAGGCAAACATATCAATGAAACAGAATAGAGAGTCCAGTAACAGATGCGTAAAAATTTAGTTAACTGATCTTGGCCAAAGGAGCAAATCCAATTTAATAGAGAAAAGGCAGTCTTTTCAACAATCAGTACTGAAACAATTGGACATTCACATGCAAAATATAAATATAAATAAAGTTCTTACACCTTTCCCCAAAATAATCTCAAAATAGATCATAGACCTAAATGTAAAATACAAAAATATAGAACATCTGAAAGAAACACAGAAGAAATCTAGGCAACCTTTGGTTTGGCAATCCAAGGTGACTCAAAATATCAAATGCTATATGTCCACACTTTGATAAAATTATATGGACGACACTGGGGCTTGAACTATGTTCAGAAATTATTTGTAGATAATAATCAGTGTGATTACATAATTCTGAAATGAGGCATAGGAAAACAATATGAACTAAAGAGATAAAATCAAAGATTCATAGGCATTATCTTAGTCATTTGTGAAAAAGATGCAGGTGACAAAACCAAATATAATGCTGTTACCAAAAATTTCATTAAGAAAATTTATTAATTTCTGAATTCCATTAAGGAAATTCATAATATTCATTTATTGATACTATGTCGCATTTATAAACAATTATAGGGTTTTAAGTTTTGAACTAAAATTCTTTGATTAAAACAATCCTTCATATAAAGTACCAATTTATCTGAAAATGTTATAGAAATTATTATATCATTATTATCATCAGACTCATTATCACCTTCCTTCTCATGATAGCTAATATTTGGAGAGAGAGAGAGAAGACTTAAAGTAATTATAATAAATATTCATTTGTTGATAAAAAATGCAGAACAAGTCACAAATCTCAACCTTTTCTTAAACTGCAGATATAAACCTTCCATACTTAGTTGTTATTATGACTATATTTTGTTTTCTTTTGCAGTAATTTAATTATAATGATGACATGCTGTCTCAAAACTAGTAAGTAATAAGGGGTACTAAGTTCCAATTTTCAATGTAAGAATCTGAGGGGAGCTAACAGTGACAAAGCTTTTACTTAGGAACAGGTTGGGAGTAGTCCATTCATACGGCTTATACAGGTAGCTGGATTAGATGGCTAATGGGATTTACATGATCCTTACCTGCTAAGTTTCCTGAAAACTTCTCATTCCACCATCTCTTTCGCAGTTCCAGGTTCACTCTGTGGGCTCATATCTGATTCCAATTAAAACAAAACTTTGATATATTTGAGAAATAAAGAGAATACAAAGTGATCAGCGTTTAGACTTGCCTTCTTGTACAGCCGTGGGGCCACAGTTTCCTGAGGCAAAGCTACAGGCAGAGTTTAATAGAAGAAAATAAATTTGAAAATGTGTAGCAGAGGGCTGGGTGCAGACTCACACCTGTGATCCAAGCACTTTGGGAGGCCAAGGCAGGTGGATCACCTGAGGTCAGGAGTCCAAGACCAGCATGGCCAACATGGGGAAGCCCCGCCTCTACTAAAAATGCAAAAATTAGCCAGGTGTGGTGGCATAGGCCTGTAATCCCAGCTACTTGGGAGGCTGAGGCATGAGACTCACTTGAACCCAGGAGGCAAAGCGAGATTCTGTGTCAAAAAAAAAAAAAAGTGTGTATCAGAGGCTTGACATACTGCCTGAAAAATATTCGGAATGGAAGAAGTACAAAGCCCTGGTGCTTGGGATAAAGACCGGAAGAAAAGATTGCTACAAAAGGGATCATGTGTATAAATTTTGATGGCTTAAATAATTACATTCATGACTTACTGAGTAAAAATGTAAGGTACTTTTATCATCCTCTAAATGTATCACCAATGAAAATAGCCAGTTTTTAAGAAACAGTAACCTACACTTTCAAAGTCTCCTCTTAGGTCAAATATTGCCAAGTATCATTTCCTGCATCATGTGGCCTCTTCAATAACATCTTTCTGAATGTTTTTGCCTGTTTTGCTGTGTGTAATGCTGCTGCACATATAATTGCACTAGTATTATAATATAGGACAATTCAATTAAAGTGTTTGTTCAACCTAGACTTTTGATTTATGAGCCTCAATAGGTTGCCTTCTTTATTCACTGAGCAATATATGACATGAACCAAATCTCTCTTAATCCTTATAGAGAGACTGAAATAAATCATAAATGTCCCACAGAAGCTCTGTCAGTGAACCTAATGAAAAACTGAAGTAGAACATTTGAATTGATTCCATCTCTTCCCTAGACTTTTTCCTTTTTATTATTTTCTAAGAATTTTCTTTTATTGGGAAGGAACTTCTAGAGATGTGGACAAGATCAACTGCTGTACCTGACTTTTCACAGAAATGTCCTAAGGGTGACTTTGTAGCTTTGAGTAAGAAAGAGATAATTGATCACTCTGAAACAAATTATTTATTACTTGTGATTTAAGTAATCGATTTAAATTGATAACTGTCCCTGGAAAATAAATCACTTGTTAATCATTATTTTAAAAGTAGTAAGTCAGGCCAGGTGCAGTGGCTTACACCTGTAATCCCAGCACTTTGGGAGGCCGACGCGGGTGGATCATGAGGTCAGGAGATCGAGACCACCGTGGCAAACATGGTGAAACCCGTCTCTGCTAAAATACAAAAAAATTAGCCGGGCATGGCGGCGTGTGCCTGCAGTCCTAGCTACTTGGGAGGCTGAGGAGGGGGAATCACTTGAATCCCGAAGGTGGAGGTTGTAGTGAGCTGAGATGGCACCACTGCACTCCAGTCTTGCAACGGAACAAGACTCAGTCTAAAAAAAATAAATATAAAAGTAAATAATAATTTAAAAAATGTAGTAAGTCTTCAGGCACTGTGGCTCGACGCCTGTAATCCCATTACTCTGGGAGGCCGAGGTGGGTAGATCACCTGAGGTCAGGAGTTCATGACCAGCTTGGCCAACATGGTGACACCCTGTCTCCACTAAAAAATACAAAAAATTAGTTGAGTGTGGTGGCGCACACCTGTAATCCCAGCTACTTGGGAGGCTGAGGCATGAGATTTGCTTGACCTTGAGAGTCAGAGGTTGCTATGAGCCCACACGATACCACTGCATTTCCTCCTGGGCAATAGAGTGAGACACTGTCTCAGAACAAACAATTTGTTGTTATTTTTTCTTATTTCAGGTAGTAAGCATTTGAAATAATATAAACAAGAAAATAAACTGACACATAACCTGATCCCCAGAGATACTTACTAATATTTCAGTGTATATCCTCCTAGTGTTTCTTTTTTGCATATGTAAATAGATATTTCTTCCAAATGGAAAATATATACAATATATACTTTTCTACTCTGATTTTTAAATCTTTTTTTTTAACTTTTAGGTTCAGGTGTACATATGCGTGTTTGTTGTATAGGTAAATTATGTGTCACAGGGATTTAGTAAACAAATTATTTCTCACCCAGATAATAAGCATAGTACCGCACAGGTAAGATTTTCAGTCTTCACACCCTCTACCCTCAAGTAGGCCCCAGTGTCTGTTGTCCCCTTCTTTGTGTTCTTATGTACTCAGTGTTTAGCCCCCGTTTATAAGTGAGAACATCTGGTATTTGGTTTTCTGTTCCTATGTTAGTTTGCTTAGGATAATAGCCTCCAGCTTCATCCATGTTGCTGCCAAGGATATGATATCATTTTTTTTTATGGCTGTTACATATTTCAAGGTATATATGTACCATATTTTCTTTATCCAGTTTACCATTGATAGGTGTATAGGTTGATCCTATGTCTTTGTAAAGGAATTTCTTGTGACAAAAAATACAATACACCCTGATAGTGAACGCTGAAGTTCTCATTCCAAAGGAAGAGGAGTTAACTGGCAAATGTCATCGGATACCTCCCTACCCTTAATTTTTTCTTCAGGAAAAGAAGAAAATACTGCTGGAAGGAAGAGACAAATACAGCTCTAAAAAAATTTGCTAGTAACATGGTTTCTGGTTCTGAAACAGGCCTCTTTTCTCTGCTTCATCTATCCATTGGAATTTTGACAAAAGTATTTTTGTGATGTTAGAAGTTTGGCACAGAAGCAGAACTCAAAAATCTAGTGGGCTATTTTGTGAAAATTACCAAAATGGATTATATTTGAGACTATAGGCTATGGGTTAACATCTGTGAGGCATGATCTTAGAACACAGGACCATCTTTAAACAGGTGTTTTAACTCAATGTGCCTACTCTCGTAGGTGGATATGATCTATGTCCCTTAATTTGTGAGAAGATACGTATGTTCTACAAAGACTTCTAAAAGATAAAAAATCTGAAAAGTAGAAACTTCAAAATTCTCATAGGTACATGTGGGCCATTGTGCTTTTGCTGTGTGTCCTCAAGTCTCTCTAGAAATGCAAACCAAAAGTGTCAATAATGCAGAAAGCCTACCAGTGCTGGCATATTAGCAATTTACCTTTGAAAATTTCTATTGCTTTTTTATCCCTAAAGTCAGGTTTATACAGTAGCTTCTAACAACTTTAATATATGAAACATGATTATTTTTCAATAATTTTTGGGATGGTTTACTATTATTATTTTTTATAAATATTACAATGATTGTTATTGTTACAGAGAAGTGTTCAACATTAGGAAATTTAGACATTATCAAGTGAAATGCTTGTTTTGAAACTAGACTTGTGTGTGTATGTGTGTTTAATAAACATCTATTCTATTTCTTTCAACAATACTCAACAATACTATGCATCTACTTGATATAAAATATGTTAAAACATTGAAGATGCTCTAACTCTAATGAAAAATAAACATGTTTATGTACAGATAGAAAGATACATAAATGTTGCTAAAACAAAAATATGCCCTAGAGTTCTCAATTACCTTCCCTAAATTCAGGGAATATGCTCAATCTTGGCATAGTTAAGGAGTAGCATAAAGAATTGCCAACACATAGAAATAGTAGAGCCAAACAGTTAATATGCATAGAATAAAAATAACATTTCTGAAAAATAATTTGTCCAAATATATGATTTAGTTTTGTAAATCTTGAATAAAGTGTGATTAATGAGCTACCTAAGTTTTGTTATCAGTAATGCTTTAGCTAAACTAGAACTTTAACTTTATCCCAAATTGCAAATGTTTACATATCAACAATCCATTATTCTTACATCTTTCCTGGTTTTGGTTTAACGTTCCATCAAGAGTAAGATGGTTAATTATCTACTTTTCTTTTTGTTCAAAGTTAGAGAGATATCAATTCACCAAATTAATAAATCACTTTCTGGCATTACTAATAATTATGTGGCTGATAATATTAAATGGAAACGTGTACTCCTGCATGTAACAATTAAAATTGTTAGTATCAGCTGAATTTATCAGAGAATTAGACATACCTGTCTTCAGGCAGAACTCTCTGTGAGTATTTGAGGAAATACAAGTTTTTACTCCTTGGAATATTAACCATGCTTTTAATTTACATGTAAATATTTTTTCATTTCTTTCTTTCTTTTTTTTTTTTTTTTTTTTTTTGAGACGGAGTCTCGCTCTGTCGCCCAGGCTGGAGTGCAGTGGCCGGATCTCAGCTCACTGCAAGCTCCGCCTCCCGGGTTTACGCCGTTCTCCTGCCTCAGCCTCCCGAGTAGTTGGGACTACAGGCGCCCACAACCGCGCCCGGCTAATTTTTTGTATTTTTTAGTAGAGACGGGGTTTCACCGTGTTAGCCAGGATGGTCTGGATCTCCTGACCTCGTGATCCGCCCGTCTCGGCCTCCCAAAGTGCTGGGATTACAGGCTTGAGCCACCGCGCCCAGCCATATTTTCTCATTTCTATACGTCTTTTAAAATTAGTTAACAAAAATTAGTTTGGCATACTTTGTGCAATGACTGTATCATGTATTGCTTTCATTTTCATTGTCTACTTAAGTTCTTAGTAAAAAAGTCTGACAAAAAGTAGATTTTTAACACAGAGAGTGAGAAAAATGTGAGAAGAATTAAAGCCAAGAAACACTATCTTCAAATAATGCTTGTAATAATATATCAAAATTCATGATTTACATATTTCTTTTTTTTTTTTTTGAGACAAAGTCTCACTCTGTCGCCCAGGCTGGAGTGCAGTGGCGCGATCACTTGCAAGCTCCGCCTCCCGGGTTCACGCCATTCTCCTGCCTCAGCCTCCGGAGTAGCTGGAACTACAGGAGCCCGCCACACCGGGCTGATTTTTGTATGTTTTAGTAGAGACGGAGTTTCACCATGTTAGCCAGGATGGTCTCAATCTCCTGACCTCGTGATCTGTCCGCCTCGGCCACCCAAAGTGCTGGGATTATAGGCGTGAGCCACCGCACCCGATCATAGTTATTCTTTTAAAGTTTGACTTTTTAGAGTTTTGAGATATTATTCACCTATATAACAAGTGATCAAATTAAAGTGCTTTAATTTCAATAGTTCAGTGTATTAAGACATGTACGACCATTACGACAGCCACTGTTAGAAAACATTCATCATCCCCAAAAGAATCCTCATGTCGTTTAGCTATCACTTATTTTTGCCCCCAGTCCTGCACACTGAAGTAACCCCTAATCTAGTTTAAGTTGCAATAGATTTGCCTTTTCAGCATGTTTCATATTAAATTAATCTTATGATATGTGGTCTCATGACTGTTTTACTTAGCATAATATTTCAAAGGTTCTTATGTATTCTACTATGCATCAGTACTTCATTCCTTTCAATGAACAAATAGTGTTCTATTGAACTAATATACCATATTTATTTATTCATTCATCATTAATGGACATTTGAGTTTTTTCTTTTAGTTTAAATAATGCTACTATGAATATGTGTGTATTGCTGGATCATGCTATTCTTATATTTAATCCGTTTGAGGAATTCTCAGACTATTTTACAAATTAACTATACCATTTTATATTTCTACCAGGATGTTTGAGGGATCTGATTTTGCCACATCCCTTCCTTTTTTTTTTTTTTTTTTTTTTTTTCTTTTTGAGACGGAGTCTCACTCTGTCGCCCAGGCTGGAGTGCAGTGGCCGGATCTCAGTTCACTGCAAGCTCCGCCTTCCGGGTTCACGCCATTCTCCTGCCTCAGCGTCTGGCGTAGCTGGGAGTACAGGCGCCCACCACCTTGCCCTGCTAGTTTTTTGTATTTTTTAGTAGAGACGGGGTTTCACCGTGTGAGCCAGGATGGTCTTGTGATCCGTCCGTCTTGGCCAAATCTGAGGTCACAAAAATTAAAGCGTAAGTTTTCTTTTAAACATTTTATAGTTTTTATTATATTTTGGTGTTTGATCCATTTTGAGTCATTTTTTTGTGTATAGTGCTAGTTAAGAGTCCAACTTCACTCTTTAGCATGTGGGTATCCAGTCACCCAATAACTATTTGCTAAAATTTGTTAAAAAAATTCTTCCTGCACAGAATGGTTCTACACCCTTGTCTAAATCAACCAGACACAGACACATGTTGGTTTATTTCTGGACTCTCAATTCTATTGCATTGATCTTTATGTCTACGTTTACATGAGTACAATACCATCTTGATTACTGTTACCTTGTAGTAAGTTTGGAAATCAAAAAGAAAGAGTTTTTCCCATTTGTTTCTCTTTTTCAAAATTGTGTTGACTATTTAGGGTACCTTGCTATTTCATATGAATTTTAAAATTACTTGTGAATTTCTATGGCTGGCTGTGATTCTGATCAGGATTTTATTGAATCTACAAATTCATTTGCTATTTTAAGAATATTAAGTCTTTTGAATCATAAACTCAGGATTTTTTTTAACCTATTTTGGGCTTTTAAAATTTATTTTGACAATGTTTTGTCATATTTGGAATATAATTTTTCACTTTTTATGAAATGTGTTTCTAATTATTATGCTTTTTTGATGCTATTTTAAATAAAATAATTTTCCTGATTTCATTTGAATTATTCATTCCAGGTGTGTAGAAATACAGTTGACTTTTGTATAGTGATGTTATATTTTGCAACATTGTTACAGATATTTGTTTGTTCTAATTATTTTTAACAGATTCCTTAGAATTTTCTATGTACAATGTAATGTCATCTTCATATAGACATAATTTTACTTCTTTTACAAAACAGAAGTCTTGTATTTCTTTATTCCTTCCTAATTCCTATGTCTAAACCCACATGTACAGTATTGAATAGATGTGGTGGGAGTGAATATCCTTGTTTTTATTGTCATCTTTGAGAGAATATATCCCATCTTTGACCATTAGTATGATTTTAGCTGTGAATTTTTGATAATTGACAGTGATCAGATTGAGGATGTTCTCTTTTACTCTTA
Organism: Macaca mulatta; assembly: GCF_049350105.2. Lineage (NCBI taxonomy): Eukaryota > Metazoa > Chordata > Mammalia > Primates > Cercopithecidae > Macaca > Macaca mulatta. The sequence goes on from NC_133411.1 coordinate 29,461,191, forward strand.
GTTATTGAATGTTTTTATCATGAAAGAGAGTTGGATTTTCTGAAATACATTTTCTGAGTTGACTGAGATGGTATGTGCCATGTGTGTATTTTATTGACATAGTATTGATGGCAATGGTGGCCCATCTGGAGTGGTCACTGAGAAGTCACCAGCTGCAGCAGGGGAGGCATGGCTGGGGCTACATGTTCAGCAAGGGCTGACAGGGGCTGGGAACGGGTGATCCCAGTGGGATCCTCACCCACCACTGAGTTGGTGGGGCAGGATCCCACACTCCCAGGTGCAGCTGCAGCTGCCCGGCTGTGGCTCTGGACCTAGGCACCCCTGCACTCTAGAGGCCCAGGAAGCCTCATGCCACTGCAGGTTTTAAAGTGCCTGCTTCGGCTCCTTGACCTCTCCCCACTCCCAGTGCCCACTCTGTGATGGAGCAAAGTTGTGGACATGTCCAATAGCTGAGCCCAGGTCCTGTCACCACATCCCCAGTGTGTGCATTCTTGTCCTATGCCACCACAGCCCCCTCCAGAAATTGCCACTGAGGCTAAAACTTTGGGGACCGATGAGCATGGTAGGGAGGTCATGGGGCTGAGGGCAGCTGAGCTCAGGCCTGTGGGTGTCCCTCAGTATGGACTTGAAGCCTGGAGGCTGGGCTGCCAGTTCCAGGTGGAGTCCAGGGCCTGGAGTAAGAACTTCATTGATGTCTTTCAGCTAGTCATATGGTGCTTTTTCCCGCCCACCCATGGCCACCTGTGGACCAATGTGCATTCACTGCTTCCCTTCTGAGCCCATAAAAATGCCAAGACTCAAACAAACTCACAGACTTTTGAAGAAAATCTGTCTGTGGCTAACAGCTACCCACTTTGGGTCTGCTGTCTTCTGAAAGCTATTCGGTTGCTCAATAGCACTTCTCTCCACCTTGCTCATCCGCCAGTTGTCCACCTAACCTCATTCTTCCTGGATACAGGACAAGAACTTGAGAACCACCGAACAGCCAGAGTGAAAGGAGCGGTAACGCTTTCCTGGCTGGCTCGCCAAGCTGTGGGTGGTGACATGTTCCTGGATTGTGAGAGTGAAGAGTGGCAACCCTTCTGGGGGCTCAGACTTTGGGATGCCCTGAACCAGAGCTGCTGTAACATTATAGCCCTCCTACCTTCCACTGGAACCAGGTAGCCACCCCACCGAACAGCGGCAGCGCTGGGAGAGCCCAGGTGCCACGGGCCAGAGTGAAGCAGGGCAGCAGTACTGAAAGAGCTGTAACATAAATGGGCTGAAACACACCCCCCTCCCCTACTCACCAAGCTGCAAGTGGCAAGGAGAGAGGAGCTAAAGCCTTTCTGGGGGCCAAGACCTTAGGGTTCTATGCAGGGCTGTGACACATTGTAACACCCTCATTGGGGCTCTGTGGTTTCTGTCATTTCCAAGTTTTTGGGAGCTACCACGTTCCCCACTGCTGCCTGATTCATTGGCAGCCTGGCATGGAGCTGGCTCCTGTGCCGGGGCGTGGAGCTTCCTACCCTGCTGCAACTAGCATGCCTGGTGGTGTATAGTGGATGGACACCCATGCTTGCTTGCTCGCTCACACACCCCTCACTGCTCTGCACCTGGCTCACCCTTGACCGGCATGGGATCCAGGCTGGTGGTGTGAGCCGAGCACAACCTGCCCTACCAAGTGGGTGGAAGAAGCCCAGCGGGCACGAGCGAAACTCAAACAGCAGCACCGCCGGCCACAGAGGTTTCCACCTGGTGAAGAGACACCCTAAGGATCCTGTAACGTTTTGTGTTTTTTTCGTGTTACATGAACTTACATTCCTGGGAAATATCTCACTTGATCATAGAGTGTAGTTATTTTTGTGTGTTGCTGAATTCAGTTTGCTAGTATTCTGCTGAAGATTTTAGATTGATGTTCATGAAAGATATCGGTCAGAAGTTTTTTTGGTATACTTGTTTTTCGTATGAGGTTATATTGGCCTCATCGAATGAGTAGGACAGTGTTCCTTACTCATAATTTTCGTAAGATTTTGTAAAGGATTGGTATTAATTCTTCCTTAATTGTCTGATAAAAATTTACCTGTGAAGTGATATAGACCTGGGCTTTTCTTTGTGGGTATTTATTATTACTAATTCAGTTTCTTAATTGGCTGTAAGTATATTTAGATCTTTTTTTCTTGAGCCAGTTATTGTAGTTTGTGTTTTTCTAGGGCTTTGCTAATTTCATCTAAATTGTCTAATTTATTTGTATGCAATTGTGCCTAATATTCTAATTATTTGTTATGCTTATGGATTTTGAAAATTATTTTACAATCATGAATGTAAACTGATTTATATTATGTATAAATAAGTATAAATATAAATAACCATCTTTTGGATCAGATAATCAAACAACATAAAAATAAACATTTTCTCCTTTTATCAGATAATGAGGTATATAATACATTTATAGATTCAAGAATAATAAACCATCCTTTTAATTTTGAGATAAATAAAAATGTATGATGTTTTATGTTTACATATGTTGGGGATTTTTTATACTGATAATTTTATTTTTTAATTTTAGGGTTTTTTTCCTATATATTTGTGAATTAAATGGTCCTGTGATTTTTCTTTCTTCTAGTATCTTTATCTGGTTTTAGTTTCAATGTTACACATGTCCCAGAATGAATTGCAGATAATTGCCTTTATTTCTATTCTGCAAGAATTTGTATATAAATGAGATTATAAGGTCTGGACAGGTAGTAGAAAGCACTGTAAACATTCCTGTGCCAGTGCCTTAATTTGTGATAAAACTGTGCCTGGTAGTCCCAATAAAGTCCCTTCCCCTTTGATTAGTCTTAAAATGCAATTTTCATAAAACTGCTGAATACGTGCGCAATGTTTTAGGCTGTGAGATATATTGTTAGAAGTGATGTCAAATATCAGAGTTATTCCTTTGAGATTTTCTTTCTCTCCAATATTTTGCCCTTCAAGTTCTCTCTATTCACGCAACTTTCCAATGCGTTCATGGAGATATTTTATAATACATTTCCCAAAATTTCTTTTTATTATCGGCAGGAGGGTTCATCTAAATCAAGTGAATTTGACATTGATAGAGATAGAATCTCTGATAAGTGTTTATGTATTTTCACATATGAAAGCATTTTATCCATACTTTGTTATTCATTTCTACCTTATTTTAATTATGGTCAAACATTATAATGAATTAACTTTTGAGATTTGCATAATTTTTACTTTTTGAAATTATTTTATATGTACTTATAGAAGAATTATGTATATTAGGTGAAGCTTCTTAATCATTTATCAGTTAATAAATGGATATTCTATAGCCCTTCCTTTTTGGTGGGGATGTCAAATTATTTTACTAGGAATTGGTTTCTGTTGTCTGTCTTGTGGTTCTGTTTTTTTATTGATTCTACTTTATTTTCATGTGAGTTCTGTGTAGTCTTTTTTTCTTTTACAACAATGCATATTGCCAGACAGAGGTGATGAACTGATTCAGAAGAAGAGAGAGAAAGGAGAGAGAGGATTGGTCTTTGCAAATAGCTCCCCAGTATTTCTGGAGATCCTTATTCGTTCCAATGCCTCTTTTTGACTCTATCACTGTATGATGGGAAGTTGGATAATCTAATGGCCTCGGTTTGTTTTACTTTGCAAGAGAAGAACTGAGGAGGGAGTAGGGCTGAGAATGAGACACAGCAGGGTGGGGGGTGAGGAGTGTTTTTTCGAGATATGTTAGACACTGTATGTTTACACCTTTGCTCTTTGAAAAAATAAAACACCCAAATAGTGTGTGAATAAGTTATTTTCTCTAACATGTATGTTTAAATGAGAATAAACCCAGAACACCAGAAATATAAGAAACAAACTATCTCAAATGTGAAATATTTTTTACTCTTCCAATTAAAATGGTGCCGTGAACACTGTGCCTATTGCGTTGCTTCTTCATGAGGGAGTCGCTTTTATTCCATTCTTAAGTGCTATTTAAAGAGTTATTTCTTTTTGTTAACTGTGCAGGTGGGCAGTAACAAGAAAGCATTTTTTCCTTCAATCTGATTAAAAGAAAAGGTACACTCAATATGGCTTATCTTTGTTTCCAATTTGCTTATAAAATTTTATTTGATAACATTGATAGCTTTCATTTTTGTACCCTCAGAACCCTGATCAAACCGTTTCAATCTTTTCTTCCATGATTCATATCCGTCTTTGTTATAGTGGCATTTTTGTGTTTTTCATCTCAACACTACTGCTGTTGCCCATTTTAAAAATTTTCAGGAGTTCTTTATTAAGTATATTAAAACTACATGTGGAAATTTAAACAGAAATAAAACCTTATTTCATGGCCTATTAATATAAAAGTAAATAGACTTTTTTTTTTACTTAAAAACTTTATTATTAAACACTACTAAGTTAATTACATTTATTTACAGAGCACACTTGGGGATTTACAAGTGTAGATTCTCACATTTTGTCTGTGAGTAAACATTCCATTTTCTGATCGGTCTCCAGCATTGAAAGTTACATTCCTAACTCCATTTCCTCTTTGAATTATGACTCTATTTTTCTGTTAACATTTTTGGCAATTTTGCTATAAGCATTAGCCCATATAAACTATTTCCAAAGTCTTTCATTCTATTGCCTGATCCCCACAAATGTCTCTAATGCCTCTGTATTACTACCTTCACTAGCTAGACCTAATATTCTTAGTTCATTTCTTGGTAGCATTTACCATTGTTCATTATTCCTTCATGGAGGCAGTTTTCTTTGGCTTCTCTATGTGATCACATGCTCCTTTATTTTTACCCTATTTTGTACTATTCCTGACTTCTTTGCTGGGATTTTACTTCTTTCCCTGACTTTGTAATTTAAAATGCCTCAGGATCAAACTTCGATCTTCTTTGTTCTCTTTTCTGGCTCCTTTAATGATCTCATCCGATGTAATGACTTTAAATACTATCTTTATGCCAAGGACTTTGAAATTCACATCTCTAGCCGAAAACTCTCTCACAAATTCCACACATGATTTCAACTGCATACTCATTACAGCTACTTGGATGTCTAGTAGACACCTCAAATTAAACATGAACAAAACTAGACTGCTGATTCTCTCCCCAAAACTTGCTTTACCCACACTTTTCCTTGTATCTATGCATGAAAACATGATCCTTTCAGTGTTCTGGTCTAAGAGCTTTTATTCATCTTGACTCCTCTTTTTCCCTCATGTTACATTTAACCACCAGGAAACACTGGTGGCTTCAAAATATATTCAGAGACATACATGGACCACTTCCCATACTTTCATATTAATAGCTTCCATCTTTGTTCAAGTCACAACTATATCTCTCCTGAATTACTAGAGTAGCTTCCTAATACATTCTTTACTTCTATCCTTAGCCCCTATAGATTATTCTCAACCAAAGAAAACTATAGTGGTCCTTCCAGTTCAGGGTTGCAGGTAGTCAGAAGCTATCCCAGCAGCTCAGAGCACAAGACAGGAACCCATGCTGGACAGGACTCTGTCTCAGCACAGGACACACTCACTCTCACACCCACACTCACTCAGATTGGGACCATTTAGAAACACTAATTCACCTATTGTGCACGTCTCTGGAATGTGAGAGGAAACCAGAGTACCTGGAGAAAAGCCACTCAGACACAGGGAGGCTTTGCAAACACCACATGGACAGTGCCCTAGGCCAGGAATTGATATATATATATATTTTTTCTCATCAACATTGTAACCAAACGTCGTTGAATGAAATCGTGTTTATTAGAGGACCTGCTGTAATTGGAATCATATCATACTTAGTTCGTTTAGATTGGCTTCTTTCATATAGCAATGTACATTTAAGATTCTTCCATGTCTTTACATAGCTTGTTAGCTCATTATATTGTCTGGATGTACCTTGTTTATCCATTCACCTGTTGAAGGATATTTCAGTTGCTTCAAAGTTTTGACAATTAAAAATATAGTTACTATGAAAAAGGCATAATTTTATCACTCAAAACTTATCAGTGGCTTCAATTTCATTCAGCATAAAAGCTAAATACCTTATATTGGTCAATAAGACTCTACCTAATTATGTCACTTCATTGCCATTCTGACTCTATTTCTTACTGTTTCTCCTTTCATTTTCTCTTCTCTAACGACATTGGTGTTCTTATTATTCCTTGAGCATGCTGGTTATGCTAGCTTCTTACTTCTTTTGCTCAGTCCTGCTGATGACTAGGATACTCTTCTCTGGTATTTCTATAGTTAATATAATCATTTTCTTCAAATATTTATTTAAACATTACTTTTTTATTTTAGTCACACAGAGCCCCCAACTTCCCTTTATTTTACTGCACTGCTTTTTTTCCCATATATTACTTACTCTAGAATAAAATATCATCACTCTTTTATTATTTCAATTTTAAAATGATCTTTCCCATTTTTTTCATGCCCTTAAAGTAAACTCAATATGGACAGGTCTTATTCCTGTTTTCACTTTGCCTAATACATTGTATATATTCAGTATACACTCCTCTCAAATGGTACGAAAGGGTATGTGATTGAATGATCACTAATTTTGCTATCCTTTTGTTATTGATATTGTCAAACAAAAATAAAAATAAATTTAATGTGTACTATGCATTATTCAATGTTACAATAAAGAATAATGCATATGATAGATTAAACAGTGATTTCACATCAGAGGATTTGGATCCCATTTCTGTTCTACCAATATATGTGAAATTTGGACAGATACATTAAAGTCACAGTTGTTGTATAAAGTATATTTACTGAAATGTATGAGTTTTAAAATTTCAAGATTCTAAAGATTGCATCCAAGATTGTTGATAAGATTTCAAAAGACACAGCTGTGGAACCAAAATAAATTCTACACACAAGTGAAAAAGTGCATGTTTGTGCATTGATTGTGAGTTTGTTTTGGGATACATAAATGATTACAACACAGTGGTTCAGTGACGGTTCTGGAATCAGAATACACGAGTTTTAAATTTATCCTCCAGAAATGAAGTGGCCTGTGGCTAGTTACATAAACTCTGAAATTCTCAATTCCTTTATCTATAAAATGGAGTTCTTGTGGTGCTCATCTATAGGTTTACAATGAGGATTAAATAAGATAAACAGTGCTATAGAATCCTGTTCCACACATGATAAGCATTCAATAAATGTTTTATATTATAGAACATTGTGTTATTCAGTGTTATCCAGAGAAATAGAACAAATAGGAGAAACAGAACCAATAAAACCTGATATATAGATATCTATGTGTGTGTACATATGTATATATAGATATCTATATTTTAGGTTTTGTTGTGTGTATGTGTGTGTGTGTGTGGGTGGGTGTGTGTATACATAGATAGATAGATAGATAGATAGATAGATAGATACATACATACATACATACATACATACATACATACATACATAGAGAGATAGGTAGATTTCTTATAGGAATTGGCTCATGATATTATGGAGTCAGGAAATTCCACCGTCTACCATACGCAAGATAGAGAACTAAGAAACCTGGTGGTATAATTCAGTGTGTGTCCAAAGGCTCTAGAACCAGGAGTGCTGATGTCAGAGAGAGGGAGGGGAAGAATTCAACCTTCCTTGCGTTTGTGTCCTATTGTGGCCCTCAACGGATTGGATGATGTCCACTCACACTGATTAGACAATTTCTTTCTCAGTCTACTGATTAAAATGCTATTCTCTTCAAGAATAACATCTCAAGTACACCCACAAATAGTTTACTAGCTACCTGGGCCTCCCTTAGAGAATCAAGTTGACACATACAATTAACCATCATAGACATACAGATAAATTTTAGAAAAGATTACTACACCCAGTATGTTGAAGTTCCACATGTGAGAATTCTTTCAGGGTGTACAAGGCATCAAGATTTATTACCCTGCAAGAGTTGGCATTCAATCAAAATATTTTAATGAATAGAAAAGATTAGTGAAGTACAGTGTGGTCGAATCAGATATATGTTTACTGTAAGCAAAATCAACTGTACCAATCCAACATTAACTGAGCAGTTATTAAGATATATGTATATTTTTACATTATTGCTCCTAAATGTGAGACAACTACTTGAACTGATTCCCATCCTAGTAAAAGGCTATATTTCAACTGATATGAGTAAAAACTCACGATGTCAAATTTAGTAACTGTATTTCATTTTGTTCTTTTGAGTGTTTTAAGGGATTTTCCAAGATAATGTTGACTATAAATGGATTTACTCCATGTGCTCTCTTCCAAATATAACTCAATATTTTATACTTAGAAATGTATTTTGTGGTGAGCCAGATGGATCTGTAAACAGATGTTAAAATAAAATATTATAATTAAAATAGAAATAAAGGATAGAAAAGCTCTGTTTTCTAATTGTATTGAATGGAGGAGGTTTTCTATTAAAGTAGCCCAAAGGTGAGGTGATTAGGATTACATTAAGAAGAAGGAAGTCAAAATATTCGATAAGGCACAATCAAGAAAAAAATCAATATAATACATTATGTAAATTGAGCATACTAGAGAAAAGCAAGGTGAAATAAAGTCTCAGATCAGATTATCAGTGACTATCTTACAAGGATTAAAATTAGAACCTCAAGAATATTTATTTTTAAAATGTTCAATATGTTGATCATCACATCATTTTTCCATGTTAAACCTAATTTTCCCTTTTATCCTAATGTGTCTTTTAATGGTAATGTGCAAACTTCATTCTATATAAAATCTGTCCCTGGGCTGCTTGAACAAAGAAGAGGTTCACAAGTTTTTAAAAAATACTAGAAGTCAAAACTTGTTTACTCAAAGATCATTTCTTATATAACTTCCTTTCAGAATAAGCTTTACATTTTAAGAGATGACAAAGTCTATTAATGACTATGAAACTAAACGTTCTACATACCAGTAAAATGCAGTATCTTTTATATTTTTCTTCTATATGAGGAATATAAAACATGAATGTTGTTTTAAAGGTGAGTTGCAAGTGGATGTTTTTTGATCTCTTGAATTTTAAAATTTATTTGCATTTATAACATAGTTATTTTTAAGAAGTTCTTGTCATTGTACTCCATACACATTTTTATTTTAAACAATGTCATAATAGACAGGCAGTCTATTAAATAGTTGTAATACTTCTTAGATAATCTGTATCACACAATTTTAACTTTTACATCTTAAAACCAATTCTGCCTATATGGTATTATACTTATATAATATTATAACCACTTTGGGCATGCTAACAAGGCTAATGAGAAAATATAAAAGTATTTGTAGCTAACCATAAACTAAGCAAAATAAATGGCAATGTACTTTGATTGTAATCTTTATCCTTCTTAGAAATAAAATAAACTTATAAAGCTAAAATATGTATATGCACTTTCTTGAATAAAGAAGGAACTCTACAGATGATACATTTGCTAATATTGCTGGGAAATTCCTTGAATGGCAAATTCATTATATGGAATGCTGTAATAGTGAATGTTATTAAATGGGAAACTGATTGTAAAATGTACCACTGTGAAATCACTCTGATTTGTAAATATTAAAATAAATGAAGAATATTTTGTATAACCTCAATAAGTACTCATGTATTTTTATACATATAATATGTCTAAATAGTGCCCCAAATTTATTTTTCGATAGAGAAATGTTAGAGTTAGAAGTTCTGATTTGCCTTTTGAACAATGATGCACTATAAGAGATGATTCTAACAAGAAGAATCACAGTGAATATTCTTAATGCAATAATATGCTTAATATGTTCTCCCCTCTGCAAAAAATGCAATAAGATAAACTTGAAAGGAAATGTGGTCATTAATCATGCAGTAATACACAATTGGTCACTCAGCATAAAGCTATCTTTCAACATGAAATTGTTTTATATGTTTACCATAGTTTAAATAGCAGAGATCAAATTTTAACTAGCAGAGATATTTAAACAAATAGTTAGAAGATATATTTTATTTCTAGAAATATAATTATTATATGTATCTTTGTCTCTATACTATCTATCCATGTTTATATGTGTATGTGCATTTGTGTGCATACGTAAGCCTGTGTGTGTCCCCATATGGTATTTCAGGCTGGTGTGGGGCTCACAGAAGCAGGAAAATTCTGGTTTCAAATTAAAAACTCCAATGATATGAAAAGTAAAGTTCGGCATCGGAATTTTGAGTCAACGGCTGGATATTTTAGGTAATGGTAGTAGCTAATCCTTGGGACAAAATGATTTTCAGATATCAATTTATCCTGGATGCATCTAAGTAAGAGCAAAGTAACTAAGTTTCTTATCAGGCTGGAAATAGATAACATCACCAGAGTTGTTGGAATTTCCGTCTTTTAATTTCAGAAATTATACTCCCTCTATTAAACTCCGTTGTTCTTCTCTAACATTCTGTTTTTGTTTTTTGTTTTGTTTGTTTGTTTGTTTGTTTTGAGACAGTCTCACTCTGTCACTCAGGCTGGAGTGCAGTGGTGCAATCTCAGCTCATGGCAATCTCTGCCTCCCGAGTTCAAGCAATTCTCCTGCTTTAGCCTCCTGAGTATCTAGGATTACAGGCATGTGCCACAATGCCCAGCTAATTTTGTATTTTTAGGAGACGGGGTTTCTCCACGTTGGTCAGACTGGTCTCGAACTCCTGACCTCAGGTGATCCACCCACCTTGGCCTCCCAAAGTGCTGGGGTTACAGGCGTGAGCCACCGTGCCCGGCCTGTTCTTCTCTAACATTCTTAGAACTCCTGAATTTAAGAAACTTAAAATCAAATATAAATACTGTCCATCTCATTTAGTACTATCCCATCTAACCCTTAGTTAATAGATAGGGCCAATAAACTTAATAATTGCAATTAGTAATCTATTCATGTCAATATATTCCATAAAGCAATTACCAATATATCAATATTTTATAGTGTTTTAATGTTATCCATTCATTCATCTCACAAAATCTACTAAGAAGCTGTTATAGGTCAAAGCACTTTACTAGACCCCAGGACTAAAAAGAAGAAAATGTCATTGGTACCTGACTGTCATCAGTTATGGTTCAGTTTTTTAAGTGACCATCATTCTACTGAACTCCACATTATTCAGGTGTTTTACTATTTTATCCTATGTACTGTTTTTAGTAGTGGCTCACCCGTTCTTTGTTCACAGCCAAAATTCAGATCACATGAGGTTTAAACAATACATTGTTACAGTCAGATAGTCATTAATTTATGATTGTTTTGTCCTTAGATTACTATTTGAAACAATTTAGCAAATCAGTTGGACTCTATGGTAACACATACATACCAGTATATGGTAACACACACATACCAGTATTACAGCTAAGATGAAGGAAAGTAAGTTTGTCCTTTCGTTAAATGATTTGTTAAATAAGTGTTTAAGCGATTTGTACCTGTATACTTAAACAGATTTCTTGCTACTCAACTCAATTGTATGATTTTATCTCTGAACATGAGCTTCTTAATTTTAAATGAAGAAATGTTAACAATGTTCCTTCCCAGGATTATTATGATAAACAGTTAAGAGATTATATAAAAACGTTTTGGTTTATAAAGTTATGCAAATTACTACTTATGCAAAAGCAGTTGTTAATTCCAATTTGATATCTTAATTTACACACCCCAAAATATACCTTAAGGGATAAGGACAAATTGAAATTGACTTGGACAATTTACTAATTGCTTTAGAGAAGAAATTAAATTAAAAAAATGAATTATTCTTGTAAGCAAAGTATTCTCTGTTCCCTAGTCTTCAGAATACTGTCTGAATATGTGTCATATTAATAGACTCTTAACAAAGCTGACATAGTATGAAGACACAACTATTAAATTTTGACAAAATATATATTCAAATATTTAATGTATTTCATTTCCATTTACTCTGCATTACTGTTTTTACACACATCTAATTAAAAAATTTCTATAGGACAACACGTAATTTCTTGAGTGCTCTCAGTTGCTCAAGTACATATTATTATAAAAATAAGTAATTCTGAATAAAAGTAATTTATTTTTATTTTATATAGATTAAGACATAAATTAGTATAATTGTGTTTTACCAACACATTAATGGAAAATGAGTAAATCAGAAAATATTTATTTTAACATTTCTGGCAAAGCCACAAATTTATTCACACTGCATTAAGCTGTTGAGAGAAAAGTGTATTTTCTGACTCCATTTAAAGCTTTCTGGTTCTTCATTAGCTCTCACCAGATATAGACGAGGGGAGAAATAGACATTTAAAATTATCTTCTGTTATTACTTAAGAGTGCATATTGAATTTATGAAATAATGTTTGGCAATGATCAGGGTGAGCATGTTTGTGATGTTTGTTGAATTTATATTTTAACTTATGTATCTGATATTTTGGTATTATATTTTGAACATTCATTCATGTTTTTACTCCTTAGGCAATGCCCATTGTCTACGAACTATCAACTTTAAACATATAATAATGATGATTGTCACTATTTATAACTTTGTAATCATAGTAATTACAATAGAGTTTGTTTTTCTCTTTTTCTTTAATCTTTACAATTAAGTTTCAGTATCAGAGATATTTTAGATATATTGACAAGTTTGAAAATTTAGGTGTTCTATGTTTTGAATCTTATTAACTAGTTTAGAAAATATATATATTTATGATGAAACGTAACCACCCGAAAAATTTAGACCATCATATGACTTGGGTGTCCGCCCCCAAACTCATCTTGAATTGTGGCTCCCATAATTCTTCCATGTTGTGGGTAGAGGAAGGAACTGATGGGAGATAATTAAATTAAATCATGGGGACAATTTCTGCCACACTATTCTCATGGTAGTGAATAAATCTCAAGGTATCTGACAGTATGTATGTATGTATGTATTTATTTATTTATTTTGAGACAGGGTCTCGCTCTGTCACCCAGGCTGGAGTGCAGTGGCAGGATCTCAGCTCACTGCAAGCTCCGCCTCTCGGGTTCACGCCATTTTCCTGCCTCAGCCTCCTGAGTAGCTGGGACTACAGGTGCCCGCCACCAACCCTGGCTATTTTTTTTTTTTTTAATTTTTTTTTATTTTTAGTAGAGACAGGGTTTCACCGTGTTAGCCAGGATGGTCTGGATCTCCTGACCTCATGATCTGCCCGCCTTGGCCTCCCAAAGCGCTGGGATTACAAGAGTGAGTCACCGTGCCTGCACGATCTGATAGTTTTATAAGGGGTTTCCCTTTTCACTTGGCTGTCATTCTCTTCTGCCTGCCCCCATGGAAGATGTGACTTTGTTTCTTCTTTGCCTTCCACCATGATTGTTAAGTCCTCCCCAGCCACGTGGAATTGTGAATTCATTAAACCTCTTTTTCTTTATAAATTACCCAGTCTCTGTTATGTCTTTATCAGCTTGAAAACAGACTAATACAGACCAGAACACAATTTTTCAGTTTTTAAAAATTTGTTCTCAAATATCATATTTTTATTGATTTATTTTTATTTGATAGTGTATACCTTTTAAAAAATTCTAGGGAAACTGTATTTTCTTCATCAGAAATTTTCAAGCATACTTAAAAGTCAGTGGTTATTTCTGGTGAAAAAGTGACCTTATAACTATCATAAAATCATATCTGTATTGTTTAAATATTTTCTTGAACAGTTTATTTCTTGGTGTTTGATAGATTTATTTAAAGCTACACTTTTCCCTCTAAATAGTACTTCACCTGCATCTTACCAATTTTATCATATGTGAACAAATTTTAATGTCTTTCAAATTATATAACATCTTATAATTTGAAAAAATTTCTTACTGTTTACTTCTTTCGATGTTGTTTAGTGATATTTCTGGCATACTTTCCTAAATTAATTAAATATTTTAAATAATATTCATTTGTGTAAATGTATTGAAGTTTTGTTAGCTACTAGGTGTCAATTTTATTAAAAACCCACATCTGCTTAAAATGAATTTATTCTCTGTACATTAACAGTTTTTTAAGTTATGTTATTCCAATCTTTTATAGTTTCTTATCTTTTTATGCATTAATATACCATGAGGTTATTATAAGATACTAAATTATAATTATTTCTGTATCTATAGCTCCCTGTAATTTTATCAATTGCATATATCTATTATGTTTTATTGAGATGTTAATTCCTTTACATGTATAAACATTCTCTTGATTCCCATCTGAAATTCTACTATATCTAATATGATTTACCACCTCATTCTGGTTTTTAGGTATATGTATTTTATTGCCCATTTATTTCCAACAATACTTTATTCTGTTGTTTGCAATGTGCCTTTTACAGACAATGTATTACTTGACTTTCTTTGTTATTTTCATCATCTTATCTGAAATAATTTATCTTCCAGTTATTAAGTATAACCGTTACACTTTTTCCTAAAATACTCTTTTATCTCTTTATTTAAAATAAATTGGTTTTGTTTCCTCACTTTTGTTAATTTATATGCATATCATTTTATTTTGCTTCTTTAAAATGTGTTCATATTATGTTTGCTTATTTGTTTTTCAGAGAAAGGATCTTGAAGCATCATCCAGGCTGGAGTGCAGTTGTGCAACCACAGCTCACTATACCCTTGAACTCCTGGGTTCAAAGGATCCTCACACCTCAGACTCCTGAGTATTTGGGAATACAAGTGTGCATCACAATGCCCAGCTAATTTAAAAAATATTTTGTATAGGCCAGGCATGGTGGCTCACACCTGTAATCTCAGCACTTTGGGCGGCCGAGGCCGGTGCATCAGAGGTCAGAAGATAGAGACCATCCTGGCTAACACACGGTGAAACCCCGTCTACACACACACACACACACACACACACACACACACACACACACACAAAATTAGCCAGGCATTGTGGCGGGCTCCTGTAATCCCAGCTACTCGGGAGGCTGAGGCAGGAGAATGGCGTGAACCTGTGAACTCAGCTTGCAGTGAGCTGAGATCGCGCCACTACACTCCAGCCTGGGTGACAGAGCGAAGACTCTGTCTCAAAACAAAAACAAAAACAAAACAAAAAAAACGAACAAACAAAAAACCTTTTGTATAGACAGGGTCTCACTAGATTGTGCAGGCCAGTCTTGAACTCTCAGCCTCAAGCAATGATCTTGTCTCAGTCTCCTAAAATGGTGGGATTACAGACGTGAGCCACCATCCCCAGCCACCATTTCGTTTTCATTTCTCTGACATACACCATTAGCTGATAACTCAATTTTCTTATCAGTGTCAAACGTTTACCAATGTCTGTATTTTCTGCAGAAAAAGAACGTTTTCTACCCTTCTAATCTATTGTTCTTTCTGTCCTCCTTCCATTGGTCCAATATTGGTTTCATCTGAAATACTGTATGCTGATTTCTATGTTTGTACATTTATTGTTTGGTTATTCAACAAATCCAGCCATCAATAGATATTTTATTACTATTGTATTTTTATTAGAATTGCACTTCCATGGTGGGACTGGTGGTTTATTTTCAATGTGTTGTTGCTTCTAACTTGGATTAATTAATCTTCTTGCTGGGAAATCCCCAAAATAATTTCAAGGTCGATCTTTTTGTAGCAAGTTTCCTGAGTTTCTCAATGCCTGAAGACATCTGTAATTCATTCTCTTATTTAACTGAGAGCTTAGATGAGAGGTGAATTTTTTTTTTAAATTTTCCATAAAGGGTAAGAGAGTAAATATTTTAGGCCTTTCAGACCATTTGGTTTCTCTCTCAATTACTTAACACTGCTGTTATAACAGAAAAGCATCCACAGACAGAATATTAATATCTTAGCATGAATGAGTATGTTCCAATAAAATTTTATGTACAAAATAGGAAGCAGGATGGATTTGCTCTGCAGGCCATAGTTTGCTGACACTTAGATTGGATTTAAATCAAATTCTGTCTTCACCTTATGTTGATGTTTACAGATTTCATTACTTTGTCTTTATTCACCAGTTGTATATTTGATAGATTTCAATTTACAGATTGTTCTTCTACGAATGATATTCTCTTCTCTCCAAGAAATTTTAGAATTTTCTCTTTTTTTAATCCTCTAAACTTCACAATGTTTGTCCAGCAGTCTACATATGGCTTCTCTACTTTTTGTTTATTGGTACTGTCATTGTCTTGTCTATTCTGTTGGACATTGAATATTTTCAATCTGTTTAGTTTATTATTTCTACAAATATTGCCCCTTTTCTATTTATACTAGGCCTCTTTCTAGTTATTGATGCTTCTAATCTGGTTTTCCCATTTTTCTATCATCTGATCCATTTTTATGTGTATCTCTTGGATGAATTTTTCACTGATTTCCAGTGCACCACTTGTTTGCTACTGTATTATTCTGCCATTCACTTTTAACACTGGTTTCTTTAGTTTAACACTCATGTTTTTCATATTTCTAATGTCTTCTTGTCAGTCTGAATATATTGTTTATGTTCTTTAAAAGTTTACTTTTTTGCCCATTAATTCTCTTGCTCTATGCTACATTTTTCTATTTGTTGATTCTCCCCCATTGGTCTTTTTCCTCCAAGGTGTCTCACTGTATTTGCTTGTGATTTTGTCTCTTTTTTTCTTTATCTTTGGGTGTCTCTACTGCTGTGGCTAGGTAAACTTATGGTGCCATACTGCTAGGCTTTGGTTGTGTCTCTCAAATTTCATGTGTTGGAAACTTAATCTTCAAACTCCTGTTTTGATTGGCGGTAGGGTCTTTGGGAGGTAATTAGGATAAGGTAAGGTCACCAGGGTGGATCCTCATGATGAGATGAGTGATTTACAAGAAGAGAAAGACAGACCAGAGCTGACATGCCCTTGCCCTCTCACCATGCATGCCCTCCACCAAGTTGTGACACAGCAAGAAGTCGCTGCCCAGATGTCAGCATCATGCTCGTAGGCTTCCTAGTCTCCTTAACCATGAGGTTAAACAACTTTTATTCTTTGCAAATTACTCAGTCTGTGGTATTCTGTTATTGCAACAGAAAAGAGACTAATATGCATACTTTGTGTTTTCTCAAGTAAGATACAAGATGGTAAATATGGCGGACTTCAGAAGAATTTCTTCTTGCAACCTGGGGCACATGCTTCTCGTCTTCCCTCCACTCCACTTCTGGCCATGTTTGAGTACTCCATTCATTTCTGAACCTATTCCCTTATCATTTTTTATATCTGTGGGCCTCTAGTCTTTTGTGTCATTACCACAGGAGACAAAGAGAGGAAGTTCAGAGATATTAGCCTGCCATATTGTTTTGGGGAAACAATTCTGGCTACACATGTGAGGAATTTCCAAATAAAATTAATACTGCCATCTCTTAATCTTTGGTATAAATTAGAATTGTGCTACAGTTTATATGTTACTATGGTTTGAATGATGATGGCTCCTCTATGGTTCATGTTGAACCTTGATTCCTAATGAACCACTATTAAGAGGTATGTCCTCTAGAAGGTAATTGAGTCATGAGGGCCCTGCCTTCATGAATGGCATTAGATGCCCTTATAAAATGGCTTGACAGAGGGAGTTTGCTTCTTTTTTGCCTCTTCTGTCCATTCTATGATGTGAGGAAACAGTGATCTTCCCCTTGTAAGGAAGCAGCAACAAGGCTCCATCTTGGGAGGAGACAGCAGTTCTCACTAGACACCCAGTGTATTGGTGCCTTGATCTACCTAGCTTGAGAGCTTTGAAAAATAAATTTCTATTATTTATAAATTATCCAGTCATAGGTATTTTGTTTCAGCAGCATAAAAGGAGCATGACAAGTGATTTAAACTTATGAGATTAACTGAAAAACAGGAAGCCTGCAATAACATCCATATATGGCTTTAGGAGAGCTTTTTTTTTTTTTTTTTTTTTTTTTTTTGAGACGGAGTCTCGCTCTGTCGCCCAGGCTGGAGTGCAGTGGCCGGATCTCAGCTCACTGCAAGCTCCGCCTCCCGGGTTCACGCCATTCTCCGGCCTCAGCCTCCTGAGTAGCTGGGACTACAGGCGCCCGCCACCTCGCCCGGCTAGTTTTTTGTATTTCTTAATAGAGACGGGGTTTCACCGTGTTAGCCAGGATGGTTTCGATCTCCTGACCTCGTGATCCGCCCGTCTCGGCCTCCCAAAGTGCTGGGATTACAGGCTTGAGCCACCGCGCCCGGCCAGGAGAGCTTTATCTAAAGCATAGAAATGCTGTTGTGAGAGAGCTGTGCTTATTTTCCAGAGCACCCTAGTTGCCTACTTGGGGAATCGGTTTCATCATATGCAAGATCAAAAAGTAGATTCGATTACAAATTATCTGACACTTGTTAGTTACTAAGAAATGTTTACTATTGTATGACACAAAGATTTTACAGATAATTTTGAAAAGAAGCATTCTTTTCTCAGAGCAGAAGCTTCCATGTTTTTAAAATCTGTGTTTCTATAAAATGTGTAAATGAAGATTATCAAGGGACAGGAGTCATAATCCTTTGAGGCCATTTTTGTCTCCAAGCTCTTTGGAATGTAATATGGAAAATATTATGGATTTGAATTAACTTAGGGATAATAGGTGCCTAGCCCCTCATAGAGATATTATTTGAGTGTTCTTGAAAGTTAGCATTCTTTCTTTCAACAGCTTCACTTTATTATAAGTACTTTATAATATTTTGAGTAGATAAAAATAACTGAATTAAAGTGACATATAAGCTGGTAAAACAATAAAATGATTTTCCTTGATACAACCTCTTCCTATTTCATCTGCAAATAATATTTAAACTATTCTTCACCTTTTTAAAAAGTAGTTATTTCAAACATTGCAAACCTCCTTTGAGGTTAATTACCTTTCCTCCCCCCTCAATTCAACTGCCCGAAGAACACCAATTAAACATATTATAAAACTATTTAGTTTTGTATCAGCCCACTAACATCACACTTGTGAAAGCATAAGTTACAATAATTTTTATTAACTTAAATTTGGGAGAACAAAGTGTTTGCACTGATATTATTGGTTTTTCTTTCTTTCTATAATGAAATTAGTCTAGTAGCTCTTGAGTTTCTATGATTTTGGAAGGCCTAACACAAGGATAGACTTGTATTGAGTTTGACCTAAGAGACATATAATATTGTAAATTACTCAATCACAAGTAAATTTTCAGAACAACATCAAAAATTGTATTCACATTAATTTTTAAATAATGTTCCAAGTACTTATAATAGCATACATAGTAGTAACATTAAACTTCTACTGGTATTCAATATTTGATTATCTTCTACTAGTCACCAAGAGTGAATACCATTACAATTGATCTATATAATTGCCTGATCAAATTATCATATAGTGATATTTTTGGCTTAGAATTTTAGTACAAATCTAGTCATCTTGCCTTGCTTATATACTTAATTGTAAACCAAAATGCATTACTGCATGCTTTTTTATACTGATGGCTAAGTAATTTATGCAGGTAATTAAAGAAGTGCTTCAATTTTCATTACATCCTTAAGAGTACTCTCTTTTCCATCTAGATTAAGCTTAATAGAGTCATTTGGATGCCCTTTTCACTGATTTGGAGTTTTGTTTGCAAACGAATTGGTCTTATAAAACTTATTGACTTACTTTCAGCCTGTTTCCTCATTTTATTATCTATTAAAATATTGTCAGTGCCATAACAAGCTTACTTAAATAACTCCTCATTAGAATCAAAGGTTTCCTACCCTTCTTATATAATAGTGAAAAAAAATAGGTATAAAGACTTACTGAATATAGACATTGCTATCCTAGGCATTAAAATACAAATTTTAAAAGTTAAAAATACAATCACAGACATTTTCATTATTGCCTTCCTGTTATTTGGTAGACTAAACCATTTATATAAAATATATGTTCTCCTAGTCAGACTATGAATGATACTGATGTTATAATAAAGAAACTATAATATAATTTATTTATACTGAAGTAAGCCATTTTGGTTTATTTTGTTTATTTAGTTGTTTTGTGTACCTCTCATATAGATTTAATAGTTATCCTTGGACAATATTATTTTCCTTCTAGGGTACTTTCTACATGTTATTTTTTTTCTTCTAGGGCACATATAGAGAAATAAAAAAATAAACATTTTTTTCTGAAATAGAAAAAATATAGTATCCTGAATTAAAATTACCAAATGTAATTTAACTCTATTTAAGCCCTGGCATAGAATATAGCTCTACACTGTTTACCTGAGTCAAAATATGCAATAAAATTGGAAAGATAGGCGGAAATTCTGGTTAGAGATAATATTCAACACCATTGTACTTTATTTGAAAATAAGTTTTATGTTTCAAGTTAGATATTCTTCAGCTTCACTCCATAACCTTTACTATGTCATGTATTTTGGCTTTCCCTGCTTATTTGGTAATTTGATATGAAAATGTAACAATTCCTGGGTATTCTTTGCTTCGCTTCTTGACTTCGCCCTCATTGAGAAGTCGGCTGTATACAGAAAAAGGTCATCAACAAGATTTACTATTCAATATCTTAGACGATTTTTCTTTAATAGACTTTTTATAAATAAATAAATGGAAGCAAAGGTTTCACTCAATTTAACTAATTATTTCAAATATATGAGCAAGTATATGTGTCAGGTGCTGCATGTATTAATAATTCAAACACAGATCCTGCCCTCAAGGATATTTTCATCAGTTACTGGGGATTATCACAGTCTTCTGAGTGTCAATCACCAGAAGTTTGCCTTGTTTAAAGCATTTTTTAAAACTTGTCCATTGGTTAAAATATCATATAATTAGAGATCCTCACAAATTATTTTTTATTGGTTTTCACATTTATCTCAATGTGATTACACATGTGATATAGACAATGCTAAATGTTATCTGAAATTATATTCTTCAAATACATTAGTAGTTCTGCAAATATATAGGCATTTTTTAAAAAGAAAATCTACTCTTAGATATTCAATAAAATTCTAGATCTAGTAAAAATACTGAAATCTGTTGTGCAAATATAATATAAATATTAAGATAAATATATTACTACAAAGAAATTTAGTAAATAAGTAAATGACAAAAAAACTTCTACATGCTATTTTTGCTAGATCTTAAAGTCTTCTCCAAACATCTTATGGTTATCTAAATTTAGAATTAATGTAAATTATGACTACTAACATTTATGAATTGTCATATTTATATATTGAGTCAACATTTTTGGCAATATAAATAAAACAATTTTATTTAGAAAAGATTTCAAATTGTGTTGGCTAAAAAAAGTCATGACACATTTACTCATTACATCATTTAAATTACTGAAATCATCATTTTACTTTTATAGAAGTACACAATATTCATTTTTGAAAGACAGTAATTTAGAATGAGATCATAAAGTGAATGAAATGAGATAATCAGAAAGTTAATATCAAATAGGTTTTGAGGTTAAGCTCAATGACTGATTTTTTTCAAATGTTTACTTTGTAATGGTACGTGTTGTACTATCTCATACAATGTTTGTTTGATTTATTCCAAAGGTGTTTGGTCCTGAAACAATAATAAGGTGATGAATGTAACCTTGAGACCACATCTTATTGAATAAGAAAATAAAATTATATTTCAAATTTTTGATTCGATTCTTTTTTGTTCAAACTTTCCAGGAGAGAGCTCAGAGTCCACACTCAGTTTTCAGGAATCTACTCCAGATGTGAAAGTTCAGGGTTACCCTATTCTTTGAACATTGTAATACAGAGAAACTACTTCTAGCACTGCATAGGAGATGCCACTTTTCTTGATTGATTTGTCTAGGCTTCATTTGCCAACTATAAAGAATGTACAACCATCTGGATTTATGCTAATCTTTTTGACATGCGAACATCTATTCATGAAGTTTCCTCAATTTGCTAGTGATAGAGATCATTCTAGCATTCATTATTTCTAAATTTCAGTCAATGAATAACTCCTTTGTATTAATTTATTCTATCTTATTTTGAAGACATAAGTCAGTCAATAAATATCCTTTTAAAAAGTTTGGAAGAATTAATGAATCCTCTATTTAACAAAAATACCTTACTCAAAAGTTTGTTTTTATAAAACTGCATGTGATTAAAATCTCAGGATTGTCATAATTTCTTATCCCCTCCTTTATCAATCTGCAAAATTTTCATGTTAATTTGACACATTTTTACATTATCCCCAAATGAAAAGCTCTTGGGCCAGGATATTTAACGCTAGGCAAAAATTGCATTTATTTTATTCCCTCAGTCAGACTTTTAAAAAAGTTTTTGACTTTGACATAATTGAAATTTTACTAGAATTTCAGTTGGTACAATATCTCCTTACTTGCCTCTTATACTATTATAGATGTTATGAAAAGGAACAATAGGGAGAGTGACAGTGGCTCACTTTAGGTGATGAATTATATTTTTATTCACCTAAAACTATCATTTATTTCTGAAGGTTAGACATTATTCTCTATGTCTACATGTCTGACTGACAGAAGTATATTCATGAGCATGTAAAAAAGTACACTCATCTCCTACCTGTTTTATTTTTCTCCTTCCTGACCAGTAAAGAACCATGCCAAGCCACTATAAATTAACTAATAAAGGGAAGCTATGACAACATTTTATAGGTAGAGATTACTCATGCCTCTCTTTTTATTATGTGTGTAATACACTAAGTAACAGCTTCACATAAGAACAAAGGGATGGGAAAGTTGCTGCTAAAAGCACATAGTATTTGATATTTGTCATAGAGAAAAGAAATATATTTAAATATTAGTTTACATATAACATGCTTGTAAAAAAATGGAAGATATTTTTATCAGTGACATATTTATTATAGTACTACTTTTTTTCTGTCAAAATAAAATCCCATTTTATTTAGAATTTTTAAATGTTACTTTCTAAGAATTTTTTTAATAGGAAGATTTTTGTTGGGTTCTAGTTATGGTTGACTAATTTGCTCAATTCTGTTTTATTTTTTTGCATCAGTATATAGACAAACTTTCCAAATATTTACATGAATTCAATTTTTTAAAATAATTTATTGAACTTTCTATTTAGCTCTTTCTGGTTCAGAGGGTCCCAGCTGAAATAACTGTAGATGTATCAAAATTTTTATAATACGTTCATTTAACAGAATTCTTAAATTGACTTCAGCTATGTGTTATAAAAATATACATTTTATTTGTAACTGGACAGGTTGGACATCTTGATCTAGCCAAAACAATTAATACGTTAAATGCCTCTCACGTATGTTTAATTTTTCTCTCTCTCTTTTTTTTTTTTGTTCACTGCATATTTTTTAAAGAGCTAGATTAAAATGACCAAAATTCTCCAGGTATCCATTTCACAATTTCTTGTTTGCCTATTGAAAGAAAAAAATGAGGTGAAGCTTATGTGCCATTGTGATTTAAATTATACACAGATATTTTAGATAAAGGTAAGAGTTGAAGAGCTCAAAAATAGCATTTTATGAAATATTAGAAAGACCTGGCCAGGCGCGGGGGCTCACGCCTGTAATCCCAGCCCTGTGGGAGGCCGAGGCGGGCAGATCACAAGGTCATCAGATCGAGACCATCCTGCCTAACACGGTGAAACCATGTTTCTACTAAAAAGACAAAAAAATTAGCCGGGCGTGGTGGCGGGCGCCTGCAGGCCCATCTACTCTGGAGGCTGAGACAGGAGAAAGGCGTGAACCCGGGAGGCGGAGCTTGCAGTGAGTCGAGATCACGCCACTGCACTCAGGCCTGGGCGACAGAGCGAGACTCCGTGAAAAAAGCAAGGAAGGGAAGGGGAAGGGAAGGGGAAAGGGAAGGGGAAGGGAAGGAGAAGGGGAAGGGAAGGGGAAGGGAAGGGAGAGGAAGGAGAGGAAGAAAGGAAAGAAAGGAAAAAGAAAGGAAAGAGAAAAGAAAGACCTGTATTTGTAAAGGCAAGGCAGTGGCAAGGGTAAATTAAAGCGAACATAATAATACTCTTACATGAATCAATCATTAACCAGCCATTTTGGGAAAAAGTGAGTAAGGGTCACTTCAGAATATTTTAAAGAGCGAACTCCGTGCAAGACTACCATAAAACTATGAGGTAATCCACTTACACCATGAAACTATAGTGTGATCCATCCTTTAAAAATAAGATGGAAGGAAGGATAGAGGGAAGAAGTATTTCATCTGTTAATTCACTAAATATTGTCGTAGGAAAGATTCAACAGTTAAACCAAAGAAGCGAGAATATGTGCAGAGCAAAGAAAGCGGCTGTCAAATAATAATAATAATAATAATAATAATAGCCCAATCACACCAGCATCTATAAGCGGCCATTTGGGATGAGAACCACTAGAGACATGAAATAACTTCTGGACTCCTTGTTCTAAAATTGGTCAGAGGAATCCTGGCATAATTTAATTCTGGGAGAACAATTATCTAACACATCATATTAATATTGAAATAATATAAATGCATAATATTTACCAACACATACTGTAAAGACAGTCCATAGAATTTTATATTCTTTCTTCAAAAGGGTATTGTTCAAGAAGTATGAATGGATAGGTACTTAATATGTTAAAAAACATATAATGTAAATGCTCACTAGAGACAATACCTTTAGAATTACAAATAGTCATGCTTTCCAGTTATTAATAATATTTTAATATTATACTAGATTATACATCTATAAAACTAAAATAAGAAAAACAATTATTGCATGAAAATTATTTTTGAAGATCAAATATTACAACATTTACATAAAATTAATTAAGAAAACACATTAAAACTCAAGTAGCTAATAACAACATAGAATTAGGCACAAAAATATTTTTCAAAATCAACTTTTGAATATACCAGACATTAAATTGAAGATACATATCAAAATTAATAAAAGTTACAAAATATATAAAGTAATGATCTTGGTGGATAAAACACAACTTCTAAAGATATAAAAGAACTGAAAACATAGATGTGACATTTCCTACAAAACAACACAATTTAAACATAGTTCTTAATTATTTCTTGTGTATTAAATGTTATGCCAAAAATATGAAAGCAGGAAGGTAGGCAAGAGGGTTATTAAATGCAAACCAAAAACACAAGTTATTTTGGAAAATAAACTGATGAGAATAGATAAGAAATCTTTCAAGAGGAAGAATACAAAATAGGAATCTATGAAAAAAATAATTTTCTAAATAAAAATTACAGCAAAATATTCAATTAGATAAAGATACTAACATCCCTATTTACAACAGAAAAATAAAAGTCAATAAAAATATCAAGTAAATAATTTTGTTAAGTGATCAAGAATTATAAATTAGATAATTAAAGAAATTTAAAACGTTTTTAGGATGTAAACTTCAACAGATTTTCCAGCTAATTGAGTAATATAAGATCTTCCAGAACATATTCAAAATAATCTATGATAATGTAATCAAAAGTGTGTATTTCATAACATTTTGCATTTGTAGGAACCAGCACATTTATAATTTTGTATACAACCATTTTTTTTTGAGTCATACATTTCTACTTATTTGACATCTTAAATTTGTAAAATATTGACCTAGAGGAAATAAAATAAAATGGCTGATTTTTCTTTGATTTATTTTGCCTTTTGAAACCAGTTAAATGATTTGCAACAAAGTAAAACATAAACATTGCACATTTTCCTTCATCACCCATTTCCCTAACAGGCAAATCATATACAAGTAGACTAATTTGTATCCCCTAATGTCTTGTGATCTATGGCATTAAGTATAAAATGTCCTTCTAATTACATTGTTGGGCTCTGCTGGAGCCTATTATACTTGTATTTTCCTACAGTGAGTCTTTTAAGATTTAAGAGGTCTATAAGCTTGCTGTGCTTGGTAGGTTAGACTTAATGCTTCAGTGCCCCCACTGAGCCTATTTTGGATAAAATTTTAAAAAGAGAAAAAGTAATTCAAATGTAAGTAAAAGGCAGCACATTGGTGTTCATTTTCAATTAACTCTTCCAATTTTGAGAAATAGAAAGTAACTTAATATGAAGAGTATGATCAAAACATATTTAAAAAAATCATTTTAACAATGAACGAATTAATCGGGCACCGAATAATTTTGAGATATGTTTTATTGTCTTTTTATTTTTCCCTTACAGAAAGATGTGATTACACATAGGGAAAACAGAAAAATACCTGAAATGTCCGGGTTTTCAATTAGAATGTTACAATGATTCTCCATTCCTTTTTTCTGTAAGTAATATTTGAATATTTCATATGCCATTGAAAAGAAGGTTAAATGTTAAGAAAATACAATTCTTGCTTTACTTTTTTACCTAAATTGGAGAGACATGATCATCAATTAACCTTCAAGCTGAAATTAACTGAGCAAGCACATACTTCTTTAAATGTGTGCCACCTTTAGTAATATTATTTAAATTTTCATGATGTATTGAAAGAAACTATATTTCATAAAAAGAGATTTTTTATCTTACTTTCAAGGATATGATATTCTAATAAGAATCTCCTTAAGCCTCTAGATTTTAAAAATTTTCAGCAACTACTGACATGATAGTTATTCATAAAGACTGAAAAGTATTTAGCACCTAAAAGTTTCAGACTATAATTTGCCAGTCAGTCTAAACTCAATAGGAATGTCAATTACTATAGAATAAATAAACTGATAGTCTTTAATTAATTTTATAAAGGCAGAACATATTATCTTCAGATTTTCATAAATTTATTCTATACAAAATTGAAACATGTCTATTATTCAAAATGCATGCCTATGAAATCATTAAGGTAAAAATTATCACTTTTTTCAATAAGATGCATTTTTATATAGTCATCTTCTATATTTTAAGTTAAAATGCAGCTACCCTTTCAAAGTGCACATTCTTTGTCTTTTTTGATCTTTGTTGGTTTAAAGTCTATTTTATCTGAGAGTAGGATTGCAACCCCTGCTTTTTCTTTTTTTTCTTTTCTTTTTTTTTTTTTTGCTTTCCACTTGCTTGGTAAATATTCCTCCATCCCTTTATTTTGAGTCTATGTGTGTCTTTGCATGTTAGTTGAGTCTCTTGATTACAGGAGACTGATGGTTCTTGATTCTTTATCCAATTTGCCAGTCTGTGTCTTTTAATTGGAGCATTTAGCCCATTTACATTTAAGCTTAATATTGTTATGTGTGAATTTGGTCCTAACATCGTGATACTAGCTGTTTTTAACTCATTTTGCACATTAGTTGATTCGGTTTATTGATAATGTCATTGGTCTTTATGTTTTGGTGTGTATTTGCAGTGGCTGGTACCAGTTTTTCCTTTCCATGTTTAGTGCTTCCTGTCCAAGTCCCCCAGCTCCTTGCACTTCCTGGGTGTCGTGATGCCCCACCCTGCTTCTCGCTCTCTATGGGTTGCACCCATGGCCTGAATCAGTCCCAATGAGATGAACTGGTACCTCAGTTGGAAATGCAGAAATAAACCACCTTCTCCGTTGGTCTCGCTGGGAGCTGCAGACTGGAGCTGTTTCTATTTGGCTATGTTGGCTCCTCGCCCTACTGTGTTTAAATTTAAGCACTGTATTTATGCTAACCATGTACTCACAATTATTTATTACTTGACTTGATCAAGCTTTAGTCAGACTTCTCTTTTTCCAAAGGCCCCTGAACTTTGGCTCATAGATAAGCTTAATCAGGAAAATATCTTCCCTTAATGGATCATTCTGACTGAAGAAATAAATATTTTTCTTTTCAACTATCTTTCTCATATGTGCTCAACTCCACTGCTCACCCTCCACCTCCCTAGATCCTCCCAAAAAATCCTGCTAGCTATGCTTACCTGTCTCTATTTTTAACACTTTTTCCCAATTGTAGTCACCTTTTCTAACAATATCTCTCTTGACCTAAATTCAGATTTGTTTTTACTTGTCACTGATATTTTGCCTTCATGCAAAATCTCAATATACTTGATAGAATTTGCCACATCTGGTTAAGGATTAATGAATTAAGTGTCAAAATATATAATGAGCTGAATATGTAGTATTTGTCAAAAATAAATAAATGCAATGGGCCGTTCAGAAGAATCAGTAAGACTATTCTTAGTTTACACTCAAAAAAGAGTAAAGCCTGGCTACAGGACTATATAATTCCACACTGTGCAATTGGAGAGAAATGGGCTTAAGATCGAAATAAGTGTAATTAAAAGACCGAAAATCCCAATGGAAGAAGCAAGTTGAAATGAAATGAAATGAAATGAAATGAAGTAACACCCTTTGTGGTCATAAAATGCATTAGGGAACATGAGGTAAAGATACTAAACAAGTGCTTTTCATTTCTTCTTAAAAAAAAGATAAAAATAAATAATAGTGATCTCTGGTCATAAAAACTGAGATTAGGGAGATATAAATAGTATTTACATATCCAAGTTGAATATTGAATATAGTGAAAATATGATAAATATCATGGTTAGGAGGACAGTAAGAACAGCTTTTTTTTTTTTTTTTCCTTTCTGATATCTCAGTTGTGGTACTGCTTTTAGGTGAAGAATAATACAGTTCAATAGCTCTTTCACAGTAATGATACTAAAACTTTTGAAGTGTGTTGGTGGTTTTCAAGTGGAATTATTTTGATACCAGCTTGCATCTTGAAGATTGTAATGAAGAAATGCATATTAATAAGGAAACCTAATTATTACTAAGGAGAAATAAGATTCCATTTTACTTTTAAGAGAGCATTTATAGCTGAATAAAATCCACTGCCACTATTTATCTTCTTCAGACAGAACTACTATTCATTTACTTTGATTTATTGCATTTCTATTGCTTATTCACCTTAAGTTACATGTTATTGTTTCCATCTTGAACAGTAATAGTGTCATCATCATGAATGAGTTTCTCACATCAAAAAGTGTGTACCTGCTGCTTTCCATCTGCTTTTCTTCCTCTTTAACCTTGCTGGGACATCTAAAGAGATACATAATAAATCATGTAAAAGTTCCTACTATAAAATGTCTTTCATTGTTAAATGCAGGACTCAAAAAAATCTAGTTAATTTGCAAATAAGGAAAAAACTTATATTTTTTATATTAATGGAAAATCTGCCTCTTATTTTTCCTTTTATTATTGACATTGCAGTATAATACCCAAAGAAATCCCAAAATCATAAGAGCACACCATGATGAACTTTTACAAATATTGCAAATTTAATAATCTGTTCAAGAAAACTAGGGAAAAAAAAAAGCTTATACAGTCAACATATGGTTGCAAGCCCATAAGACACAGTAAAATGTTTGTCTTCTAAAATTTCAGACACTGAATTTACTTATACTTTTCCACTGAAAATTCTTTGAGATATATTATACTTCATTTCAAATTTCCTTAAAGCTTAATCAAAGGTATGCCTGTCTTCACAAGTGCTCTATTTTTAAAGATATAATGCAAAAAAAAAAAAAAAAAAAAAAAAAAAAGCTTTGTAAATGATATGTCATTTGATTTGAATGGAGCATTTATCCTTGTAGATTTTATTGCTCTGGGAATGAAAGTGAAGAACTATAAAGAATATATGCATACTTTCAAACTTTTATTAATGCATCTAGGGAGTACTTGATCATTTTTTTGCTTTTAAAGACAGATGGAAGTGAGTAGTGATAATGTAACAATTTGCATAGGCAGTTCAATCAAGTAATTCCTCCCACCTATGATTCATTCAGTCGAGCACTTTGAATCTTATGAAAATATATTGTGAATATAAAAACAAATGCATGTATATATGTGCATGCATATTATTTGTATGTACACACAATATTTTCTATATTACTGTACTTGAAAATGCATTTCTCTTCTAATACATATGCAATGCGGGGCAGGTAGAAGTTTCACTCACTCACAAAAGAAATGTTTATTTTCTCAATGTACTCAGCCTTGCCCACATTTGTTCAAGTAACCTTGTCCTATCAAAGTCCTAATTGGACTTCTAGCTTTGAATTGTTTTTCCCATTAAAGCACTCAAATGCCAAATCTTGGCTCTCTGACAATACTACCAAAACAATTTGTTGATTAAAACAAAGTGGAATTTATTGCTTATCACAATAATTAAGATGAACTGTTGACAGAATCTTAGTAGGATCTCAGAAGGGTATGAGTATAAGTGCAATATTTTTTTAAGTTGGGTGGGGAGTCTTATTTGTCTTTAAATATAAACCTTGAGAGAGTCAAGAGTTTCAAGGTATATTCATTCATTTTCAGACTGCTATAAATAACTGCCCAAGACTGGGTAATTTATAAATGAAAGAGATTTAATTGACTCACAGTTCTACATGACTGGCGAGGCTTTGGGAAACTTACAGTCATGGTGCAAGGTGAAGGGGAAGAAGAGTACCTTCTTCACAAGGTGGCAGGAAGGAGATATGTGAATAAGCAAAGGAGGAGAACCTCTTATGAAACCATCAGATCTACTGAGAACTCACTATCATCAGAACAGCATGGAAACCGCCCCCATGATCCAATCGCCTCCACCTGGTCTCTCCCTTGACACGTGTGGATCATATGGATTATGGGAATTCCAATTCAAGATGAGATTTTGGGTGGGGACATAGACAAACCATATCACAAGGTTAGGCCTTAGGGAAAAGTCTTGTGGAGTCACTGAGCCTAGGTGAACTATCTATTTTTAGTAGTTGAATACTTTCAGGAAGTTTCTGAAACAAGTAGTAAAAGTTAGGTAGAAATATGCATTCCTGAACATATGTTTTCCAGTGTTACATGATCATATTAATGTGAGAAATAGAACAGTAAGATTGGGCTAATGAAGTCATTAAGCTATGAAGGTGTAGATGATTTCATTGTTAGTATCCAGCTTAGTATCAATCACCCTTTGTTGTCATTCTTCAGTTTAAACTGAAGGATAGAACATCAACATCTGGAGAAGTGGTCAGTCCATTTTTCATTTCTTATGAGGTATTATAAACATATTGTATTAGTCCATGTTCATGATGCTGATCAAGACATACCCAAGACTGGGAAGAAAAAGAGGTTTAATTGGATTCACAGTTCCACATGGCTGGGGAGGCCTCAGAATCATGGTAGGAAGTGAAAGACCCCCACACTTCCATGGTAGTGATAAGAGAAAATGAGGAAGAAGCAAAAGCTGAAAACCCTGATAAACTTATCAGATCTTGTGAGATGTATTCACTATCATGAGAATAGCACTGGAAATACCAGCCCCCATGATTCAGTTACCTCCCTCTGGGTCCCTCCCACAACATGTGGAAATTCTGGGAGATACAATTCGAGTTGAGATTTGGGTGGGGACACAGCCAAACTATATTATTACACCTCTGCCTCCTTCAAATCTCATATCCTCACATTTGAAAACCAGTCATGCCTTCCCACAGTCTCACAAAGTCTTAACTCATTTCAGCATTAACTTGAAAGTCCACTGTCCAAAGTCTTGTTTGAGACAAGGAAATTCCCTTCCACCTATGACCCTGTATAGTCAAAAGCAAGCTAGTTACTTCCTAGATACAATGGGGATGCAGGCATTGGGTAAATACAGCCATTTCAAATGGGAAAAATTGGCCAAGACAAAGGAGTTACAGGGCCCATGCAAGTCTGAAATCCAGCGGGTCAGTCAAATTGCAAAGCTCCAAAATGATCTCATTTGACCGCTGGTCTCACCTCCAGTTCACTCCTATGCAAAAGGCGGGTTCCCATGGTCTTGAGCAGCTCCACCCCTGTGGCTTTGTAGGGTAAAGGCTCCCTCCTGGCTGCTTGCAAGGCCTGGCGTTGAGTGTCTGCAGCTTTACCAGACACACTGTGCAAGTTGTCAGTGGATCTATCATTATGGGGTCTGGAGGATGATGGCACTCTTCTCACAGCTCCACTAGACAGTGCCCCAGTGGGAACTCTGTATGGGGGCTCTGGCCCCACATTTTCCTCCCACACTGCCCTAGCAGGGATTCTCCATGAGGGCCCTGCCCTGCAGCAAACTTTCTCCTGGGCATCCAGGTTTTTCGATACATCTTCTGAAATCTAGGCAGGGGTTCTCAAATCTCAGTTCTTGACTTCTGTGCACCAGCAGGCTCAAGACCACGTGGAAGCTGCCAAAACTTGGGACTTCCACCCCTGAAGCCAGGGCCCGAGTTCTTCATTGGCCCCTTTCAGTCATGACTGGAGCAGCTGGGACACAGGGCACCAAGTCTCTGGGCTGCAAACAGCACTGGGACCTTGGGACCAACCCACAAAACCACTTTTTCCTTCTGGGCCTCCGAGCTTGTGATGGGAGGGGCTGCCATGAAAGTCTCTGACATAGCCTGGAGACATTCCACTCCTCCCCCTCTCCCACCCCACCCTGCCTCCCGTGGTCTTGGGGATTAACATTAGGCTCCTTGCAAGTTTCTGCAGCCAGCTTGAATTTCTCCTCAAGAAATGAGTTTTTCTTTTCTACTGCATTGTCAGGCTGCAAATTTTCTGAACTTTTATGCTCTGGTCCCCTTTTGAAATGGAATGCTTTTGACAGCACCCAAATCACCTTTTGAATGCTTTGCTGCTTAGAAATTTCTTCCGCCGGATACCCTAAATCATCTCTCTCAAGTTCAAAGTTCCACAAATCTTTAGGGCAGGCGCAAAATGCCGCCAGTCTCTTTGCCAAAACATAACAAGAATTGCCTTTGTTCCAGTTCCCAGCAAGTTCCTCATCTCCATCTGAGGACACCTCCGTCTGGAACTTATTGTTCATATTACTATCAGCATTTTTGTCAAAGCCATTCAAC
Organism: Macaca mulatta; assembly: GCF_049350105.2. Lineage (NCBI taxonomy): Eukaryota > Metazoa > Chordata > Mammalia > Primates > Cercopithecidae > Macaca > Macaca mulatta. Next base: position 29,493,825 of record NC_133411.1, read on the forward strand.
AAATCTCTAGGAGGTTCCAAACGTTACCATACTTTTCTGTCTTCTTCTGAACCCTCCAAACTGTTTCAACCTCTTCCTGTTACAAAGATCCAAAGTCACTTCCAAATTTTCAGGTATCTACAGCAATGTCCCACCCTACTGGTACCAATTTACTGTATTAGTCCATTTTTACACTGCCGAAAAAGACATACCCAAGTTTAATTGGACTTACAGTTCCACACGGTTGGGGAGGTCTCAGAATCATGGCAGAGGGTGAAAGGCACTTCTTACGTGGTAGCAACAGGAGAAAATGAGAAAGAAGCAAATGTGGAAATCTCTGATAAGCCCATCAGATCTCATGAAACTAATTCACTATCATGAGAATAGCACAGGGAAGAACAGCCCCCATGATTCAATTACCTCCCCCTGGCTCCCTCCCGCAACAGGGGGGAATTCTGGGAGATACAATTCAAGTTGAGATTTGGGTGGGACACAGCCAAACTGTATGACACATATTAAGTATTTGAGGGTATTTGTTTCAACTCCATGAGTGTCAGATTTTCCAGTTCTTTTACTTGAAGGGCCACTTTTTAGATCATTTGACAGGACAGCAGCAATACATGAGAATTTAAAGTTTGAAGATAATACACTTAAACACAGCAAAGTGGAAAATAATAATAATAATAATAATAAAAGTTATATGAACAGATTCTGTGATTCAGTTTTTAAGCCAAAACTTAATTCCTAAAGTAAGCTGAGGCCCAGTTCCTAAATTGCTCTGAAAACAGATATTAATTCCAATTTAAAGAGCCCACAGAAACATGTGGCACTATTACCCAAAGTATCTACATTTATGACTTCTTATTTTTTTCAGATCCTTTTAGAAGATTAAAATCCAAAAGATTTGCGGGGATTGAGTACAATATTCTTCTCCTTAAACAACACATACTCCTTCTTGAGAAGGTAATACTATGTTTTGGAGACCTACTTCAAGCAAACTAATGTCCAATTTAATGAATCCTTTGGTCTAAGAGTTCTGTAACCTTGGCAGCTTGACCTAGTTCTCTTGCTATCCTCAGACTATGGCATGTAGTATCCTCCCGACTTTTAAGGCCTGTTTTAAAGTGTAGATTGAAGAGGCTTAAGGACAATAGAAAGCAACTAGAATTTCTCTTGAATAGCTAGAGTTGCAGGTTCCTGGATGTCTAGATTATTACTGTGTTTGCTTTGTAAAAAGGGCACATAGAGGTGGAGCCAAATAACACAGGAAATCAACTGACTGTTAATAGAAACTGGTATCAAGGGAAGCTTCGTGGCTCCCATAAGAAAATGTGCACAGACTCATCAGATGAGTTTGATTATTCACTAGCTAAATCTTGAGTAAATTGCAACTTGTTATTGACTCATGCCAGTAAGTGAATAAAGGTGCAAAAAAGAAATTTTAAGAATGTGGGACTTACAGGTAGCAGATGTGTATTAATTGTTTAAAACTTTAAGTCAGCCAAAAGAAAGCAAAGTAGCTAGGAAAAAAATCTGCATATATGTTAGAGTGTGACAACATGCCCCTCTAGCCACCTGGATCTTGTTCTCTGGATCTTGAGTGGAAACTATCTACCTCATTCTGTCTATTTGCTTCTCAAAGATTTCTAAGCATCTTCAACCTGAAGGTTTTTATCTTGATAGTCTTCAAGTGATTTGAGAATGGCTTATGTCTCTACATGACAAACAATGACTCAAGGACAAAGCCCTTGGCATTTTCACTGATGTGATAATTGTGAACCATATTTGATAAGAGTCTTTCTAGTAGGGTTCAGATTATGTCTTTTTCTGATACATTCCCAAGGAACCAGTTGTCCAGTATTTGTTTATGCAGAGCTAGTTTAGTATGATGTTGTGAAATGGATACCAAGATTCAGTGACAGTACTAAGTGTATTGCCTGAGAGTGAAAATTTGAGTTACAATGACATTCTCAGAAATGCTGGGTGGCGTCTAAAGGCTTTATGTAATTTTTAAAGGTTGTAATAAACCCCAAAAGTTCTGATCTCACTGGAATTAAAAGTAATAGCAATATCATGGGCGATGGAAGTTTAAGACTCTCTGAAAGCATTGCCAATTTTACTTTCAGAATTTCATTTGTGCTTACTCACTGTCTTTTCCAAAGATCAAGAGGGATCGGCACAGTTAAATTTCTTATTAATTGTCCAGGTTTTAAGTTCCGGTAAAATGGGTGCTTTTGTCATTAGTTATTTTGTAATCTCCTAGGTTTAATTACAAAATCAAGTAATTATTTGTTATTGTTAGGACAATACCTCTCTGGCAAAGAAAAGCTTCAACTAACTTCAAGAGTAAACAAAAATGATAAAAACTTATTTAATACATGTTGCAGGTAAGTAGTATAAATTCTATTAGGAGATGTTAAAAAAAAGAAAAAACTCAATCCAATGTATAGAAACTTGTCAATATCTCACCTTCGCAATTTAACTGGATTTACAATTGCAACATATAAAAAATGCACCAGAGACACTGTCAAAAATTTTAGTCAAGTTTCCAAAAAATATTATTGCTTGAGAACAGTGGATCATTTGTATTTATTGTAGTAAAATACTAAAAGTTCTAATATTATTACATATATGAACGCTGGCAAAAAAAAAGAGCAGAAAATTATCTCTTGAGGTTTAACATACAATATGCAAGCATGTACTTACGTATCTATCTTGGATCAATAAGATATTATAAGCAGTGAGGGTACTGCTTTTTAACATAGCACATACTTTCACAAAATTGTCACCATATTTTCTCTGATTTAGGAGCGTGTTTAACTAAAATAGAAAGGTGGGGGAGGATGGAGACAGAGAGACACACAGACAAATTATTGTACCAGTATTTGTGGTTGATCTTGAGTGGGTTTATATTGAATATTGAAAATTATGGAACATATGTTTTAATTTAATTTCACAGAATTAACATAGGAAGAATGCCTTTATCTCTTTGTGGTAAATTGGATAAACAACAGAGCTCTCAAATTAATTTTAAGTTAAATATTCTTTGGAGAATGTTGAGACAACTTAAATTATTTCCATTACTTTTACCTTTATAAAATGAAGGAGCAAATCTTTATTACCTGTCAGCCAATACAGGAAAGCCAAAGATATTTTAAGCATAAGATACATCTTAAAATTGATATATTCTGAATTTGAAGCTTGAAAGGAAAAAGCAAGACTTTTCAGAAGAGACACATTAAATTTTGTAAAGATAAAAGGTAGGTATCAAGAATATTTAAAACCACAGTCACAAATAGTAGTAATCATTAGGAATAATTTTGCTAAAATAAGTCAATAGATAATGAACTTAAAGCTTCTAACTGGCATACAAAGAAGAGCCCACACCATTGCTACTGAATCTCTTCTAAAAAATTGAGGAGGAGGGGCTCCTTACTAACTCATTCAATGAAGCTGGCATCAGCCCGATACCAAAATCTGGCAGAGGCACAACAAAAAGAGAAAACCTCAGGCCAAAACCCCTAATGAACATCGATGCAGAAATCCTCAACAAAATATTAGCAAGTCAAATTCAGCAGCACATCAAAAAGTTAATCCAACACAATTAAGTGGGCTTTGTTCTTGGGATGCAAGGCTGGTTAAACATACACAAATCAATAATGTGATTCACAACATAAATATAATTAAAAACAAAAACTGTATGGTCATCTCAACAGATACAGAGAAAGCTTTTGATAGAATCCAACAACACTTCATCATAAAAACACACAAGAGAATAGGCGTTGAAGGAATATACCTAAAAATAATGGAAGTCATCTGTGACAAACCCACAGCTGATATCATACTGAATGGGCAAAATCTGGAGCACTCCCACTGAGAACTGGCACAAGACAAGGAGGCCCACTCTCTCCACTCCTGTTCAACATCTAATAGAAGTCCTAATTAGAGCAATCAGGCAAGATTAACAAATAAAAGACTTCTAAATTAAAAAAAAAAAAAAAGTGAAGCTATCTCTCTTTGCTGATAATAAGATTCTATACCTAGGAAAATCCTAAAGACTTTATCAGAAAGCTCCTAGAACTGATTAACGACGTTAGTAAAGTTTCAAGATACAAAATCAATGTACAAATTCAGTAGCATTTCTGTACAACAACAACATCCAGGCTAAGAGCCAAATTAAGAACACAAACCCACTTACAACAGCCACAAAGACAATAAAATACTTAGGTCTACAGCTAGCTGAGAAGGTGAAACATTTCTGCAAGGAATACTACAAAACACTGCTGAAAAATATAAGAGATTACACAAATAAATGGAAAAACATTCCATGCTTATGGATTCGAAGAAGCATTATTGTAATAATGGCCATACTGCCTAATACAATTTACAGGTTCCATGCTATTCTTGTCAAAATAACAACTCCATTCTTCAAGGAATTAGAAAAAAATACTATTCTAAAATTCATATGGAACCAACAAAGAGCCTATACAACCAAAGGAATTCTAAGCAAAAAGAAAAAAGCCAGAGGCTTCACACTACCCAACTTCAAACTATATTATAAAGCTACATTAATCAAAACATGTTGGTACTGGTACAAAAACAAATATGTAGAACAATGGAACAGAATAGAAAACTGAAATAAAGCCACTCACCTACAACCATCTGAACTTCAACAAGGGTAACAAAAACAAACAACGAAGTATATATTCAATGAACTTTGTATTCAATAAATGGAGCTGGGATAACTGGCTATTTATATATAGAAAATTAAAGCTGGACCTGTACGTTTCATTATATACAGAAATTAACTGAAAATGGATCAAAGGTGTAAACGTAAGACCTTAAACTGTAAAAATCTTAGAAGAAAATCTAGGAAATACTTTTCTCAACATTGGCCTTGGCAAACAATTTTTGTCTAAGTCCCCAAAAGTAATTGCAACAAAAACAAAAAGTGACAACTGGTACCTAATTAAACTAAAGAACGTCTGCACAGGAAAAGAAACTGTCAACAAAGCAAATAGATAACCTATAGAATGAAAGAAGATATTCACAAACTATGTATCTGACAAATGTCTAATATCCAGAATCTACCGGGAACTTAAATCAATAAGCAAAAATAAATTATCCCATTAAAAAATGGGCAAAGGACATGACCAGAAACTTCTCAAAGGAAGACATGAAAAACAGCCAACAAACATATGACAAAATGCTCAGGATCACTAATCATCAGATAAATGCAAATCAAAACCGCAATGAGAAACTCACCATTCAAAATGGTTATTACTAAAAAGTCAAAAAAAAAAAAAAAAAAAAGATGCTGGGAAGATGTGGAAAAAAGGGAATGTTTATACACTATTGGAGGTAATGCAAATTAGCCTAGCCACTGTGGAAAGCAGTCTGGAGATTTCTCAAAGAACTTAAAGCAGAGCTCCCATTCAAGCCAGCAATCCCATAATGGTGTATGTACCCAAGGAAAAATAAATCATCCTACCAAAAAGACACATGCACTTGTATATTAATTGCTGTGCTATTCACTATAGCAAAGACATGGAATCAACCCAGGTTCCTATCAATGGTAGATTGGATAAAGAAAATTTAGGATATATGCACCATGGAATACTTTTCATCCATCATTTATTTGATTCCATAAAAATAGAATGAAATTATGTCCTTTGCAGCAACATGGATGCAGTTGGAGGCCATAATTCTAAGGAAATTAATGCAGGAACAGAAAACCAAATACTGCTTGTTCTCACTTATAAGAGGGAGCTAAACATTGAGTACAAGTTAATATAAACATTGTACAATAGACATTGTGGTCTACTAGAAAAGAAAGGGAAGAAAAGAAGAATGGGTTGAAAAACTGCCTATTGGGTACTATGATCACTACATGAGTGATGGGATCCATACACAAAGCCTCGGCATCATACAATATTCCCATGTAACAAACCTGCACATTTACCCCTCATAAAAAAAATTTACTTTTTTAAAAAGCTTCTAACTTTAGCCTAAAATATATTTAGTAAATTATGATCTTAACAGACCATAAATTCTTTTTTTTAATTATTATTATTATACTTTAAGTTCTAGGGTGCATGTGCATAACGTGCAAGTTTGTTACATATGTATACTTGTGCCATGTTGCTGTGCTGCACCCATCAACTCGTCAGCACCCATCAACTCGTCATTTACATCAGGTATAACTCCCAATGCAATCCCTCCCCCAACCCGCCATGATAGGCCCCGGTGTGTGATGTTCCCCTTCCCGAGTCCAAGTGATCTCATTGTTCAGTTCCCACCTATGAGTGAGAACATGCGGTGTTTGGTTTTCTGTTCTTGTGATAGTTTGCTAAGAATGATGGTTTCCAGCTGCATCCATGTCCCTACAAAGGACACAAACTCACCCTTTTTGATGGCTGCATAGTATTCCATGGTGTATATGTGCCACATTTTCTTAATCCAGTCTGTCACTGATGGACATTTGGGTTGATTCCAAGTCTTTGCTATTGTGAATAGTGCCGCAATAAACATACGTGTGCATGTGTCTTTATAGCAGCATGATTTATAATCCTTTGGGTATATACCCAGTAATGGGATGGCTGGGTCATATGGAACACTGATTGTATATTTAGAAAACCCCATTGTCTCAGCCCAAAATCTCCTTAAGCTGATAAGCAACTTCAGCAAAGTCTCAGGATACAAAATTAATGTGCAAAAATCACAAGCATTCTTATACACCAGTAACAGACAAACAGAGAGCCAAATCATGAATGAACTTCCATTCACAATTGCTTCAAAGAGAATAAAATACCTAGGAATCCAACTTACAAGGGATGTAAAGGACCTCTTCAAGGAGAACTACAAACCACTGCTCAGTGAAATAAAAGAGGACACAAACAAATGGAAAAATCTTTTTAAGAAAAAAAAATATATATATATATATTTATCATATAGAGTACACATTCCTAGCTTCATATGACACTTTTAAGGAAAATCCAAATATAAATGCATTTTAACAAAGTGAAATAGCTTTTATTTGATTTTGCATACAAGTAAAAATCCTCAACAAGATATAGACATTTCTGTTTAATTTGATCTGTGGCTGCTTATTCGATCTCCCCTAATACCTTATATATTAGTCAGGATTCCCTAGAGGGACAGAACTAATGGGGTATATATACTATATATCCTAATATATACACATATATAAAATAGGATATATAATAAACAGGATATATATGATATATAATAAATATATCATATATTATATAATATGGTATATATAATATATAAATGTTATATATAATATATAATAAATATAATATGTAATGAATATTATATATAATATAATAAAACAGGATATATATTATATATCCTATTTTATATATGTATGTATACATACATTCATAAATATATACATATGTAATATATAAAATAGTGTATATTATACATAATATAAAATTATTATATGAAATTAATATATATTTTATATAATTATTGTATATTATATATGGAGTTTTTTTAAGTATTACTGTACATGATCACAAGTTCCCACTATAGGCTATGTGCAAGTTTGAGAAGCAAGAAGAGTCAGTCTGGGTCTCAAAACTAAAGAACCTGGAGTCCGACGCTTGAGGGCAGAAGCATCCAGCATGGAAGAAAGATGTAGGCTGGGAGGCTAGGCCAGTGTCGCTTCTTCATGTTTTTCTGCCTGCCTTATATTCACTAACAGTTGATTAGGTTGTGCCCACCAGATTAAAGGTGGGTCTGTCTTCCCCAGCCCACTGACCCTAATGTTAATCTTCTTTGGCGACACCCTCACAGACAGACCCAGGATCAATACTTTATATCCTTCAATCCAATTAAGTTGACACTCGGTATTAACCAATGTAAGTCTGCCTTTTGTCAACTTGAACCCATACACATCTCCTGAGATGATACATAATCTTCAAATAAGGACAATAACAAGGTCATAATTACACATAACATAATACAACTATGCTACATACAACCAGAAAAGCACCAATCCCCAACCCAAATACTATAATCTAAAGTCAACAATAATTAAATGCTAATATGAAGTCAATATTTCTTATGTCGTATGATCAAAGAAAAGGAAATAAAATGAAGATATTATCTTAGTACAGGTGTATACATGCACAAACACGTTTTTAACAAAAGAAGGAGGAAATACTCATGACAGTTACAGTCCTGGTTTCAGCAGCTGGTCATGTGGTTGTAGCTGGTATTAATGGCCGCCTTCTTTTACTACCTTACTACCCATTTTGTATTCACTTTGCCTTCAGCAAGCACCTCAGGAAGTCATAGTTTTTGTTTGTTTGTTTGTTTTGTTTTTGTTTTTCCTGGTGAAGTAATCCAAACCTTCATTCCTGAGGGATCTGGACTATTTGTCCTGCCTGGATTGGGCTGTTGTAGTTTCCCATTGACCATAATCACAGGGCAGGGTAATACCGAGCAACACTCTAATGGATCGCGTGTATTCCATGCATACGCTTTATTACCTCCATTATGGAGTAGTAGACTGATTTCAACTTGATAGTCCAGGTCAGTCACCCCAGTCAATACTGTAACTCCCTTCTTAGCCTGTTGACTTACAGGTAGGAGGAGTCAAAGTGTTCAGGTGGCAATCTTAACTTCCAACTTAATGGAATCATTATTGTGTCTCCTGGTGGCAGCATTCCTCCCTCTGGAACTAAGACCTCTAGGCCAGTAGAATGTAATTTCACAGGAATAGAAAGCAAAAATTTTGCTAGTGGATCACTAGGGATAGTAATGAATGGTGCCACTTCTACTTCCATCCCTTGATTCCTGGACTCGTGAATCCTGGCTATGGAAGAAATAGTACCATCTATTGGACACTGATTCAGAGCATATACAGCCTTCTGGAAAACTTTGCCCCAGCTCTGCAAAGTGTTGTCATCTAAATGGTATTGTAATTGTGATTTCAAAAGGTCATTTCACCATTCTAAGAATCCAGCTGCTTCAGGATGATAGGGAACATGGTAAGACCATTGAATTCCATGAACATGAGCCCACTGCCGCACTTCTTCAGCCATAAAGTGAGTTCCTTGGTAGAGGCAATGCTGTATGGAATACCATGATCACGTGTAAGGCATTTCGTGTGTCCATGGATGATCGTCTTGGCAGAAGCATTGCGTGCAGGATAGGCAAACCTATATCCAGAGTAGGTGTGTATTCCAGTGAGGACAGATCTCTGTCCTTTCCATGATGGAAGAGGTCCAACATAATCAATCTGCCACCAGATAGCTCGCTGATCACTCCGAGGAATGGTGCCATACTAAGGGCTCAGTGTTGGTCTCTGCTGCTGGCAAATTGGGCACTCAGCAGTGTCCATAGCCAGTTCAGCCTTGGTGAGTGGAAGTTCATGTTGTTGAGCCCATGAGTAACCTCCATTCCTGGCATCATGGCCACTTTGTTCATGGGTCCACTGGGTAATGACAAGGATCACTGGGGAAAGAGGCTGAGTGGGGTCCACAGAAGTGGTCATGCCATCCACTTGATTATTAAAATACTTCTCTGCTGGTCAACCACTGGCGAGTACTCACATAGGATACAAATATCTTCACAGTTTTTGAACACTCATTTTCACTTAGCTACAGACAAATAATCTGAAACTCTCTGCAAGATATCAAGCTCTTTTCTTTCTAAAACAAAAAAACAAACAAACAAAAAAACAAAACATTTTCTCAGATATACTATTCTTGTTTTCACCAGTGAAAACTAGAAAAAAGAAAACCTGAAACTTTTTTATTATATTTTCTCCTGAGCACACATTTCATTTTCATTTTATCCTTACAAAATTTCATGTGGCAAAATATAAAAGCATACAATAACATTTTCAAAGACATTTGAAAATTCTTTATTCACTGTAGTTATTTTATAATGCTAAAAATTACAGGTACATTAAAATAATGTATGATTACTAAAGTTTGTTTTTCTCTTTCAAATTTGCCCAGATAGTCACAGAGTATCACTCAGTTTTACATTTATATATATTAGTGTTAACTCCCTAATTCTATTTTTTAGATATACTACTAATGATATACATATCAGTCTGTATTCTAGAGTTGGCAAAATATTTACAGTATGATGTTCATAAAATAGGTAGACAGTTCAAACAAAACAAAATCCTTTGAATTCATATTTCAACCCAGTTGGTGTATACAAGCCAAAAACCCCAGAAATAAATATATAACCAAACAAAGCTGGGTTTCTTACTTGTTGAAGCATTTGAGAAACCATAAGAATGTTTAGTCATTTTTGTAGTGTCCAATACCTTTGTTTCTAGTATCTAATTAAAAATGATTATGAGTTATTCCGTTTTCTTTGTTCTGTTCTATGTCACAGAGAGTTCTAGTCAGATGTTTATTTTCTGTGAATTGTTAATATTGGTAGGAGAACCACATGACCTACGTTGGAGCAATTAGGCCAGTTACAAGCTGTCATCTATCAGGTACAATTATTTCTTTGTCACTCTTTACCCTTAAAGTAATACTATTACGTTAAAGATTAAATACAAAAGTGATTCAATTAAAACATTAGAACAATAGATTTATAAATTTAATTTTAGTATGACAGAAAACCAAATAGTTATAAAAATTTAAGACAAATAATTTTGACTACAAAAAAATATCAAAGATGTCTGCAGAGGAAAAAAATCATTAAATATTATGTGGCAAAATTGACAGAAACATTTGCAGTAGATGTAATAAGAAAATGACTGATTCTTCTAAATAAAAGTTGCTATAAATAAATTAAAATATTATTGGCAATCCAATGACCAATGGATGTGAAGTGTCAATCTATAGAAAAGAAATTATAATTGGCTTACACATATTTTAAAAGATGCTTCTATTCTCATAAAGGAAATAACAAGTTAAAATGACAATAAAACGTTGTTTCCAGGTTTTGGTTGGTTGTTAAAGGGTTAGAGAAATAGTCATTCTCGAGATGGTATGCATTTAAATGTATGAAAGCATTAAAATATATTCCAATTGATACAGGAGGGAGGCAGGGAAATGCTGGGTAGAGAAGAACGGTTCTCTGACTAGGGCTTCACCTCCAGGCCTGTGTCCACGGACCTAGGTGTGGACAGATATTTCTGTTTTCGTGCCCAAATGTTGCATTTTCCATACCACCCTGGCCCATCATGCCCCCATTCTGTACCTATAAAAACCCGGAGACCCTAACAGATAGAGACACAAATAGCAGGATGTCAAAAGAAACACATGGGTGGAAGAATACACAAGTGGCTGCACCTTGAGAGGAGCATGCTGGCAGAAGAACATACCGGCAGACATCAGCAGACACCGGAAGACCATCTACGGTGGAACAACGTGGATGGGAATCTGGCTGGGGCAGTCAGAGGAGAGTCTGGACATTGAGTGGCCCTACTTCGGGGGAATACCACCTTCCCACTCCATCCCCCTTCTGGCTCTCCATCTATCTGCTGAGAGCTTCCACCATTCAATGAAACTTTGCACTCATTCTCCCAGCCCACGTGTGATCCAATTTTTCTGGTACACTAAGACAAGAACTCGGGAATACAGAAAGTCCTCTGTCGTTGCAATTAGGCAGAGGGTGTAACTGAGTTGATGAACACAAGCAACCTGCGGACATCAAAACAGCCCCCTGGGGCTTCGGGAGCTGTAAGCATTCACCCCTAGACACTGCCATGGAGTCAGAGCCCAACAACCTGCCCGTCTTCAGTCTTCATGCTCTCCCTAGAGGTTTGACCAGGGAGACACTGAAGAAATGACAGGGGAACATTGTCTGCTTCACAATGATTTATGAGAAGGGAAGTACAGGCCAGGCAAAGTGGCTCACACCTGTAATCCCAGCACTTTGGGAGGCTGAGGTGGGAGGATCACTTAATGTCAGTAATTCAAAACCAGCCTGGCCAACACAGTGAAAGGCCATCTTCAATAAAAATACAGAAATTAGCCAGCCATGGTGGCACATGCTTGTAATCCCAGCTACTTGGGAGGCTGAGGCACAAGAATCACTTGAACTTGGGAGGCGGAAGTTTCAGTGAGCCAAGATCATGCCACTGCACTCCAGTCTGGGTGACAGAGTAACACTCTGTCTCAAAAACAAAACAAAACAAAAAAACAAAAAATAAAAAAAAAAGAAAGAAAAGGGAAGTATATCACCATCACCATAAGAAAATCAAGTGTTATTTCTAATAAATTTCATTTTTTTAGGGAGATATTATAAAATTCAATGTTATTAATTGTGTATGATGGGCACCTGATTGTTTTATATTTATTTTTCATTATGTAGTACGTTTTCTACATCATTATTTTATGAGAAAATTTAATAATTTGGTATAGAAATAAAACACAAGTAATGGAGGTTTTCATGAGACAAAAGGAAAGTTACATTAGTTGAGTGAAATTCACATATTTGTTCCTTTGTTTAAAAAAATGATTTGCTTATAGCTACTGTAATTAATGCATAGTCACTTAAAGGGGTGTGCTGCTGTTACAATAACCTAAAATATGCAGGATTTTCATTGTTCTTAGGTAGCAGCAATGAGGAAACCTATGCGAATCTGGGAAATGGTGACATGCTATTAAAGCGGAAATTAATGCTTCATAATTCTGTCACTTACAATGACATGGAAGTCAAATCAAATTGGACTATATATTAAGTCTGCTGTTCTAAGAGGAGATAATGCTTAAGTATGTGTTAGTTGTTCTAGGCTGAGCTTAGCAAGGCATAAGTAGGGGGACTGCAGGCAGTAAGAAAAGGGAATCAAGAGAACCCAAATTGTAGAGCTTTGGAAAAGCCAACTTATCCAGACTTCAAACAGTAGCAAATAAAATATTTTAAATAATTTCAAAAATGACTAATTATATCTTATGCAGAAGTCACTCCTTAAAAATAACCATTTGGCATTGTAAAATTGCAAATTATGTTAAGGTTAAATCCAAAATTTAATATATTTTTCTTGTAATATGCTTTATTTAAAAACTATCAAATATAAATGCCAGCTGTACATTTGCACAAAAGAGATGAAACAGTTCTTTTTCAAGGGATTTCCAATAAACCCTGAAGACCAGAGCAGCATCTCTGGTTAAGAATTTCAAACAGTCCATGTGTTAGTACTGCATGTGGTGTGATAACTTAGCATATGTAGTGTTTGATGTTTTAATTATAAGACCCAGGTATTAATTAAAGTAAACTTTTTACTTTAGGCTAATGGAGACATATTGTTATAATATATTTATAGTAACAAACGATTATCTTAGTAACATTTTATCTGCAGATAAACAATTAAATCTTTAAAGGAAGTGGTGTTAATCTATTGAGTATTAAAATATAATATTCCAGTCTTCCTTATTCACAATGATAGCCTCAAACTGCATGGCAAATTTTAATATTTGCCAGCACCTTTTTGTACCTACAAATAATCACCTGCAGACAAGGTGAAAATATTGTTTTCAACAGAATCTTAATTTTTTGAATGTTCATTATAGTTATGATCCTACTTTGGAGCGAATTTTAAATATTTTTTTGTGGTACAAGTCTGTAGTTATGCTCATGTGGACCAAGGCAGTGATTGCCCTGCTAACATTTTATCAAGCATAAGTAACTTTTGCATTTATTTTCAATCACCCATATTTTAATATAATATTATATCTTCAGTATACTAAGTTTCACATCTGCTTCGTATCTCATTAATTGAATAATTATTCAATACTTTATTGACTTAAAAACATAAATGGATTAGGTAAAGTCAGGTTAATTTTCTCTCTCTTTAACTTATGTGTAAGAGAAGAGAAGCAGTGAGATATATGTATTTTAAGTGAATTTATACATGAAGAGGGATAACTATAGACTCATCTTAAATTGCTTGACAATTTATTTTGTATGTTTAAACTGTCAACTAAGAAGAAGGTAAAGACAAGACTGTTAAGCAGTACAACAGGGTGTTGGGTAGGAGATCATTTTCAATGTTTTCAAAAGTGAGGCTACAACACAGACAGCTAGATGTTTCCCTGAGTTATTTTGTAGGTAGGATCCATCAGTAAACCAGGTAAGTTCAGCATTTAAAACATGGATTTCCTACAGGTCCTGTCTGGGGGTTTGTAAGTTATCCGTTAGGGGTACACTAACTAGGGGTTTGTAAGTTATACAGTAATGTGGCATCTTGTCAGAAGGAAGAAGTTAAAGTGGAAAGATTCAAAGAGTTGTAGTGAGTAACATTTACAGTACAGGATGATAATAATAGGATTTCATAAGAAATGTGTTTCCTAGCAAGAGACGAGTTGGACAAGTTGGGTATGATGAGAGTTGAGGAAGGCCTCAATAGAGTGAGACATAAATAATTAATATCCTTCACTGTTCAATTGACTTGAATAAATATGCAGTGACTGCAATGACTTGAATACAGCATGGAAGTGTTTTCTCCACAGATTCCAACTGTTGGTTGTAATATTTGAAGGGTTGCTCTTGGTGTCCGTGCTTTGGGGAAGAATCACTAAGGTGTTTTCAATTGGTTCATAAACAAAAAGGAAACAGAAAAAGTTAAAAGCAGGATGTTCTAATGCAGGCTTTTTAATAAGACTCTCCTTAAAATGCTCAAAAGAGGAGGAGATTTCTTTAGGACATTGTAGAAGTTTGGGGTGGTCAGCTTTTAGAGGGAATATAGAGGCTGAGCCATGACAGATAAATTTTGGGTCCATTGCTCACATTTATTGCAGGGGTCAAAGGAAAACTTCCTCTTCCACCTCTGAAGTTGCTGCAAATAGACTGACAAAAGGCAGATTATTTTGGGAAAAAGGCATATAAGCTTGTTAATGTGCACAGAGGAACAATCACAGAGTGATCACTTCACCACACAATGGGATACAGATGGTTATATATCTTTCTTATTAGTAGAAAGGGGGATGGAGAATCATTAATGCTTCTAGTGCGGTAGTAAATCATCTCTGGGAGAATTCAATGGGCATGCAGAACACACAGTGACCTAGGACAAAATTTGTTGGGCCCAAAGAGCAGACAATGGTTTATAACATGTCTTTCCAGGTGCACAGATGGACTTCAATCTTTGTTCCTGTGATAATAGTTCAGCTAATGAAAACTCAGGGAAGGGATCAGAGGCAATGGTTTTCTTTTTTGGCATGTCCAAGCTTTAGGCAGATAAGGGAACTTTAGAGAACAACTTCATCTTGTGCTTTGGGAGACACAGAGGATTGAGAGGCAGAAGTGGAAAGGGGAGATCAGAGAGACATTGGAAGTTTTCTTCTTCAGTTCAGCATGCCAAAGGGCCATATTTTGGAGTATTGTTTGTTGACCCCCAATACTATCTTGCTAATCCCAAGTATCACTGGAGTTGTCTTTTGTTAATGCAGGTAGGAATAACCAAGATTTCTTTTATTCTTTGAAGATGAATCAAAAGACTCTGTCCTGAAATGTAATGTTCTAAATATTTTACTTATGGAAGAGAGAGAGTTGTAGCTTCTTTTTTAAAGACTTTATGGAATTTGGTGGATAATTTCTTTAATAGTTAGAGGCTTTTCTCTATGACGGCCTCTAGGGTGGAGAACAAAGTAATGTCCTTCATATATGTGATAAGAAGAGAATGCAAAGGAAATTCCAAATCTTCTATGTCTTCTTTTAAGACTTGGGGAAAGTACATGGGTCTTTCAACATACCCCTGAGGCATTCCAGTTCAGATATATTGCTTTCTTTCCCAGGTGAAAGAAAAAGAACAAAACAAAACTGGCTATCTGGATCAACTGGGATGCTAGAAAAAGCACTGCAGACGTCAGTCAATGAAAACCTGACTATCAGGTGGTATGGCTGGTAGAAATGTGTGTGGGGTGGGTTACTTACAACAGGATGGTGGGGTATTATAACTTCATTGATGTCTATACGGTCTTGAACAAATTTCCAAATCAGGTATTTGAATTTTGTACTGATAGATTGGTGTATTAAATTGCCTAGTGTATAAAATGATTACCCTTGCTTGAGGTAATCTGCAATAATTGCCTTGATTCCCTGAACGGCTTTCTGGCATGAAGGTATTATTTAGTATTTGGAAGTATTTTTGTTTCATCTATCTGTATTTTAATTTTGATACTGATGAATGTGATCAATGGCAGTGATGCACTGGGTTTTCAGGGATAGAGTTGAGTAAGTCCTAAAATGTTTTATTAGGAGAAAGTTCCTCTTTGTGTTCCAGAAATAGAAATATAGGGATAGAGTGTTCAGGGGGTTCCTAGAGGATTGCCTCTTAAGCAGTTTTTTTTTTCTTTCCAATGTTAATGTCATTTTCTGTTTTTGAGAGAAAAAGAAAGTGAGCTCTGTGAGTTTCAAAAAATCTCAGGCAATTAATGGAAGCTAAGGGACTAAGAGCAATTGGTGAGAAACCTGTAGTTCTGTGACTTGAAAGTCTATAAAAAGAGAATAGTAAATTGTCATCAGTTGATTTGAAATCCCAACTATTTGCATTTTGTTTTCCAAAGAACAGAAAATGTAGTTGAGTTTATAATTGACAACGCGGCCCCTGTATCTGTGAGAGTTATAAAGCCTTCATATTTAATGATTTCAATTTCACCTAAAGTCATAGTTAAAAGAAAGGGATAAGTCTCCTTGGAAGCATCCCTAGCATTTTGTCTTATAAGAGAAAGGAATAGGGACTTTCTCATGTTGTTATCTGAATCACATTTCCCCCAAAAAGTGATCAAAATTTAAAGTAAAGGAAAAAATACGTATAGGAGTTATTTAAAGATCCTCATCTGGGTAACTTCATATGCATCTACCCAAATGAAGAAAACATTTTTAAAAATGTTAGGCTATTTTCCAATTAATATTTTGTAATTTTAATGCTTCTATAATTAATATGAAATGTAATCTGAAATTAATAGCAATAACTGATTAGGCTATAATATTTGCAGTGATTTCTCATTTAAATTAGGAAAGATATTTAAATGTGACACAAATGGTTCTGCTATTTTCCTGGCCTGATATCACAATTAATCTCACTGTGACACATAAAGGTAAGTTTAAGATATTATGTTTTCTATTATAAAAGGTTATTACTTACTAAGTTGAGAAATATTGTACATGCTTCAAGAATACTGTCTAAATGACCTCTCTAGAGTACACATTTTTTTTTCATTTTCCTTCCATGCATTTAAAAAAGGTCCTTAAGTTTACATTCATAAAGAGATGTTTAGCCATTTGTATTTATCAACCATAACTTTGTATGACATCAGAGAACATAATGACAGAGAAATGATTTGAATAATTAATTTTAAACCTCCCACATTATGTGACTCAACATCTGGCAAATTTACAAGAGAAAAACATTAGAGTTTTTATGACAAGTAGTCTTTATTCATTCACTGTAACTAATGTTTATGAGCTGCAATATGGAAACCTGTTCTGGTTCTCTATGCTCCTGCCTTCCCCATGGATAATATTACGGGAATGAAAAGTTTTATGGCTCAATTAGGAAGTAAATGCATGTAGACAAATACATACATAAATAAAATAACAACTTTTTTAGTTTATACAGCTGTCAAATAAGTTTTTTGTATATTGTTTAAGCAACCAGTGTGTTGAATTGATTTGAATAATAAAGAATAAGCTTAAGATAAATTTGGGGTATTAAACATGGATAAAAGAACAGTAAATATATAAAGGGAGAGGGTTGTTCAATTTTTCATAAATAAATTTTAAATACTCATTACATATTTGAAAGACTATATATAGGTGTGTATATATATACATGTGTATATATATCTCATAAAGTAGAAACTACAAAAACACAGCACCATAAAAATAATATCTGGTAAATTTTCTTGAATGAATTTGCAGTGGACACATATGTAGCATTCTCAAAAGAAGAATATTTAAAAAATAATCTGATTTACTATATAGTCATTTGTCTTTAAAGTGACATATTTTATTTCTGGAAATATTACCAGGAAGAAGAACATAGAACATAATTTTACTTTGATTTAGTATGACAAACATATCTGAATCTTTGTTTTTTAAACCAATAGATGACTTCATTAATAATTGTAAATGACATATTACTATTGGGAATATGTACTTTTAGAAATATGTTTCTGCAACTGAATATTAAACAGATTAAACAGTGCAGAGGAGGAAATATGTTTCTTTCTTTTGGTCTCATAAATTCTTTATTGGACTGGACTCCTGTAACAAAAGACAGATTAACAAGAGATAAACAAGCCTAAATTTATTAGCATGTATATTTTCTATGTACAAATGTTCCTCAATTTACAATGGTCTTATGTTCCAATAAACCTATTGTAAGTTTTCAATATCATAAGTCAAAAGTTTTCAACTTATAATGGGTTTATCCAGACATTATTTGTTTCATCAAGAAGCCCCCTGAATACCTATTGTTTTCATACTATCATAAAGTTAAACAAAAAATGTAAGTTGAACTATCATACATCAAGGAAATTCTGAAAATGGGACACCCCCAGAAAATGAATAGTTCTCAAAAAGGTAGGTTTGCAATCCAGCTTGTATGTCATCTTCAACAACAATAAATTTGTAAAGAAGTAACAAGACAAAGGAAAACAAGTCTTTAGGGGTAGCAAATAAAGGGAAGCCAAATAAATGGCACATAATGGCTAGTTAGTAAAGCTTGTTAATGTAGATTCCTCTGGTATCATCTATAGATCTATAAGAGTCTAAAATTTTCTTCAGTGGCTAACCTTTGTTCTGCCTGGTGGAAGCATTTGGTCACAGGGAAGAATATCTTCTGTCTTTGTATATCCATGTCTTCCTTTTAGGCATATAGGAGGATGACAGAGTTTTTCTCTACCTACTTCTGTGTAACTGCCTTCACCTCTATAGTCCTTCATATTTAGGGGTGGTGTATTTTATTCTCACACACTAGTGAATAACCAGAGCATCGTATTGGATAGTGACATATACACACACTCTGAAATATGCAGGAATGAACAACAGAGCTACTCAGATGAACAGCTAGTCATGCAACACTGAAAGCTGAAGAGATCAATTAAGTAAAATAATTATGCTTGCTTGTTAAAAATAAGCTAAACCAAAACACTAAAGATTTTACTTTATGATGATGCTTATTGCTTACAATTATCAAAATCTTTTATTATTTCCATTAACAATATTAATTTCTCTTAGCAACATTTGATGGAAGTATTGTGGCCTATGTAAGTAAATTATCTGCTAATCAATTTCATGATCTGTCAAGGTTTTACAATTATTTTAAGTTGAATTTTCCCCTTAAAAATCTGTTATGGAGATCTGTTTCAATATGCCTCATAAACATTCAATCCAGGAAAAGAAAAAAGATACACTACCAAATCATTATCTTACATTCACTTTCCACACAAATTCATATGATTGCTTTTTTGCTTATGAAATGCACTCAAAATCTATTGTGTTTTTGGAGATTTTTTAAAAATGAAATTCACACTACATCAAAATAATAAAAAACCTTTGAATAAATAAAATCTATTCCTGAAGTATTTATCTGTCCAACAGATGGAATTTTACGAAAAGGATCTTATTTAAACATTTTAAAGACAGTACTATGAATATGGTATTGGAGCTCAGAAACACATATCCCAAACCATGGCACTTTGACATGCTGAACTGAAGAAGAATCTTCCCTAGGTCTCTCTGACCTTCATTCCTTCCTCTGGTCTCTCAATGCTGTCTCTCCTAAGGACAGGATAAAATTGTTCTCCAAAGTTTCCTTGTCTGGCTAAATTTCAGATCTGCCAAAGAAGAAAACAATTACCTCTGTTCCCCTCCCTAAATCTTCATTAAATGACTCAGATCACAAAAAGAAAAAGAGTGTAATCTGTCAACAAACCTGGACAGACTTTTGTCAGAAACCATTGTCTGCTCAGTGTGCCCAATAGACTTTGTCACATGCCATTGTAAGTTCTTCAAACCCATTTAATTCCCCTAAACATCATTTACTATCACACTAAAATTATCCATACTTCCTGAATCCTCTACCCCCTTAGAAAGAGGATATATATGTTTATGTACCCCATTGGGATACTGGGCAATCATTTCATGATTCTCCTCCATGCATGCTAATAAATTTATCCCTATGCCATTTCTCCTGTGAATCTGCCTTTTGTGAATTGATATTTCAGCAAAACTTCAGAGCATGAAGTTTTCCCTTGGTCACTACAATGACTTGATTAGACTAAAAATTTAAAATATCACATTAAAATGTTTGTTGTAGTACCTGTAATTTTATTTGACATTTTCTCTGAGAAAAGTTATAATTGCTTCTCGGATGTCATGAATCATCTGATTCAGTGGTTTGAGATCTATTTTGTTTGAAGAAACAGCTAGAAATAATAGCAATAATTACTTACAAACAGGTTGATGGATACATAAGCAGATAAGGAAAAAGAGATGCATACTGAAACTGTATTTATCGTATACTTTAAGGTAAAGTACATTTTATTATTATTTTTATCATAAAATCATGAACTATAATTTCTTTACAAAAACATGCAATGACCATGATTTATTCATGTCTTCTTCTAAAGAACCATATTATTATTGTACAAGTTGACCAAATTAAAAAACTACAAACATAAGATTAAATAAGATATCATGTCATTATATAAACTGTGAATAATTCAAAACAACATGCATTTCTTTTGTATTCATATAGCAGGAAGTTATTTCCATCTTGAACAAAAGCAACTCAGAATTAAATAAGCACTATTTTTACTACTTCCAGAGAATTATGAAACAGTTGCTGTTATATTAGTGTTTTTCTCACTGCATCATTGCTGCATTTAAAGAACAATGAGACACTTCTTACTATCCCAAACTATTAATGCAACAGTTATAGTCAATTATATGTTTGATCAGTTATTAAAGCTACAAAATAGAGCAAAGTGAAACTTCTGTTGGATTAAAATTAAAATGTGTGTAATACGAAAAGTATCGTAACTTCAATATTTTTTTCTAATATTTCAGAACTCTTTACATGTTTTTATAAGTAGTTTTGTTTTATGTTTCTCTTATAAGAACTACATATATTGAAAAATGTCCACCTTATGAAAAAGCATATCTATAAAATACAAAGAGCCATATGCTGCTTTTCTTATGCAATTCCTTGTGCTTCTTTTAAATAGTCTTTTTGAAATGCAATGAACCTCATTTTAATATTAATTGTAACATGTGGCACTTAGATAGTGCTTTTCCTCTGAAGAAAGCCAAAGCACTTAGCTATGAATAATCTCAGCCATCAACCAGGACAAATATGTAAGGAAGGACTCCATAAATGAAAAGCCAATTTAAACTAGGAAGCGATTTGAATTTATACCCCTTTCAATTGGGCAACAGGAAAAGAACCAATTCTTCACCCACTCTAAAGATTTGCAGCAGAAGATAAAGGTAAATTCCACTACTTGGGTCCTTGTTGTTCAAAAGACATATGAGAAAGAAGGAAGAAGAAGAATTACACACTAAACCTATGTACATGAAGCTGATAAAATGGATTATAGCATGCCAGGCATGGCCAGATTCATTCCAAGGAGCAAAACTTCTTAAGTAATATGAATTCTAATCAGAAAACCCAAGGATCACAGAAGAAAAAAATACAAACACAGACACAGACGCACAGACACACACACACACACACACAGAGTACATTTGTTCTACACTTTTTTGTATAATTGGTGGTTAAGTGTACGGTCCTTAATGTCAGAAAGAACTTTGTTTAATTTCTTATTCAGTACATTGCTAGCTTAAAGGCTCTCAGCCTTTATTCCTTCATCTGAAAATTGAGGACAATGACACATTTCTTGCCAGACTTGTAAAATTATAATTAAAATAAGGAATATATATGATTTTGTTATAAATAAAGTTTTGGTGCCTCAAAAGAAATAGCACTCGAATATAATTTTTTTTAAAATTTATTTTTATTTAGTAGGGTGTGCCCTTACAGATGGAGCAATGGTGAGCAAACACTTGGACAAGGGAGGGGAAGGGGTTCTTTTCCTTGACGCACGTAGCACCTGCTGCTGTGTCATTCCCTTATTGGCTACGGTTAGACCGCACAGGCTAAACTAATTCCTATTGTCTGATTTAAAGAGAGTGAAGGGCTGAGTGGTTTGGCAGAAAAAATGGTTGTGGCAGAGCAGAAAATCAGAATGAGTCAGGATGGAAAGTGAGCAGGTAATCCGAATGAGTCAGGGTGGAGCAGGTAATCGAAAATTGTTGCTTTATCATGAAGTTAAATTAAAAAGTAGAAGGCAAAGAATTGAACACACTGACGTATTGATTCTTTGAAGAAAAATTTAGAACTCATATCTAACAGTTTTTTAAAAGTGAGTGCTTTGTTCATTGAAAGTATTCAATAATGGTAAGTATTATTACTATATTTACACAGATGTAAATTTATAAAAATGTATATATTTCATGTTTACCTCAATATTACTAATCAAAACGTATATTTTGTAGATATTTTAAATAAATATGTGTCTCTTTTTTATTAGAAAATAAAATTATTTTAAATCGTTTTATGATCTCCTGCTTGTTATCAATTTGTTTTTATATGTCATTACTTGGAATTTTAAAGTATTCTTTCTAAAACTCAAAATACAGAACTCATCTTTCTCTATAAAGTTATCTTTTGCTCCCAAAATTATAAACATAAATTTTGTTCTATATTAAAATATAAACCTGTCTTTATGCAGGTACTTATATCTGATTATAGTTTAAATTCAACATTCATCTGTAATATCCTCAATAAAATAAGTACTCTCAACTTTTCTAAAGTAATTTTACTTTCAAAATACATTATCAATAGTAAGAAAAAATATTTATGTATAATTATCTCTGTGAACTAAGAATGTCTTAACATCAACAGAAGTGTTACAGGAAAGGGGCCCCAATCCAGACCCCCAAAGAGGGTTCTTAGATCTCACTCAAGAAATAATTCAGGGCGAGTCTGCAGTGCAAAGCAAAAGCAAGTTTATTAAGAAAATAAAGTGGTGAAAGGACAGCTACTCCATCGGCAGAGCAGGGAGTTCCTGAAAGTAAGAGGAGGAACACATCCACCCTAGGTACAATGCCTGCATATATGGTTAGGTGTGCTCTGCTACAGGGGTTTGTGATAAAGAATTAATTTTCTAAATTACTATATTTTGCAAGAATCAATATTATTATCTTTAAAACAAAATTAGGAATGCCTTTGTTCTCCAGATATTGGGATATCTGAACACTCCCAAGTCTGGGTTTGTTTAGTAAACATTATTAATTTGTCCCCTTAATGATGAACACCTAGAGTCTAGGAATGCCTAACTTTCTGGGAATGTAGCCCAGTCTCAGCCTCATTTTCCTAGTCCTCATTCAAAATGGAGTAGCTCTGGTTCAAACCCCTCTGACGATTAGTATTTCATTTTCTACTTTAAGTAAAATTATATATCTATATATATATACACACACACACACACACATACACATACACACACACACATCTATATCTTATATAAAATGTTATATGTGTGCATATATATGTGTGTGTGTGTGTATATATATGTATAACACTGTAAATCTCTGACATACATTATTAAGAACAAAAGCTCCCATTCATTTGTAGAATTTCTTTGAATCTGTAACAGGACCTCAGGATAATTTTACCTTTCCAGTCTTCATGCTAGGTTCTATTCTTTCTCAGTAAGACCATTGACTACATTGCCTTGATTTACCTGACAATTTCATAAAACAATTGTGTATTAACTCCACCTGTATTATCCAGTATTTGACTATCTTCCCAGTTAGCCTGTTCATTCTGATGAAAAGGCCTGTTATTTATCTATTTCATTACAGCATTTTTGTATTATTTGCATTCTACCTTACCTCCTTATGTATCCCTGAACTTACATAGCATTTAGTAACTTTTAAATAACATTTAAATAACATTTTAATAAAATCTTTTGCATTCAGAAAAGCACCTATGAAATTTGTGGGAACTATCATTATGAATCAAAAAGTACAAATTGTCATTATTACAGCAATCAATGCCAACTCTAACTTTACTTGGAAGCAACATCTATATTTTTTTCTCCTTATTTCAAAAAATTAACTTCCAAACCAACAATAATACAGTAGACTTTTTTAGTAACTACAATAATTATATTGACTTTAATCCAAGAGAACAACCCTCAGTTTATGCAATTATTTTGACATATTAGATCCCTTTTCACTATTTGTTATGGTTCAAATGTGTCCCCTAAAAAGCATGTGTTGGAAACTTAATTGATGACACAACAAGGTAGGGAAGTGGTGCTCAATGAGAGGTGATTAGGCCTGGAACACAGAGTGAATGAATTAATACAGTCATTGCTGGAGTGGTTTTGTTACAAAAGGGTAAGTTCAGTCCCTTTTCTCTGTCTCTCTCACCCTTTCTTGCTTTTCCACCCTCTGTCATGAGATGATACAGCAAGAAGGCCTTTGCCAAGGCCAGCACATTTACCTTGGGCTTTCCAGCCTCTAGAATCATGAGTCAATATTTCTGTTCACTGTAAATTCTCCAGTCTGTGGTATTCTGTAACAGCAGCACAAAATGAACTAAGACAGTATTGAATCAACTGAATTTATTCACCTGTTTACCAACTAAAGTAATGGAGGAGGAAGAGTATTAATAGGCTGACTTTAGCACTCATATCTAAGCTAAATAATAGGGTGTGGGCTAGAGAAATCTGAAGGCCTGAATGTATAAGCATGAAATAGAATGAATCTCTGAATCTTTTAGGTAAATAAAGCTAACTGATGGAAACATCCAGCATAATGACTGCTGTTTTAAGACCAGCATACATTATAATAAAAGTTTGCCATTTTTTCCTTGAAGCTATATCTAGATATCTATTACTGTCAAGTCCTTCATCTTCTACATAAAGAGAAGGAGACTTTAGCCATAAATTTATAATGATTCATCGGATACTGGTACTTAACATCATATGGAAGATTATTCCATTATTTCAGAGATGTTCATGATTAGATAAACATTATTAGATTAAAAATATGTAGTAGAAGAAACTAATCTGTTTATCATGAAAAATTCTGACTCTGCTTAGGAATAAAAAAATCCTATTTTGGGGGATAGCTTGCAATGATAATCAATGGGTTAAATAACAAATCATATTACCTTAGTCTTAAAAATTTTTAAGAATAGGTACGTAATATTTCAATAAATACTTATAGGGCACTAATGATGTACCAAACTTCTCAGTCATCAAGTATTACATGATCACTGTTTTTATAACATATATATTTCAACGGCTATGTAAATGAGGAGAACATTGTAGCTGGGGAGTGAAATAGAAATATTACTTCTTGAGATAAATATTAAAACATTATTTTGCACCTTTGTTTTCACTTTAGCAGGTATGTAAGCACGTTTAAATTGAAAATTTCAAGAGACTTCTAATTATTAGTTTAGCAAGTTGAACAGAGTAGATAATATCCATCATCTTTTATGGTTTTCTTATTGTGAAGGTATTTGAGGTTAAATATGCACTTAACTATATAACAGCAAAGTAGAGTTGTTCCCAATATTAATATCTGATATTAAGCTTTTCAGAAGTCTAATAACTCAAGTGATCTGTAGTTGAATACACTCTAATGCCAGATGGAGTATCAGAAAATGTGTATGAGGCTTTAATTATCTGAAAACCCAAAATGAACTGCTACTCATGATACCTGGGGATTTTAATGAAGAGCATACATATGTTCTTCTTGCTAATTGAAGATGAGTTTCATTTCAATGAATTTAATCCCCTGGGAATTTAAATATTAACAAAGAGAAAGATTGAAAAGAATGTTAAAAACCTAAAACAAACTTTGCTAAAACTCTGCCTTTTGACTTGAAAATTATTGGATGTTTCATATGGCAAATAATTGGGTTGAATATGTAAAATATCTATGATATAGAAGTTTACAAATGTATAAGTGTTATTTTCTTACAGTTAACAATAAAAGTAAAATTCAAATAAAAGGTTAATAATATATGTGAATAAAGTATTAGATCTACAAATTGAAATCAGATTATTAGATGAATTTAAAAATTGAGCTGTCAATAGAACACTAATAATCATTAGTATTTAGAGGCAGAAAATTCTTGGATTTGGCCGGGTGTGGTGGCTCAAGCCTGTAATCCCAGCACTTTGGGAAGCCGAGATGGGCGGATCAGGAGGTCAGGAGATCGAGACCATCTTGGCTAACACAGTGAAACTCCGACTCTACTAAAAAAATACAAAAAACTAGCCGGGCGAGGTGGCGGGCGCCTGTAGTCCCAGCTACTCGGGAGGCTGAGGCAGGAGAATGGCATAAACCCAGGAGGCGGAGCTTGTAGTGAGCTGAGATTCGGCCACTGCACTCCAGCCTGGGCGACAGAGAGAGACTCCGTCTCAAAAAAAAAAAAAATTTCTTGGATTTTAGAATAATTGAAGTTTTACTTTGTAAGTAGCCCACATACAAATCATAACAACTTTAAAAGAAGAAAAAAAAAACATAAGTGCCTTTTGAAAATAAAAACAACATATTGAAATTGAGAGGGCAAGATCAATGTAAATGCCCTTTAAATACAATAAATACGAGCCATTGCTTTGAAAAGTTGCCGTGTTTTGGAACATGGGAAATGCTAAAAGTGAGCTTGAAGTCACGTGATTAATTCAGTCATGGTTCTATGCACAAGTTGTCACAGGAGCAGATCAGTGACTAATTCAAACATTGCTCTAATAAAACCAATGTAGATAATTCCTTGGGAGTAACCAGAAGTGTGAGTATGAAACACCAAAACAGAAGTTGAAGCAGGACAGAAAAAAGGCTTTGTCAGGGAAAAAATAAGTGTAATAACTATAAAGATGTTTATGGGAGATGGTGGTGAGTAGCCAGAAGAGAGGGTTGATACCAGACTATGAATATGAAGAAAGGTCTCGGGGTGAGGGCAAACAGCTACTGGCAAGACCTACTCCAGAACCACCCACAGTAAATAGCACAGTGCTGTTCTACCTGGAAGGTGTGTTATTTATTTTATGCTAGACAATGTATGCCATAACCAATTGATGCCATCACACATATGTTTGAAGGAACTTTCAACATTCTGATTTCACATTCACCAAAGCTGTCATTATGATAAGATGACAAACCTTAGAGGTATAATACAGCATCCAATAACTGCAACATGGAATATCGGCCCCCCAATTATTGCTCAAGAGAAATCTATAATTCTTTAACAATTTATTCTGAATTCTAGAGTAATATTAAAGTAAGTTAACAATTGCTTTCAGTCTAGAAAGCCATTAATTTATTTCTAAGATGCATGTAGTTCTCAAGCCATAACATGTCTCAAGCACTGTATTTATTTTTATGTATTTATTTATTGAAACATTTTTAAGACCTAAGAGGTAAAAGTGAGATTGGGAGTAGCGGAATGGACTTAGAACCTGACATCTGTTACTCATCAGAGAGGAGAAGAAAGTTTCACCTGGCAAGCGAGCCATAGTACTTACTTGGCAAGATATGCCTTACAAGGTAAGCCCCAAACAGGAGAGGACTGCCTTAGCAGATATGTAGAACAGGGAAGCAGATAGTAAAAGATAGTCTTGTGTGATGGTCCAGTAAGTGGAAAAGCAACTTGTAGAACTACCCAAAGTTTTGTTGGTCTCTAGCCTCCAAATGAAGATTAAAAGGAACCATCTCATTCTTTGGAATGGAGTATCAAGCACAATATACACAAAGCAATGATGGAACTCCATTCTTACGTTAAGAAGTACAAGTCAGGGTTTAATTATTAAGATTATGTATTCCACAAGTATTTGGTTGGAAATATAGGACAAGACAGTTTTGACAGGGCCCTACGCAGAATTTTATTTTATTTTTTATTTTATTTATTTATTTTTTTGAGATGGAGTGTTGCTCTGTTGCCTAGGCTGGAATGCAGTGGTGCGATCTGGGCTCACCACAAGCTCTGCCTCCCAGGTTCACACCATTCTCCCGCCTCAACCTCCCGAATAGCTGGGACTACAGGCACCCGCCACCGCGCCCGGCTCCTTTTTTTTTTTTTTTTTTTTTTTTTTTTAGTAGAGACGGGGTTTCAGCATGTTAGCCAGGATAGTCTTGATATCCTGACCTTGCGATCTACACACCTTGGCCTCCCAAAGTGCTGGGATTACAGGCTTGAGCCACTGCGCCTGGCCAGAACTTTTAAAAATACTGCTTAACTTGGGTTTGGATTTGTTTGTAAAGTTTCAGGGGGTCCAAGTAAATGATGTTGACAAATTGGAAGACAAGAGAATGAAGTCAGGTTGTTAAAATATTGAAAATAAATTTTATCATAATTTTCAGCTCTTTTAGGAGGACTAATTCGAGTTTAGTAGCTATTCTTCTGAGGGATCAAATGGGTTTATTATTCTAACATTATTATATAGTTAGAGAAAATAACAGAAAATTAAATACTTTTATCTTTAAAACTTTTCTGTTTAGATATTTTGAATCCATGTCCAATTGTTTTATAATTTTGGTTAATGCATATCTGTTCTCTGGTAATTGCTTATTTTTCCATCTTTTTGGGAAAATTATATATATATATATATGTGTGTGTGTGTGTGTGTGTGTGTGTGTGTGTGTGTGTAACTTGTCTGTCATAAGCTCCTGAATCAATATGCTTTCTTTAAACCAAATGTATGACTTCATGTTTATATAATAAATAAATCATTTTAACTTCCAGTAAGGAATATATCATAGATCAGCTAAACTTTACCTAATTTCTAATAAAGCTAAACTACCTAATAATCTAATAAAGAAACTTTACCTAATTTCTTTAAGCATATGTATGGAATAAGAATTTTTGTTTCATTTGAAATTTTTCTACAACCCTGTGTTTGCCATAAAATTAAAATCAAAAATTAAAATCACCACTGAATCAACATGAAGACTTTTCAAGGACAAGTAATATGACAATGAAGGAAAAAGAATGAAAATTGTTACAAGGATAAATATCCTTCTTTGGCATGGCAATAAATGTGCTTGCATTGACTTAAGTTCCTACTGTCTCTAAACTGGCTATTTAAATACTTCATATATTTAGGTTTCCTTCATGAATCTTCAGCATATATTTTAGGCAAAAATTACAACTCAGCTACACAGTGCATTTTATGTTTGGATATAGATGGAATTTTTATTAAAATTTGGAGTTTGTGCTAAACGTTATTTTATTGTAGCAATAAAACTTCACTAACTTTGATCAGATGACTACACAAATAACCTATTTTAAACTCCCATAGTATGCAAAAGAAACAAGCTCATAAAACCAAGATGATAAAACACTTTAAACAAGAACAAATTCAAGGATAATAGAAAGGAAAGTCATGTGTAAAACAGTTTAAATAATATCATTTTTTCCTTTTAGGACAACATCACAGAGTTGACAAATTTAAAGGAAAGAAATAAATATAAGCTTTATATATATATGTAAAGGCTGGGTCAGAAAAGGACTATAGAAGCCTTGTGATATGACCCTCTCATTTAACAGCATTGGAGCTTCTGCTCCAGATCCTTAAAGACATGACTCCCAACTTCAAACCCCATGGTGTTTTTTCAAACTAAAAAATACCTTCTTCTAAGGAATAGAAAATGTATATTTACATGACTACTATGCTGGAAAAAAAATCTAATGCGCACACAATTTACTTTCCTGGTTGGTTTTTATACTTTTACAAACTTAACAGAAAATACAAATTCCATGCTTGTGACCTGTGGCCACCATTCAACTCTGCCTGCTGTAACATGAGAGCAGTTGTCTCAGTCAGTTAGGGCTGCAGTAACAAAATACCCTAAACTGGTGGCTCATACACAGAGATTTATTTCTCACAGTTTTGGAGGCTGGGAAGTCCAAAATAAAGGTGCCAGCAGATTTGGTATCTCATGAGGGTCCATTTCCAGGTTCATAGAGAGCCTCTTCTGGCAGTTTCTTCACATACTGGAAGGAGCAAACAATCTCCCCTGGGCCTCTTCTGTAAGGACACTAATGCCATTCATAAAGACTTCACCCTCATCACCTTATCACCTCCAGATGCCCTACCTCTTAAAACCATCACATTGTGGATTCGGTTTCAACATAGTAGTTTTGGGAGGAAACAAACATTCAGGCCATAGCAGACTCCATAGACTGTATATAAATCAATGGGCATTGCTGTGTGACAACAACAGTTTTATAAACTCTGAATTTTAAATTTTGTATCATTTTAATATTTTAAGAAATACTCTTTTGTAAATTGTTTCTCAACTGTTAGAAAATGTAAAAAGAAATTTATGGTTGTGGTCTGTACGAAGCGGGGTAGCAGTATGGATCTGACCCACAGGCCATACATTGCAGACTTATCTTCTATTTGAGTGGAAACCACTACCACTCTGCATTGCCTACGGTAGAGAGGTGTTTTTGGTTTTGTTTTTTAATTTTTGTTCTGTTTTTGTTAAATGTTTAAATAGGCATTTTATTTAAAAGGATGCAGACAAATTACTGATGCAGATATCTTAAAATTTGAAAAAGCATAGCACATTCTTGAGCTATAAAAAAAATTAATTAATTCCAGTAGACTTTGTACTATATTCTTCATCAAGCTTGTTTTGTATGTAACATGTTGGTAACCATTTCATTTTACAGAAATTAGCATGACTAATTATTTCTAATTTCCTTCTAGCTTATGAACTTTCTGAAATTAGAAAACAAGTTTTATCAAATCCAGTGGCATTTCAGTATTTACTATGATGTTCTATATCTTGCCACTTAAAATGTGGTCCTCAGGGTAGCCTCAGTATCACCCGGTATCTTATCAGAAATGCAGACAAACTTAATTAGAATCTTCATTTTAATGAGGGATTCTTATGCACATTATAGATTGAGAATGTCTGTTTTAACATGCAATGAACACTTTCATGTTAATAATAAATCATTAAAAATATGTCCTACTATGGTAATGTCCTTAAGTTCTGGGCAGATATGTTTACTTAAAAAAATATGGTAGCCTAATGCCCTATAAAGATACTCAAGTATCACACATACCAGGTGATCACACATACCTGGAGTTCATAGTCATTCTTTGCAACCATTTTGTGAAAGAAGGAAAATGTTTAGTCTATATAAATATTGTCATGGGAATTCAGGGAACGAATGTTACCATGTATTCTAAATAATTTAGATAATTAAAAATTTTGAGAGAAACTTTTCTGCATTACTATGTGGTTGATTTCTTGTAATGTCATCTGGATACATTCTGCAAAAAGTCATCTTGAGGATCATGAGAGCTACAGTTACTATAGATATTGAAATTTTAATTATTTTTAGAAAATATCTTACTAATAATTAAAATTAGCAAATTTTCAATAAAATTATAAAGGTTTTAAGGTCTGCACGTAGACTATCTTTGAATAAATATGATATATTTTACTCATATATATTATATTCATAAGTACTTAACGAAAATTGAATATTTTACTACACATATTTAGTGAAACATAGAGGGAATAATGGCCTTTTCATGAAATTCTCTAGTCCCCTCTGCACCCCCTCCAATTAAATTATTTATCTTTCCTAGGTACTCTCTCCCCAGTACCTCTGCAGAAGCTTCCATAGCTATAAATATCTTCTAGTTATTTATAGATATTGTAAAATGATGATATTATGTAATAGATTGCATTCAGCAAATTATTCTATTGAGGATGTTAGGCAGATGATCAAAGAATTTGGTTTGCATTAGGCAATTGAATGTTTCCATAGTTCTCCTAGTAGAAGATGCTGCCTGTAGACCTCATGTGGATATTGAGCTCGTGGACTAAAATAAAGCATGCTAAATGGCAGAAGCAAATACATTCAAATACATTCTTTCTTATACTAGCTTGCATTGTTCTTTTTTTCCAAGAGTCTCTGTTTGTGAAATCACACGTACATTAATTTTTTTAGGTCTTATAAACAAATTTATAAAATAAAACAAACATTTCAGAAAAAAATATTATTTAGCTAAAATGAAATTTTATTTTATGTATTTTATTTGCATAAACATAATTACTGAGCACATATTTAGTACCCATTGTAGTAGCACCCCATTATCCATTAGGGATCTGTTCCAAGACCTCAAGTGGATGCCTAAAACTGCAGATAGTATTGAACTCTATATGTACAGTACTGTACTATGCTTTTCGATGGAATAATCTGGATGCTACTAAGTCACTAATGGGTAGATGGTGTATACAGAGTGTATACCTGGGACAAAGGGGTGGTTTGCATCCACCTGTGATAAAGCAGGAGGGCTTGTCTGGAGATTTCATCACACTACTCAGAATCGTGTGCAATTTAAAACTAATGAATTATTTCCTGAATTTTCCATTTAATATGTTTGGACCACAGTTGACCATAGGTAACTGAAAGTGTAGAAAGCAAAATTGCAAATAGGTGGATATAGCATATTATCATAGCATAAATAGGTGGATACATAGCATACTGTATATGCTAGCCATATTCTAGGCTTTGGGGACATAGTGAAGAAAAAAGACAAAATTCCAGCCATCATTGAACTCATATTTTTGTGTCTAAATTTAGCTAATCCCTACAATATGACAGGCTGTTTTTCTTACAACCTCACTTTCTTACAAGATACACTTTTAATCTCCACATTACAAAGAAGATAAACAAGACAGAGGCCTTTAGTAACTATTCAAGATGGAACAGTTAGGCATGGAAAATTAGCGCTCAACTCATCCATTCAAGGTTGTAGAATTTTTAAAAACGATGCCTTTATTCCCAAATGCACTACCTATGAGGCTTGATTAATGCCTTCTTCCTCAAACTTCAAATTTTGCTGGTATTCCCAAGATATGCATGTCACAGATTTGTTATTTCAAAAAAAATCGAATGATTACTCTCTCAATTGACTCTGATTGATGACGACTGTTTTCAGTAAAGACAAGCCAATATATATAAAAAACTATTTTTAGTAAATATGGTTCTTGTAACCAGAGAAAAGAGGCACTGTTATTGAATATTATATTTAGAAGTCACAACCTAGAAGAGATAGATGAACAGACAGACTAAATGGCCATAAACAACAGATGGTACAATTAGTGTATTATTTTCTAAAAATGTAAGCATTTGAAAAAAGAACAAATTTTAATATCTTTGTATTTACAAATTATGTTCTCCAGGTAAATATTACCCAGTTAATATTCAATGACAAAAAATCAGTAAAGGATCCTCAACAATGGCAAGAGTTCAAATGTTTGAGACTAGTCTAATGCACATGTATGATTATACTTCACATTAGTTACATATCACATGACCATTAACACCAAAGACCAATGAGTGGATTATTTTTGAATATAATTATCCTATCTAAATGTACTTAGATGTTGCTTACAGAAGGCAAATTTCTCATAATGCACATTTCTAATCAGTAAAATTAGCTTACAAATTGCATACATTTTCCAGTTTTAGACATAAATTATCTTAGAAAAAAGTTTATAATGCTTAATAAAATTATTCTTTATTCAGCATATCAGAGAATTCTCTATTCAAAATATTGCAAATATAATTTGAAGATCAACCTAATAAGGGGCACTTTAATGGGTTATTTTGCACTCATTATACATTTTAGATTTATGAATCTGAACTCAGCTATTATTATGTTTATTTGCCAGTCATTATTTAAAAGTTTTAAATTCTTACTTTACCTGTTCTATTTTTTGGAGATTCTGTATAATCTTATTATTGTTAGTTCTATCTACTTAGATCGATACTAGGAATTCGGCACAGGTGTAAAGTATTGCTGCATTCATTAATAAAAAGGGAATATATTCTATCCTTTCAATAAATATACATTGTTCAGATTAGTGAAGATTTATATTTTCGCACGGGGGAAATCATATTTACTCTTTGTAGTTGTGAGTTTGTTCACATCACAACTTAGATACATAAGGAAAATATAGGTAATTTGTTTCTTTATAACTGACTTAATCTCATTTTATTCAAGGCCAAATTCTATTGACAGCAGAGAAAGTAAGTAAACATTCATATGGACAAACAAAAACAATTTTTTCAGCTTTATTGAGGTATAAAAAACAAGTAAAAACTGCATATGCTCAAGGTATACAAAGTGATGTTTATATATACCTATACGATGTGAAGATTTTCACAGTTAAGCTAATTAGTGTGCCCGTCACCTCATATATTAATGGCTACTCTTTTTTTGGATGTATGAGAATACTTGAGATCTAATCTTTTAGCAGTTTTCAAGGATGCAGTATATTCGTATTAACTGTAGTCATCATGCTGTATGTTAAGTCTGCAGAATTTATTCATCTTATATCTGCAAGTTTGAAGCCTTCGCCCAATATCTCCCCATCTCCCCCACACCCCAATCCCTAGTAACAACCCTCTACCCTCCATTTCTATGAATTTAACTTTTTAAACAACTTCAATGTCTCAGTCATCTCAGGTTTAAAATCTTTCAATTTGTAAGCATCCATGACATAATTATTCGTCATTGCAAAGTCACTGGAAAGTACATGTTATCTGTTTTTGTCTTATTTTGTTCTTTAATGCCACAGGCCAATTTGGCAGAGCCATGACTCCTATTGACGCACTCTCCGAATAGTGCCTTTCGTAAAAATACAACACGAACAGAAAGTATTACAAAGCAAAATTATCATTCTGAAATATAGTTCTCAAAACCTTAAAAAGTAATATAGTAATACATGTGATTCCTCATCAATGAAGTAAATAGCAGAAGCTAGCAGAAGCTCTAATGATTACTCTAACTTTGAAGTAGTGATGATCATAAAAGATAATATATATCTGCAACAGTGTAATACAATATAAAAATTTATATGATTTCCAGTGGTGACTAAATTGCAAATATAACTATACTATTGTGTTTTATTGCTTACATTACAAATTAATAGAAATGTTAAATTTCTTTTAGAGATGATTGAAAACACTTTTTTTTTTCACACTCAGAATTAGAAATCTCCTAACATCCTCAGCTGAAGATCCCCTATGTAAGGGGATCTTGTTTGACATGTTTTAGTTCTCATGCCAATAATAGTTTTTTAGAAGGCAACATTTAACATTTACTATCCTAAGAACATGGCAAGTGAAGGTGTTAGGCTGGTTTCACTGGCCATCTTTGATGGAGAGCAGCAGGTCTGAGGCTGGTTGGAAACTGCTGCTAGTTTCTGCCCTGGGGTGGTTTTGGCTCTCTCTTGTCATCTACTGATGAATACAATGACAGGGGAAGTCATGATCTACACTTTGACAATTTCAGGCTCTTTATATTGCCCTTAGTGACTTGATCCCACTTTAGCTTTCTCTAGAGTTAAGCATCTAAACCACATTTCTTGCTGTGACTCTCCTTTAGTTACCATCCAGGAAAACTGCCCAGAATTTCTTCATCTAACAACAGAGTGAGCTACCCACTACAGTAAATGCATATAGAAAACTCCCAACCATTTAGCTTGTTTTTCTGTTTCTCAGCCTCAGAGGCTGGGTTTCTTTCACACTGTGAGCAGTTCATGGAGAGTCAGGAGAAGTGCTGCTCAGAACCACTGTCTCATTTTGTTACATCTTCTTTACTGCAAGAAGCCTCAGGACCAATCTGTGAAGCAGTCTTCTAGGAGTTTAAATGGAACATGGCAAACCCAAAACGTCTGAAAAAATATCAGTATCTCCCTTCCTATAATCCTCTGAACTGGGGGAAAAAAAAACCCTTCCCCCCTTTTTTGACATAATATGATGATATATTATATCCTACAGTTACATCCTACACTAAGTTCTGTCTAGTCTATGGTCTAATAAAAGATTATGATATGGTCAACTCTCCAAGGACTGTCCTGAATATGCTCACACAACCTACAATTATTCAAAACTCGCTCCTTTTTCTTTTTATACCAAATCAAATTATCAAAAGAGTGGTTTTATTATGGAGTTAACATGACATTGACCATTTCATGTTCACCGGTATATAATTTTTCCATTGTAATAAATGTCATTGATTAAATATCAGGAAGACAACAGGCAACGGGATATTGAGGAAAGGAAAATTACAACACAAAATGTAAATTCCTATATCGTGGCATATTGGATCATTCTAAAAGTTAAAGTGAAACTAAGATTTAAGGAAAGCAATTAAGTTTTCAGAACTTTGATTTTCAGTTGCTTAGTTTATAATAAAGGTTGAACTTTTGGAATCAAAGCAGATGGAAGTCTGTTTGATAGACTCTTCTTATTCTACCATTCCGCAGTCATTTGTGCAGATTCTGATGGGTTTGCAGAGCTGTAAGAAGCAACATATATTATGATGTAAATGCCATCATTATGACATATGCTTAAACTTCTGCTGAGAAATAAATAAAATATCTTGAAATGCCTGCTGTTTATCCCAGCTGTTTATTTCTCACAGCCCATAAATGGAAAAGTCACACAGTTAAGCATTTATATGCTGGAGAGGCATTTGGAAATAATTAAAATTCTTCCAGAGACTACTTTCTTTTTGTTCTGAATTGGAATTAACTTATAATTTCAAGAAGAGAGGGCAAGCACATTAAATGAGAATAAATATTTTTTTTCCCTAGGAAAGTGAAGAAAATATCCAGAATTTATTTTTTTCTCCCAAATTTCTGATAGTCTAACAAAAAAGTGGGAAGACATATCAGAAGCAAGCATGGGTCACTCAAACTATATGCCACGCTGCATTTCCAGTGGAGACACAATTACTACTGGGAAACCTGCTCCTGTGAGTAAATTGGGTTGACTGCAGTAATTCTGACTTATGTTCACACTAATACATACAAATAAGAGACAGCCAAGGAATTGCATTTTCCTTATTAAAAAAAAAAAGTTAAATATCTTATAAAATAGAAGTTAAATGTTCTACAATTATAAACTAATATATATATTTGTGTATAAATATTTTAATAATTACTGTTTAATCGTACATGTGCTACAGATATATGGCCATTAAATACATTTTGCATTTATTTAACATTAAATTTAAATTTCTTATTTTTTTAGTCACAGCATGGTAGTATATTTGAGTTTGTTACTATGACAATGGTTAAATGGAACAATAGACTTTTCTCTACCTTCTCATCTTGACTAACTATCGCTAGATTAGATAAAATTCTAACATGATGATAGTACATGCTATTTTAGAGAAGTTTCACATTTAAAAATGGTATCAGATCGTTAATTCCAATTTTTAACACTGCCAAGCTAAAAGGACATGAGAACTTCTAAAACTTTTTGTAATAGATGAACATAATCTAGCAATCAAAACACATCTCATCCTTATTATACAAAATAATTGTAGAGAAAATAATATTTGAATTACTTTTACTGTCAAATTAATCCCACAATTCTATGCCAAGATTTTAAAATTAAAACAATTTTGATCAATCAAATGAAGTTACATATATATATACACACACACACACATACATATATATATATACACACACACACACACACAGGATCCTTTAAGACATAATACATTTAATGACTTCTGTGAATCCATGCATAAGCATCTCTTTTCGTATAGATAAGTAGGTCAACTAATGATGATTTTTAATGTAAAAAACAAATTTTTTTACCTACAAGTAGGCTGGATGTATATTTTTATGTATATGTGTTGTGGCGACTTTGTCTATGTAAAAAAGTAAAATAATCAGTTTGTAATACAAGCATATATCAATTGTTGAATATGAATAATGCGGCCAATAAACATTGACTAAACCTTTGCCTCATTCTTCATGTGATAAAAACCTGCATTGTTTGTTCATCTTTTTCAGATTTACACACAGTGTGCCTGAGAAATAAGTTGAGGGAAACTCCTGTTTAAAATTTAACAGTTATGTGGCTCAGATATTGAAATTTTAAAAAAGATCTGGAACTACTAGTTTTTGTAAAGCTTCTCAATTTTCATAATTAAAAAGTTCACTCACACAACCATTTTCTTCAGTAATTTATTCTATTCTTTTCCAGGAAGATGGTCTGAAACAACAATTTGGTGGCAGAACTTAACCTGTGGAAACATATATTTTACATGACAATTCCATATAGATAACACTCTACTTAGTAATCTTGATAGATTCCAAAATTTTTTTTAATATGTGGCATTTAAGCTCAATGTCCCAACAGCTAGGGAAAAAGGTCATTTATACACAAAATTTACAAAGGTTAAAATTTGTGAACACTAGTATATAATCAGTGTCTTCGTTTTTAATAATTTTGTCCTTAGAAGACCTCAAAAACTAAATTTATATCCTCTCTAAAGTAAGAGAAAATTGAGACTGAATCACTTATTATCATAAATATGCTTAAAATATCACTAGAATTTATAGTGTAATCATGAATGTATTCATTTTTTTCAACACTTATGTTAGATAGGCAGTGAAATTTTCCAAAATTTTAGTTATTTAAAATTTATTCTGATCACTGGTGAAATGAATTATGTCAGTCAAGTTCAAGAACATTTTTAGTTTAATAATTTATATTTTTCTACTTACTCCCAGTGTTTACTTTTTAATGTATATTTTAATCAATAAATAATTTCTATTTTTATAATATTATATTTTAGTTGGCATTATATATATTCAGGAAATATATATTTAGAAGTTACATACCTTAAAAGAAACATTTAAATCATAGGCTGTGGCAGTATATTTTGGCTTTATCAATGAAAGAGAATTGATTTTATCAGGATACTAACTATAGGGAATATTCTTGTGATCGTAATCTGCTTCAAACTTTGTTGAAATTATCTGACCAAGAGTATTCTCTGTTAACATTTAAATAGTTCCTGCATCTGAACTCCACTTTTTATCCAACACATTTGTCGAAACTGACATCAGCTTTCACCTAATTGACATAACTTTAAACACAATATTCACTGAAATAAAAACACTATTCATAAAACAAACTTCATTCTTCACTTTTAGTTTAAGATCATTTTACAATTTCTCATTGCTTTTAGGATTTACAAAATGTTTCTTAACATGTCTTTCTAAGGCCTTAAGGTCTAGGGCTAACATATTTCTCCAGTCTCATTCTATATCCCGAACTTTCTTAGTTCTAGCTGTAGGGGTCCTGTTTCAGATTTGTGGATCCATTTGCCTTTCCATATGTTGCTCCCTCTTTAGATAGTTCTTTTCTTTTATCTCTACCAAGATAAATTTGAATCATTAACTGTCAGAGTCACATTCTCAGTAAAAAACATCCTGATCACCATAACCAAATTCAATCTCTGTATTGTACGTTTTTAGAACATGAGGTACTTCCTTTCTTGTATTCCATTGTTATTCCATAGCACACGTGCATGCCAGTGCGAGATTATGTAATTACTTTCTCCATGATTCAATGGCAAATTCATAAGAAAAGCATACTTATCTGATCTTCATTAACTTTGAATATCCAACAGACAAGTTGAATAAGAAGAACAGTAACATAGAAAAGAATCTTAAACATCATAAAATTGGGTAATACAGAATAGAAAACATTTCACAGGAAACCAGTGATTCTAATGACAATGTCATAGTTCAAGAGAAAAAGGTGCCAGGCACGATGGCTCATGCCTGTAATCCCAGAACTTTGGGAAGCTAAGGTGGGTGAATCAAGAGGTCAGGAGATCGAGACCATCCTGGCCAACACGGTGAAACCCCATCTCTACTAAAAATACAAAAATTAGCTGGGTGTGGTGGCACACTCCTGTAATCCCAGCTACTTGGTAGGTTGAGACAGGAGAATCACTTGAAACTGGGAGGCAGAGGCTGCAGTGACCTGAGATCATACCACTGCCCTCCTGCCTGGTAACAGAGCGAGACTCCCTCCCCTACAAAAAAAAAAAAAAAAAAGAGAAAAAGAAATAGACTCCAACTCTGGTTTGGAGGAGTGGCAAAAAATTGGGAGCCATCTTTAATTCTTTAATTTGCAACAGAATGCTCTCTGTTTAAAAACTAATTAGGTAATTTCTATATGCAAAATATGCCCTGAAGCTTCAAATTTTTATTCAACCATGGCACAAGCTCAGACCGTCAGCGTAAAATCTCATTATCTAAACCAAGACTTTGTGTGTAAAACTTTGGATACAGAACCTCAGGGGCAGAAATCTGTGACTTAAGAAAAAGTCATGTGAAATAACCACACACCCAATACACAATGTGAGATAGTGCATGAGTTTTCTGCAGCTTGCTGTTACTAACTCCACAAGCGTGGTGGCTTAAAACAACATAAATTCCTTCTTTAACAGCTGTGGAAACTAGAAGCCTGAGTTAAGGCAAGGCTATGCTCCCTCTGAAGGTTCTAGGGGAGAATTTGTTTCTTGTATCTTCAAGCTTTTGGTGGCTTTCAACATTACTTGGCTTGGCTTGCATCTCCTGTTTCTTACTTTGCATTTATTTTCCATGTGTGTGTCTGTCTCTCTCATCTTAATCTGCCTCCTGTTTGTAGGACATATGTGATGGCATTTACAACACACCTAGACAATATAATGGAAGTTCCTCCTTTCAAAAGTCTTAACTTAATCATGTCATTTGCTATAAATAACGAATACTACCTTTTTGTCATAAGAAATAATATTCACAGTATTTGGAAATTAAGATGTGGATATATCTTTTTGGAAGCCACCATAAAGGCCAGTAGAGATAGAGAACAGTATCTGTAGCAGACATTCTTCCTTTTTTGTTGTTATTTTAAGAAAATGAATCTGAAAACACATAGCAGCCATTGTTTCACAGCAAGTTTGAGACTGAGTCAGGCACATGTTGCCAATTCCCCTTTCTCCGAGGGAAGGTAATGTTAGGGTCAAGCTCTGATCCTCGGGAATTCCTCTTTTAGGTATTTTGCTCCAATGACTGGGCACTTAGCTATATGTTATTGTCTATTTTTTTTCAACAAAGAAAAGACTTACACTTCGACTGAGAAGTTTTCTCAGCTTATTTCCTATGTTTTGCTGGCCCAATGACGTTTTTATATTTTAAAGTGTCACTGTCCCTTTGAGTCCAAACTAGCAGTTCTTCTGTTTATGCAATTCTGAAAATGCTATACATTTTTAAATCTATGAATCTTATCAGCATTATGTCCTTTAACAAAAGGCATAACAATAAATCTTTCTGCGATAGACCACTGTCTACTTTGGGCTATGTGTCAGGCTACTGAATTACATGCCATTTTGATACTTGGAGTCCTTTTGAATAGTTAAGTGAATTTATAATTCAATTCTTTCGTTGTTGATTTTTTAAAGTAAAATGCTTTTTAAAGGGTCCTCTGTCTATACTGTTGAGTTTACCTTGATGTTTTACGGTCAGTGCTTTTGATTAGACATCTTCTGATGCCTAGGCCTTTCCTTATGCTAGAATTATTTTTCTTCCTCTGCTAAAGAAGCTGATAATGAGAAATAGTTTCATTTTCCAATCCCACAAAAGTACTCATTTAGATATATTATCCACCTTCCATATTAAATAGATAGTGTTGCAAAACATTCTTCCATACATAATATGGCCCACCTTATTTTCAGTCCCTAATAACAATATTCTTATTGTCTTTCCAACATTCAATGCCAGTTTTTTTTTTATAGTCAATGCAAGGTAAAATATCTTAGATTTTTATACAGTAACACCATAACTCTAGCACTATTAACTGTATTTGATAGGATTCGTCCAAGAAAGTAGAGCCAGTATAAATATTATGGAATAAGGAATTCATAATATAAAATCTCAAAAACCGTATCAGAAGCTAGGAAAGTAGAAGAACCCGAAGTAGAAAAATTAGACGAAAATTTGGTAACAAAACTCAAGGAACATTGGCATAGGTAGGTAAGTTAGTAAGTAACGGAGAATCTAGGACACCAGGTACATACTGCCACTGGAGTGGGGATATGTAGAAGTTGTAGAATAGCCTATGGAAATACGTTGCCTCTGTACATTTCTATGGTCATAGTCGAGTATTCAATGGTGAGCTTGGGGCTTCTATGCTCAGCAGGGATGGCAATTAGGAGGAATATCTGACTGTCAACAGAACAGCAAGGCAACCTGAAAACTTCCTGTATGTCACTATGTCAAATAATAATGATCTTCAGGAAATGACGACTGCTGGTTTAACTCTACCTTCTATGCATCACAAAAAAAAAAAAAAGTTTTTCAGCCATTTATAATCCAAACAAAGCCACAGGATTCCAATACATTTCCTGTTTAATATGTCAGAAATTAACAGAGCTAGACATTAGCTAAAGCGGTGAGAACAGATTTTATTCAGTAACTACCAACAGTAGGGAAAGAGCTGAGCTGCATCCCAAATTTTGCAGAGGGGACTGGACATTCTAAAAGAAAACTGATGGAAGGGAGATAGCAGAGGTTCAGTAGATTCAAAGAAGTGAAAAATTACAAAGGATTGTCAATGTGAATGTGATGAGGCCAGCTGTGTCTACTAGCTGGCAGTTATCAAAGTGAGAAATCCAGCTTCCCACAGAAACTGGAAGATAGAGGTCCTGTCTTCCCCACGATTATATTTCAAAAAAAAAAAAAAAAAGGCAGCCGGGAGTGGTGACTCACGCCTGTAATCCCAGCACTTTGGGAGGCCGAGGAGGGCGGATCATGAGGTCATGAGATTGAGACCATCCTGGTTAACACAGTGAAACCCCGTCTCTACTAAAAATACAAAAAATCAGCCGGGTGTGGTGGCGGGCGCCTGTAGTCCCAGCTGCTTGGGAGGCTGAGGCAGGAGAATGGGGTGAACCCGGGAGGCAGAGCTTGCAGTGAGCCAAGATGGCCCACTGCACTCCAGCCTGGGCGACAGAGCGAGACTCCGTCTCAATAAATAAATAAATAAATAAATAAATAAATAAATAAAAGGCTCTTAGACCTTTGAGAGACATATTTCTGAGTTGTAAAAAATACTCATTTACAATGGCAAGAGGTTTTAAGTAAATGCTCCAGGGAGGCCATTTGTCAGGTATCAGCTACAACAAATAAATAGTAAGTTCCCTGGCAGTGTAGATCTTTCTTAGGCAGACATTTTAATGGAATGCTAGGGTCACCGAGGAACATGGCCGTATGCTGCTAGAAGCCATCCTAGGGTTTGATCAAGTCTCTTGGTCTCAGGATTTGGACAGCGTTATTGTGTTCTCAGACAAAGCTGATCCAGTACAAACTGGGCTGTCAATTTAAGAAGGTCATTGCATATTGAGAAATCAATTATATTTCTAAAGGCCAATCACAGTTGGAAAGTTAACCTTTAGGAAATTATAAAATTTAAAATAACATTCAAGCATGTCAGATATTTTGGGGAATATCTAGAGTAAAAGATATCTTTAAATCTTTAAGAGAAAACAAGAAAATGTTATTGGATGAATTTAAGACAAACTAAACCAATGGTAGGATGTACCATGTTCATGTAGTTAACGACTCAGTTTTGTAAGGCATCAGTTCTTC
This sequence comes from Macaca mulatta, assembly GCF_049350105.2. NCBI lineage: Eukaryota > Metazoa > Chordata > Mammalia > Primates > Cercopithecidae > Macaca > Macaca mulatta. The sequence continues at coordinate 29,537,331 of NC_133411.1, forward strand.
CCAACTTGATCTATGGATTCACCTTATTCCGAGTAAAAAATTCAGTAAGCATTTGTTTTTTGTAATTTTTCAAATGTTTCTGAAGCATTTATGACTATAGGAATATAGACTAATAGAAAACTAAAGAAAATGTCTTTATTTAAATTATTAGAGACAGGTAAACTTTGGGATATGCTAAATACAAATTAAATGTATTGAATTTTCTTCTGAGTACTCAAAACTCTTAACTTGGGACGGGAGTAGTGGCTCACTCCTGGAATCGCAGCACTTTGGGAGGCTGAGAAGGGTGGATCACCTGAGGTCAAGAGTTCAAGACCAGCCTGAACAACATGGTGAAACCCCATCTCTACTAAAAATACAAAAATCAGTCTGGTGTGGTGGCACATGCCTGTAATCCCAGCTACTCAGGAGGCTGAGGTGGGAGAACTGCTTGAACCGGGGAGGCGGAGTTTGCAGTGAGCTGAGATCATGTCATTGTACTCCAGCATGGATGACACAGTGAGACTCTGTTTCAAAAAAAACAAACACCACCACCACAAAAAAACTCTAATCTTTATGTCACTGAATTAAAGTGCTTATATGTATGTATATTTCCTCAGATGTTCAGATGTCAAAAAATACACTTTGCTGTGAAAATGTGTGATTTCACTAGAGTCTTACATTCCTATTTTACATGAGTGAGAAATAATTCATTCAACAATTCCATTCAATAGCTGTTTAAAAAGTGATATACATTTGAATGTAAAAGAAGCTCTACCTTTGATTTTTGTTTCAATATTTACACTGAAATTGAGCTATCAAAAGATCATGTGTAATCACAAGACTGTGCAATTACATCTTAGTACAGACTGCATAAATATTAAATAACCTGTAATATAAATTTAGAGTATATATTTATCCCCTGTTTTCTCACTGTTAAATTAAAATTGATGAGAAATATATTTTATATAAATTTTTTCTTTTTTTTTACTTATTGTGGGATAAGAATTTGAATGTAAGTCATGGCATCAAGAAGTTACTTTCTCCATATAGTCATAAAAGCCTAATATCAGAAATCCACCAAACACAGCTCCTGAAGGAGGGGTGGGAGTAGGAGAAAGACACAGAAGAGACACAGAAGATTAACAAAACTTATATATTGAAAAAATAAAAAATAGGTCAAAAAGGAAACTATTGTTAATAATTGATTTTAATACTCCATTAATAAAGAGTAACTAGAATATTAAGTGTCCCATATATTGATATATTGCCATAGGTGTATGTACTCTTATATTCTCTAGTTCACATATTTATTTTTACATTATTGATCTCCACTGAGAATGATATGCAGCCCATCCCTCCACAGGAGACATTAGACAACATCTAGAGACCTCCTCTCACTATCTTAATTCCATCCCCAGATGTCCTCAACATATTTCAAATTACCCACAGTGCTATGCGAATTTGTGATGCTTCATTTAGGAAAGAACATAGCATTCCTGGACCTAGGGAAAGTTAGTTTTTCATTATGAAGATGAATATCTTGCAACTCTGAAAAATTCCTTGTTAGGATTTTTAAAAATAATATTTTTAATTTACAATCTATATACCCAACAAAGGTCTAATATGCAAAATCTATAAGAAACTTAAACAATTCAATAAGTAAAAAATAATAATAATAATAACCCCATTATAAAGTAAGCAAAAAAACATGAGCAGATACTTCTCAAAGAGGACATGTAAGCAGCCTATGAACACATGAAGAATTGCTCAGCATTGCTAATCATAAGAAAAATGAAAATCAAAACCATGATAAAATACCATTTCACACCAATCAGAATGGCTATCATTAAAAAGTCAAAAAAACAACTGATGTTGGTGAGGTTGTGGCGAAAAGGGAACATTTATACACAGTTGGTGGGAATGTAAATTCGTTCCGCCGCTGTGGAAAGCAGTCTGGCGATTTCTCAGAGAACTAAAAACAGAACTACCATTCAACCCAGCAATCCTACTACTGGGTCTACAGCCAAAAGAAACCAAATTATTCCACCAGAAAGACATATGCGCTCACATGTTCATGGCAGCATTATTCACAATAGCAAAGACATGGAATCAACGTAGGTGCCCAAAATGGTGGTTTGGACAAAGAAAATGTAGTACATACACCCCATGAAATACTATCCTGCCGCAAAACAAAAATAATAAAATTATGTCTTTTGTAGCAATATGGATGCAGCTGGAGGCCATTATGCTATGCAAATTAATGCAGAATGGAAAACCAAATACCGCATGTTCTCACTTATAAATGGGGCCTAAATATTGGGTACTTACTGACATAAAGATGGAAACAATGGACACTGGGGACCACCAGAGAGGGGAGCAAGAGAGAGGGGAAAGAGTTGAAAAACTAACTTTTGGGCACTGTGCTTCATACCTGGGTGATAGGATCAATCTTACCCCAGAACTCACTTAGCATTACACAATATAGCTATTTACCAAAATTGCCCATGTATCCCCTGAATATAAAGTAAAAATGATGAAATTAAAACAATATTATTTTCTTACTGCTTTCTCAGCTCCCCTCATTATACTTCAACATATAAGGCATTTTACGTTTTAATAATTAGTTCTAGTCATTTCTTACTTTATTCCCTCAAACTTTTATATCTTTAGAAACAGAAAACTTGATTATTACTCATAATTGTAACTTACCAAGTATTCACTGAGGAGACAAGGTAGATATCAGTAAAACTATAAAACTTCCTTAATGCAGCTGTAGGGAACACAGATAATAAATAAATGTGCTAGAGATAAATAAAAACCTGCATATACTAAGCTATCTGTTATATAATGTACACACATATGTTTTGCTTTTGTCACGCTAAATATGTGATTTTTATTGGACATCAAGGTGGGAAGATCTAGCAAGCAGTTTGAAAAAAATGGCTGGGGCAGGGCGCGGTGGCTCAGGCCTATAATCCCCGCACTTTGGGAGGTCGAGGTGGGCGGATGACGAGGTCAGGAGACGGAGACCTTCTTGGCTAACATGATGAAACCCCGTCTCTACTAAAAATACAAAAAATTAGCCTGACTTGGTGGCGGACGCCTGTAGTCCCAGCAACTCTGGAGGCTGAGGCAGGAGAATGGCGTGAACCTGGGAGGCGGAGCTTGCAGTGAGACCAAGATGGCGCCCCTGCAGTCCAGCCTGAGCGAGAGAGCGAGACTCTGTCTCAAAAAAAAAAAAAAAAAAAAAAAAAAAAGGAAAAAAGGAAGAGAGAGAGAAAGCTGGATAAAATAACATTAGAGGTATTGATTAATGAGTCAATATTTTAAAATACGTAGTTAAAAGCACTAGTTGTTTGCAGGAAGACTAAGGTAAGAAGTACCAGGACAAGGACAACACAAGGAAGCTAAGGAAATAAAATAGGCAAAATAAGTGAATTAAAAGAAGAATTGGGAAAGTAATATTATGGAAATTAACATTATATTTTAAGAAATCAATAAATTTTTCTTTTTCAGAAATAGTAGAACCAAAGAGTCAACTTCAATTACTTTTTTTGTTAAAAGATTACATATGTGTCTCTAGATGTACAATCTGTGAATGAATAAATGCATACCTAAAATACTTCCAAGAGCTAAATACAGTCAGAGGCATGAAGATGTCAGAATAGTTTCAGTGGAACACTGAAAAGGGGAAGTAAGAGTGCAATTATTTGGAGAGTGAATGCAGAGTTAGAGAATGGGGAAAGTCGGGACACGTTGATCAAAGGCTATAGAGTCTCAGTTATGCGAGATGAATATGTTTTGGAGATCTGATGTACAGAACAGTGGCCACTAAAAATACTGTATTGTTTACTTAAAGTCTGCTGAGAATAAACCTCCCATCACATACACAGATAAAGTCAGTATGTGAGGTGATACATATGTTAGCTTGATTGTGATGATTATTACACAATGTTATATTTACCAAAATATCAAGTTCTACACTTAAAAAAAATATATATATATATAATGTGTCAATTATACATCAATAAAGCTGAAGAAAAAAGTAGATGAAGTTTATTATCGATATTCTCAGAATGGAAATAGAAAACAAAGAATACATAGGAATAAGAGTAAAAGCAAATGTTTCTCAGAGCTTGGCTAATTGACTAGAACTGTGTTTTAAAACTTGATGTTAAAGGCTGCCAGTGAATCTTGCTTAGACTGCACATTCTTTGGGAAGTAGTCATTGACATTTCTGTTGTCCTTGACTTTGTTAGATCACCCTGATGTATTTTCTCTACTTAACCCTTTTCAGAGTTTACGACCAGGCTTTATATTTTTTTCCTTTTCTTTCCCAGATGGCTTATGCTAAGGGCAGTAATGGTGTCCATCATGGTTAGCATTGTATCCCCGGTGCCTAGCACAGCACACAAAACAAAGCATGTGAGCAATTATGCCTTTCCGTTTAGAGAACAATAATAGGCTTGAATTAAGAAAGAAGGAGGTTGCTGGGACTATATATACAATTTGGGGGGATTTTTATGCTGAGGCAAAGGATGAAGGAGAGAACGAAGAATGCTAATAAAAAAGCCAATTAAATTATGCACCATGTACTTAGGGTAATTATGGAAAAAAGCAAAATTTGCTGTGAGCTGCTCAATGACTGTAAATTTCATCCGGCTCAAAAACAAGTGAGAATACAATGCAATTGAAAGACTTCTGACTGTAGTCAAAAGTGAGATATTAATGGCAATTCTGGAGTAACTTCATGAGTTGGCCATGGAGAGTTCGTTCAGCTGAAGTTTACAACAGTTTAACAAAATAGAGGTAAAGGAAATAAAAAACTGAGCTTCAAGAGCAGCGTATTTATCACATTAAAATTTCCAATAAGACGCCTGTAATCCCAGCACTTTGGGAGGCTGAGGCAGATGGATCACGAAGTCAGGAGTTCAGGACCAGCCTAGCCAAGATGGTGAAACCCCATCTCTACCAAAAATGCAAAAATTAGCCAGGTGTGGTGGCAGAAGCCTGTAATCCCAGCTACTAGTGAGGCTGAGGCAGGAGAATTGCTTGAACCCAGGGGTCAGAGGTTGCAGTGAGCCGAGATCATACCCCTGCACTCCAGCCTGGGGGACAGAGTGAGACTTCATCTCAAAAAAAAAAAAAAAATTCCAATTAGATAACAGGAGTTTTAAAGTTCCAAGCTTCTAGGTTTCTAAAGGTAAATATGCAGTTTAAAATTCTTTAGATGACATGATTAAAATCACTGGAAATACTTTTTGCATTTTCTTTAACATACACTTATTTTATGCATATAATTATCTGTCCATTTTTTCATGATTTTTTTCTATCAATTTATTTCAGGTTCTTTATTTGTCAAGAGTCAGATAAAAGAACGTTTTTGTGTTTATTTTTTTCTCCAATGCACTGTGTAGTATTGTGAGAGATTAGGGCAACTAGAAAGTTAGAAGAAACACAGTCTTCAACAACACCTGACCGCCTTCCCTTCTCACATCAATTGCAAATCCAAGAGACTCACTACAAGGACTCCAAGAACCCACTATAGGTTATCATATTCATGGTTATGATTTATTATAGGAAACAGATACAGAATAAAATCAGTCAAAGAATGAAGCTAATAGGGCAGAGTCTGGGAAGAGCCAAATGCAGAGCTTTCATTGTCTTCTCCCTGTGGAGTCAGGAGGTGTTACTCTATCAAAGTGTAGTAATACCCACAGACTACTGCGAAACAGAGAAGCTCACCTCAACTTCAGTAATCAGTTGTTCCCAAGTCTTTAATTGCTCACCTGGTTGACCTAATTCAAATGATGCTATATGAGTCAAAGCCCTGTCCTTTATTACGCTGTTGGTCATTTCTATCCTGACCACGCCCCAGCCTAATCCAGTGTGACCAGCAACCACCCCACACAAAGACACACCTGTCTAGCATTAGATTCCAGGGGGATTCTGTTCCAAAAGGCAAGGGCAAAGACCAGATTTCTTTTTGTGTGAAGGTAAATTCCTTATAACATGAGTACATTTACCAAAGTTTATGTTCAGTTTATAATTTTAAAAATTTATATCAGATTTCTGTGATTGTAGACAGAATTGTTTGTAAAGTCATTTGTTCTATTATTCTGCTGAAAATTAACAAATCCTCACTAGGAACATGGAAAAAGATCCAGTCCCAAAGGAGAAGGTGGTATTTGGACACAATCCCACTTATATGCCAGATCTAAGATTTGCTTTGCCACTTCACTGTCTTTGGCAAAGCAGAGAGTTAATTAAATTATACGCTTTTCTTATAGAATCATTTGTACAGCTCCTATGATTAATCTCCCAATGCCATTTTTTGTAGTAATTTAAAATTAGATTTTAATGTAGTTAGCTTGTTTTTATTGTATGTGTTCTGTGGTATTAGAAAAATGCCACTTAAGTTATCGAAATTTAATTCAAATATTGTTATCATCCATAAATCTTACCTTTATTTAGTAAAGGCCTTGCCATCATGGGATGTTTTTCCATTAGAAACTTTGACAAATGCCTTGTAACCATAGAAATGATTTGTGAGACAGCAGGAGTAGCCAAAATAGATTAAATTAATGTGTTAGGTTTAGTGTTCACACAGCATGCTTTACTTTAATTGATTACTCTGTGACCAAATTTAAATTACTAATATAAGTGCTGATAGAAGAAAATGAAATTTTAATAAAACTCCCTTTGTATCATAGTAGCAGATTAATCTAAGTGAAAAAGCTATCATTTGTAATAAGCTTTTAAGGCTGCTTTGATATCTTAAATACAGGCAAGGTAAAAAGAGCTTATAAATATAAAGAGCAGAATATGTTGAAGTAATTTAACAAAAAGCCTCTGCAATTAACTTTGAGTTATGATGCATTTAGACTTTAAAACTAAGTAATATAATTAAATTGAGAAGTAGAAATAAATTTTTTTCTAGCCTTGAAATTGCAAAAGATTCGTCAACAGGTTATTTAAAATAAAATGATATGAACAAATACCACAGAATGAGTAAATGCAAACATAATTAATTTATGAACTTTATAACTGAGACTCAGAGTCCATTGATTCTTGCATGTATGTAATTTTAATACAAATAATTCATGGATAATGTACATTTAGTTCTCAAATCATCAATCATCCGCATCATATAATAGTTTTTGAAATACAATTCAAATAAATAACATTGATAAATATTACCACATCATAAACAATGACAAAAACAAAAATACCCATAATAATACAGCTAAGAAAATGCCTTACATGGCAATATTGATAGTAAAAGCAAAGTAACATTACAGGTAATAAAAGATATTTTATGCACTCATAAGTTGTGTCTCATCTAAATTCCAGATGCTTTTATTATTACTAATTCCTTCAGTTTTTAACCTGAAGGTATGTTACAGAAAGTAATCCTCTGTATGCTATAAAATAAATAAAAAGTGTAGTAGTTTCATGGGTTATTATGACTATAGTACTTCAACTGTGTCTTCGGCTCCATTGAATTTAAGCTACCACATGTTAAAACTTAAAATCAATGACTGGGAAGAAAATTACTGGGTTTCCTCCTGCTCCCCATTGTTTCTTCTGAAGTGATTCAGGGAGAAGATGGCAATGTTACTACTGAAAATCAGAAGGTACAATCAGAGGCAGCTACAGTAGGCATGCATTCATTGCAGTCACACAGGTCCACACACTTAAAGGGACTGCACGCTTCGTTCAATATTCCACTGTTGCCATCTTGAAAGTTTTAAGAATCTTAGCACAAGGGACCCTGCATTTTCATTTTGCACTATGCCCAGCAAATTTGATAAGCAGTCCGTGTACATTGAAAGCCATAGATAATGTTAAACTGTGTAGGTGACATTAATGTAGAAAATTGTCATTTCTGTGTAAGAGAAACAGTGACTGGGCATCACTGCTGGCCATGTAGAATAAATGAACCAATTCACTTCAGGAATACTTGGTTAGAACATGACTGTTCTCTAAAGCTCTGAATAAGTCCATAACCCCCACTTTATTCCTTTCCATGAAGCCTGGCTCTGCTGAGAATATTCCCACTGGCACACTGGTAAAAAGCCCATTCATGACAAAAAAAAAGGAGGCATGTTAATATCAATATTTCAGGAAAATTCAAGGGAAAATTAAATTCAGTACAAAAAGGATTGTTCTATGATGGTAAATGCACAATATATAATAATATGAACACAAACCATTTTTGTATCACAGGAACATGATTAATACATCTTACAATATAAGTGTAAATTTTAATTCATCTGTCAAAATAATATAATATCAGAAATGATACAGATTTTGAATAACATAATTAATAAGCCTGAGTTAATAAGTTTATGTGGAAATTTATAAATTAGACCAAATAGACATGTAAAGATTTCTCACATGTTCAGAAAGCATTCAAAATTGATGTTCTCAAGGCTATAAATAAGCTATAATCAATTACTAAAATTATAAAGAGACTATAGTCTCTGGCTTCAGTGCAGTAACTTGAGAAATTAATAAGCTTAATACCACATGCAATAACCTCTAGAAAATTATAATATAAATCTCATCTATATAACTCTATTTGCTCTGAGAGGAAATCAAAATCATAATAACTATTTATAAATTAAGGACTTGTAGAACAAAACATAACAAAGTATGTAAAATATACATAAAGATCTATTCAAAGAAAACATGAAAAAATATAAATGTTTTTATTATTAACAAGATATTAAATATATGTCATGTCAGTATTAAATTTAAATTTATTTATTGGAAAATACTAGACAAAAATTTAATTAAACAAGAACTAGATAGCATTCAATGTTTGCATATTATTAGTATATGTCAACATTTTTGAACTAGTCAAGGTTTTCTAGAGAAATGGAACCAACAAGCCAGTAGGAAGTGTATATATATATATATATATATATATATAAAGAGGTTTATTATGAGGAATTGACTCATATGATTATGGTGGTTGAGAAGTTCCATAATCTGCCACATACAATCTGCTGAAGACACAGGAAAGTTAGTGATATAATTTCTAGTTCCGGTCCTGATATCTGAGAACAAGAGGTGCTGATAGTATAAGTTTCACTCCAAAGGAAGGAGACCTATTTCTCAACTCATGCAGTGATAGTGCCAGATAGAAGGCACTATAACTGATTCTTCAAAAGTCATTCCACCATTCTACCTCAGGCCAGCTACAGGATGTTGGGAAACATGATAAGAGCAGTTCCATTAACATGGGCCAATTGCCACACTTTTTTTTTCAAGCTGTGAAATGAAGCACTAAAGAATCAGAATTAGTTCTGTGTAAAATTACCATAATGGTGAAGAAGGCATTCTATAAGTACGCTCCTCATGGGTTACACATTGTATCTTACCTTTAGGGATCTGCTGGGAATTAAATGTAGTTATAGGTGTAGAAGCGAAGAGGGGTGGTGGAGACGGATTCTGAGGTGGGTAAGCATTGTCTTGCCTGACAACTTTCCCAGGAAAAGCCACTACAGTTTTCTCAGGCAAGGAAGGATTAATCCCCTTAGATGGGGTGCAGAGGTTGATATCACTGAGAATGGGGAAGTCTCTTCCACTGGCAGAAAATACTTGTTAGAATCCATGAGCTCAATTTCTTCTGCTTTGTCAGGGTCTTCCCATATATCTCCATCACAACTGAGAGGATCCCATTATTTTGCAATTAATGCCTTCACAAGCTCTGTAAGGCTTGGAGTTCAACTTGTGTTGTTACTCAGACAGTCACATAATGAGATTCTGTATTTGATTTTCAACAATCCCAGTGCTCTGGCTACAGGAGATGAGAATCTCTTTCCAAGCACACATAGAAGATTTTGGTTCATTTTTGTGCCACTTGAGCTAGGAATTCAGACCTCTGAGTTCATTATTTTCTTTCACCATTTTGTCCAGTGATGTTAGGAGCAACTGGTCACCCTCATGATATCCATTAGTTTTCCAAACATGTTTGAAAACAGTTTTTAAAACTGTTTATATACACAATGTCTCAGCTCCTTTCTTCTTATAAATGGTTGATTAAGAGTAGTCAAAGGAGATATTTTGGATATTTCTGTTGCCAAATCATGCCACAGATCATTGATGCTATCATTGCTGCAAAAAATAACATTTTGTGATGTTTACTTTTATGTGTCAACTTGACTGGATTAAGGGATACCCAGATAGGTGGTAAAGCATTTTTTCTGGGGATGTCTGTGTATCAGTCCATTTTCACACTGCTATAAAGAATACCTGAGACTGAGACTGCATAATTTATAAAGAAAAGAGGTTTAATTGACTATCAGGAAACTTACAATCATGGCAGAAGGTGAAAGGGAAGCAAGACATGTCTTACATGGCTACAGGAGAGAGAAAGAAAGTGGGAGAAAGTGCCACACTTTTTAAACCATCAGATCTTGAAGAACTCACCCACCACTGTGAGAACAGCATGGAGGAAATCACTGCTGTGATCTGATCACCTTCCATCAGATCCCTCCTTCCACATGTTGGGATTACAATTCAAGATGAGATTTGGATGGAGACACAGAGCCCAACCATATCAGTCAGTTCGGGTGTTTCTGAAAGAGACAGGGATTTGAGTTAGTGGATTGAGTAAGGAAGATTCACCCTCATCCAATGTGGGTGGGTATCATTCAGTTGGCAGAGGACGTGAATAGAAAAAAAACAGAAGAGGAATACGTTCCCTCCTCTGAAGCAGGGACAACCTTCTTCTCCTGACCTTGAACATACAAGTTCCTTGGCCTTTGGGTATCCGAACTTGCATCAACAGTTCTCCAGGTTCTTAGGCTTTGGCCTCAGATTAAGAGTTACACTACTGGTTGTCCTGGTTCTCAGGCCTTTGGACTTAAGCTGAGTCAAACTACCAGCTTATTTTGTTCTCCAGTTTGCAGATGACCTACTGTGGCACTTCTCAGGGACTTCTCAGCCTCCATAATCGTGTGATCCAGTTCTCCCATATGTATAAATTATGTGTGTGTATCTATCTGTATGTATGTATATTTGCATGTGTATGCATTCATATATATGTATATATATGTGTGTGTGTGTTCTCTTGCTTCTGTCTCTCTAGAGTACTCTAATATATGTCATTATCATTTTAAAATCTAATCATATTAGAGTGCCAAATCCAGGAAATCCAGAATAAAATTAGAAAACTCATTCTTAAAATTGTGTTCCTATAGAACCACTCTTGCCCTTTAGGGGCAAAGGATCTACAAAGAAACAGGACCAATAAGGTATACACATATAAAGACAGACAGACAGACAGACACACACACACACACACACACACACACACACACACACACACACACACAATTGTTCCTCCATATCCGTAAGTTTAAACAACTGTGGATCAAACATATAAAAAGAAATGCATTTGTACTGAACATATACAGACATTTTTTTCTTGTCATTAGCCCTTAAAGAATACAGTATAACAACTCTTGTGGCACATTTACATTATACTTGGTATTATGAGAAATTTAGAGATGACTCAAAGTATACAGGAGGATATACATAACTGCATGGAAATACTGTCACATTTTATACTAGGATCTTAAGTATTTAAGGATTTTAATATCCATGGTACCAATCTTCCAGATACTGAGGGACAACTGTACAAACATAGGGGGAGATACATTTTTATGAGACATTAGCTCCTATGATTATGGAGACTGAGAAGTCTCACATTCTGCCATCTGTAAGCTGGAGAGCCAGGAAAGTGGGTGATATGGTTCCAATCAGAGCTCAAAGGCCAAAGAACCAGGATGACCAATATTGTAATTTCTAGTCCCATTCTGAAAGCTTGTGTAGGCTGAGGGTCTGAGAAGCAATACAACACTAATGGTGTGAGTCCCAGTCCTAGGGCAAAAGAAGACCAATGTCCTAGCTCAAGTAGTAAGGTAGAGAGAGTGAATTCTCATTGCATCTGACTTTTGTTCTATTTAAGTCCTCAATGAATTAGATAATGCCTAGTCACATTGGGGAGGGCAATTTGCTTTACTCGGTCTAGTGATTCAAAAGTTAATCTCTTCTGGAAACACTCTTGCAGACACATCCAGAAATAATGTTTAACAATATCTGAGTGTCCATAGCCCAGACAAGTACACACATGAAACAAGTAAACACATGAAATTAACCATCACAGCTCTTCTAAAAATATTACATAAATTATCTACTTCAGTACTGAATGATGCTATTTTTTATTCACTTTTGAGCAAATTCAAGGACAGAGAGGTTAAGTACCTTGCCCAAAGTCACATAGCTGTGTCAATGGAAGAGTTTATGAATGCAGTCAGGGTAGGTCTGTAACCTGGGCTGTTACCCTATAGACTCCACCCCAATAAATAATAAAATAGCCCACACTGACTGCATGTTTGCCACTCAACAGCTCTTATTCTAAGTGGTCTAGATGTTTTAATGCATTAAAAAAAGAATAATTGAAAAGAAAACAAATGAAAAAATAAAACTACAACATGTTAGGACTGTTATGCTCCACATGGACGGTGTTTCTATTGCTTTAATTACAATTTTACTCTGGGGACAGTAATTTTTATTTTCTGGATAGGCAGGTTTTTTTAGGTAATCTTTCTCACCCTTTTTACTTTTTATTGTTGGTGGAGGATTCATTGGATTTAGATATAAATGAAACCCTCATGGAAACAACAGGAAACATAAATCTTGAAATTGAAATAAAGCCCACATCAGCAGATACTGGAAAGCAAAAAATCCAGTCTAAGGAAATACAATAGGTTTAATCTATTCAAGATATCACCAGTAGTACCTCTGCCAAGACAACTGCCAGAAATGCCACAGCTAAAGCTACCATAGCTATTACTGCTGCATTCACTGTGATGGCCCAACAAACAAACTTCTCCCACATTCTTCAGTCTACAGTGAGAGGCCACAGGAAAGGGTGAATGTCCTGTTGGTTAAGACTGGGTACATGTCTGGTCATAGCACCCAGTGAAGTAGCTGCTACCTCTACTTCTGCAAGACGTATTAAGTGAGAAATATATAATTGGCATAAAAATCCTCCTCTGTTAGTACATACATAAGAAAAGAGGGGTACTGGCCGGGCGCGGTGGCTCACGCTTGTAATCCCAGCACTTTGGGAGGCCGAGACGGGCAGATCACGAGGTCAGGAGATCGAGACCATCCTGACTAACATGGTGAAACCCCATCTCTACTAAAAATACCAAAAAAAAAAAAAAAAAAAAAATAGCTGGACGCGGTGGCGGGCACCTGTAGTCCCAGCTACTCGCGAGGCTGAAGCAGGAGAATGGTGTGAACTCGAGAGGCCGAGCTTGCAGTGAGCCGAGATGGCACCACTGCCCTCCAGCCTGGGCGACAGAGCGAGACTCCGTCTCAAAAAAAGAAAAGAAGGATATTTGGCAAGCAGCCTTGCCAGGCAACACCCATGTGCCCAAACAACAAATGCTCACATTTAATTATACATGGTTGTGAGCTTCTCTTGTGTTTTTATGAGATTTACAAGGGCAGAAAATATTTTACAGCTATCTTTGTTACCTAAATATATATATATAAAATATAATATATGATATTATTATATATTATTATAATATATTATATATAATATAATATATGATATTATATATTATTACAATATATTATATATATAATATATATATTTATATATAATAAATATATATAATATATTGATATATATTTTTATATTATACATAACATAATATACACTCACATTAATGGTGTAATATATATTATATATGTTAACATTTTATATTACATATAATATTATATATAAATATATATAATATAATATTATATATATATATTTTGAGCTGGAGTCTCGCTGTGTCGCTAGGCTGAAGTGCAGTGGCATCATCTCGGCTCACTGCAACCTCCACCTCCCAAGTTCAAGCAGTTCTCCTGCCTCAGCAGGTGAGACTACAGGTGCGAGCCACTACACGTGCGCGGCACTATACCCAGGTAAGTTTTGTATTTTTAGTAGAGACGGGGTTTCAACATGTTGGCCAGGTTGGTCTCAATCTCTTGACCTTGTGATCAGCCTGCCTCGGCCTCCCAAAACTAAATATTTTTTAATTCCTTAGAGAATGGATTAATACTTAAATGAATGAATGAATGATAAAAAGTATCTTTCTTTGTTGAAATTTATAGAATGCTTCCACCAAACAAACAAGACACATCTATTAGGTATATCAGGGTAATAGTATCAAGTACAGCATAATTCATATCTTATACAATTCGTAGTTGAAAAACATTACAGTTTGGCTTGTCTATCATCAGAATTCAAGAGAAAACTATATTCATACTGAAAGGCAGCAAAAATGTTAATATATTCTTTATGTGTTGTTGACACCATGTACCATTTCCTGCAACATGAAGAATGACAAATTGTAAATTACATGACCTGTGAAATACACTGTCATTTACTACAAGCCTTTCTTCATGAGTTTTATATAGTAGGACAAATATGCTGTCAAAAGAAGAAAGAAGTGACTTATAAAACTGCCATCTATTTGAGAGGCAAGTTCTTGTGTGAACAGTTTTTTTAAAAAATAAGAATTTTGGATTTTATACATATATTTTTAAATGTTCATGGGTACTAACTCTAAATACATACAGAGAAAAAGTCATGCAGTAAAGAAAATCTATTTTGAAAATGTGAAGTTAGCTAATATTTTGGTTCATTTTAGATTTGAGCTTGTAATTGCACAAGGAATGGATTTGAAATGAAGAGTTTAAACACGATTATTCTTTTACTTGGATCAAATGAAGAGAGAAAAAATGGCCTTTGAACAATTTGGAGTGACAGATGCATTAATAGATTCTTTGTGAATTACTTTTAAGTAACATTTTGATAAAATTTACATAACATTCAGAATTCCACAGTAAGTTAAGCAAAAAAAAAAAAAAAAAAAAAAAAAAAAAATGAAACTGGTAAGATAAAATAACATGAAGGAAATTTGAAAGTCACAATCAATTTTGAGTTCATTTTATGATGCCATATAGAAAAATGTAAACAAATAATTTGAATTTCAATATACTAATATATAGCATTAAAAATGTTTGACTCAGAAAAACTCCTTCTATATATAATAGAGATCTATGAAATTTTATACGTAAGTTCTGCTTTAATCAAGTTACAAAGGAAACTTTAAAATTGCCGGGAATAAATTTAATTCATTCATTCATTATTTCAACATTGTGAAGAAGAGATTTCACCAGCCAAACAGAACCAGAATTCGGTTTATTTTACTGACTTAGAAGGACACACATGAATTTTGAAAATTTAAAATACAGTTGACCTCTCTGCCGTGCTGTGGTTAGAGGCACTGGTCTTATACAATTGACAATCCACATGTAACTTTTGGCTCTCCAAAATCTTAATTACTATTAACCTAGCATTGATTGGAAACCTTACCGATAACATAAACAGTTGATTAACATATATTTTGTATGCTATATGTATTATATACTGTATTTTAACAATAAAGTTAGAGAAAAGAAAATATTACTAAGACATCATAAGGAAGAGAAAATATATGGAGTGAAAATGTATCATCATACAGGTGTTCATCCTCATCATCTTCACATTGAATAGGCTGAAGTGGAGCGCAAGCAGGGATCTTGCTGTCTCGGGGTGGCAGAAGTGGAACAGGTGGAGAAGGCAGAAGGGGAGACAGGAGAGGCAGGCACAATCATTGTAACTTTCCTGAAAAAACTTCATGTAATTGTGCCTGTGCAGTTTAAGTTTGTATTGTTCAAGAGTCAACTGTACAAGTAAAATTGTTTCTTTGAGAAGTGACTCCCCGTCCTCTTTATTTTGATTACTTTAGAGAGGTGCTAAACTTGCAGACATATTTTCAACTAAAAACTCCATTTTTGTTAGATTTCTTAAGATGGCATTTAGATTATAATCATTAATTTGGATATTACAAATATCCCACATGGAGAGTCAGGTTTCAGTCCCATCCAGGGCAGTGAAGTTGGTTGATCTGTAAGATTAGGGATTGGCTGCGGTGAAGTTAAGGGCATTGCCTGACCAGAACCAATGGGATGAAATATTAAGTCCAGGAAGATATAGAAAACTATCAGTTGCTGTAAAAATACACACGTGGTTGCGTGACCAAAGCATTAGGCACATGGTGGTCCATGACACCGGGAACTTGAGAAACACTTAAACCATTTTATTTCAATCACATTTTGATTTATTTTTTGACTTCTGTTAGTTCTATTCTTTTAGATTTCTGATTTCTTTTTTACCTAGGATGAACCTACCAAATATGCCATACAGTTTTCAAAACTGCCTTTATGTTTACTGTTGCAATAATTTGTGTAATTAGTTAAGAGATATTTTTTTCTTCTTTCTGGAGATTACTCATTAAGTCCATAGTTTTTTCCCTCTTTTGTTCCTCTCCAATAAGAAAGTTTTAATCCACAGACAGTATTTTCATGTTTCTGTGTGCCTTCTATTTGATCCGAATATTTAACCATTATATTTTGTCAGCTGGATTTATTGAATCTGTCTCTTTCTCTTAATCACACTGCTTTAATCATAAGATAAACTATGTAGTTATTGGAATGGGGGCAGCTTATTGAAAAATTCTTACTTAATAACAGGTGAATGGAGCAAATGGGAATTCGCTTTTAAGAGAAATAGAGCTCTAAAGAATGCAGGAGTACCAATATAGAAAGCAACCAGTGGTCTTAGAGCTAATGCATAGTACAAAATGAAGGAATACATTTAGGAGAGTTCCTCTTCTCCCATACGCCACCCTCCTCCTCATGCCTCTCCTACTAGCTCAGGCCTCCTGGAGCAGGTGTGGCTGTAGCCCAGCAGATAGTGGAGGAGTTCACTAACATTCCACAGGGTGAGGCTGGCAAGAAGGAAACTGCCTCTTCAGGTGTAAAGGAAACAGGAAAAGCTGTATCTGGGTTAGGTGGAGTGCAATTAAACTTGCTGGGAAGCTGGCTAGCATACACTTAAGGATGCTATTGAACTTGCTGTCAAATCGACTTCAGGCCCCTAGAACTAGCTCTCAAATTTACTTCAGCTATTTTCACAGTAAAATAATGTATATATGGTAATAAGCCACAAGTATCTTTAGAGTTATATAGTCAGAGTCAAAAGACAATATTGAACAGAATAAAGAGAAATTAACTCATACTGTACAATTCCATTTATATAAGATAAAAACCAGGGTAATATAATCTAGAGTGTTAGAGGACAAGATAGTGGTTAATTTTAGAATAGAGAGTTAGTATGCCTGAATGGAAAAAAGGAGGATGATTCTAAGGTGCAAATAATAGTCTATCTTGTATATGGTATATATTTTGTCTTCATTTTGTGTATGCTTTTGCACATATTTGATTGTATTAGGGTTCTCTAAGAACTGGAACAAGACATAATATGATATATGTATATATGAAATGGAGTTTCTTAGGAATAATTGACTCACATGATAACAAGGCAAAGTCCCACTTAGGACATCTGCAAGCCAGGGAAGAAAAGAAGCTGATAGTGGTTCAAAGTTCAAGGCCTCAAAAGCAGGGAAGCTGAGAGTAGAGCCTTCAGTCTGTGGCTGAAGGCCTGAGAGCCCCCAGCAAACCACTGTTGTAAGCCCAAGAGTTGAAAGGTCATATAACCTGAATTCTGAATTCCAAGGGCACGAGGAACCAAAGGAAGCATTCAGAACAAGAGAAAGATGAAAGCCAGAAGACTCAGCAAGCCAGCTTATCCCACCTTCTTCTGCCTGCTTTGTTCTGGACATGCTGGCAGCAGATTGAGCCAACTCACATGGAGAGGGGTCTTCCCCTCCCAGTCCACTGTCTGAAATGTCAATCTCCTCTGGCAACACACTCACAGACACACCTAGAAACAGCCCTGAAACAGCCCTTTACCACCTATCTAGGTATCCTTCAATCCAAATAAGTTGACACTTAAAATTAACCATCACAATGATATTCCAACTAAAATGATGTTTTCTTTAAAATTTTCAGAGTTCAAGAAGAAATAAAAGTACAGTGAGTGGCACCTATACTTGAATTTCTTCAACCATATATTAAAAATATTTCAACTCTATTGTCTGTAATTCTTGAAGCACTGCTATATCCAGAACTATTTCTTTAGATGTCAAGATAACTAATATGTCTGATGTTATCAAATGAATGTTCTCATCCCCAGAAAATGGGGGTGGTGAAACATTTCAGCATTTGAGTGTTGAAATCCTGATTCCCAATGGATTTGGTATTAAGAGCTGAGGCCTTTGAGAGGTAATCAGGTCATGACAGTGGAGCTCTCATGATGGGGTTAGTGTCCTTATAATAAGAGACTGGAGAGAGCTTACTTTTTTTTCTTTCTACTTCTCTATCTCTGCCATGTGAAGACATAACTAGAAGACAGCCATTGGCAAATCATGAAGAGTGCCCTCACCAGATACTAGATCTACCATCAGCACATTCATCTTGGAAAAATGTTTGTTGTTTAAACTACCCAGTCTGTGGTGTTCTGTCACAACAGCCAAAAACGAAGATATCTGGCCATAGGAAGAGCAATTGTAACAAGTTGCAAAGGGGAAGTGAATGTTGAAATAATGTAGGGGGAGGGCAAACACAGAATTCAGCAATTGCAAAAAACATTAGTTCTAAAGTTACTGACTGTCATAGCAGTAGGGACTCTAGGGGGAGCGTGAGCACCACCTTGGTTCCAAGTTGAGCAGTGAGTTTGTTTGTATGGACTACCTAATTATTTCTAAAAATTTTATTTTTGATCACAAATGTTATATGAGCTTATTACTGAAAAAGAAAATGAAAACGAAATAGGATAAAATCAGAAAAACCAAAGCTTTTAAAAACGTTAAAAAACTAACTTTTAAGGTGACTATATAGACTAATACTGTAGTCTAGATTCTATAGATCATAACAAAAATTGTATGTTAAAGTATGATAATATAATGTGTTGATTTTCAGTAATGTAAAATCAACATATATTGTCATAATTTAAATGTAAGTCTTTTCACTTTTCTTTTAAATAAGATTGTCTTGGTTATGTTTTGCTCTTTGACTTTTCATATACATTTTAGATTCAACTTGTTAATCTTCACACAAATATACACACAAACATGCAAACATACACATAAACTGTGTTTTGAAACTTCTGGTAGTTTCTGGTCTTTTAACATTAAATGAAATATATTTAATGCCCTTTGTTTTTACAAATTTTCTCTCTCTATATATGTGTAATATATATAACACTCTATATAATTGATATATATATGTAACAAGTTGCAGAGGGATATATGTAATATATATTATGCTATGTATAATACTACATATATTACATATGTATCATATATCAATGCTATATATAGGATAATCTATGTTACATATATGATATGATATATAAAGTCATATATATACACATACATATATGATATGTGTATAATCATTTTAAATGCATCAGAATAGTACACATTGTAGTATAAGAAAAATTATTACCCACTATAATTGCAAAGTTCTGTTTCCAGGTTTTCAGTATTAGAAACCATAATGAACAGTTCTATGCATAAAGGTAATCTAAATTATATTTAGAATTCTTAACACAGTGTCTATAAAGTGAACTGTTAGAGCATATCTTAGTTGATTTGTGCTATTATTTAAGAAAACAGCTGAGACAGGATCATTTATAAAGAACAGATATTTATTTTCTCATAGTTCTGGAGACTGGGAAGATCAAGGCTCCAGGTGACAACCAAATGTAGAGGGAGGGCAAACACAGGTGAAGGCCGCTCTGCTTTCAAAATGGCATGGTATTGCTGCATCATCTGAGGGGAGGAATGTTGTTTTTTCACAGGACTGGCCGGCAGAGGCAGAGGAGCAAGCTAGCCACATGCTACCTGAGCCTTTTTTTTTTTGAAACAGAATTTCAGTCTTTTTGCCCAGGCTGGAGTGCGATGGCACGATCTCGGCTCACTGCAACCTCCCCCTTCCAGGTTCAAGCAATTCTCCTGCATCAGCCTCCTGAGTAGCTGGGACTACAGGCACGTGCCACCATGCCCAGCTAATCTTTGTATTTTTAGTAGAGACGCAGTTTCATCTTGTTGGTCAGGCTGGTCTTGAACTGCTGACCTCGTGATCTGCCCTCCTCAGCCTATCAAAGTGCTGGGATTACAGGCGTGAGTCCCTGCGCCTGGCCTGAGGCCTCTTTTATAAGAGCCTTAATCCCACTAAGAGAGGAACAGCTCTTGAAGTCCCCACCTCCTGATACTATTACGTGGGAAACACCTGGAATTTAGAGGTGACACATTCAAACCACAGCAGAGGATGTGTATTATTAAAATTAGTGGTAAATTGTTTTCTTGTACAAATTTTAAAACCATCGATTCTAACCACGAGCACAGGTGAGTATACCACAGACTATTCCAAGGAGAGAATGGCCTAGCATCAATTTTTCTTTGTTCCAAAACATCATTTAAGTATTATCTTTCAGACTTTAAGGGGAAAAGCTCTTGCAGTTCTCTGTGTGTGTGTGTGTGCGTGTGTGTGTGTGTGTGTGTGTGTGTGTGTGTTGAGGAGAAAGAGAAAAGAGACAGAAAGAGAAACTGGTAGAGTGAGAGAAGGAGAGAGATAAACTAAGGATTAAAAAGATAGTACAACTATACCTCCTTTTAAATTTTTATTTATATATTTATTTATTATTATTTATTTACTACTTGTTTATTTATTTATTTGAGACGGAGTCTCGTTCTGTGGCCCAGGCTGGAGTGCAGTGGCACGATCTCGGCTCACTGCAAGCTCTGCCTCCTGGGTTTGCTCCATTCTCCTGCCTCAGCCTCCTAAGTAGATGGGACTACAGGCGTCCGCCACCATGCCTGGCTAAGTTTTTGTATTTTTAGTAGAGACAGGGCTTCACCGTGTTAGCCAGGATGGTCCTGATATCCTGACCTCGTGATCCCCCAGCCTCTGCCTCCCAAAGTGCTGGGATTACAGGCGTGAGCCACCGCACCGGGCCCTTTTTTATTTTTTAGCTTTGTAAAGAATCAAAATACTAATAATATTCTAAAAAGTCTAAGTGGTATTTTAAATAATGCATGTTATAATTTCATAAATTCATTCTTTTTGTTTTCAGTTGATTCAGATAATGCACATATAATTTTAGGGCTAACATACAAGATTATTTTTAGACTTCATGAGCTAGGTTATTTTATAGCAACTACCATAATGAAATAATTTAGGAAGTTTTTCTGAAAGTCTAAATTTGAGTAGATTAAAAATAATTTAAAATTTTCTTTTCTTTGGATGAAAGCTTCTTTTATAGTGCAAATATATTTTAATTAGAAATTTACACTTAAAAATCACATTAAAATAGACTATTTTTACTAACTGAAGCCAGAGGGTAAATAATATTAATGCTGAATACATATTTTTCAAGAAAAGATTCAAATGAACTGTGACATTTCTTTAAGTGCAAAGTTCCAATGCTTTGCAATTGTCCTTTGAATAAAACTTGAATCAGACTTTCTTCATTCCCGCATCAAATCTGAACATTTCAAGAGGTAAACAGTGATTCTTTGATGCTTTACTTCAAAGCATCCAAAGGAAATTAATCAAATTAATCCATCCTCTTTTCTATTGGCAACAATTTTTTTTTCTTTTTTTTGCTGCTTTGGATTCAGGGCATTTCACAAGACCCTAATGAGTACTGAGAAGAGAAAAAAAGGTATTAAATGGTGGTATTAGGAGATTGCAAAGCTAGTCAAATTTCTTTTTAGGCCAGATTGGGAATGCAAATGATGAAGAGGGCCCCAGGTGTCTTGGAAAGACAGCAAAGTGCACTGCCTCTCGAAAGGTGGCAGCTGCTACCCAGCAACCGTGGATCTTTGCCACATTGGAATTCAGAACCAGGTTTGGCAGATATTCCAATGTTTCTGGA
Source organism: Macaca mulatta (assembly GCF_049350105.2). Taxonomy (NCBI): domain Eukaryota; kingdom Metazoa; phylum Chordata; class Mammalia; order Primates; family Cercopithecidae; genus Macaca; species Macaca mulatta. The sequence goes on from NC_133411.1 coordinate 29,559,283, forward strand.
AATGACAGAAACTTATATTTTAATATGATCTCTCTCAATTTCTGAATGCTGGTGTTAACAAAAGGATTCCTTGTGCGCCAAGCAGAGTAAGTTGGAAAACTCCTCCTTGTTAAATGAACAGAATGTTACAATGAAAAAAAGCACTACTTGATCCCAGCTATTTTAATCAAAGTCCTTAAAAGCATTTTTTAAAAAATATTTAAGGGATAATTTTGTATGCTAGTTTTTTGGGGACGTAGCATCAAAAGAAAATTATATTGCCTACCAAAACCATTGTTGAAGGACCAAGGAACTTTAATAATATCCAGAATGTAAGCTTCCTAATCTACTTCTCAATAATCAAATAATTGTTTCTCATTTGAAGAGGAGGAAGGATACTTGACAGATTATTTAAGAAGTCACTGTAGTTCAGTTATTTTCTGAAACACAGAGAGATTATATTTCAAAGCATTATTTGCCTAAAATATGATCTCTTTCCATATCTTTTCTAACCTCTCTAAAGGAATTACAGTGTTTGCAAAATCATTGCTGTAGGCATAGTTAAATCATATCAGCTTTATAGCCAGGCTCTCAGATCCTGAATCCACGTTCTGGTGTTTACTAACTATTTCACTTTGTGTATATTACCAAACTCCCTTGGAGTCTCAGGTTCCTCATTTTTTAAAGTAATGGTCATTATGCTACTTACCTCCTAGGCTTGTTACGAGAATTTTATAAGGAAACCTTTAAAGCCATCAGCATAACAACTGGGAAATAAAAAGTGTTCCATGCATTTTAGTTTTTATTATGTTGTTTGAAGTCACTTTCTTTTTCTAGTTAATGTAGAAATACCGTTGTGGGTGTCAAAAGACACATTTTTCTCTCAACTGAAACTTTATATACCTATAGCAATTACCTTCCTGGGGAAAAATAGTATTTTTAGTCACTGCTACACATATATAATGTATTCTTTAAGATTACCCTACCCCATCTCCAATACTTTTTACATTATTCTAAGATTATATTATATGTGGTATTAATTATTTGGTTATTAGACAAAAATGGATACGCCGGAACTCAGAAAAATTGCATGATCTATCTAGGATCTTTTTTTCTTAATATGGCAAAACTAGAACAAAAATGCAGGGTTTTGACTTATTTTATATCTCTATTTGACTGTATTTCAATCATTTCAGTTGAAAATATAGATAATAATAAAATAATGCCTTAATTCATAAAATTTTGAATTTTATGAACTAAAAATTTCTGAATTTTAAACTGAAAAGAAAGGAACAAATGAACAAGAGAAAGCCACTATTTTTATAGAGGAACAAACTTTGTCAGTTAAGCTATAGCGTGACAAACAGCTGTCTACCTGTTAACCAATTCTACATGATTGGCATAGTTTGCATTTACATCCAGATATTTCAGCATTTTGAGATCTAGATTCACACATTCACAGTTAACAAAAATGATCCACAGAATATCATATTTCATGGATGTTACAGTTTGAATGTTTGTCCTCTCCAAAACTCGTATCGGAAATTAATCTCCCATGTAACAGTGTTGGAAGGCATGGCCTAATGGGAAGGAAGAACCCTTGTGAATGGATTAATGCCCTTGTAAATGAGCTTGTGGAAGTGTGCTCATCCTCTTTCTTCTGGCTTCTGCTGCATAATGATGCAGCTAGAAGGCCCATGCCAGGTGCCGGTTCCTTGGTCTTGGACTTCCCAACCTCCACAACTGTGTGCCAGTAAATTTGTATTCATTATAACTTATACAGTCTCACGTATTGTATCAGCACACACAAAAAAAGACTCACATAATGGGGACTATGACTAAAGGTCAACAAATTTATTTTGGCTTCCTCTAAATAAATATTTTATAAATGCCACATTTTTGTTTTAAACAAAAGACTGTAAAGAGTGTCCTTGTGACATTGATATTTGAATATATTATCTTGTCTCTTTCTAATGAAGAAAGCAGTGCAGTGGCCAACTTTATTTGAATTACGGGAAGCTCTCTGACCACTTGAGATAGATTTTATTTTGAAGGATGATATTATGCTAAAATAATATGGGATTGTTCTTTATTTCTTAATAAGAAAAATGAGAAAAGGACAATGTTATGGAAATTGTCATTTTACACTGTGCTCAAAAGAATAAAAGTTATATATAGAACCTTGAATTGCTTTTCTCTCTCCTCAGCTTCTAGTGCATCTTAGTATTCTGAAGATTGGGAACTTCAACTTCACACAATACATCCGACTAATGAGATGGCAGAAACGTTGTGCTCTCCATCATTTGCTTATCAGCGACAGTCAGTCTATTAAAAGCTCTAACTCCAAGAAGTGAATTTCATTTTTAAACTTTGCATTCTGAAAAAGGTCTTCCCTAGACTGTTAATAGATAAGATGGATGCCACATTTGGTGATAGTTCACAATACTTACCCTCTGCGAACTGTTTTGAAACCAACAACAGACCTATTATCTTCTTTTACAAAGGCGTTTTACTGAGCTATTTAGTGAACTGTGAAATTCTGAAGGAAGTTCTACTTTTATTTACCTGTGCTTGTTTCTTTACACAATGTATTATAATATGCATACTTTTTGTTTGTGGTCTACATTTTAATTGTATCTTTTCAGAAAGTTTGAATAGATTTACTAAAAGCAATCTTCCTTTGGATAGTGGTACAATTTGTCCTTTTAAGAACAGAAGGGTGATGATTCATCTTTGGATGCCTAACTGTTTTGCCCAGGATAAGGCAGACATACTCACAATTCAAAGTCAGAATTGTATAATAATCAAAATAGCCTTTCTACAATTACTGTGAGCCAATTTAAGAAGAGAAATTTAACAAACTACAGCCAACGATGTGACTTTGCTTCCTAACAAAGAAAGCAGAGGACCTTTACTCCCAGCTTGAGATCACATGGGAACAACCATCATTGTAGGCAAAGACATATAGGGAGAGTTAAAGTCTTAATATTTGAGCTTGTTTTATAAGTATGAAGATTAATGTGTGCCATTCTGTTATGGATGTGTTATAGGAAAGGGGTCCCAATCCAGGCCCCAAGAGAGGATTCCTGGATCCCGCGCAAGAATTCAGAAGAGGCCGCAGTGAAAGTGAAAGCAAGTGTATTAAGACAGTAAAGGAATCAAGGAATGGCTACTCTATAGACCCAGCAGCCCTGATGGCTGCTGGTTGCCCATTTTTATGGTTATTTCTTGATTATATGATGAACATGGGGTGGATTATTCACGCCTTCCCTTTTTAGACCACCTAGGGTAACTTCCTGAGGTTGTCAGCCATCTTGTCCTGTGACTTAAAATCCTTTAACCAACTGGCAATGCGGCCCAGTAGGTTTCAGCTTCATTTTACCCAGCCCCTGTTTAAGATGGAGTTGCTCTGGTTCACAGGCCTCTGACAGATGGAGTCAGAAAAAAATCAAAAGAAGAACTGAGTACAACTCCAACATACCTCCTTAAGAGAAGGGTTCAGAAAATAGTAGAAAAAAAATCATCTGAAACAGTTTTGCTTTTGGGAGCAATGGCATATAGGCCGCTAATCTAGCTGGTATTTAGTAGGTAAGGGGAATAAGGGCAAAAATCTAGACTTCTGGAGCTGCAATCAATAAGGCATGTCTTTCAGATATAAAATAAACAAGGTCTTAATCAATGTATACTTACAATGATTTGCTGATACAAAGGTACAAAAATAGCCCTACAAATGGCGATACAGGAACTGATTTATAGTACACAGAAAGGAGGACACACTGAGCAATGTTGTGAGTAAAGACAAACACACCATGTGCTGAAGAGATAAACTCTGCTGCACTGTCAGAGATTAAGATTACACTCTGTTTAGAAAATGTAGCAAAAAAGGGTTTATTCCCTTTGGAGAATTCCAGGTACATTGCAGAACACTTATTAGAAAGAGTATCAAAGACATATTTGAATGAAGTGCCTTATCTTGAAATGGAATTATTTCCTACCTTTAGTGGAAATGGCTGTCATTGAGAACTCAGGGGCTGGGAGCACTGAAAACAGATTGGCAGGGTAGAATTATCAAATACATTTACCCACATTAGAATTAATATTAATGATAATCAACACATTGATGATTTATTCTATGTGTGGTCTATATTATATGGCTTGTTTAATTTCTTTCACCTATGAGGAGAAGCTGTATGTTCTCCTAATGTATTAGACCAAGTGTATGAATAAATTGAGTAATTTTTTAGACAGATTAGTTATCTTTCCTAGGATTATAAACTAGAAAGTATCATAATGAGGATTTGAAGCAAGATAGCATGATTCATAACCCATATGATTAGGAAATAATTATTACTAACTTTGGGGATATGTTATTTGATACTAAGAGACTCAACCAATCCCTCTAGGCATGGAGGTAAAGTAAAATCTTTTTTTCACATAAAACCTTATGTGAAAAAAACCAAATTTTGTTTTGCTTTATATGTTTATATTTATTTGTTTATTTAATTCATTTAATTCATCTATTTAATTCATTCTTTTATTTATTTAATTCATTTAATTCATTAATTTCAAGTGTCAGAATTTATTTAATTCATTTATTTAATTCATTTAATTATGAATTTAATTCATATGAATTCATAATTCATAATGGCGCCTCATTCTGTTTCCTAGTCTGCAGTGCAGTGGTGCAATCTCGGCTCACTGCAACCTCTGCCTCCCGGTTTCAAGTGATTCTCCTGCCTCAGCCTCCCAAGTAGCTAGGATTACAGGGACGTGGTGTCACGCCCAGCCGATTTTTGTATTTTTAGTAGAGATGGAATTTCACCATGTTGCCCAGGCTAGTCTTGAACTCCCAACCTCAGGTAATCCCCCTGCTTCGGTCTCCCAACATTCTAGGATTACAGGCATGAGCCACAGCGCCTTGCCTGTTTTGCTTTTTAAATAAACCTACTCTACATATAATTTTACATGTATAATCTACCCCAAAGATGTTACAATACTGTTCATAATTCAAGAAGATTTACATACATTTATGTAACATTTAGGTTAATTAAAACATGACCACTACGCTATGTCTATGGATAATTACAGAAAGTTGGTAAGTTAAATTTCCTGCATTTAACCTAGATTATAAATTTTAGAACAAAAAATATGTTTCAACACCCATTTGAATAACAGTAACTTCCTTTTACAAAGACCATGCTAGGTATAACCACCCATAGATAAAACTGTATAATATTTCATCATCACAGGTTCACTTTCTTGCTTTCTCCAGGAAACAAATGGGAAAGATATTACATTTCAGAATAATGAGCTATAGCTAAAACTCTTTATTCTGGGTGTCATTAGGCTAAGTGATGCATCCATAATCTCCAACTTTGTCCTATATATTTACAACAAAATGTAATGATTAAAATAATGCTTTCACAAACCAATGCATTCTCAAAATCACATTTGTCATTTTTTTCTTCAAATGGTGTCTTACTAAAACATCTTTATGACTTATGACCTGTGCTTTAATTACAGTTAAATCCAGACTGCGTCAAATTACTTGATCCTGAAAACGTTATTTTCACATGTATATGGCTTACCAAAATGCCATGACTCTCTTCTCTTTGTTTTTACTCATCTCTCTCCTTGCCCCTAGGCTCAGTGTTTTCAGCAAGTATCATGCTTGTTTGAAAAGGCCTTGTTTTAATTCTAGTGTTATTATTTTGCCATCTCATGTACTCCTTAAATTACTTAATAAACTGTGACTCCCCATACATGTACCTTGTTTCTAAGTTCTCATTGTAGATTACATAAATGTTTTATGAGATCTAACCCTGATATGGCTAACAGTGATTTCTAATATAGTATCTACAAGATATCTCCAAGCATCTCAAGTGTAGATAGTATAGAAAAATGTAATGAACCAAAATCTACACTTAAAATAGAGAAAAACTGGAACAACATGCAGTGCTTACCAAACAATATCTCTTAAGATACTCTTAAGAATACGGAGAGTTCAGTGTCTATACCTGTCACTCCTGTGGGGGTATGGTAAATTCAATGGTAATTGAACTGGCCTAAGTATAATCGCCAATTGGGCACAACTAAGAGATTGCCTCTTTTATCTACTTAATTTGACATAATTATCCAATATTCAATGCATCAGCCTCTCTCCGTTGATAGTCATAAATTTTCTATATACTGGGATTTTTAATTGGTTGATCTTTATTCATTATCTTTAACATGACATTTTACTCTAAGCTAAAAGATACGGTATTATAGTACATTAAGGTAGCTTTTAGGTCAAATACATTAATTCAAGCTTCTTTTCACATTTATAATATATTTTAGTCCTTTTATTTTCCAGGATATTTTAGAGTATAGACAGAATGAGATATACATTCTTAAACATGTTTAGTTACGTGTATTACTATTTATACTTTTCTTTGAATAGTATTAAACATTGCTTTAAACTTCATCAAATATAAAAATATTTTTCTGAAGGTTTAATTGATATTTAGTGAGACAGCATTTGCTTATTCAAAAAATTGCTATTCAATCTATGCTTTGAAAAAATGCAATGTCCATTTCAACCTATATCTGGAATAGTTTAAATGCGATATGATAATTAGTTGATTTTAGTTATACAGCTAATTGCTCACTAAGCCACATTATATAAGCCATTCTGTGTCTTTTTAACATGGTAGCTTTTAAAAAATTATTCATTATGATTGTACTGTGCAGTATTTCTTCTCGTCTATTAGTCAAAAATTTGCTAATATATTACTCAATAGATTAATGTATTCTAATAAAATAATTGATTGTATATATTTAAATATATTCACATGGAATCCCTTATCATTTTGCAATTTCTATGTCAGTAAACAGGAAGCTTTTCCCATTAAAGAATTTTCTGAAGAGATCTAGCAGACTTTATATAATTTTTAAACAAATATTCTAATACATATCAAATTACACTATTTTTCTGTAGTTTAAATCACTTTTGGTTTTTTTTACTTATATATTTTGCTATACTGATTTTCCTGATGCTTCCTTTTTTTTTTTTTTTTTTTTTTTTTAATGAAGTGATCAGTCAGGTGTAACCACAACAGGGGACACAGAAGAGTTACTGGAAAACAAAACATATTATATTCACATGTTCGGGAGAGATAGAGTGACAGCATGCAACTCAGGGGAACATGTGAGAGGAGCACCAATGGCACAGGCTCTACTAAGCAGTGTTACTGAAATACCAGAGGTTTGGTCTAGGTCCTGTTGCTTGCCACACAGAAAGTCAATCACGGAGTCAACAAATATTACCAGGGAAGAAGGCATTACTTTGGTGCTGCAGCTGAGGAAATGGGAGATCAGTTTCAAATTCATCTCCTCAACTGACTAAAATTAGAAGTTTATTTAGCAGGGAAGAAGTGTAACCGTGTGAGGTATAATGGGAATTAGAGAGGGGTAAAGAAGAGGAGTTAGTCAACAGGAAGTAGGTGGACAGTTAGGCAATCATGATGGGTGAGGGGGTCTGGCTTTTTGACGTCCAGATGCTGTCATCTGATGAGTTTCAGTTCCTTGATACTATCTGGGAGTCCTATCGGTTGGTTTCCTGAGAAAGGGACTCCGGTAATACAAATGTAACTTTCTCAAGTTTTAAGACTGGGAGGATCAATTTCTATGTTCATTCAAGAGAAACCATAGACATCAGTTCTATCGGACAATTGGGCTAGTTTCACAGGTGTGGAGTTAAAAAAGCATAAGGACCCAGGGGCAAGTGGCTTTATTGGGGGTCAGGGTGGTGAATACAAGCAAAAGGTGCAAGACAATTTCCTTGATACATTTGAATGTCACTAGGCCACAGCCATGTGAGGGCAAGAAACGGAGCTTGTAGCAGGGACCAGTATTATCATGATACCTGGGGTGTTCACAGCCTGTTTGTGTTAATTTTGAGACAGGAAAATACAGAGGTTTAAAATTACAATCATCTGTAAATTTTTTTTCTTAAGTGATTCAAAAAGCAAGAAATTTTGTTTTTTTGTTTTGTTTTGTGCAAAGCATGTAATAATTAAAAGCTTTTTCCTTCCTTTATTTATAAAAGTCAATACATAGTAGTCACATTTTTAAATTTCTGTGTCCTTTTAAGTTCTTAATGAAGTATAACATCTGTAGAAAACTGTGCCCATATCATAAACTTCAGTGGATTCTATAGTCAGAAGACACCTGTTTAATTAGAGTCAGATCAAACATAGTATAATGCCATCATCCCAGAACATTCTCATTTCAGTCACTAGTTAACTACTCACTTAACGTCTAAAACCAAAGGTTAGTGTTACACTTTTTTTTTTGTATTTAATATAAATGAAACTATGCATTGTGCACATAGTGGATAATTTATTCTCATTGTGTGACTATTCCTCAATTAACTTATGTCTTCTCCTGTAGGTGGGCATTTGGGTAGTTTTAGTTTTAGTTCATAAATAATGCTGCTCTGAATATTCTCCTGCATGTCTTTTATTGAAAATATTGATGCACTACCGTTCGGTTTAGGTATGTACATAGGCACGGAATTGCTTTTTGAAAATGAGTTTGTTCGCCTTTTGCGGATACTGCAGACAGCTTTCTGAATCAACCTTCCGCTTAAGTTTTGAGGTACATGATTTTATTTGATATTTATAAGAAATCTAAAAACTCAGCTTTTATCTTCTTAAACATTCGGAGATATATATTTTACTTTTATAATATTTTTATTTATATTATTTAAATTTCATTATTAATTACCACTTTATAATATTGTGGTAAGAAAACGTGACTTAAAATTCTACATGTTTTCAAAGTTGGTTGTAACTTATTTTAAAATGTCCAAAATATGTTAGAAACGTAAGAAACAGCTACATTGAAGTGATAAGTACAGAGAATAATCAGTCTACAGTTAAATAAATCCCTTACACCACTTTTTTCTAATACCTTTTCATTGTCTTCCAGTTTTTTGTTTTCTCCTACTATTGTGTTCCCTGTTGACTTCTCTTTGAACTTTTTTTTTTCTTTTCCTTTTCATTTTCTTTTTTTTTCTTTTTTTTTGACGGAGTCTCGTTCTGTCGCCCTGGCTGGAGCGCAGTGGCGAGATCTCGGCTCACTGCAAGCTCCGTCTCCCGGGTTCACGCCGTTCTCCTGCCTCAGCCTCCTTGTAGCTGGGACAACAGGCGCCCACTACCACGCCCAGCTAATTTTTTTTGTATTTTTAGTAGAGACGGGTTTTCACCGTGTTAGCCAGGATGGTCTCGATCTCCTGACCTCATGATCCATCCACCTCGGCCTCCCAAAAGTGCCGGGATTACAGGCTTGAGCCACTGCACCCGGCCAACTTCTCTTTGTACTTTTAATATTTTTTTTTCCTTTTCATTCATGTCATATAACATTCAATGGTTTCAGATTAATTATATCTCTATTTTAGACTGGAATATTTGTCAATATCAATTTACATTTCTTCTATTCTTTATCACTTTTAAGAAATATTCTACCTTGTATATAACTCTTTATCTCTTTGTCAAAAATTTGCATAATTTGATTGTAATTGTCTCTATATTGGAAGATCTTTTGTCTTTTAATTTAAAATATTAGACTTTGTGTTTTGTTTCAGGAATTTAATGAAAAATGTTTATTGGTGTAACATTTATAACTATGTTAATGTTCCCTTTTGTCTTAGAGCCTCTATTGTGGCTGTATGTTTATATTTTATTTTACTTTCTTAGCAGTTCTTTTTTAATCTCACTCAAATCTATTTTTTGACTTTTATGTTTATTTTAGCCTGTTTTTTCCATGTGATCTTTTTTCTGTTTCATAGATATTACATATTTTTATATGATTATGAACAGCAAAATATTTCTTAAAATGTCTTCTAGATTATTGATTCTTTTATCTGACACATATGCACTAAGCTCTCACTATGTTCTAAAAACTGTTCTTGTTCTTGAGAATAGATCAGCTATTGAGACTAGCAAATATCCCAGTACTTGAGAAGTATAAATCCTGGCAGTGACAGCTGGTGTGAGGCGGAGGGGACAATCAATAAACAATGTAGAAAATAAAAGAGAACTAACATAGTAGATTAAGAAATTGGTGTTTGAACAAAATCGAACAGATCAAGAAATTTTCAGAGCGCATTGGGGTAGCTGATGTCCCACAGTAGTCAGGTAAGGCCTCTGTTAGAAAGTAAAATTGAAGGAGTAAGCCAATCCTGTGGGGGAAGTCATATCCAGACAAAATAATTATCATGTTCAAAAGCTCTGAATCAGGGCTTGTATAAAAACACATATCCTTATCTGTGACAGAATGTTATTTCCACCTAAGTTTTCATCTTAATACTGTCAAAGCATCATTTTTAAGTCTAATACAGTCCTTGCTCCAATTATCACAAATGAAGGTAGAAATACATTTTTCCTCCTTTGGATGAACTTAATCTCAGTAACTCATCAGGAATTTTTAAGATATATGATGACCTGCTATTTGTTAAAATAAAACATAAAGAGCCGGTTAAAATAATTTGAAGTTGATTTTTAAATTATTAACGTAGAACCACTTTGTATGCTTCCAATTAATTTAGAAGTTGCCACTCAAAGGAAGGAGCATTTAAGCAGCATTTGATCTTCAGAAATAAGAAATGCTTTGCTAAGTCATCATAAGCTTTTTAAATCACTCTCCTTTGAAAAGAAAAGAATATGTTCCTTTGTGTAATCCAACTTAAACCCTAAAGTTTTGCATTTTGTTCAAAGGAAGTTTGTTCAATTTTCTTCGCAAAATAAATATCTCTAGATACACAGTAATTTGACAGTAGACTAGAGTTTGACCGTATTTCACAGAAAATTAAAAATTTGCTGTAGTATTTAATTTTCTGTAAGAATGATTAGAGCTTTGATGTTCAAAGGACAGGTCTAACAATATTAAAGCAGTATCAAAATGCATATAAAATTCTTTAGGTTAAATAAATAAATATTAGCAACTTTAAGTAAATGTTCACAACTTAAAATTCTATGAATGTATGTTTGTGTAATCATTGGCATAATTAATTGGTATAAAGAAGCCTGATTCAAACTTTCAGTGCTGAATTTCTGTGGAAATATTACCCTTAGAACATTTAATAAAAATGCCCACATATGTCACTTACAAAAGGGCAAGAAGAAAAAATGATTGTAAATGCCTCAAGTATTGTCTGAGAAAAGTATTTTTACTAAGCTACCCTAAATAGGAAACTTTTTCTATTGTATACTTGATTCTTTAGTGGGTGAAAATCAATTGTAACTTTAATACCTCACAAACAGTACCTCTATTTATCTTTCATACACTTTAATCTGTCTTTACCACCTTTCTAGCAATGGAAGATCCCACACATTGCACTAATAAGTAAACAAATAGAGTTTTCCGTCAAGGTTCTCATTTCATTTTAGAATACAACACATTTTTTATTCGACATTTTATTTTTTTTTTCCCAGCCCAAACATGTTATCTACTATTTTCTTCTGTATTTTAAATATGTCTTTTCTGAATTTACCACTATTTCTCCAACATATTCACAATAAAAACTTGTGAATTTATTTTTCGAATTCATGCTAAGGTATCAAAGGGAATGAGCTAAAGTTACCACCTCAAGAACCCCTCAGTCCTTTGATGTAATGCCTCTCCTCATAGTGTTTGACAGACAAGATTTCCACTTTTATGTTTCTCCACTAGAAACAGTGGGAATGTTAGAAAAACTTAGAAAGGAAGTTGATTTCATTGAAAAATTATTTAACATTTGAAAGTATTGGCTGACTTACCCTAATATTTGAGTTCATTTCTCTTTCGAAAACAAAAAGCTTTTTATTCCTTTTGGTAATCCAACCTCAAGTCTAAAAAATCTACATTCAGTTCTACATTGGCTTATTATATTTTTGGCAAAACAAGTTTTCCCAGTATCATAAAATGTATCTATTTGACTGAAAAATAAAACTGTTCTTAATTAATTACAGTAATTTCCCAAATAAATCATATGTAAATAGCTATTTTGTAACACTGACAATAAAAAAGAATATCATATACCTTTAAGGCAGGACAAATCTTTATCATCCTTCAATTGATATATTTGGGTAAGCTCATATTTTGCCAACAATCAGCGACTTCGAAGGAAATTGCTATAGGGCAATTTAGAACAATTTTTTAGTCCATTTTAAGAACAAAACAAAATTAGAAAAGACAAAAAAATTTTTTAAAATTGTTAATTTTTCTCATATGCTTAAGCTCTCAAATGGAATCTATATTTTAAAAAGTAGATGATGACTGATTTCAAGTGCTATGGGAAAAATGGCACACAGAGTATCGCAAAATCTATTTCCAACTGGAAAGAAGATTCTTGAAGATGTAAAATATAAACAGTGTTGACATAAACAACCTGGTTTAATAGTAGCCAATAGCTGAGATATATCGTTTAAAGTGGAACAATTTTTTAACAGATAATTTTCTGTTCATAAAACTAACTGCCCATACACACAAACGAAAGAATGCTCCCATTCTTTACCCATGCTTTCAAACATAATTTAGCTTTCCACAGGAGTGTGAAACTGTCCATGTTATGACAACTGTGTTTTAAAGATTTAAAAAATAAATTGTCACTTGGATGTTTCTTAAAAAAAAGTACATGACTCAAGACATGTCAAGTCTGCCTGATTTTATCCACTCTCTTTGATGGATACTTGTGTATGAGACAAGTCTGGATTCTAGTGGTTCAATCGCTGTTTGCTTACTGTCCCTATTTTATTATTTTTAGTAGGACAAAATGCTTGCTATATTTTTCTCTTCCACATTAAAGGATATACAGAAGCATTTTACACAAGTAATATAGAGGTAAAAAAAGGTGATTTAGTAACAATAGGACCACGTATATATATCCTTTATACTTCTAATCTTTAATATTCTTAAAGAGAATACTGCTTTAAAATTTTTAAATTCAGTGATCTTATTTGGTCTATGTTATGTCTACTCAAAACTTTGGTGTTATAAGCTAATTAATATAGTAACATGACAAAACACATCAGACAATTAGTTAATGAAGCTAAATATTTAATGAGAAATTTTGTTGACAAAGAGAAAGATCAAATGTAGGTTCAGTTGCTACTTAGAAATAAAATATGAGACATCTCTTCATCCTCTCATAAAAATTATTTCTATACTTGTTTATCACTTATGAATTTATTAGTTTATCTGTACAAAGAATTGGTTTCAAACTGTTTTAAAAATCTGTCATTTTTCTTGCTAGAAAAACTCTGATGTGCAACTCTATGAAAGGTGGATAATGCTAGGACTCCACTTGTTGTATAAAGCAGCCCCCTACTGTGTTGCTAGATGTTATGCACCAGCTTTAAGACAAATGGCTCAATATCACATAGCTGGTTTAAGAAATAGGCTCTCCCAGGAAAATGGAAACTTACATAGAAAACAAGCCTGCATAAAAGTAAATGAGGCCAAATCAAAACCACAATGAGACTCCATTTCATGCCTATAAGAATGGCTATTATAAAACAAGCCAAAACAATTTCTAAAAGAACTAAACATAGAACTGCCTTTCAATCCAGCAATCCCAACAAGTATTGGTGAGGATGTGCAGAAATTGGAGCCATTGCCCATTGGCAGCAGCAATGTAAAACGATGTAACTGCTAAGAAAAACAGAATGGCAGTTCTTCAATATACTAAACGAAGAATTACCATATGATCCCACCATTCCACTTTGGAGAATATACCCTATAGAATTAGAATTGAAAGCACAGATTTGAATAGATATCTGTACATCCATCTTCAAAGAAGCATTATTCACAATATCCCAAAGGCGGAAGCAACCCGAATGCCCATCGACACAGGAATAAATAGGCAAAACGTGACGTAAATGTACAATGATGTATTATTCAGCTTAAAAGGGAGATTATTCTGCAAAATGCCACAACACGGATAAACCTTGAAGACATTATGCTGTGTGAAATCAGTCAGTCACAAAAGGACAACTGTTATCTAATTCCACTTACATGAAGTACCGCTAGATACAGGAGGCAGATGAGCAAGGGCCCCAGAGAATGTCTGATCCACTCCACAAGTGTTTTCATCAGATGCTCTTGTACACATGAGGAAACCTGTGCAGGATCTTGTCTGCACGTGGCGGCAACAGACTGGGGCCCGCTTGCACACTGGGAGAACTGGTGTGGGGCCATGGAAAGCTGGTGCCTTGTGCAGTGAGGAGGAGCCTGGACTCCAGCTCATGTGTGGTGACCTGGTATTCAATCTGTGAGGTGGGAGTCTATTGGCAGGACCCCTTTTCTTTGCTGAAAGATTTATTTCAGTAAATTCTGCTCTCCTCACCTTTCAACATGTCTGTGTGCCTAATTTTTTCCTGGTCGTGGAACAAGAGCCAGCGTTTTAGCTGAGTTCAGGAGCAAAAATCCTGCATCAGTACCAACAGTAGTCAAATTCATAGAGACAGAAAGTAGAAAAAGAGAGACAGTAGACAGAGGCTGGGGTGAAGGGGACTGGTGCATTATTTAATGGGTATGGACTTGCAATTTGGGAAGATGCAAAAGTTCCATAGATGGATGATAGTGATGATTGCACAACAATATGAATATACTTAATGTCACTGAACTGTTTGCACTTAAAATGGTTAAATTGATTTGTTATGTTTTACGTATATTTTATTATGATAGCAAAAGAAAGGAAGGCATGGGTTTTCCTTCTCTCTTTGCCTCAAAGGGAGATGTATGGCAAAGCCAAGGTGCTGCGGGGCTCCTATGGTCTGTCTGGTTTTCCTTGGAAAGACTCACCCCAGGTCTTTCTTTTCATGTATAGGTTCAAACTTGAGAGCTTGTCAATTTGGAATATGCAGAGTGCTTGATGCCAAGAAGTATCAATTTGGGATGCCACCTGCCTGTAGACATTATGTGGGCAAACCAGATTCCCAGCATCCAGAGATAGCTTGAGGCCCATTGGATTTTGTAGTTGCTTTTGTCAGGAAATAAAGCCACATTTCTCATGGGGAAAGCTAAGAAACTTCCTCGTGATAGATGAGGAGGAGGCCCCTGGTCTCAGTGAACTCCTTCTCTGGTTCTCCCGGGGTGAGCTCCTGAGTTTCTGCTGCCTCTTGTACTGCATGACAATCCTGCCTACTGTCCTTTATAATGACAGGGAATTTTTTCATAGGAAAACATGGTATGTGGGCTAACAAAATTTCATTTTAAAATTATGACATTTTGCCCAAATAACACATGAAGACACTAATCAACTCAATCCTCTTCCCATTCCTATTTTACCATTCCTTCTGTTTTCTCTTGATTTCTATGACAATGAAGACTTTAAATTTCCTTTAATCTTTGTGATTGCTCCTCCTGGTCAATTCTGTCTTCTGACCAGGCCCTAAAATGTATTTTGCAGTCATCCATCCTCATATTTTTCTCTTATACATGATACAATTATATTAATGGTTGTAGGTATTTTAAAAATTATAAAGATATGCTTATTTGCAATGATGATTTAATAAGCTTATTTTCTCTTTCTCCAGAAATACCCATCAAATAATATTCAATAAGAAAGTGATACAAACCTACAAAAGGAAGGGCACAGGACTGAAAGAAGAATGAACAAGAAAAAAAAAAAAAGGCTGGGCTCAGTGGCTCACACCTGTAACCCCAGCATTTTTGGGAGGCCGAGGCGAGCAAATCACGAGGTGAGGAGATTGAGACCATCCTGGCCAACATGGTGAAACCTCGTCTCTACTGAAAACACAAAAATTAACTGGGCGTGGTGCCGCGCGCCTATGTCCCAGCTACTCTGGAGGCTGAGGCAGGAGAATCGCTAGAACCTGGGAGGCAGAGGTTGCAGTGAGCCAAGATCGCATCACTGCACTCCAGCCTGGCAACAGAGCGAGACTCCATCTCAAAAAAAAAAATAATAATCCTGGCACAAAACTGATAAAAATGCACTGTCTAAATAAGTAGAGCAAAAGGAGCAGAAAATGTTTCCTCTTAGAAGACGCCTTGAAGACTTTATATTTGAGAACTAAATATAACAATTTTTGTTAAGTTATATATGATAATATTGAGATTTTAAAATACAGTGATAGAAAAACTAGAACACTTACAAAGGATAGAACAGCCAGCTTCTCATCAGAAATATGAAAGTTATAAGGCAAATAGTTTTCACAGTATGGTTCTAGAACCAGCAATATTAGCATCACTTTGAAAATGATTAAAAATTCAAATTCTCCAGACCTACCCAGATCCACTGATTTGGAAACTATGCCAGTAATTTGGTTTTTATAATTTATTTTTTTAATTTGTATTTTTTTTTTTTTTAATTTTTGTAGAGATGAGGTCTTGCTGAGTTGTCCAGGCTGGTCTTGAACTTCTGGCCTCAAGCGATCCTCCTACCTTGGTCTCCCAAAAGCAGCAATCTATGTTTTAACAGGCTCTCCCTGTGATTCTCATGTGTATTTATGTTTGAGAACCACAGCTCCAAGACAATGCGGTCCTTACCTACCTGCTAGAGCTGGGGATGTTTACTAATGGATTGATATATTTCCTAAGATTTCAGCTCTGCTTTAATACAAATATGAAAAGAAATATGATTTTTATTTTAAGATGAGTCAGATAGTGTTATCTAGGGAGGGATTAAACTGAAAGTTTACTGTATCCGGACTGGGCACGGTGACTCATGCCTGTAATCCTGGTACTTTGGGAGGCTGAGGCAGGCCGATCACTTCAGGTTGAGAGCTTGAGACCAGCCTGGCCAACATAGTGAGACCCCTTCTCTACTACAAAAAATATAAAAATTAGCTGGGAATGGTGGACACCTGTAATACCGGATACTTGAGAGGCTGAGGCAGGAGAATCACTTGAAGCCAGGAGGTGGAGGTTGCCGTGAGCTGAGATGGCACCACTACACTCCAGCCTGGGCAACAAAGTGAGACTCTGTCTCTAAATAAGTAAATAAATAAATAAGTGTACCGAACCTGAAATTTTTGTGATCCAGGTAAAACGTGCTAAATATCTAATATAGGGAAGTAATTGGGAGCTCTGTACTTTTTGCTCAAATTTTCTGCTAACATAAACTGCTCTAACAAATTACTTTTGAAAATGTACTATATTTTAATCTGCTGTGGGATGCCTTTAACAACACGAATGGATATTTAGTAAGAAAATGCCATTTTAATCATTTATTGGTTTTTTGCAAAATATATATGTAATAGAGATTTATATCCTAAAATATATCCTTTTGCTTTAGAATGATGGCAGAGCTATATAACTTTGCCAAATCTGCGTGGATTATATTTGAATCACTAATTGCTAATACTAAATTATCTCACTAGACCTTTTAACACTGTATTTGTTCTTTGTTTTTGTTTTTGTCTTTTTTTGCATATTGCTTTTATTTTGCAGAAAATGTTTTCTGATTGTCTTCGGCTATTTTGCCAGAAGAAAAATATAACTGTTGTAAGTTAAACGATACAAGATACAATTACATGTGCTCAAAATAAACTCATTTTAACGGATAGAATGGTGAAATTTCCATTTCAACTAAAATCTGTTGTTCTTTACAACTGATCGATTATATCCTTAACAGCTCAATTACTATCTGAAAAGTACCCTAAAGCTATAAGAAATAGAATTAAAAGTGTGCTTTTCATGTCACTAAAGTAAGATCAGTGGAGTTTATAAATGTCAATGTGTACAAGTCATCTGTATGCTATTATTAGAAACAAAAAGTAAATTTCTGGACCCTAGCAAATACATGTTTATAATGAATTAATAATAACAAATTAGGCCAACTGAATTTTCCTTACAAACTCAAATTCATCTGTAGTATATAAACACAGCTATTATTGACAATGGGAAATGAGTGAGTTATTGTTTTTTTTTTTTTTTCCAGAAAAGCAGAACATGTATTCTTCATACTTTAAAATGATGTTAATACGTTTTTTTTCCCCTTGACCTGTAAGATTCATTTTGTACTTAGTAGATCAAATCAACACTGATTGCCACACACACAAAAAGTCAGTGCATCTTTTTAAAAAAGCCTTTACTTTCAGACAGGATAATGACAGGGATGTCCATGAGTTCATAAGGTGGGCTCGTGCCAGTGCATGATATTGACTGTCAGGACTATCAGTGGTTGTGAAAGGATCTTTAGATAGTGGGCGTTCTGAGAAGGAAGGACCTGAGACTGGATAAAAGGGGCCCCGTATTCAGTGGACCTTGAGAATAAAAATGGAATCCCATCCAATTAGACAGGCCTGCTCTCTGAAACCCTGGTGTGATGGTACCCTACTTGCAGACCAGCGGTTGAGGAACCGATGATCTGTTGAGACTCATGAGTAGCATGCTAATCTGTGCAGACATCCCAAGATTGGACCAATTGTCATGGGAGTGGAGCATGGATAACAAGCAAATGACTTGTCAGAACAGGTTGGAGAGTTGGGGTAGGAAGGGGAACAGTGTTTCCTCAGAACAGAGTGTCCTTTATAGTCACGTGCCATGTGGGAAGGAAAGTAAGAGAGGACTTCCACATCGAGGATGGAGGTTGGCAGGCAGACAGAAGGTACTGGTTCTAGGAATAAGCCATTTTCATTAAGAATACCCAGATTGCTGTTTGTCTCCAGGTTTTTCCATCATATCATTGTGAATACTGCTTTGCTCTGCAGAAAGAAAAGCCTTTGCAAATGGATTGTATCTAACTTTGGGAGCTGGAACCTCCTCGTTATGTTAAGGCATCACAGATGTATATTGGGTTTGGAGAATGAAGTAGCAGGTGATCATCCCCTCTGGAAATGTTCCTTTGGGAATTTGAAGTTCATATTTATGCAAGGAGTTCAACATGATCTGGTGCCCTCTGTTGAGTTAATTGGTGGGTTTGACTTTGATGAAGGAGACTAATGCCGTTTGATGTCTGGAGAGTCGGAGTGGATGTAGATAGAGCTAGGGCTGGCAGTTTGTGCTTACCCCAGGACGCTGACTCTCTTTCCATACACTTCCAGGGGTGGCTAGCCTAGATCACAAAGTGCAGGAGGAAAGAATATATGGTGGTGTTGTCCAGGCCAGACAGATTCAACTTCAGCTCTGGAAAAACTCTTCTGTCCTTCTTGGTGACATCATCTGGAAATGCAAGCACATGTAGCTCCTGGGCCAGTGCATGGGGCTACCCTCCTCATGGCTGGCCTTCAACTTGCTCTCCACAGAGGTCAGCCTTTGTTCACTGGGTACTGCAGGCCCTTTCTAAGCCCCATGCACAAAGGGAGCTCCTCTTCTTGCCTACCTGTCACCACAGTCCTCTAACTCCAATTCCCTACCCAAGAACCATTATCAACTCCTTTCAATGGCCACTCTTCCAAGATGAGGAATTTCAAAGGCCCACAGGACCCAGACATAGACCTGAGATGGGAATAAATGTGGAGATTTGTAGGGAGGGGGTAAGGACAGAGGAGTGATAGTAAAGGTTATTTCACCTGAATGCCTACAAGGCACCACTAAAGTCCTTCTTTGTGGCACTGCATTTGTTTTGAACCATTAAAAATTAGGCAATTGACCAGCACATAAATATTTATACAAATTACAAATACAGCTATTGATTTCTTGGAAGACATTTTTTAATCCAAAGAAGCACTTCAAATGCCTCAGAACATAAGTTATACATACATCAGGATTATTATATCATGTAATTTTCTATAATATTTTGTTAGATTGTTATGCTGTTTTTAAGTGTCTTGGCCACAGATAATTCAAGGTTGATATATATTTGGAAGGGTTCTTTAAAGGTTTCTTATGAGAGCTGCAATTTTTGACAATTTAGAAGTTATAGACACTTTTGGATGGTAACTTAGTAAAGTACCATATGCTGTGAACACGACTTTTTTGTGTTTTCCAAGCAACACTGGGTATGTCTGTGAACCTGACCTGCACAAAGTAGTTATTTAGGTTCTTTAAGCCACCTGCCAAACTGGTGTAGTAGCTTTTGATATGGGCAGATGGCCACTTCAAAACAAATCAAAATACAATATTTGGTCTCTAAACTTATCTGAATTCAAATCTTTGAATATGAATGCTAGCTCAGATTGAATTTCAGGTCCTGCTAATTGTTTTGATGTAGCTAGGCAGTTTGCATGAAACGTGTTTGATCAAACAGCTAACACAGGCTTCACTTCTTGGTAAATAGTTGTGCAATGTCCCTTCTGGTGCTTTGTTAAATGTGATAACAAAGTTAGAAGAGAAAAGTATTAATCTGCAGCTCCTACTGAGCATAAGATGGGCAAATATATATTAACAAGAAACACCAATGTAATTCAGAGTCTATGAATATATGGTTTATTGCTGAAATCTGGCAGAACTTTTAAATGTTTAATTTGCAAGTAGCATCTAAGAGAAATATGATGAAGAGAAAAACATATAAGTTCAATGGTTTATAACAGAGTGGCTGTGGCACAAGCTTCAAGCAAACAAAAGTAATTACATTGATTTAAGCGGTTCCTTCCCATTAATTCTCACACTTCATTGTCCTTGAACTTTTTCTCCCTGCTTCCCTTCCCTACTGTTTTCCCTCCTCTACCTCCTTCTTTCCCTTCTTATTACTCTACCCCTCTTTTTCCCTTTTATTTTTCCTAGTTTATCTCTTTAAAATGCAATAGTGGGTTAAATTGTTTAAGATCAACTAAATTGATTATAATTAAATAACTACATATGCTATTAACACAAGATGCTTTCCTGGGTCACTCAGAGCTAAAGAATGCAGATTTCATATATTAGATGGATCAATGTTTGTTGTAAATTATATCCATTATACTATAAGCATCATAATGAGAAAAATGCAAATAAAACTGCAGTCATTTTTCCCCCCTAAGATTAGAAAAATATGAAAAATTCGAAAACACACCCCAGACTGAGGGGGGAAAATAGACTAAAGGGGAAAAGGCATCATCATATTTAAATGGTACTCTTCCTATGGAGTTTATCACATGAGCATTTATCTTTTGACTCAACAATGTCACTTAATGCAGTCTTTCCCGGGGCCAAAGGTAAACTGATATTACTTTGGAATAATATAAGGCAAACATTTTTCAATGCGACAATATTTTTACTAGTGTAAAGCTGGAATCAACCAAGAAAATTCAGCAGTAGAATTCTGGTTGGGTAAATTGTAGAATCTTTGCACCATGTACTACTGCACTGTGTGTCTGTTAAAGGCACTTGGGAGAATCTTTGTGTAGTTGACTATATATTATATATTCTGAAGTATAAATTGTTAAGTAATAAAAGGAAATTGCAGGCTAGGCGTGGTGGCTCATGCCTGTAATCCTAGTACTTTGGGAGGCCAAGGCAGGAGGATCACCTGAGGTCAGGGGTTTGTGACCAGCCTGACCAACAAGGCAAAAATTTTATAACAAACCCCAGACTAAGGGGGAAAATAGACTAAAGGGAAAAAGGCATCATCATATTTAAATGGTACTATTCCTATGGAGTCTCCACTAAAAATACAAAAATTAACTGAGCACGTCAGTGGGTGCCTGTAATCCCAACCACTTGGAAGACTGAGGCAGGAGAATTGCTTGAACTTGAGAGGCAGAGGTTGCGGTAAGCCGAGGCCGAGATTGTGCCATTGCACCCCATCCTGGGGAACAAGAGCGAAACTCTGTCTCCAAAAAAAAAAGAAAGAAAAAGGAAGCTTAAAGCAAAGTTTATTTATTTAAGCACAGAAGCACAGTAATACACTCTCATATGAAGAGCAGGCTGACAGCGAAGTGAAATCAGCCCCTCTTTACATAGCTAAAGGTGCTCGTATTGGGTTTGTGGGGAGGAGTTGATATTTAGGCTGTGTCAGAGTGACAGGATGATGTCATTTGATTGACAGATTATGGTTATATAACTAAAATTAAATTGCACATGTTCTTAGCCATAATTCGTACAGAAAAGTCCACTCAGAGAGGGGATAAAATCACATATAAATTTTATTATAATGATGGTATGATGAGCTTGGAGTTAGCTTAAGGACATATTTCTATGTTACTGGGCATGTGCCACTTTAGGGAATTTCCACCTGTGCCCTAGTTTCTCCTTCTACAAGATGTGTTGGCCACAGACTTTACCACAAACTCCATCCATTAGGGTGAAGTTAGGGAGGTCTTGGGGCTGAACGTTGGTGGGCTAGGGGGTGTCTTAGTGATAGTCTTTCTGCTCTCCTCTTTCATTCCCTCCCAGCGGCTAACGTCTATTTAAGTACCTAACATTAGAAACACAGAACTGCAAATAATCTTACACCACATTCAGTCATTCTTTGATAGTAATAATATTGTTGTTGTGCATTTGAAGTGATTATAAATATGTTGCAAGGTAATTGAAATAGTCCAGGGCATCACTGTTTTTAATATCTAAAATGTTTCAATATTTTTAAAAGGTACAATTAAGAAAATTTAAAAAATAGCAAAACTGCATTTTTCCATTTAAAGTAGATATACTCCCAATTTAAAGTAGATATAACATATATATTAAGTGACTTTATTATTTTCCTCTTTAAAATTAGTATATCCTAGCTCTCTCCATTGAAAAAGTCTGGAGGCAGTAACAACATAATAGCAATGAACACTCCTTATAAACAAGATATTGGTGTCTAAGTACCATTAAGAAAAGAAATCTAGGGTGCCTAGAAGTGATTCTATGTAGAAGCAGGAAATTACCTAAGCTGCTTTGTAGTGCCTGAGATAAAAAGCTATAAACATGATGAGGGCTGATCAGATAGACATAGGTGCCAGCCTGAAGTATTTTAGGTCTAAGATGAGATTTTTTGAGCTTCAAAAAGAATGATTGGGGCTGGGCGTGGTGGTTCACACATGTAATCTCAACACTTTGGGAGACTGAGGTGGGCAGATCACGAGGTCAAGAGTTTGAGATCAGCCTGGCCAACATGTTGAACCCCATCTCTACTGAAAAAATGCAAAAATTCGCTAGGCGTGGTGGTGCACATCTGTAATCCCATCTACTTGGGAGACTGAGGCAGGAGAATCGCTTGAACCTGGGAGACAGAGATTGCACTGAGCTGAGATCATGTCACTGAACTCCAGCCTGGGTGATGGAGCGAGACTCCATCTCGGGAAAAAAAAAAAAAAAATGGCTAAAATTTATTATAAAATATTTGAATATCTGAAAAGTATTGCATTTATAAGGTATTACAAATTATGAAAAGAGAGCGAAACATTATTGAAAATGTTGATAAGATTGATGTTGACAAATAAAGTAAAATAATTTAGCATTTAATATATATTACTGATTCATGCTCTTTCTTATAGAAATCAAATAGCCATAGTGGAACAGGTAATGTTCTTCTTTATATAAGAATTCCAGAGAAGAAATTCATTAAATAAATCAGAAAAAAAAGAAAAAATAAATTTATAATTCCAAGCAAAAGGTTACCTAGGAAATGGTCACCAATGGATGGAAAGAACATAAAATATACAATCAATAAGAAATATTACAATAAAAAGAATGAGTTTTATACAACCCGAACTCATCAATCACTGATCAGTCTTAGCACTGGTAATGTAAAAGTATCATGTGACTCCTAGCATGATGCAATACAAACTGTTTCAACATTCCAATGACATATAGCTGTCAGAATAAAATGGAAGCTGAATTTACCTAAAATGTTAAATTTACAGTAAATACAGTGAGAAGAGAAGTTAAACATGCAACAAGAGCAAGCAGTCAGGTAAAACCAAAAAATAAACAATCTATAGAAAAAAGCAACTAATTTCTTCAACAAATGAAATGCATGGGGTCCAAAGTATGTTAAAAGAGGCTTAAATAAAACCTAACAGAATAACAACAACAACAAAAAATACACTGAGTAGAAGTTTTATAATCTTGATTCAAATTTTAATATTGTAAAAATATAATTTTAGACAATTGGAGAAATTTGACTAGAAATGTGGTTTGAAATAATTAGAGTTTTTATATGAGTGCAAAAATGGCATTGTGACATTATGCCTGGATTACTGTACAAAATTCAGGAAAATGAAATGTTATGTTTAGAAAGTATTACTGGTGAAACCAGATGATATACAATTTCATATTACACAATATAAATAGAGTTTTGTGTACTTTCTGTGTTTATCTTTCAACTTTTGATAAAAAGTTAAAACAGAATAATTTGGTATCATTTTATATACATATTGTATTCATTCTTATCATTTTTATTTATGCTTAGCCCTAGTACTAAGTATAAATTATTTTCCTGATATAATTTATATTAGAAAAATTCAATATTTATTTCTCAAATATATATTCACTTGATTCCCACCTTCTCTGTTTTTTGTCTTCTCTAGTCTCTCTGGGCCAAACGAGTAGGATTCAATTTGTTTTGCCATATCTAATCTATTACTCTTGTTCTTCAGATTGACTTAACAGATTTATAAAATGCAGATATTGTTATGTATGTTCCATGATTAGACATTTATAGGTGTATAATTTGATTCACTTCCATCCAATTCACTTCAGAAAACACTTACTTAGCATCTATATTTCAAAATTGCATGCAGACATGAGTTTCATAAAACCTATACTCAGCTACATCTTACCAAGTCTAGTACCCTTATCTTAGCCTTTTAATTAGACCTCAAGTGTTAGTTAAATCACAACTTCCTCATCTGATGGTCAAACTAGTCCCCATCTTATCAGTTTCCAATTTTCTGAACATACCAAGTTCTTCCAAGTATCCACACTTTAGAACATTCAAATTCTTTGCCTGGATTCTGCCCTTTCTTTCTCTTTCCTGTTTGAACACTGTTCATTATCCTTAAGATCTAAGTAAAATGACAGCTCTTATCCCTTTCTCAGCGTGAGTACCTCTCTTGATAGCATGTTTTTCTTCTTCTTTTTAGTAATTCTCTCAATAGCTCCCGATAGCAGCTGTACCAATCCCCTCGTAAGCACAGGCATTCCTCACTGTTAATATTCACATTCCCATGGCTTAACACGTTGCCTTGCATACTAATAGGTGCCCCCCAAATTTTGAATTATTTGAATAGAATATTAAAGTTTCAAAACTTTTACTGTATTTGATTTATTCAGACACAGCTTTCACTCAAACATAAAGTATTTAGTGATTTTGCATTGTTAGTTCATCTACATGAGTCATTTATCAACCTTAATATGTTTGAAATATTACTGTGTTTTGTGACTTAGTTCTGCTTTAAATTATTTTCTTCCTCTTCTGGATTATGTTTGTTTTCAATATCTGTTAATGTATTTCTACATTTTTTTATGGAAAGGCATAGTAGAAATGAAATAATACCGGATATCAAGAAATGTTTTTTCATTGTAGCTGAAAACTTGGACAAGACAATTAAGCATATACAAGCTATAAGTACCAATACCTTGAATTTAATGAAAACAGGTTATTTCTTCATTAACTTGTTTTCAAGATATTGATATTTATAGTACATATATTTTGTCTTTCCCAAGTATTCAGCTACAATGAAAAAATATTTATTGATACTCAATATTATTTATTTCTACTTCACCTTTCTACAAAGACATGTGGGAATACATTAACAGATACTGAAAAAGGTTATGGAAGCAATAACCTGTTTTCATTAAATCAAGATATTGATACTTCCAGCATTTTTTCACAAATATAACAAAAATCTATCCAATATGTTGAACCATATGAATTACTATTTATGTATGTAAACAATGGTCAAATATTATCATTTTCATAGAGTCCAGTCTGATGTCTAACTACACCTCTGTTTCTCACAATATTTTAGTATTCAGTAAGTTCAAACATCATCATCAATGTTGTCTTTTAAATATTAGAGAAATTTTGATATTTAATTAGTAAATTTAGAACACACATTATGAAATATTAACGTCACATGTATTATATTTGTGAAAACCCTAAAATAATTATAAGATACAAGATAGCAAATGAAATTCAGAAGAAACAGTTCAAACTGACAATAATGTTAAATAAAAAATTTCAAAGCAAATATTTATAAAATATGTCTTCTCCCTCTTGTTTTCTTTTTTTTTGAAATATTAGAGTTACACACATTTAAGAAACAGAGTCAGCTTATTTATCATAAACAATTGAAAATTAATAAGTAAAAATATCTCTCCCAATTTTTACTATCTTGCTATGGAGAAATTTAATCAAAACTAACTATATATATATATATATATATATATATATATATATATTTTTTTTTTTTTTTTTTTTTTTTTTTTGAGACGGAGTCTCGCTCTGTCGCCCAGGCTGGAGTGCAGTGGCAGGATCTCAGCTCACTGCAAGCTCCGCCTCCCTGGGTTCACGCCATTCTCCGGCCTCAGCCTCCCGAGTAGCTGGGACTACAGGCGCTGCCACCTCGCCCGGCTATTTTTTGTATTTCTTAGTAGAGACGGGGTTTCACCGTGTTAGCCAGGATGGTCTCGATCTCCTGACCTCGTGATCCGCCCATCTCGGCCTCCCAAAGTGCTGGGATTACAGGCTTGAGCCACCGCGCCCGGCCACTAACAATATTTTCAATGTGTAAATACTGTAATGAAATTGACCATGACTTTAATGTATTGAATGAGTATATAACTTAAAAATAAATTTTAAACTTTATTATATATATTTGCATTATAAGTCTATAGCTAAGATGTATGGAATGTTGATAGGAGTGATTATCATAATGGAAATTTGACTACCTAGTTTCTCATCCAACTATTTAATTTTCGAGACCTTTTTAGGATACCGAAGTTAAATCACTATTTAAAAAGGTATACCCAATGTAAATGAGGAGTTAATGGGTGCAGCACACCAACATGGCACATGTATACATATGTAACAAACCTGCACATTGTGCACATGTACCCTAGAACTTCAAGTATAAAAAAAAAAAAAAAAAAACTATGCTTTTTGCATGCCCTTTTTTCAAACATAAAGTTATAACCTGTCATAGCTTGCATTTCTAAATTTAGAAATAAAACATTTTCAGACTCTTATTATCTTGATCATTTTACTTTGAACTTTTTAAAAAATAAAAATTAAAATATGCAAATATGTTTTATCTGGTAATAATAATTTTTGTTGACTTAAATCAAAATAAATGTTCAATGATTATTTTTAATGATACTCCTTATTGGGAGACATAAATTGTGGAAAGCTAATCAAACTTATAGAAGGAAAATTACATCCTTTTCTTTGTAATACATTTATTTATAAAGGTGTGTGATGTGGTGCCGAAATGTGCAATTAAATTATTTTATAGGTATATATAAAATTTATGGAAATAAAATGAAAAAAAAAAAAAAAAAAAACCCTGAACATTTATTTCCAAAGATATAACTAAGGGTTTCTGAGATAAGATTACAGATCTAGCCACTCCCTATTTGTAACAAAGTTATAGTGACTTATCTTTTTCTAGAAAAGCTGGGGGATTTAAACATAGAAATAGAATAAGTGGACGATTTATTTCAGAAGCATAAATATATAAACGTTGATGATAACTTTTTTTGAGAAATGAAGCAGGATTTAAGATTCATAATTTCAAATGTTAGACATGAGTGTCATCATACTTTGCACGCTAAATTTATTTAAGTCTTACTCTTTATTGTATATTCCCAGTGAAATGTAATATTTATTTTTATTGTAGCTATTTTCATGAAATTATATTTTTATACCAAACAAAATTTCCTAAGTAAAAAATATAATTAATTAAATTAAGAGCACATTTGAGTTGGAGTGTGGCTATTTAAACTGGGAAGGCATAATTAGGGCATAATCCACTTCTTGGGAATTTAGTCTAATTGAAAGCCAATTATTTTATTTACTTGTAATTCACATGATGCACTTGTTTACAGATGCAGCTGCTAACCAAGTATCTAGGAGGGAACAAAGAGTCTGGGATGGGTGATATTTGCAAATTCAGTGGTTTAAAGCAAGGAAAAAGAACATTTTCACATGTTAAAAAAGTTTGAAGAAATAGTTCTGGTCCCTGATTGGTAAATTGCTTCCACTCGAAATTTTTTATATTAATTCAAGAGTAAGTATCCTTATCTCATAAATCACTATCAATTATAAATAAGTAGAATTTTACTCTTCAAATATTTGTTTTTATCAAGTAATATAGGCGTGTGTCATAAAATAATCACATGGTGATGAAGCTCTTGTAAAGAAAATCAGCACTCTCTTACAACTCTCTCACTTCAAAGTTTACCCTGAAGATGTGGCACATATACACCATGGAAAACTATGCGGTGGCTCAAGCCTGTAATCCCAGCACTTTGGGAGGCCGAGACGGGCGGATCACGAGGTCAGGAGATCGAGACCATCCTGGCTAACACGGTGAAACCCCGTCTCTACTAAAAAAAATACAAAAAACTAGCCGGGTGAGGTGGCGGGCGCCTGTAGT
Source organism: Macaca mulatta (assembly GCF_049350105.2). Classification (NCBI taxonomy): domain Eukaryota; kingdom Metazoa; phylum Chordata; class Mammalia; order Primates; family Cercopithecidae; genus Macaca; species Macaca mulatta. The sequence goes on from NC_133411.1 coordinate 29,587,695, forward strand.
CCCAGCTACTCGGGAGGCTGAGGCAGGAGAATGGCGTAAACCCGGGAGGCGGAGCTTGCAGTGAGCTGAGATCCGGCCACTGCACGCCAGCCTGGGCGACAGAGCAAGACTCCATCTCAAAAAAAAAAAAAAAAAGGATGAGTTTGTGTCCTTTGTAGGGACATGGACGCAGCTGGAAACCATCATTCTTAGCAAACTATCACAAGAACAGAAAACCAAACACCACATGTTCTCACTCATAGGTGGGAACTGAACAATGAGATCACTTGGACTCGGGAAGGGCAACATGACACACCGGGGCCTATCATGGGGAGGGGGGAGGGGGGAGGGATTGCACTGGGAGTTATACCTGATGTAAATGACGAGTTGATGGGTGCTGACAAGTTGATGGGTGCAGCACACCAACATGCCACAAGTATACATGTGTAACAAACCTGCACGTTATGCACATGTACCCTAGAAACTTAAAGTATTATAATAAATAAATTAAATAAATAAATAAATAAAAATAAAATAAAAAGACTTTACACACACACACACAAAAGAATTCTTTAAAAATTGCTTATATTTTAGTTATTTACCCTCTTATAATAGATAATGTTATATGTTATTTTCTTAGTTTAACACAATCAGATAATGTTTGTTTGTTTGTTTGTTTATATTTTATTTTTTTGAGACAGTGTTTCACTATTCGCCCAGGCTGGAGTGCAATGGCACGATCTTGGCTCACTACAACCTGCACCTCCCAGGTTCAAGCTATTCTCCTGCCTCAACCTCCCAAAAAGCTGTGATTACAGGCATGCACCACCATGCCCAGCTAATTTTTTTGGATTTTTAGTAGAGATGGGGTTTCACCAGGTTGGCCAGGCTGGTCTCAGTCTCCTGACCCCAGGTGATCTGCCTGCCTTGGCCTCCCAAGATAACAATTATGAACCCCTTGATATTAATATATATTTTGTCCTTACTCAAATCCTCTCCTCCATCTCTGTGTTTGGCAATTGTTTTAGTTTTAATTTTGCTATCAATTATTGTAATATAAACAATATAATTAAACTATAATCATTTTATCATCTTTCGATTCAGTTTTAACTTTATATAATATAAATCCTCTTCTCTCTCTACCAAATTTTATCCACATTTAATTTTGTATCAGTTATACTTTTATATTTTTGTAGTTCTTTGTTTCATTCCATCCTTTAAGCATATTACCTTTCCTTGACCTAAACAATGACTCAAAATTGAAAGCCAATGAACAACATTTGCAGTATTATTGTTGTGAACATATTCGAGAATGAATACGAATTACCTTTCAATACCTTTCATAGGTAATTTCAATACCTTTCCATCTGTATGTGTTCCAAGTCACAACTCAAATACCACTTGTGAGACAATGTTACATTAATAGGATTTCTTCCATTGGTGAAAATGGTCATGTTTGGAACATAATTTTCATCCTCAGTTTCTGTCATTCTAGAGTTCATATTGACCATCTAAACAATCATATTAACTGCTTTCATCCTCAACATCTGTTGACTTTAAGCCATGCTTTTCATTCTGTTCAATGTCTTTTTTTTTTCGTTGGTAAGTCCTACTAATGGTCTGCACCGGAATTTCATTACTTGCTGTATTGATTTTCTCTCCTTTTTTGCTTTTTAAAGCATATTTTAAAAACTTTCTCATTGGCTGGGTACAGTGGCTCATGCATGTAATGCCCCCACTTTGGAAGGCCAAGGTGGGTGGATCATTTGAGGTCAGGAGTTCGAGAACAGCCTGGCCAATATACTGAAACCCTGTGTCCACTAAAAATACAAAAATATATTAACTAGGCTTTGTGGTATACGCCTGTAATCCCAGCTACTAGGGAGACTGAGACAGGAGAATAACTTGAACCTGGGAGGCGGAGGTTGCAGTGAGCTGAGATCGTGGCACTGGACTCCATCCTGGGCTACAGTGTGGTGAGACTGTTTATTTTATTTATTTATTCATCTATTTATCTATTTTTGAAAGAAAGAAAGAAAAACTTTATTTTACTGAATTTTATGTACCAGTTTTTTTTTTTTTCTTTCCTTAATCTCATAATCAAAGATCTTCCTAAGGTATGACACTAACATGTGACACTTCTGAGCCTTGGATGTTAAAAAATATATTTTAAAATATGTTTTTAGATTGTTTTTACACATCATTGATATTTTTTAAGTGGATAAGAATTAAATACAGTTTGAGTTGTACTTTTTTTTTAGGTTGCTTTATTTTTTCCTCAATCTTTCCCTTGAAGTTTTTAGGTTTTTTGTTTTGACATGAATGCTGTCAATGCAAAAAACTAGTTCTAGATTTTAGCTTGGTGTATCCCCATATGTATAGTAAGATGTCTGAGTCTCCTATTTGGTTTATTTTTATGTTTTAAACACTCTCGTCTTTCTTGTCCTCTCTACTTCCTCTCCATTAAAAAATAACATCAACTGTGTTGTCAGGCTTTTGTTGAACTTCTATTTTGGCAAAATATATTGACTTTATTTTTTAAAAAATCTCTACCTTTATTTCTCTGTTTCTACTGTTCATCATCAAATCTTTTGTGACCACAGATGTCTATTCTTTCTCAAGCAAAGATTGCACTGGACAAAGGTAACTGTATTAGGACTGTCACAACAGCGGAGAGAAGCCAGAACACAGTCTGAGCTCAACTCCATTGAACCAAAAATCTTGGGAGCTTTTAAGAGCTGAGGTAGAGGAATTATATGCTATGTCTGTTTGCTAAGTGATATACTAAAGTAAGGGTCAACTTTCTATCTTCATAAAAAGAAGGTGTTTGACACCATAAAACAAGATCCCTCAAAAAGTTAGGATCCGACTCTCCCACAAAAACCGGAGATATGAGTGCTAGCTTCCTGGATGATTAATTTCAACGAGATAGCTCCCAGGTATTTGAAAAGGACTTTTCTGGGTTACAAACTGCCAAGAGGCAGTTTTAGAACATGTAAATCTCTAAAGGTACAGAGAAGGAATTTACAATTGCAAGTTTTCTACATAAAGATTCTAAGAAAAGGGAGTGTGAAGTCAGGAAGAAATCTGCCTAAAGTTGAGTCAAGCTGAAGGGCACGTTCAGGCAATCTTACTCAATATATGTCTAAAAGCATACTTAGTAGGCTTCCCTCAGTTGATTGCTAAATAGAACTGTCTTCTAGTTGGGTCTGTACTCATATGGGGTGTAGTGGAATGAGAGGAGGCACATAGTAATATTTTCTTTGGACTTGGTCATAGGAGTCAGTCTGGGTCTTAACAATACAAACATCAAACTGAGAAAAGTCTTGTTCTATGATATCAACCAAAAGACTACAATTCTTATTTAGCATTTACATGTTGCTATTTGATTTTTTTAAATAAAATGTTAATGTTGAGGTTATTATAGATTCACATGCAGTGCAGTCGTAAAAAAATAATACAATGGGATATCATGTATCCGATATCCAGTTTCTCTTGATAGTGATGTCTTCTCTTGCAAGATGATAGTACAAGATCACAACCAGGATACTGGTATATTGGCATTGTTAAAAGGGAGAATAATTCTGTCACCACAGTGATTGCTCATGTGGCCCCATTATGATACACCCTCCTCTTTAATAACCATTGATATATAGTACTCTGTTCTTCATTTCTATAATTTTATCATTTCAGGAATGCTATATGAATAAAATACTACAGTATGAATACTACAGTATGTAAACTTTTATAAGTTTTTTTTTCACTTTTTTTTTTTTTGATGGAGTCTCACTCTGTCACCCAGACTGGAGTGCAGTGGTGTGATCTCGGCTTCCTGCAACCTCCGCCTCCCGAGTTCAAGCAGAGATTCTCCGACCTCAGCCTCCCAAGTAACTGGGACTACAAGCGCACACCACCCCACCCAGCTAATTTTTGTATTTTCAGTAGAGATGAAGTTTCACCATGTTGGCCAGGATGGTCTGGATCTCTTGATCTCGTGATCCACCCACCTCAGCCTCCCAAAGTGCTGGGATTACAGGCATGAGCCACTGCACCTGGCCAATTGTTTTCTCTTTAAAAAATTCAACTTACTTCTCTGAAATTCCTTTCAGGTTTTAGTGTTATCAGCAGTCCATTCCTTCTTACTCTTGTGTAGTATTTGGTGGTGTGGATTGAGGTACCATAGTCTGTTTAACCCTTTACCCACTGAAGAACATATGAGTCATTGTTTGTTTGGGGCTATTAGAAATAACCTAAACAGTCATGTAGAGGTTTTATGTGAACATAACTTTTCATTTCTCTAGGATAAATCCTCTGGAGTACAATTGCTGGATCATACATAATTGAACATACTTTTCTTAAGGGACTGCTAAACTGATTTCTATAGCGGCTGCACTGTTTTGAATTTCCATCAGCAATATGTGAGGGATTCAGAATCTCTATATCCTTCCCAGCATCTGATGGTGTCTCTATAGGGATTATTTTGGCAATTATAAGTGTGGAATCAAAGCTCATTGTGGTTTCAATTTGCATTTATCTAATGGTTAATGGTGTTGGTAAAATATCTCTCCATGTCTTTTGTCTGGCTTCTAATTATCCACCTGATTACAGTTAATAATTATTTTATTGAGCTTTTAGAGTTCTTTACATATTGTACATAATAGCCCTTTGTCAGATATATGAATAACAAACACCTCTCCCATTTTGAAGTTTGTATTATGCCATTAACAGAAGCTTTCACAGAGCAAAAGGTTTTAATTTCAATAAAGGCCAATTTATCAACTATTTTTGTGCATTGTATTTCTGGTGTCAAAATCGAAGAACACTCAAGATTCCAAAATCTTCTCCCAAGTTTTTTGCTTGAAATTTTAGAGTTTTCTGTTTTATATTTAATTCCATAATCAATTTTGAGTTAATTTTCCTATACCTCATAATACGTAAATGCTCACTTTTTTGTATGCATTTTTTCACCTAGGGTTGTCAAATTGCTCTAGCACCATCGGTGAAAAAAGGCTATCTTTTCTCCATTGAATTCTTTTGGCACTTTTGTTAAAAATCAATTGGGCACATTTTGGGGTCTATTTCTGAATTGTCTTCTCTTTGTCGTTGATCTATGAGTCTATTCCTCCATCAATATCACACAATCTTAATTACTAAGCTAATAAAAGAAGTCTTAGAATTGGATAGACTGTTTTCTCCCACAATATTCTTCATTTTGAAAATTATTTAAGCTCTTTTAGTTCCTTTGTTGCTTTCCATATATATTTTAGAATAATATTGTCTGTAACTACAAAAACTCTTACTGGTGTTTTGATGGGAATTGCCTTAAATTCATAAATTTTATTAATTTTGGTATAACTGACATTCTTGCTATTACTGGATAAATTGTGCCCCACTCTCACCTAATTCATGTATTGAACTCCTGACCACCTGATATGGTTTGGCTTGTGTCTCCATCCAAATCTCATCTTGTAGCTCCCATAATTCCCATGTGTTGTGGGAGAGACCCGATGGAAGATGATTGAATCACAGGGGCAGGTCTTTCCCATGCTGTTCTCGTGATAGTGAATGGGTTTCATGAGATCTGATGGTTTAAAAACTGGAGTTTCTCTGCACAAGTTCTCTTTGCCTGCTGCCATCCACTGAAGATGTGACTTGCACCCCCTCGCCTTCTGCCATGATTGTGAGGCCTCCCCAGCCATATGGAACTGTAAGTCCAATAAACCTCTTTTGTAAATCACCCAGTCTCAGGTATATCTTTATCAGCAGCGTGAAAATGGACTAATACACCACCAAAGCTCAGAATGTGGCTGCATTTGTGGATAGGGTCTTTAAAGAGGTAATTAAGTTAAAATGCAGTAATTAAGATGAGCCCAAGTCCAATATAACTGGTGTTCTAAAAAGAGGAGATAAGGACAGAGACACACACAGAGGAAAACCATGCAGGAGCGCAGAGCGAAAGAATGACCGTGTAAAAGACAATAGGAGAGAGATGTCAGAAGAAACCAACCCTGCTGACACTTTGATTTCTGACTTTTAGTCTCCAATATTGTGAGAAAACAAATTTCTGTGGTTTAAGCCATTTAGTCTGTGATACTTTGTTATGGCAGCAGAAACAAACTAAAACACCATTGAATATTCCAGACTATGAACTCTGTGTGTCTTTCCATTTGTTTCATCTTCTTTGATTCATTTCATCAGAATTTCATCATTTTTAGACTACAAGTCTTATTCATGTTTCATCATTTTACATGTATTTCATTTTTTTGAGCAGTTATAAATATCATTAAACTTTTAATTTCAATGTCCGTGTCTTAATTTCTTAATATAGAAATACAAATAATTTTATTTGTTATCTTGTGTTGTGCACTTTTTTTTTTTTTTTTTTTTTTGAGGCGGAGTCTTGCTCTGTCACCCAGGCTGGAGTGCAGTGGCGCGATCTCGGCTCACTGCAAGCTCCGCCTCCCAGGTTCCCGCCATTCTCCTGCCTCAGCCTCCCGAGTAGCTGGGACTACAGGCGCCGCCACCACGCCCGGCTAATTTTTTTGTATTTTTAGTGGAGACGGGGTTTCATTGTGTTAGCCAGGATGGTCTCGATCTCCTGACCTCGTGATCCGCCCGTCTCGGCCTCCCAAAGTGCTGGGATTACAGGCTTGAGCCACCGCGCCCGGCCTTGTGTTGTGCACTTTACCAAATTTATAAATCTCAAGGGGATTATTTTGCATGTGTACGTGTATTACTATACATTTTCTAGATAGAAAATCATTTCATCTGCAAATAAAGACAATTTTATTTCCTCTTTTTATATCTATATATCTTTGAATTACTTTTATTTCCTTATTGGGCTTGACAGAACTTCTCATACTATGCTAAATAAGAGTGGTGAAAGTGAATATCCTTCCCTTGTTTTTGATGTCAGGGGAAAATAATTCTGCCTTTCACTATTAAGTATAATGATAGCTGTATTTTTTTTGTTTTTATTTTGTTAAATTTTCTCTTTTTTTTGGTAGATCTCTTTATCAAGTTGAAGAAGTTCTTCTCCATTCTTACCTTTCTCAGAGTTTTATTTATAATCAGTAATAGGCTATAAAATTTATCAAATTCTTTTTCTGCCTTGAATTATTTGATCATGCAGTATGTTAGGATGTATATTTTGTGAATTACATTAATATTTTCCAATCACTGAACCAGCCTTGAATTCTGAGAATAAATGTCATAGTATGTAATTATTTTTACATATTGCTATATTCTATTTATTCATATTTTGTTAAAAATTTTTGCATTTATTTCATGAGGGATATTGGTCTCTGGTTTTTGTGTGTGTGTATTGTCTTGGTATCACTGTAGTTTTCTAAAATGAATTAGAAAATGTTTCTTCTGGGACAGGAGGGGTGGCTCACGCCTGTAATCCCAGCACTTTGGGAGGCCCAGGCAGGTAGATCACCTGAGATTGGGAGTTCGAGACCAGCCTGACCAACATGGAGAAACCCCATCTCTACTAAAAATACAAAATTAGCTGGGCATGGTGGCTCATGCTTGTAATCTCAGCTACCCCGGAGGCTGAGGCAGTAGAATTGCTTGAACCTAGGAGGTGGAGGTTGCGGTGAGTCGAGATCACGCCATTGCACTCCAGCCTGGGCAACAAGAGCGAAACTCCACTTCAAAAAAGAAAAAAAAAGAAAATGTATCTTCCTCTTCTATTGCCTAAAAGAGATTTTGAAGAATTTATGTTAATTTTTCCATAAACATTTGATAGACGTCTCCAGTGAAACCTTATGCAACTGGAGATTTGCTTTTTAAATTACAAAATCAGTTCTCTCACTGGTTATAATACTATGCAAATGATTTATTTTACAGTGAGTGTGTCAAATTGTGTTTTTTAAGCATTTGGTTCATTTTATTTAAGATATATTTAGACGTGTAGGATTGTTTATAGTATTCTTCATATAATTTTCAAGTCTGCAAAGTCTATAGTGATATTCCCTCTTTGAATTTTGATATTCATAATTTGTATTTTTTCACTTTGTCAGATTTGCTAGAGGTGTGTCAACTTCATTGTTTCAAATAATTAGTTCTATGTTTCTTTGAGTTTTTAATTATAATATTACTGTTATTATCTTTGTGATTTTTTAAAATTTCCATGTTTAATTCATATGGATACATAATAGTTGTACATTTTTATGAGGCACATATTTTGATACAAGCACACAATGTGTAATAATCAAATGAGGGTAATTGGGATATCCATTAAATCAAGGATTTATCATTTCTTTGTCTTAGAAACATTCAATTTCACTCTTTAGTTATTTTAAAATATGGAATAAATTAATATTATTAACTATAGTTGTTTTATGGCTTTGGGCTTATTTTGCTCTTCTGTTTGCTCTTTTCAAATGTGTACCGTCACTGCTGCTAACTTTAATTTCAGCATTGCTTTTGCTGTGTCCCAAAAGGCTTGATACTTTGTATTTTCATTTTTATGCAATTCAATTAATTTTTAAGTTTTCCTTGAAATTTCCTTTTTAACACATGGATTATTTAAAGTGTGCTGTTTCTTTCTCAAGTGTTTGGAGAATTTGCTATTGTATTCTAACGTGATTGTATTGTGGCTGGATAACTTGTGCATAATTTTAACTCAAATTTGTTGAGGTAATTGATAACATGGAAAAATTTGCTTTATGGCACAATTAGGCTCCATCTGGGTATAGACTCCAAGGGGTGCTTGAAAAGAACATGTGCTCTGCAGTTATTGGTGGAATAGTCTGTAAATCTCAACATTTTCCTCTTGGTTCATTAAGCTTTGAATTCTTCTATATCCTTGCTGATTTTCTGCCTAGTTATTGATCAATTGTTGAGAGAGGGGAGTTGAAGTCACCAACTATATTTGTGGTTCTCTTTATTTCTTCTGTCTGTTACAAGTTTTTGCTTTATGTATTTTGCAGCTCTACCATTTGCTACATGCATATTTAGCAGTGCCATGTGTTATGGGTAGATTGGTCCACTTCTTATAATAAAATTTATTTTCTGCCCCTGTAATTCTGTTTGCTCTGAAGTCTACTTAAATATTCTGATACCAACACAGTGACTCATGCTTTCTCTTTATAAAATGACTTTTTTATTCTGCTTTTCAATAGGTCTACTTCATTATATTTGAAGTTTTTTGTAGGGAGCGTGTAATTGAGCAATGTTTTAAATCCACTCTATCAATCTTTCTTTTAAATAACACATCTATACCATTTGTATTTTATGTAATTATTGCTATTTTTAAGCTATTTTTCTTTTTTTCTGTATTTTCTTCATTTTTCCTTCTTGCTCTGGCTTCTTGTGATTAAACATTGTCCTTTAGAACTCCATTTTGTTTTGCTGGTATTTTTCAGTGTGTCACTTACTATACATTTGTAGTGGTTCTACTAAAAATTGTGAATATATATATTATATATGTGTGTATATATTAGATATAATTTAATAAGAATGTATAATATATAATATATAAATTTTGGTATATTGCATATACATAGCCTTTCTATATGATAATATATTATATAATATATTAATATTATTATATTAATCAATAAATATATTATTAATATATGTCATACATAATGTATTGATATATAATATTAGTATAGTATTAATAATATAATAATATATCAATATATTAATATATTAATATAATATAATACAATATCTATGTAATATATTATAATATATAATATGATATATAATATTATATACAATATCTATAATGCATATTATAATATTAATATAATATCTTATATAATATATGAATATAATATAACATATTAATATTATATGATAGTATGTAACATATTAATCTATTATAGGATATATAATTATATTTAAATATTATATTAATATATTACTATTTACATATTATATTAATATACTAATATTAATATATTATTAGTATATTATGTTATATATAATTATATAAGTATATAATTATATTACTAGTATAATATGTACTAATATTAATATATTAATTAATTAGTAATATTAATATATTAGTATATTAATATAATATGATATGTATAATATAATATGATATCTATAATATAATAATATATTAATATGGTATGTTAGTATTCTATGAATATAATTCATTATATTAATATAATGTATTAATTACATATTATTTATACAATATATACAATTATATGTGTATAGTAGGAAAATATAATATGTTCTATATCTAAATTTTAGTATAATATACAGTATATATAAAAGTTTATAATATATACTAGGCATATAGTATATATCATGTATTATATATAAATTTTATATAGTATATAAAATATAAAAAATTATAATATGTAAAATATAAATATTATATATAAACTTGGCACAGTTTAGTAGTGTCATTCTTTTACCAGTTTGGATGACATATAGAACTTCACTTACTATTAAGTTATTCTCCACTCTTAAATTTGCAAGATAATTATGTTAAATATTTTCTTGATATATATTTGTAGCCAAACTAATTTTAAAATTATTGCTTCAATTATTAATCACAATTTAGAAGACTCAAGAGAAGAAAGTAATTCGCTTGTACATACCCATATTTTCGCTCAAAGTACGTTCTTTCTTCTGATGTTTCAAATTTTCTTCTTTTATCATTTCATTTCTCTTTGGTTAAAAATTTAGCATTTTCATTTTCATTGAGGCAGGGTAGAGAAAAACATGATTTTGGTATGACGTCTTTAGTGAGATACACCACAGTTTTATTTCTATTTTGAATGATTTTATGTTTCTGCAAGATTATTTACAATTAAGAAAATTGAAATATATATGTAATTACTACTAAATCAGTGATATAGTTATCATGTTCTGAAAAGTTGTTATTTTGTAAGCTAAAAACACATGGGTAAAATAATTTTAATGTTTAAAATTAGAGTAATAAAATATGATTTAAAATTTACTCCAGCCAGGATTTGCACTAGTAAACTTAGGATATATAAAATACAGCCCTATGTATAACCCATTCAAATAGATCTGAATTTTTTTCTTGTGAGAAATTCTAAATGTGTGTCTCTCATTCAGATCTCATTTCTGATTGTATTTCCCATTTGCTGATTTCATTGGAAAAATTACAATGATCACAAACATGACATTTTTGAAACTAAATTTAATCTCTACTCCCAAATCCAATTTTCTTCACCATTTTAGTAAATGGCACAGCTAATGACCACTTATCTGAAATTTGTTTTTTGACTTTTCGCTTTATTTTGAATCACCAGTTTCATAATTTCTATCATCATTTATTTTAATTGCACCACAAATATATATCTTGAAATTACTTCTATGCAGTCCTGCTGCCAGCACTGTAGTTTAAAGCATCAGAATTAGGTAATAAAAGTAATATTAAATTATCTCCTCACTTTTGTTCTTGCCCTTTTCAATCTATTTTTCACTAAATATTGTATGTGTTAAACTATTCTGATGACAGAGATACATTTGTATATACACATCTACCTCCCTGTCGATCTAAGTCTCACATCTATACAGCTCTCTCTCTCTATATATATATGGGAGATATATAATATATACATCTGGGCAGCAGAGCAAGACACTGACTCTTTAAAAAAAAAAAGTTTATGAAAGCAAGCCCAAATATCCATTTACACCAATATGAGTAAACTATTCCTAATATATTCATTAAATAGAATTCTATAGAGTGGCAAAAAATAGCTTTATTTAATATATTTGGATCTTAGAAATGCAATACTGAATGAAAAAGTAAGTCTCAAATGTCAACTTTATAAATTTCCAAAATATGCCATCTGAAACAGTGTTTAGGCAGTTTAATTATAAAGAAAAACTTTTTTGTTTAAACCAAGAAAGTACTTGTCCTAGAAGAGGAGTCCAAGAGCTTGAGGCCAGGAGTCTGAGACCAGCCTGGGCAACCCACTGAGACCCACCTTCGCAAAAAAATAATAATTATTATCTGGGTGTGGTGGTGGATGCCTCTAGTCCCAGCTAATCAGGAGGCTGAGATGGAAGGATTGTCTTTACTACTTTATTACTGCTTCCAAGGTAGTGTGTGCATGAGAGATTAAGTATAATTGCACATTCTATTTGTTAAGCTAGGCAGTGGATTCAATTCTTGAACAGGGCAATGAGTTCACCCTCTTATATTTTTATGCTCCTCAATATACATATGCATTGCACATACAATTTTGCTTATTTTGTGAAAACTTAATGTTTAATATTCTATTAAAAAAGTGAAGGATGAACCATTTTAAATTCCTGCAAAATAGAAATGCACTATTGAATAAACACTTTGGATATGTATTTTCCATAAATTTTTACTTCTATTTGATGTAACATATAGCACTTATTAGAGTTAAAATGAGATGAGTGACTAACTGAAACACATCTACTCAGAAAAATACATAATTATGATCTAATATATTATGTTTTTGTATTAATAATGTGCCTTAGAGTAATGAGCTCCATTTATGAAAGCAAAAGCAGAATAAAGAAAAGTGAAACCTGTTTAACATTGGGATGAAAAATTAAATTATGACAAAATGAAATTACCAGAGATGTAAAGTATAGATGAAATATGGAAAATATGTGATTACTGTAAGAACAGTTTCCATGGATATAATATATTAAGTGCCATGTTTAAATTTATGAATTAAAAATTACAATTTCTAACAACCTCAGGAATATATTTTTCATGTTCCTCCACATTTTCTTGATTATTTTATTCTTCATACCTTTCAACTTTCCTAGCAATGAGATTATACTACCTTGGAAGAAGTAACAAATAGGGATAATATATGAGTTGTTTCATTAAAATATTATAAATTAAAAGCCATTGATACTAATCGACATTAGTTCAATTATTATCTGAGTTTAAATAACATAGCAGTGTATATTATATAAATTTTATAATAATTTTGAATGTTGTGAGTTATCTGTGTAAATTGCTACAATCATTTATGTTTGAAATAATACATTCAGAACCTAATCACAGATAATTTCAGTTATGGAGGATTCATTTCTTCATTTAATAAATATTTTTGAGTACTGACTATGTTTGGATTTTGTTTTTAGGATAGTACATGTCTATCATGTAGGGATTCTCTAACAAGTGATTACTTTTGAAGACACTTTTGTCTTCGGTGACTAGCTAATATATCCTAATAGTTCAACAACAAAAGAAAACATGATGTCCCTCCACTCCTTCCTTCCTTCCTTCCTTCCTTCCTTCCTTCCTTCCTTCCTTCCTTCCTTCCTTCCTTCCTTCCTTCCTTCCTTCCTTCCTTCCTGTCTTAGGCATGTTGAAGGGTGAAAGGTGATGTCTATTGTGCTGTGAAGTTTTCTGGAAGTAAATGTTCTTTCGTAGAGTTTTACAGTGAAATTATGTACAATCTGTTAAACCCTCATTTTTACACACATCACAATTTTCTTGCTAGGAATATAATAATTGTATCCATTTCAGTTCTAGAAGTTTTGAAAATATTGGTATAAATTTTTGACTTCTCCACAAATTTCCTTCCACTGCATATATATGTGCATGTATATGAATGGTCATATATTACACATATTACATATGTATATGTATTTTCCTGTCACAAGGGAAATTTTCTCATTTCCATGTCACTGATAGTAATATATTAACTAAATTATGTTAATTACATTAATGCTATATTTGTGATTAATTTAGAAATTATTCTTGCTTATCTCATTTCTTATACATATTTGGTCTGAAGGCATGTCATTATGAAATATAGTATTTTGATTATAAGTTTTCTATAAGAAGTATAAAAAGTATAACATGATATCTTTTATATATTACTGTATGAAAGTGTAATATTTATCCAAATAAATATTTAATCAATAGTTAAATATGGATAATCAATATTTTAATAGTAGAACCAGAAGAATAAATCAAACTTCCCCAAAAACACTGCTACTTATGTTTCCATAATTTACTCTTGTCCTACTATTTTTCCATTGGCAATTTTAAATGCGTGAAGTAGGTGGACTCAGTGGATGCACACATTGGTGAATAGCATCAGCCATCTACGTTTGTGGGTCCTTTGACTAGATAATCAGGTATTTATTGGGGTCTATTGAGATAGTACTTTACCATTCTCTTGGTTATTGAGGCATAATCTTTGAAATGTAGTGTTTTCAAGTTATGACACTTTATATAATATTGGGGTGGGAAGCATTGATATTTGTAAGAGCCATTTTATTTAGGGCACCATATAACTACAGAAGTAGTAATCAGACATCTCACAAAGAATAGTAGATTACTTCAAAATTGTGATCTTGATGAACAAATTCCATGATTTCTGTCAATACAAATGTGGGGGTAGGGATCTGGAGAAACCATATTTTTTAATTTTACCACTTGGAGCCCATTCTCTGAAATTATATGATATTTATCATGTGTAATTTCCAGTAAGCACATTTTGCAACCACAGTAAGAGGTGGCAAGAAAGTACAAAGAGACTTGATTCTAATATCACTTAAATAACTGAACTTCTGTGTAACTTAGAAGAAGTTTCTTTAACCATGTAGAGTTGAAGTTTCTCCATCTGTAAAATGGGAATCATGATGTCAACTCTTAATATTTTCAAGGATATCAAATGAATTAGTATGAGTAACACACTTTGCAAGAAACTAGAACTGTTAGCAAGCCTGGTGTCAAAACAACTCTATCTATATCTACCTATATAGTCAGAAATAGAGATAAAGATAAGCAGACATAGACATAGACATAGGCATTGATACTGACATGCACATAGAAACAGACATAGACCTGAAGATAGACATGGATGTGGACATAGACATAGACGTAGACATTGATACTGACATACACATAGAAATAGACATAGACCTGAAGATAGACATGGACATGGACATGGACATAGACATAGACATAGACATAGACATAGACATAGACATAGACATAGACACAGACACAGACTGATATAGGTGCAGACATAGACCTGGACATAGACATAGATATAGACATAGACATAGATGTAGATGTAGACACTAATATAGACATAGACATAGATGTAGACATACACATAGACCTAAACCTAGACCTCGACCTAGACTTAAACATAGATATTGATACAGATGTACACATAGACAGAGGCCTGAAGATAGACATCGGCATGGACATAGACAGACACAGACTGATATAGATGAGACCTGGACATGGACATAGACACAGACTGATATAGACATAGACCTGGACATGGACATAGACATAGACATAGACATAGACAGTCATAGACAGGAGTGGGTGTAGGCTGTGGAAAAATAAGATTTCTATCTCCAGCATCCTATCCTTTGAAAATAACATGGACTGGATTTTGTTGGATTTGACTAAAACACTAGAGTACAATTTGTCTATAAATAGTTCTTATGAAGAACATAGAGGGGCTTTAAGTTCTTTCTGAATGGTGTTGAAGAACTGAGCTTTGACCAGACTCCCTTATATATGGGGACACAGTGAATGTTAGCCACTCAAAAAATCAAAGAAACCTTGGACCTTCTCACATGGTGGCAGGAGAGAGAAGAGTGAGGAGCGAAAGGGGAAGAGACTCTTATAAAGCCATCAGATCTTATGAGAACTCACTCACTGTCACAAGAACACCATGGGGGAAACCACCCCCATGATCCAACCACCTCCCACCATGTCTCTCCCTAGACACCTGGGGATTATGTCAATTACAATTCAACATGAGATTTGAGTGGGGACACAAAGACTAACCATATCAATGAGTATGTGTTTTTTTGGGTGGGGACACAAAGACTAACCATATCACTGAGTATGCTAATCTTTGTGACCACCTTACTTTAGTCTCTGTGACTTTCTTTAAATAAAAATCAATTTTATTATATTTGGGTAGGAGTGAAGGCTGGTGGGAACGGGTATCTAGTCCTGATCACTCCTTAGTTCTCATAATCTGATCAGTTGCTTTCAGTTCCATTCTTTTATTTTTCTTACTTTATCACCATCCACCCTTCTTCCCTAGCACATTCAAACTTGTTATTCACAAATGGTATAATTTTGTGAATACTTTACACTCAAAAGTTTTCTTTATAATCAAAGTATAACTTGGCTGATTATAAAATTCTTGCATCACAGTTTCTTTCTGACAGTGTATTTTAGATTCTGATCAAACAGTCTTTTTGCATTGACTATTACTGTAGGAAGTCAAATCTAACTTGATATTTTACACTGGTAGGAAGAATTTTTTTTTTTTTTTCTCCTGGCTGATCCTAAGGTTTTTTCTTTGTACTTGAATTTTAACAACTTTGCTAGAATATACTTTGATTTTGAATGTAGGGTATCATTATTTCTTGGAAACCCATGAGCACCTTGATTCTGCACTTTCAATTTCTCTTTATTCAGAAAGTTTTTTTTTAAATATACTTTTGATTATTTCTATATTTTAAATATTTTATTTACTTATTCTTAAGAATGCCAATAATGCATGTTAGTTATATATTGTTTGCAGCCTGTCATTCCTTCTGTGTTAATACTGACCTCTCTCTCTCTCGTTGTGTAGTAGCCTCATAACTGCTTCTGAACATCTAACTCTTTCACCTATAATGGGCATTTATTCTTTGCCCTATTTTTATTTTTTCTCATGTTGTAGCATTTCTAGCTCATTTCTATATATTTTGGACATTATTTAAGGTTTTCTTTGAACAGTTTTTTCTCATGCTCAAATTTTGCTTATAATTTATAGAGATGATATTATCTATAAACTCTATGAAAAAGGAAACTTTTCTTCATTTTTCCTTTGTTTTACTTTGACTATCTTTTCGTTAGAAATTTTCTTTTATTAAATAAAGGAAATAAGTTCTGTGCATAGAACTCATGTCATTTCTTTATAATTATAACTAATTTTTGAAATATTTTGATTCTTGTCAGAGATTTTGACAATTGTGATAACTGAGGCCACCCAGGGCTTGGATTAAATGATGTTGTTTCCAAACTCTTTCTCAACAAATTAGTTGGTTGACAGAAAATCTTCTGTAGCTAAAGATGGAAAAGGCCATTCTCTCACTGCTTAAATACTCGATGCTGATGACATCCATTGCTGCCCGAAATCACCATTTAAAAAACATAGCTTTATAAAATATAGGTTGCATACTATAAAATTCAACTATTTTAAGCAAAAAATATGTTAATATATTTACAGAGCAGATCTGCTTTTCGGTCCCTGTACCCCTGAATAACCCTTTCTTAGGGTAGAGATTCCCTGACAAGAAAACTATGAGTGAGACACCTTATTTTGCCCTTCTGGTGTTGTCACTGTCAAAACCAGAGGCGCCAAGAGAAGCAGAAAAATAATATTGTTTATTCTTTTTTCCTTTCAAATTCTGTTCAGTACCTCTCACTCACAGAAACCAAGAAGAATACAACTAGCAAGAGCATCTAAAAAATGTGATTTGCAGGTTTTCAGCCCAGAGGTACAAAGAAAGTGCAGAAAGGAAAGCAAACTGCTGAGAGCCTGTAGACAATGTCCAGCACACCCCTTAACTCATAAAATCATGGATTGACTGTCTCTATACCCATTCTTCTTTCATTAGTGCAGCTTTCATTGGAACAACTACCAGGCCATGATAGAAAAGGTAGAAATGCTTGGTTAGTTTGTTTTTATTTTCCAGCTACCACCTGCTCCTCTGTTGCAAACATCTGGGTCCCAACAGAATGTGTTCCGCTTTACCAAAACCTTCCTATAATTCTTGACTTCTTCCTCCAACTTGGAGAGAATACAAAAGATAAGATCCTTAACTTTATGGAAATGTGTATAAATCTTGGGAACTGAGGAAGTATGTGAAAACAAACATTGTGCACACTTTTCTAGTTCACTTTTTACACTTTTGGCTAGCGTAATTCAGTTTTTGTTTGAAATTGTGATTATTTACCATATTAAAGTTCAATTTTTCTACTATTACATTCTTTTGGAGATTTTTCTATGGGTTGTGAAAAATTAGTTGAAGTAAAATGATCTTGGTTAACTATTTTTCTTTATAGACACTGTGTTTCCTCCACTTCTAACCCTGTCTGAAAGCAGTTCCTAATTGTGTCTCATGAGAAACAACACTGTGTGTTCATCCAATACTTTTGCTGTTGTTATAAAGCTAATTTCATGTGCCTGGCCACAGAGGCAAAACCATAAATCACAGACCATACAGGTAGGGTAAATACTCATACATATAAGGACATATCAAAGAAACGTTTGACCTACTGAAATATTACTTGCAAATGTCTGTATATGATACTTGTATTAGTTTCCTTGGGGTCTCATACTAAAGTACCACATACTGGGTTGCTTAAAACAATAGAAACTTATTTTCTTATGGATCTGATGGCTAAAGTCCAAATCGAGGTGTCAGCAGGGCCATCATCCCCCTGGAAACTCGAGGGAAGCATCCTTTCTTGCCTATTCCTGGCTTCAGATGGTGGCCAACAGTCCTTGGCACTCCTTGACTTGCAGTTGTATCACTCAAATCTCTGCCTCCATCCTTACATGGCCTTCCTCACTATATGTCTGTTCCTCTGTGTTTTTCTTTGTCCTTATAGGAACAGCAGGCATGGAATTTAAGGCTCACCATAATCCTATATGACCTCATGTTAATTTGATTAAATCTGCAGAGACTGTATTTGCATACAAGGTCAAATAGCCGGATGCAGGCCTTCAATACATCTTTTATGAGGGGCACACTCCGCCCACAGTAGTGCTTATTATTGGCACTATGGAGCTACCTGATGTGGTAGATTTTTAGATTACCACATGGTAATCTAATTCGCATATTTGTGGTAGATTCACAAATACCAGTGACAACTGATATTTGGTATAAAGATTTTCACGTCAACTATATTAAAATTACCTCAAGCAAATTTTCCAAAAATAAAGAAACTCTTCATTTTGAAACTCCTTACCTGCTTATTCCATTTTCTATTTAAAATAAATGTTTAAAGGTTGATGTGTGTGTATTTCTGTGTGTGGACATGTGTATATGCCATATGTATTTACGTGACTCTTATAAGCAGGGTTTTCTTAAACATTCCTTCCTAATTTACTATTGTACAACTCAGTCTGGAGCTTTGACTACAGGGAAACCAGGGTGTGATGCTGAACTGGAAAACTAACACATGCATCAATTCTAATAACCCACTTAATTCAAGCAATTAATTTTTTCCAGTGGTGTACTTTTTGATTTAATAATAACCAATTTTGATCATTAGTTTTATATGTCAACTTGACTATGCTGCAGTCACTAATTATTTATCAAATGCTAATCCAGTTTTTGCTTTGCAGGTATTTTATAGATATGATTAACATCTATGATTCCTTGGCTTTAAGTAAAAGAAATTAACCCCAATAATCTGAGTGGGCCTGATGCAACTTGTTAAAGGCATTTAGAGCAGAACTGAAAGTTCCCAAAAGAAGATGAAATTCTGCTTGTGGACCACAGTGTCAGCTCTTTTCTGAGAGTTTCCAACCTGTCCTTTCTGACTACCTGCCCTACTGGTTCCTGGTTTCCACATTTGCCAGCCAGTCGCCATTATTGAGGAAGCTAATTTCTAGTAATATATATTTCTATCTCTCTATCCCTATCTATCTTTCTGTCTCTATCTACCTGTATCTTTCCTGGTTCTGTTTCTCTGGTGGAACCACAACAGATATACCAGTTTGTGGAAAACTTGGGCATATACTATGAAGAACTTTCCCCCTGATTTATTGGCGAGTAAGTTGATCATCTAATGCCCTATTACTACGTATACACTGGAAGTATTTCTTATGAACATGAACATTACACAACACAACCTCTGTACTATCAATGAAATTATCAAAATCAGGGATTTAACACTGATACATAGCCACAATCTAATCCTCAGATCTTTTTTTTTTTTTTTTTCCAATTGTCTTTCTAATGTCCTTGTTTGCAAAAGGATCAAATTTTGAAGCAGATATTGCTTTGGTGGCATGTCTCCTCAGTATCATTCAGTATGAAACAATTTCTTATTTTATCTCTGCTTTTATGGTTATTTTGGAAACATTCTAGAAAATTTCAGGTAAGTTACTTTTCAGAATAGTTTTCGGTTTATTTGTTTACTTTTGAGATTATCTGTTGTTTCCTCAAGAATAAGTGTATGCATTATTGGTGAGAATTTCACAGAAAATATGTTTCAGTCACTTTATTGCACCTTATTCAGAGGTAATTATTTGATTGTTTGATCAAAATAGTATATGACCAGCTTCTCTACCATTGTCAATCTTTACCACTTTAAAATTAATAAATTTTGTGGAAAACTTTTTTAAATCATGCAAAAATTTTGCTCCTCTTCAAATGTACATTATATTCATTCATTTATTTATACACAGGTGGGTGATGCTTTCCTGTTTACTAAATGAATTATAATTCATCACTTACATTGTTTATTCTGGTACTCAAATTCTGCCAGCATACCAGTGGGAGCTCATTCAAGCTGGCTTCTATGTGATTTTGATAAATCCCCATCATTCTTTGAGTACTTCCTTCCTTTCTAATACTTATCTTGTGCTGCCTATGCTCCAATGTAGAACACAGTGGAGAGAATATGTCCTACAAAATCTAGGCCTAAATTATCTTTTCCTGTTTATTTTTACATTTTAAAATAACTCTATTGAGAGGTAATTTGCATATCATACAATTTACTCCTCTAAAGTGTACAATTTAATAAGCTTTTTAAACCATTCATAGATATGTGAAACCATCACTACAGTTGATCTTATAACATTCATTATTTCACAAAGAAACCCAGTACCCTTTAGCTATTACCCCTGACTTACTGTTTTTATTTTTAATGGGTATATAATTTAGAGTGTTATTATTGTTTGGTCATCTGGTAATGAGGCACCCTCAGCTCTACTCATTACCACATGACCCAATAACAATAACACTCCAAGTTATATACACAATAGAAAGGAAAACATATTTCCACACAAAAAGGGTATGCCAATGTTTATAACAGCATTATTATTAAAAGCAAAATATGAGAACAACACAAATGACCATCAAATGATGGATAAACAAAATGTAGAATATCTGTACAATGAAATATTATTTTTTCATGAAAATAATAAAGTACTGATATATACAACAACATGGATGACCTTAAAAACATTCTGCTAAGTGAAGGAAGTCATCATAAAACACCAACATCAAACTAAGAAGTTTCTGCACAGCAAAATAAACATTCCAAAGAAGAAGAAAATAACCTATGGAATGGGAGGAAATATTTGCCAACCATGTATCTGAGAAAGGCTTAATTTCCAAAATATATAAGAAATTCAAACAATTAAACAGCAAAAGTAATCCGATTAAAAAACAAATAACTGGAGTTGACATTTCTCAAGAGAAGACATAATGGTCAACAGGTATATATGAAAAGATGTTCAACATCTCTAATCATCAGGGAAATGCAAATTCAAACCTCAATGAACCAGCAGTCACACCTGTTATAATGGCTGTTATCAAAAAGATGAAATATAATAAGCACTGTCAAGAATGTGGAGAAAAGGGAACCTTTACATACTGTTGATGGGAATGTAAATTAGTATAACCATTATGGAAATGTAATACTTTCCATTTTCTTTCTTTTTTTTTTTTAGTGGAAAATTGAGATTTATTTTCTTTTTTTTAATTATTATACGTATACTTTAAGTTCTAGGGTACATGTTCACAACATGCAGGTTTGTTACATATGTATACATGTGCCATGTTGGTATGCTGCACCCATTAACTTGTCATTTACATTAGGTATTTCTTCTAATGCTTTCCCTTCCTCCCCCACCCAATGATAAACCCCTGTCTGTGATGTTCTCCATCCTGTGTCCAAATGATCTCATTGTTCAGTTTCCACCTACGAGTTCTCACGTGTGGTGTTTGGCTTTTTGTCCTTGTGATAGTTTGCTCAGAATGATGGTTTCCAGCTTAATCTATGTCCCTACAAAGGACATGAACTCACCCTTTTTTATGGCTACATAGTATTCCATGGTGTATATGTGCCACATTTTCTTAATCCAGTCTATCATTGATGGACATTTGGGTTGGTTCCAAGTCTTTGCTATTGTGAATAGTACCACAGTGAACATACGTGTGCATGTGTCTTTATAGTAGCATGATTTATAATCCTTTGGGTATATACCTAGTAATGGAATGGCTGGGTCAAATGGTATTTCTAGTTCTAGATCCTTGAGGAATCGCCACACTGTCTTCCACAATGATTGAACTAGTTGACAGTCCCACCAACAGTGTAAAAGTGTTCCTATTTCTCTACATCTTCTCCAGCACCTGTTGTTTCCTGACTTTTTAATGATCACCATTCTAACTGGTGTGAGACAGTATCTCACTGTGGTTTTGATTTGCATTTCTCTGATGGCCAGTGATGAGCATTTTTTCATGTGTCTGTTGGCTGCATAAATGTCTTCTTTTGAGAAGTGTCTGTTCATATCCTTTGCCCACTTTTTGATGGTGTTATTTGATTTTTTTTTTCTAAGTTTGTTTAAGTTCTTTGTAGATTCTGGATATTAGACCTTTGTCAGATGGGTAGATTGCAAAATTTTCTCCCATTCTGTAGGTTGCCTGTTCACTCTGATGTAGTTTCTTTTGCTGTGTAGAAGCTCTTTAGTTTAAATAGATCTCATTTGTCTATTTTGGCTTTTGTTGTCATTGTTTTTAGTGTTTGAGTCATGAAGTCCTTGCCCATGCCTATGTCCTGAATGGTATTGCCTAGATTTTCTTCTAGGGTTTTTATGGTTTTAGGTCTAATATTTAAGTCTTTAAACCATCTTGAATTAATTTTTATATAAGGTGCAAGGAAGGGATCCAATTTCAACTTTCTACATATGGCTAGCCAGTTTTCCCAGCACCATTTATTAAATAAGGAATCCTGTCCTTATTTCTTTTTTTGTCAGGTTTGTCAAAGATCAGATGGTTGTAGATGTGTGGTATTAGTTCTGAGGGCTCTGTTCTGTTCCATTGGTCTATATCTCTATTTTGGAACCAGTACCACGCTGTTTTGATTACTGTACCCTTGTAGTATAGTTTGAAATCAGGTAGCGTGATGCCTCCAACTTTGTTCTTTTTGCTTAGACCTCTTCAAGGAGAACTACAAACCACTGCTCATCGAAATAAAAGAGGACACAAACAAATGGAAGAACATTCCATGCTCATGGGTAGGAATAATCAAAATCATGAAAATGGCCATACTGCCCAAGGTAATTTATAGATTCAATGCCATCCCCATCAAGCTACCAATGACTTTCTTCATAGAATTGGAAAAAACTACTTTAAAGTTCACATGATACTTTCCATTTTCATAGTCTGTTTCATTGGTAACAGACTAATCTGGGACAAGAACCTTGAAAGATGATACTTGTTTTTCTCAAGAGTTAGTAAAGTTCAATGATCATTCCTCAAAAAGATGTGAGCCATTTTGACAATATGATTCCATTTTAGGGAAAAAGGTAGCATCAAAACTAAGGTAATAGTTGGATACGGGGTCTAAGCTTTTACAGGTATCAGGGCTCCCAAAAAGGCATAATTGTTACCTGAAAATTTTAGGGCTTATGAAGATCCAATAATCACTGTAATTTTGGCCCAGCTCTGTCACAAATGTTGTCAAATGTATTTCAGGACATACCCTATGGTTATTTCTGTAGTTTCTGAGTGAAGAATTGTAATAGGTAAACTTCTAACCTAACAGATCTATTCAACGATTTTTCAAGCTTTTTGAACTGTGAAATATTGCCATTATGTTAAGAAGGGACTAAAAGAAGCCACTGAAATCTCACCCTTTTCCAAAAGTCAGTAAATCATAAGCAATACTGTTTTGTTCTGCTAGGAATAACAAAGTCTTAAATTAATCGGATTGTAAAACAAAAGCAAAAACTGGTGAATAATGGTGGATGGCAGTGAACCTCCAAAAACTTTAATGTAAGTCTCCATCTGCCATGCAGGGTATGGTTTCTTCATGGAATCATATCAACATAGCCTCTGACATTACATATGCCTTTATTAATTTAGTCCATGCTTTCTTCATATAACCCATAGGCATGATCAAAATCATTTATAATTCATGTGAGAAAGATGATATCGTACATTGCCTTCTGTTGCAGCCACCTTTATTATTTTAGAATTCTGTGGAACACTATTTTCATACCTATATTGATAGCATAAGGCTAATTGAATGTGGTAAGCAGGAACTGTCAAATGCTATAAAATCCGTAGAAAGTCACATGGATCCTAGACGATAGAGATAAACGCTATGTGTCAAGTATGTGTGGTTTAGTAGTACATTGTATTCTGGACATGTCCAAAAAGGAAAATGACACTTTAAGCTTGTGCCTGTTTGATTTAGAAAGTGCCATAGCTTAGTGTCCTTTCACACCGTGGAGGATACTGGTCTGGTCTGTTTAATTAGTAACTCAGAAGAGTCCAGCTCAAGAGAAGACTATGTACTTCTTCAATGCTACAATGCAAACTGTACTTCCAAAGGGACATATAATACAGTAGATTCAAGAGTGCTAGAAAATCCAGGATGAATGAAGACACTGAAGAAATGTATCAAGTCGCAATTAGAGAGTCTCAGTGAAGAATACCGTGGTTAGGGAAGAAGGCCTTGGGTTTTGTGGCAGTAAAATACTCTTAATTTTTACTATTCTTCACATGCCACTGGGTTCTCACTGAACTTGACTCTGGAACGCCAAGTGATCATCTAAACAGATCTGCCCATGATGAACTGTGCAGTATGGGATACATTGAGCCAGAAAGTCAAGTGGGCACAGCAGAAGCCAATTGTATAATTGAAAATGATACATTCAGGAATAGACCCAAACAACTGAGGAAGTGCATGGGCCTTATTTTGTAAGGCCCATTTTGTAACCCAAGAGCTAGAAACATTGCAGAGATAAGAAAAGTTTCAAAAAGAGGAAAAGTACCATTTTAGATATTCTGTTTTATTATCTCTTATTCCAACTACCACTGAGAGGGTCTATTCTGCAACATAAAAGAATGTCCCCTCATGTCTATATGTTATTCCTCTTGCCTACATCATGTCACATCTCTGTTGACATTAAGGCATGTACTCTGATTCAGCTAACGTTACCAGATCAACTCATTCCAATTCCACTAGGATTTTCCTGGTATTAGCACCGAAGTCAATCAAGAACCCAAGAACCACTACTAATCCCGATTCCTCAACCTCAGTCACAGGAAAACCAGGACCCTTATCACTGTAAATACAATCTGACTGCTTTGCATATGCAGTGCCAAAGTGAGGGAGAATTAGTGCCATGTGGAGTAAATCTTCGAAGAATATGAAATGGAAACTGATAGATCAATGTTTTCTTCTTTAATACCCTGGTCTTGACGTACACTTCATACTTCTCAGATAGTCTCTTAGAACTCAAGCAATCAGCAGCTGATAGTGGTGTGTGAAATAATATCTCTCTGTTCTGTTCCTCCCGTTGTTTGGTTTCCCTCCCACTATTCCTCACCATTGTTTCCTGAGATCACCTCCAAATAATGTATTTACATATGCCTTTATTTAGGTCATGCTGTCTTGGGAAGTGTTGAAGGATGTATGTGATATTAATAAAATACATTTACTTGAGTTGAAGTACTAAAAGAAGTTGAGATTGTACTGAAATGTGTGATGAATTTCAGATACATGTTTATTCATCACAAGAGTGTTTTCTTAAAGGAGTAAATTATGACAAAAACTTTAAGAGTTTGGAGCATTACCCATTTTAATGTAAAAAGCTACATAATTTGAATTGGGATTGAATCAGTTTATACCCTTCTTGGGAAGATCAGAGAATAAACTCACCCAGGCTGGAGTGCAGTGGAGCAATCTTGGCTCACTACAACTTCTGCCTCCCAGGTTCAAGTGATTCTCCTGTCTCAGCCTCATCAATAGCTGGGATCACAGGTGAGCATCACCATGCCCTGCTAATTTTTTAATATTTTTGATAGAGATGGAGTTTCACCATGTTGGCCAGATGCAGTGGCTCACGCCTGTAATCCCAGTGCTATTGGAGGCTGAGGCAGGTGGATCACTTGAGGTCAAGAGAATTTTTTTTTTTTTTAATGTTTGTGAATGCTTGACTGTCTTTGCTTGCTTCTCTGAGTCATTGGTTTGGCTGGATTTTGTCTTCAAGAAGTACAAATGGGTGTTATATTATCTTTTCAGGTTAAGCAATGCATATGCTTTGTTTTTGCAGTTGAATAATACCTTGGTTTGGTATAAGATAGGGTCATATTTTATTAATCTGAAAAATATTTTGATAATTATTTTATCTTCTGGCACTGATTGGCACTGACGAGAAATGGGGGCTCAGCTGGAATTGTCCCCCATGAAAATGAATAGATCTTTTTGCCTGGTTGCTTAATTTTTTTTGTTATTCTTAAAGTTCTGCAATTTAAAATGGATATGCCTCAATGTAAATTACCTGTATCGTTTTCCAATGTAAGCTTCAAATTTAGTTATTCCTTCTTTTATGAACTTATTTTCAGAAAAATATGTTATTTTAAATTATTTTTCTACTCACTGTTAAGTTCTCCAGAAAAAGCATTCATCTTTAAATTGGATGATATTTAATATCCTCATTATCTGCTGTCCCCTTCCTAATTTCTTGAAACTATATCGTTCCATAAGTTTTTACTTTTTTTTGGTCAGTGATTCATTTTCGACTACATCTACTCTCTTCCCTGCCCGAATTATCTATTTGTTCTGTGTGAAGTTTGCTTAATTCTCCATTAGTTTCTGTAATTTTCATTTTCAACTTTGAGTTCTTGTTTATTAAATTTATTTTCTCATGAAATCACTATAGGAAAATTTCTTCTGTACCTTGAATTAGATTATCTCTAAAATCTGGCTCTTTTATATCTTTTTAATGCTAGTTTTCTCAAAACAATTTTTTGGCTAAAAAGTATTTTTTTCTGTAACTATCAGCCAATTTCATTTCTCCTCAGCCTTGCTTGTTGAGGGCTGTCTCCACATGATCTATCTATTATCCTCTCGGCCACACCCGGCACAGTGGGTCACTCCTGTAATTTCAGCACTTTGGGAGGCTGAGGTGGGAGGATCACTTGATGTCAGGGGTTTGAGACCAGCCTGTCCAACATGATGAAACACCATTTCAACTAAAAATACAAAAATTAGCCGGGAGTGGTGGTGGGTGCCTGTAACTACAGCTTCTGGGGAGGCTGAGGCAGGCGAATCCCTTGAATCCGGTGGGCGGAGGTTGCAGTGAGCCTAGATCGTGCTACTGCACTCCAGGCTGGGTGACAGAATGAGACTCTATTTCAAAAAAATAAAATAAGACAAATATACATATGAATTATATATGTGTGTATATATAATTATGTATGTATATAGTATATATAATTATACACATATAATTATATATATGAATCATATGTGTATATATAATTATATATGTATATATACACATATATAATTATATATACATTTGCCTTGACTTCCTTTCCATTTTAGTAGGAACTTGCTATTTGTATTCTTCCTTATTCATTCTGAAGGTTTACTTGAAGAAGCTGGGCAGTCCATCTTTTATGACACTGATAATTATTCTAGCATTATGGTGAGGTTTATTTTATGTTTTGTCAAATCTCCTGGACAGTGGATGCATGGAGGCCTAAAGCTCATGCCTCGGTGAGAGTTCTTTCTGGTTGCTTGGTCAACGTCTCCTGCTCTCCCTCACCACAGCAACCAATTGAATTTGCACTCCCCCTCCCACAACGAGAGGCATAGCAAGACTATGGTAAACCTTGTTAATCAATCCCGGAAGACGAGTGCATCATTACTCTTATAATGCATGCCTTTATCCCGCAAATGTTCTTTCATTTTAGAGGAGCTCTTGAGATAAGAAATGGCCTGCCCGCCTGTCCCCTCCTTCATTCCCAGGCAAGAAAAATCAAAATGTACCCTAGAAACTTTTTCACGTTGAAGGCTAAAATGTGTTAGTATCATCTAAATTTTTGAAATAATAAATGTTAAACCTAGCTTCTTAATGAGTTTTATCTTGGCTAAAAATTTAAAATTGGAAACAAAGTATTATAGTGTAGCAAATCTAAAATGTTGAAACCAATTTCACAAGGCCCAAGTATTCTGAGTTGGAAATTCATGAGAGGATATCTAATTTATTATAATATAAGAAAGGAAAAATTGATAATAACAAGGAACAAAAATGATCACTTGAGTGCCAGAAAGAGTACTTATTTCCGATATTAACTGAAACACATGATTGAGTAAACATTTATTGAGTATCAAAAATACCTATAATTGTTCCGATGTAATAATGGCATATTATGTATTTCAGAGTCTAAGGAGGAACAGTGCTTTTATAGCTTATCTCATTTAACATTGTATCACCTCTCAGGTACATTTTAGGTAGAGAGAAGCAAGCAATTCAGTCAAGGCCACCCACATAATCAAGTGAAGTCAAGTTCCCAACAAAGCATGTCAACTCTGGAGTCTGCATGCAGTCTCAAACCTTCCTTTCACATGAACAGATGGAATTGTACCCCACCCTACAGCTCCAACTCTCACCTTGTCCTTATTTTCCTCACATTTTAACATAACTATATGGAATTATTGCCGTCTACATCTTGCTCTTACATACCTCTGGGCTAATGTGTCATACATTTATTTATCTCACTAATTTTCACATGCATTCACTATATAGTTTAAGTGTAAGCTTCCTGAAACTTAATAGGAAGACAAATGCATTCATTTTAAACACTCAAAGCATAGCTTGGTACAAATTTATATGTTAGCAGTTATCTTCATTACAAAAGAGCCATTTATTCATATAAAAATATTCATCACTTAACTCTAATTTTCTTGAAATTACAGAAGATTTCTTGTTGTATTCCTGATGTAGCACTTTGCCTGTCACTTAGGAGGAACTTAGTATTCAGAAGATTAAGTTGAATGACTATGGGAAGGTTCTAAATACCAACTAATATTGTATGACAAATGAAAACTTTAATACAAAAAACACTAGCTTGAAATGAGTCTAATAGTTGCAGCTGAGAAAAAGAAGCATATGTTTTTAGCAGTATTTCAAGACTTATGTTCTTTCCACACACTTAAGACTTCCCTTCTTAGTCACCATTGAGTCAGGGGTTTTAACTAACTCTACCTCAGGTAACTACCCCAACGTACTGGTGGTCTCAGCTGACTTGAATCGGACAAGTGGTTTTGATTATGACTCAAAAAAAAAAAAAAAAGATTTGCTTTTTCTCAGCAAAAGTTTAAACCAGCCTCACAATGCAAATACACTTAGTTGTTCAAAGCTGTAGATAGAGTGAGGAACCAAGATTCAAATTTTACTAGCTCTCACTCTCAACTTGAGAGATAGGTCCTACATTCACCTTTAATTTCAGTTGTCATTGAGTACATTATGAAACATATCATCTTCTAAATATACAAAAATAGCAATATACATGGAAATATGATGTGTTCTAAGTCAACATTCATCTTAAAATATCCTGAGAAAAGGACTCTGAAGTAATACATCTGCTGACCTTGTAAGATTGCTTTGAACTGTCTTCCTATCTTGTATCATCTTTTTTCTTTTCTACTGTCACCTAAGACAATTTTCTTTCTCATGAATACTCCTAAATTGTTCTTATAACATTGTTAAGGTAGTTTTTGTATTGATTTGTGAAGTAGAAATAGCAGTGATAATAAACAAAGGGCATTCCAGTGAGTTCTGAAGAGGCAACAGTAGAAGAAATGAGAGAGCACAGATGCTGAACAGTTTTATCTACCATAAATAAAAAGCTATTAATTTCTATGTTTTCTGAGAAATGCACAGCTACTGTAGAGATTAAATTCAGAATCACTTTAAGAGATTAAAATTTATAAGCAACTCATGTATAATGTTGCTAAAGAAAATCCTGAATTTTATTATAGCGTATAGTGTACCACATTTAAATTAGCATTAATATCAAACTCTCAATATTTAATACTGTACATTTCTTAAAAGAAGAATGGTCAAGGCCAGGCACAGTGGCTTACGCACTTTGGGAGGCCAAGGCGGGCAGATCACGAAGTCAGGAAATTGAGACCATCCTGGCTAACACGGTGAAACCGTCTCTTCTAAAAATACAAAAAATTAGCCAGGCATGGTGGCACATGCCTGTGGTTCCAGCTACTCGGGAGGCTGAGGCAGGAGAATCGCTTGAACCTGGGAGATGGAGGTTGCAGTGAGCTGAGATCACACCACTGCACTCCAACCTGGGTGACAGAGGGAGACTCTATCTCAATCAATCAATCAATCAATCAATCAATCAGTAATAGTCATAAATGTCTTAAGCCAAAGAAGTTTTCAAAGCCAAACAAACAAAGAAACAAACAAAAAAGAGACCAACTTTTTTTCAATTCAATAAAACATGGCAAGTGGACTCATCCTGGGTCCTGGCATTACATATGAACATTACATATTATCTAATTCTGATACCAAATCCCGTCTGTCTGCCCATCACATAGTATGCCAATCACTTAGACAATGAGTTTTGCAGCAGAGAAAAGGGTTTATTCACAAGGTAACCAAGCAAAGGGGACAGGAAAACAGACCTTAAATCCACCTCTCTAAAGATGACATTTTATGGATATTTATGGGATAGAGAAGCAAGGACATCCAAGGTGTGGGAAAAGGGGATTGGAGGTAAGAAAAATAAAGCAAGGCAATCTATGATCTGCACAAGTATAGCCAAGCTTCATGACTCTTCATAGAATGAATGTTCTTGAAATATTGTCCCTAGCATAAACTGAGGGTTGAGCTTTTGGTCTTCGAACAGTCCAAGGTCACCCACTGGACACTCACACAGGTCCAATTGAAGGGTCAGGGGTCTCAACTGGCTTGCACTGGACAAAACCTGACTCTAAGATCCTTGAAAGCAACTTAAGCAACTGTTACCATGGTGACCTACACATCAGAGATGTTATCTATAAGGGAGCTAGTGGAAGTTTAACTATATATTACTCGGATACGTAATTTTTACCTATACAGGTTTTAGAATCAGCTACAAGTGACTAAAAACAAATAAGGCAAGTTGAGTTTGGCAAGTGTAATCAGGTTAGCCCTGGGTTTTGAGTATTGAAATGTTATTACTTTCCTCTCTATTCAAGTTTAGTAGTATACTTTCTTTTTGAATACACTTAATTGGACAAAAAGTAATTCAAAGCACTATTTCATTTATACTAACGTGTAAACCTTACAAATTTGAAGTTAACCTTAAAAATAATTAAGGTTATAATTTATAAATTTTTCAAAGAATTTGTTCAATCTGTTTCCTTATCCATACAATGAAGACATCCATCACAGGATGAGAAAGTATATACAAAGCCATTAAAATTTTTACTTGTGCCTGAAAAGTACTTTTTAACTATTTACTATAATTAATAATTGCTTTACAGAACACACTCTTTGCTTTCACAGAAGATTTTTATACTTTAGCACATAAACTTCACACTTTTCTCTAAAGCTCATTTTTTCATGAGCTGTCAACTCTTTCTTCGAACATAAGAACTTTAAATACTAACGTTCAGCTCAATAAGTTTATGATGTATTTGTGTAACCATAACACTTCAAGGATATTGCGTTTTTAAAAAATTACAGGTCTTTGTCAGAAAATACAAAGATTTACTCACACATCAAAACAAAGTAACTTCTAATTAAAATAATACAATTAAATGGCTTAGACATTGAAACTTTTTCAATAGCATCTCTCATTTTGAATAACTTAGTACATTCTAACCTCATTTTCCATATTCATAGCTAAAACCTTGAAGTTAATCCAATTCTTCATGCTCCATTCATTAATGTATTATACATTTTTATTATAAAATTTGGTGATTGCAGAATTGTAACTGTGAATGAACACACGCAGCAACCTCAGCCAGAGAAGTATGTGATTACAGAGGTCTCAGTTCCTTTGGAAATTTAGATGTGGGCCACAACAGCTTCATGGGCATTTGACCTGGGCAATCGCACTGGGTCTCATACTTAGAAGGCGTTCATGCTCAGTTTACAATTGTGCTGTAATTGTCTTGAAATTCTTAATAAGTTTTAAACAAGGAGCTTTGCATTTCATCTTGCACTGGCCACTTCAAATTATGTATCTGGTTCTGTGTAACAATGCTAGTAAGCTACTAAGTCCTGTGGTGATAGTTGAGTGTGGGGAGGTACAGCATGGATGGTGTAAGGGAAGATAATGAATACCAATTTTACTCTGAAACCATCTGCAGCAATGGAGGCTGTAATTCTTCCCACTAGACTCTCTTGTGCGTCTCCTTCCGGAAAGACAAGCCCATAAGAACCATTGAAGTGGAGCTGCTTTGGAACAGGCATGGAGAAGAGGATCTACATAGAACAAGAGATCCATGTGTGTTGTTTTGCTAATAGCTCCATTCAATAGAAACTTCCACAGAAGGAATAACTGATTAGCAGCCTCCAGCTCCTCCATGATCTTCAGAGAAGTTCACACAAGATTATGTGCCCCAGTGACTAAGCAATTTAGTGTAATTTGGCAGAATCAGAAAATTTTCCTCACTGCCAGATTTCTGTAATTCCTGTAATGGTAGACTGCTTAGGAACTCCCCATCAACTGTTTCTTTTCATAGGTAAATAGATTAAATTCCTGTTGGTGTCATGGGTAACTTTTGTTTCTTTCATGCTGCTTTGCTTATATGTGTGTGTGTGTGTATGTGTGTGTGTATATATATATGTGTGTGTGTATATATATATTTCTACAAATATTGTGCTATTTTAATGACTTAAAATTTAATATTATTGGGAATCATCAAGATGAATATATTTTGTGACATTTAAAGTAGAGATGAATACATTGACCCACTGGCATTTACTGTGTATAAAATGTAAAGCTCTTAGCTTTATTTGTACTCTATCATCAGGAAAAGGATTCCAGTTTTGGTGTAAAACATAAACTTCCAGCACCCTTTCTGCAGGATTGTAAAAAAGCAATCTCATATTTATTCCATATTTCATGATAGTTTTTCCAGGAACTGCTGCAGCTCCAAATCGGTAGGCAATGTATGTGGACAAAGATTATATTATTTGTATGCGCTCTTGATTTAGTTAGATTGTATTGATTGCACATTCACATTTCATAGTCAGTACCTTTTAGAATTAGCTACAACTTTTTCATTTCTGATTTAACATTATAAATCATACTTTAAAATACTAAAACAGGCCAGGCAATGTGGCTCATGCATGCAGTCTCATCGCTTTGGAAGGCCAAAGTGGGAGGATCATTTGAGGACAGAGTTAGAGACCAGCCTGGGCAACATAATGAGACTCTTGAATCTACAAAAAAATAAAAATAATTAAAAAATTTAGCCGGGCATGATGCTGCAGACCTATAGTCCTAGCTACTTAAGGAGACTGAGGCAGGAGGATCCCTTGAACCCAGAAGTCCAAGGCTTCAGATAGTGACGACCACACCACTTTACTCCAGCCTGGGTGAAAGAGTGAGACCCTGTCTCAAAATACAATATATAAAATAAAACAAAACAAAACAAAATATTCAGACATACGAACATATAAGCAAAAATCTTATTGTATGAAATATTCTGCCCTTCATATTTCTCTTGACATACTAGTTCATGAAAAATAAATATTATTTTTGAGTGCTGGGAAAGAAAATAGAAGAAAACATAATTTATAGGCAAACTTTATTAGAAAATATTTAGGATAATCGAAAAAAACTAAATGTAAGTAAGAGTTTTTAAATCTGGATTCATAATTATTACAAGCATATGTAGTTAGTTAAGTTTCTATAGCAAGTAAATTGAGACTCATTATTACATCCTCCCTTGGCTGTTTCTCTTCTTCATTTCGAATCAGTCAGATATTCTTGCCAACTCTGCGTTTTAAATCTTTCTGGAAGCTCTCATCCCTACCCTATTTCCACTGGCACTGGGCTAGTGCTAGTACTCATTATCTCTTGGATCAGATGCTCAAATTGTGGCCTCTCTTGTGACCATCCTCCAAGTCGCTGCCAGTGTGTGATTGTTCTGAGATGGAAATAGCTGCAGTGTGATTGTTCTGAGATGAAAATATGGTAATACCTCTGCAATTTACATGTGTCATTGACTTCATAGTCTAATTCAAAATAAAATACTTCTTTGGCAATATATATCCAAGACCTTTGGTGATTTTACTCCTGCTTGCTTTTTAACCCCATCCCTGTCACTCCTCTCTACAAAAACTCTCTGCTCTAACTCTGTTGAACTACTTGCCATTGACCAAAGGTTCCATGAGTTTGCACAGCCCTGCAAGTTACATTTTCTGTTGCCATCGCCTGGAACATATTCCTCCCCTACTCGGCTTCAAAAAGTACAACTCCTTCCGTTTTTCCATATGTGTTGTTTTTTAAAGTTTATAATTAACACATGGGTGCGTTATTATTTTAAAAATACCACAATGCAAAAACACATGATTTATTTCCTTTTAAATACTTCAATTGATATATTAAATTTGTTTCCCATTTATACATTAAATGCTCTTTTATTCCCCATTTAAGAATAAGAAACAATTTCAGATGACATCTACTCTCACATGAGTTCACAGATTTCCTCCCAGCAAGGAAGCAGATAAAAAAACAGAGAGTTTATCCTGAGTTAAACACTTTCTTCTTCACCATTTGCTAGATGCTGAACAAATCTCTAACAGGAATATCCCTGTATTGTATTTGGCAAACACTGTAATGTGTCCAGGAGATTCCTAAAGTCAGAGATCCTGTTCCTTTTCATATCCTAAACATCATGAACATTACTTGCTACATTGTACGTGTCCATGTAATATTTGTACAGTGAACGAGAGAAGTCAAATAATTAGGAACTTAACAATTTTGATTATCCAGTTTTATTCTGAATTTTTTTCTCTTTTTTTAGATGGAGTCTCACCGTGTCACCCATGCTAGAGTGCAATGGTGTGATCTCTGCTCACTGCAACCTCTGTCTCCCAGGTTCAAAGAATTTTGCTGCCACAGTCTCCTGAGTAACTGGGACTACAGGTGCGTGCCACCATGCCCGGCTAATTTTTGTATTTTTAGTAGACAGAGTTTCACCATGTGCCACCATGCCTGGCTAATACTTGTATTTTTAGTAGACAGGGTTTCACCATGTTGGCCGCGCTGGTCTCGAACTCCTGACCTCAGGGGATTCTCCCGTCTCGGCCTCCCAGAGTGCTGGGATTACAGGCATGAGCCATCACAATCAGCCCTATTTTGAAAATTTTAATCAAAATTATAGAATGTAATTATTTAGTTTTACAATTATCCTTGATTATACTCTTGCTTAAATCTTATGAGTATTAACATACAGTTCACCACAACAATGTTATCATGTGTCTGTGTCTTAGGTGCATTGTTAGTTACTTGGAATAGCATAAATAAAACACTGACCTTTTATTAAACATGTTTGCATATTATGAGTGACTAATCACATAATGGTTGAAACTGTTAACTATATTTTCTGCTACCTACAATATAATTACCTAATAAGATATTTGGAGGTAAAATCCAATAATCATGGCTTAGTCTTCTTTTTTAAATCATTTGAATATATTCAAAATATGCATAATGTTGCAGGAATATAAGGAAATTTATGTATAAAATTGATTGAACAACATGGTTACTCAGTTAATACCTGTGGATTGATTGAACAGATCATTAATATGAATGAATAAGGGGATTACAGTGTACACTCTCTATGTCTTAGTCAGTTCAGGTTGCTATAACAAATTACCTTAGGCTTGGTAGCTCATAAACAACAGAAATTTATTTCTCACTTCTGGAGGCTGCAAGTCTATCAGGGTGCCTAGATGCTCAGGTTCTGGTGGGAGCCACCTTCCAGGTTGTAGATAGATGGCAGAAAGAATTAGCTCTCTGACCTTTTCTTATAAAGGCACTAATCCCATTTATGAGGGCTCCACTTTGATGTCCTAATTACTTTCCAAAGGCACCACCTCCAAACACTAGCACAGTTGGGGTTAGGATTTCAGTACATGGATTTTGGAAGGATGCAAACATTCAATCTATACTACATTTTTGTAAATAGAGCATGGTACTTCAATATAACAAAAAAGAATGAATAGGTGGAATTAGTGTTTATCAACCTACTTTTTGCATGCAAAATATAAAAATACATAATATAAATTCCATATACTTCCCAGTAAACTATATTATTATAGTTTAAATCTGCAAGTTATAACAACATAAATGTTAATAAAATCAGTGCTTTTTTATTTTTTTAAGATGGAGTCTCAATCTGTCACCCAGGCTGGAGTGCAGTGGCAAGATCTCGGTTCACTATGACCCCCACCTCCCAAGTTTAAGTGATTTTCCTGCCTCAGCCTCCCGAGTAGCTTGCATTACAGGCACCTACCATCACACCTGGCTATATTTTTGTATTTTCAGCAGAGATGGGGTTTCACCATGTTAGCAAGGCTGGTCTCGAACTCCTGACCTCAAGTGATACATCTGCCTCAGCCTTCCACACTACTGGGATTATCAGCATGAGCCACTGTGCTTGGGCTAAAGTGAATGCTTTTTAATATATAAGATTTCTTTAAGAAATTGACACTAGTGAAAGCTCTGAATGAGGATAGACTTGTAGAATTTATTTTTCACACATCAGATGAGAAGCCCACTCACTAAGAACCATCCACAGTGCCACACACGGTCCATTCTAATTAGTTCTGTGATCCTGCTTTCCCTTCCTCCATTAAACTGTATCTCTTTTTATTAGCAATTTTTCAGAGTTCTGCTCTGATCTCTGCATTATACATTGATTAAAATAATTTCTGAATGACTAATATTTTTGCAAATCCCTTAGACAGGCTCTTTTATATTACCATGTGTGTTAGTTGCCTAATGTTATGTTCCATAACAAATCAACACAAATTTATAAGCTTAATACAACAAAAACATTATCTCATGTTTCTGTTTGCTTGGCTTTCACAAGGCCAAAGTCAAGGTGTCAGCAAGGTTGTATTCCTTTCTAGAAGCTTTAGGAGACCATCCACTTCCGGACTTACGCAGAATGTTAGTAGAATTCACTTGCTCTTAGTTGTAGCGCTAAGGTCTCTGTTTTCTTGTAGACTATTTCCGTGGAATCTGGGATTGTTCATAGCTTCTTGGGGCTGCTAACCTTTTTTTTTTTTTTTTTTTGGCTCCTGGTCCTGTTCTTTGTGCTTCAAATCATTCATGCGTTACATCTCCAACTGACTATTCTGTTTTCCTCTTTGATATTTAAGGGCTTATATGATTTCATTAGCTCCATTCAGATAATGCAAGATAATCTTCCTATTTGAAATCTAAGGATAGCAAACCCAATCCATCGGCAAAGTCCCTTTACAGCAGAGCCTATCTTGGTGTTGAATAGCCAGCAAACAGGAACCTTGGGAAGATATTTTACAACTCTGTTCACAGAATGTGGACATACAAAGCAATGACATTTTTTTCCTCCTAGAAAGCATATTAAATAAATGGACTACAAATATTGAGCATTTTCTAGCACATTATTCTACAATGAGGCTCTGTCTCAAAAGCAGAGTGCAAACAGGCTTGGGAAAACAAGAAAGACCAAGCATTCCTCATTACAAATCACATCCTCCTGCCCTGTCTTAGGTATTTTGCTGTTGTAAGTTTCTATTAAATATAGGATACATCTTGCTTTTCCCTATATTGCCCATTTCTTTGCTAAATGGTGTAAATGATTTTCAATCAGTCTCTTAAAAGAAGCCAAAAAGTATCCTTGAGGATTGGTATTAAGAGTGTAGAATGCTTTTTCCATATGCAGTGCAGTTTTAATCCTTGAGAACTGCAGAGACTCGAATTTAAACTGTGTGAGTATATGGCTATTACGTAAACTCAATCAGCAAAAAGAGCCATATTCACCTACCATCCTTCAGAAGTTGAGAGACCCCATTTATGTCAGCTAGAATATATATTCACATACAAAACAAAATGAAAATCAAAAGCAATTTTAAATGACAGATCGACAAATCAATAAGGCAACAAATATTTCAGAGGCAGTTCAAGGCTGGTACACACAGTTCTGTCTTTCTTCTCTGCCTTCTTTAGCATGGGGGTTCTGGTCTCTCAGTCACAGAATGCAGCTGAATTTCTGACACTCTGCTATTTTCCAGGCATAAAGAAGGTGAGTGGATGAAAAAACAAAGGTACAGGCCCCTGGAGTCTGGCCATCCTTTAAGGTATTCCCCAAAGCTCTACTTAGTGACTTATTTTCATCTCCTTGTTGGGACCATGGCATATTGCATTCCTTAGATAAAAGATGACTAGACAAATAGTGAGGCCAAATAGGTTGAGTCGGGGAACACCACTGTGTTTGACATACTATCGACAAGTGAAGGCAGTTGAGTCTATATTTCAATATTTTTTGTCTTATTATTAATAGAGAAAATAAGGGAGATTGGACCCATTTGATGAACTACTCTATGGTGTCCTGAAATTATTATGTCATTTGGATTGAAGGAATCAAGAGGATTGAATAGTCAAGAGGCTTCAGATAAGAATGTAGAAAAGGAATTGCCAAAGAATGACTGGTATGGATGTATATATATTTTTTGTTTTATATCAAATTAAATCTTGTAAATAGCTTTTGCTTGACTTTCTGCTATGTTTCTGTTATTTTGTGTTTCATATTATTTCTTTTTTTTTTTTTTTTTTTTTTTTTTTGAGACGGAGTCTCGCTCTGCCGCCTAGGCTGGAGTGCAACGGCCGGATTTCAGCTCACTGCAAGCTCCGCCTCCCGGGTTCACGCCATTCTCCTGCCTCAGCCTCCCAAGTAGCTGGGACTACAGGCACCCGCCACCACGCCCAGCTAGTTTTTTTTGTATTTTTTAGTAGAGACGGGGTTTCACCGAGTTAGCCAGGATATAATTAGATTAAGTTAATGTAAGTTGATATGCGTTAATCCATACTATATTAAAACATCTAAATTTTGTAATTATTATGTGACTATTTGTTAACATTTTCTAAAGTAGAGACCATTTAACAACAATGATTAAAAGGGTGCTATTTTATACTTTCAGTTGTCTTAGTCCTTGAACTTAAAAATATGTAACCCCAGATCAATGCAAGTTAATACAAATAATTTGTTTGGACCAGAAAAATTTTTAAAAAAGCTTTTTACTTCAATTCTGTTTTGTCCAAATGGCATAGGGCAAATGATGGGAAAAAAGCAAGAGGTGCAACAGCTGAGGAAAAAGCAAGAGATACAAAACAATGGCCTCTTAAACAGCCTGGCATTGTAACAACTCATTTGGAAACATTTTGGGCCTTGAACCAAAGGACTCTATTATTATGTAGAATATGAGAGTCAAAATTTATAACAGTAATCCTGAAACTGAAGGGTAAATTACTTAGCTATTATAATTTAACGTTCTTGAGTGTTTATTTTAAAGTATACTACACAATATAAAAATACAACTGGCTCTGTATTTCCCAACAACACATTGATTTTCAGCTATTTCAGTAATGGAATAGATCTCAACAAAGTACCATTTTATGATAGAAGTAATCATTTTTAGCGAGTTATCTATTTAAGGCTATATCAAATTGTGAGAAATTTACTACTTTTATTTAAAAACTGCCCTGTTTTATATGCAAACATTTTGTTTAAGCTGTTCCAAGGGCATGAAATTTTAAGGGATTCTCCTATAATATATTTTCTGTGTATCTTTTGCTAGCATGTAAACATTCTAGCAGTTA
The DNA here is from genome assembly GCF_049350105.2 of Macaca mulatta. Lineage (NCBI taxonomy): Eukaryota > Metazoa > Chordata > Mammalia > Primates > Cercopithecidae > Macaca > Macaca mulatta. The sequence continues at coordinate 29,627,523 of NC_133411.1, forward strand.
ATACATATTAAGAATTTAAAATTACTCAGGTGTGAAGTTGTGTTTCCAAAATGGTGACATTTGGAGACAGATTAAGTTCCAAACATGCTGTAGTATAGTTATAAACAGATAAGATACTTTTTCAAACAAAATAATTTTGGTAGACATACCCAGACACTGGTAACAACAGTTTAGCTAAAAAACTGACAAATTGGGAGGAGAATTGCAGGCTGGCAGGACCATGTGAAACTCCTGGAGACTGTGGAATGTGAGGGAGTCCTCATGCTCTAGCAGGTTCTTTCTCCATGAACCTCTCTGGCCTCTCACAGAAAAGTTCTAAAATAATCACTAAGACGTGTCCAGTGTTATGGAGAACAGAGCGAGGAAACAACAGCCATGTAGGAGGAACAAGTATCACTACCCCTATCGTCCCCCTCTATCTCCATGACAAAACAAAAGCCTTAATCTGTAAGAAGACAAGTAACACTATTGGCTTTATGGCACTGGTCAGTTTTAAGATCCTTATACCACATGTGAAGCAGCATATAAATTGAAGGTAGAACCTGCTTAATTAAAGATATAATCATTAAAGATGTAAAGATTTATATTTTAAATCCCAGATAAATAACTAAAAATATAAAATATGTATCAGTAATAAGTCAATGGAGGAGGTAAAATGATATAATCTAGTTTATCATTGTTTATTGATGTCAAGATATGTACAGTATGGGTAAAAATAGAAAAAAGAAAAGATGAAATGAGTAGAAAACATCTAGAAATTGTTAAATTTTTAATCCAACAATACCCATAATCACATTAAACATGAGTGGCCTAAATATAACTTTCTAAAGGCAGCAATTTTCAGATTGGATCAAATAGCAAAATCCAATTTTATATTGTCTATAAAAATGCAGTTAATATGTAATGACAGAGATAAGTTAAAAATAATAAGATGAATAAAGACATAATATACAAACATCCCTCCAGAATTAAAATAGTTATATTAATATCAAAGAAGTAGACTTTAGCACAAGGAATAATGTCAGGAATAGAAGGAGCCATGATTAAGGGTCAGCTGTAAGGAGGGATAATGGGTCTAAGTGTATATATTCCTAGTAACAGTTTCAAAATAAATAAGACAAAAAAAGATGTTAGAAAACAAGTAGGCAAATATAAAATTATAATCACAGATTTCAATAATATTCTCTCAGTAATTGATAGAACAATTTGACAGAAAATCAGTAATAATATAGAAGACTTGCACGCTACCAAACAAATATACTGAATAACACTTCCCAGCAACAGCAGAATACACACTCTTTTCAAGGGCATGCTGAACATTCTCCAAGGTAAACCATAATCTAAGCCATCAAAAACAACAACAAAACAACAGCAACCAAAAACACCCAACCAACTTAAAATAGTAGAAATCATACCAATTATATTCTAATAACATACTGAAAATTAACTAGAAATTAATAACAGACATATATTTTAAATCCTCAAATTCTTGGAAATTAAATAACCTATTTCTAACTAACAGGGTTAAAGAATACATCTCTAAACTCATTAAAAATAGTTGAAACTGGCCGGATGCAGTGGCTCACTCCCGGAATCCCAGCACTTTGGGAGGCCGAGGCGGGTGGATCTCCTGAGGTCAGGAGTTCAAGACCAGCCTGGCCAACATGGTGAAACCCCATCTCTATGAAAAATACAAAATAGCTGGGCATGGTGGCACGCACCTCTAATGCCAGCTACTTGGGAGGCTGAGGCAGGATAATCGCTTGAACCCAAAAGGCGGAGGTTGCAGTGAGCCGAGATTGCACCACTGCACTCCAGCCTCGGTGACAGTGGGACTCTGTCTCAAAATAAATGAATAAATAAATAAATAAATAAATAGTTGAAACTGAATAAGGATAAAAAATGCAATGTATCAAAATATGTGGAATATTGGTAAAGCAATGCTTTCAGTGTAACTTATATCATTAAATATTTATATTAGAAATGTCTCAGATGAAAAATATAATCTGTCACTTTAGTAAATTTAAAGAAAGAATAAAATAAGCCCAATAAAAGCAGAAAGAACAAAATAATAATTAGAGAAGGAACTAATAAAGTTGAAAATGGAAAAAAAATAGGCAAAATCAATGTAAGTGAAAGGTTATTTTTTAAAAGGGTCGATAAAATTGATAAACCTCTATTATAGTGACTGATATGGTTTGGATCTGTGTACCCACCCAAACCTCATCTAATCCCCAACATTGGAGGAAAGGCTGGTGGAGGGAGGTTACTGGATCATGGGAGTAGATCCTTTATGAATGTTTCAGCACCATCCCCCTACTGCTGTTCCCATGATAGAGTTCTCGTGAGATCTGGTTGTTTAAAAAGTGTGTAGCACCTTCCCTCACCCCTTCCTCCTGCTTGGGCCACGTAAGATGCGCCTGCTCCCCCTTCACCTTCTGCCATGATTGTTAATTTCTTGAGGCCTTCCCGGAAGCAGAAGCCACTATGCTTCCTGTACAGCCTGCAGAACTGTGAGCCACATAAAATTCTTTTCTGTATAAATTACCCAGTCTCAGGTATTCCTTTATAGCAGTGTGAGAACGGACTACCACAGTGGCCAAGAAAAAAAAGGGAGATAAAAAAGAATTGTCCATAGTAAGAATGGGAAATAGAGGGCTGTCACTATTGACAACCTCAGCTCTCAGAGGAGTCCCTTGTCTTCCGGGAATCTGTTTTGGGTTTAGCTTATGACCTCATTGCAAACACAGTGATAAATTAAGAGTGATTTTTCTGTGAACCCATGGTCAAGTTCATTCCCTGGATTTTATGGTCTTTAAAGAAAATTCTCATGGCCACCACTACTTCAAAAACCTACATGTTATGCAAATAAAAGGGGCATAGGGCCCTTATACATTACAAGAGACAAAAAAAGTTATGGCCAAGATATCCAATAAGTGATCTTTTATCAAATCTTGTATCAAAAGCAAACAAGCAAATACAAACAACTATGAAACATATTCAGTGGGCTATTTAGGGAAAATTGGTATATTGGCTACATGGCATGTATATTAAAAACCATTTTTTGTGTATCAGTGTTAAATTATTGAGTGTAACAATTATATTCAAGAATTGATTAAGTAGAATATTTTTTAAAAGGGGATACATGTTAAAATACTTAAAGAGTGACATATCTAAAAATTAGTTTCAAATAATAAATGTGTAATCAAAATCTATATTGTGTGTGCATTTATGTTTAAATAGATAGGGAGAGAGGTAAAGGATCTATAGCAAATACTGAAATCTGGAGAATCCAGGTAAAGATAGGTCAAAGTAAACTTTCAATTTTCTGAAGCTGTTAATTTCGTTTGAAAATAAAATTTGAGGTAAAAATAATAACTGTATAATTAAAATTAAAGCATTATTATTTTCAGCAGTTTTTTAAAAAAGACAACAACCTCATGATCCTTATATTTTTTTGGCTATAGTGTTCAATTTCCTAAGCCATTATATAGTTCAACTCCTCACTTCCCACCTGTACCTCATCCAAATTACAGGTGAAATCTTGTAATTTAGCTACTACTTAGCATTCTTATTGGTTTCAGCTGAGGGAAAATCCAGTTGTAAAATTGCACCTTGAAGATTAGCATTCTAACTATCAAATGGTGGCTTTAAGTTTCCAGAAAGTTGAGGCTGCAGCAAAGGAGTTATGTTCAACTTCAGGGAGCAACATGAGAGGCAAAGCTGGGAAAAGCAGGGAAAGAAAAGAGAACCAATACAAGAATGGATATTGAATTGCTTACCACTAAGTAAGAAAAATTGTGGAATACTATGATTACTCTTAATGTTTATTACCTTTATTTGAGGATCTTCTTTTGCAGAGGAGAAACGGGAATAAACTTGTCTCCAAATTCTGAATTTTATAGTTCCAGGTTTACCCCTGGGGCATTAGCTCCCACACGCTTTTAGGTGATGCCAGAGGAAGCACAATTGACACCCTGCTCCAGCTTTAACAGGTAAGTCCTCGGTGAAGTTAGGAGGGGCACTGGAGGTATTTTTCAAAGCATGTTTGTGCCAACATGAAAGTTTTTGTGGTTCAAATAGAGTTTATGGATACCTAGGAAACAGAAACAAGACACAGGGAGGAGGAGAAGATCTGAATTATCAAGTATGCATGTGTAGGGATGGAAACAGAGTGGAGATTGGACTTACGGAGTCCCTCCTGACATATAGATGATAGCAGAAAGCAGGACTTTTCATATCCAACATGACTGAAAAAAGACTTCAGCTTCTATGCTGAATGGTCTCTCTCAGTCTTGCTTGAATTTTCTCACCCTTGGGAAAGTCGGCTGCCATGCTATGGAACAGCTCCATAGCGAGGCTCTCATGTCCAAGAACAGAGGCATACCAACATCCCTATCAATGAGCTTAGAAGTGGCTTTACAAGCCCTGCACCCAAACCGTGCATTTTTAGATGTGACCATAGACTCAGCAGGCCAACAGCTTGAATATAATCTGAGAATAGACCCAGAGACAGAGGCTCCCAACAAAGAGACAGTGAGATTCCTGACACCAAGAAACTGTTAGAAAATGCATAATTATTGTTTTAAGCCGTTACATTTGCAGTAATTTCTTACACAGAAATAAATAGTACAATCTCCTCTGGTATCCCTCTCTGCGAGCTTTGCCCCAGGCACAAAGCCTTAGGTTCTCCAATGTGCTGTATTTTCCGTGATGTCTGAAACTTCCTAACAGTGCCACCCAGATAAAATGCTCACTCTTAATATGTCTAATTAACCGCAGCTGCTGCCTAAAATGTAAACTGGTAAATACATGCCCCTTGCAATATATTGTCATGATGTTCCATGCATTTTTTTTTTTTTTTTGAGACGGAGTCTCGCTCTGTCACCCAGGCTGGAGTGCAGTGGCCGGATCTCAGCTCACTGCAAGCTCCGCCTCTCGGGTTCACGCCATTCTCCTGCCTCAGCCTCCCGAGTAGCTGGGACTACAGGCGCCTGCCACCTCGCCCGGCTAAGTTTTTGTATTTTTAGTAGAGACGGGGTTTCACTGTGTTACCCAGGATGGTCTCGATCTCCTGACCTCGTGATCCGCCCGTTTCGGCCTCCCAAAGTGCTGGGATTACAGGCTTGAGCCACCGCGCCCGGCCTGTTCCATGCATTTTTAATGCAACTATCATAGTTCAGAATTATACTTTTTAATGATTATTTGACAAATGCCTGAAGTTCCCATTAAATTGTAACCTTCATGAGGACCCGGTATTTTTTTTTTTTTCCCTTCTAGCATTTGACTAGGTCCTAAAAGAGTTTTTGATTGGTATGTATTTATTCAACAAACCTCTGATTTCATGAGCGGCATATCCATTAGATAGGCGGTATAAAATTTTTACAATTTACAAGTACTTTACCTGGAAAATTCTAGTAACACAACAACAAAATTAAAAAGAAGATATTTGTTAAATTGTCTGGAGATCTAACTACATGCCCAAACTATTACTTTTCCTAATAAAAACTCATATTTAGATAGAAAATATAATGGAAGAAAATAATCTTTTGAAATAGAACCGAAAAAAGCCTTATAACCTTATCAAGAAATTTGTAGAACTTCAATATTATTGAAGATTATTGAAAGTCTTACAAGAACAGTTCAATAAATGGAAATAAATATAGTTATCTTGTTCGTGCATGGGAAGACTGTATGTCACAAATGTGTTTCTGTTAGCCATATAATACACTACTATGATATTATATTTATAAATTACATGAAATATGTATACGTTTTTAATTTTCACTCTTAAAATTAATGATGACTCTGAATGGAACTATTAGGCAAGAAGCGTTATCTGTGAGAGAGGTCTCCAATGTCAGAGGGTACTTCCTTTGCTACCTACCTACCATCAGACAAATAGCTTCCTTTTTCTTAGACTAAATACATTATTAATGATAGGAATTTAATTTAGTGGAAACTCCTTTGAGATTTGTTATAAGGATTAGGAAAAAATCATTAATGTAAAGTTCATAGCCGATCACCTGACAATTGCGAGGCAATTAATTTATGTTTGCTATTGTTACTGTTATTATTGTTACAGTTATTGGCATAATTAATGCTGCTACAGCATTATGAAATCAGATAATTTCTGTTGTGCCTTTAAATTGCATGGTAAAATGAGAACATACCATTCTTGAACAGCGTCTCTCATTAAAATTACCTGGAATTCTTTTTACGAATTTAGTCTTTTTTGTATGTACCACATTATCATATTTGGGAATGGGGACCTGGAAATCCAGTTTTTTAAGTGATTTTTCATTCACACTTAAGTTATAAATGGTAAATATGACAGTGTTAGCTTGTGAATTAAAGTTAGATTCTTGATGGGAATTCTAATCTACATGCAATTTAAATTCTAGGAAGAATCTAGTTTTAATTTATGTAAAGCCAAATGACTTTTCTTTTTTACTAATCAAATTAAAATTTATTTTATTGGTGTATTATTTCTTGCTTAATGTCTTAAAAGCATTTTTAAGATGAATTCATTAATCATTCCCTTAATTTTAGTTAATAGAGAACTAAATTCCAGAAAACGGGTATGTAATTACAGTAAAATTAATCATAATAAAGTTAAAATAATCACATTTAAGGATGTGCAATCTCTTCTAATAGGGATTTGATTTCAACTGATATTTACATAATTCTCAATATAATTCAAAGAACTCTGATCATATATATGAAGTTAAACACTAACTGCTGTTAATTATTCTGTTTCCTGCTGGTAATATTTATAAAAAAGGAATGTGAAATTTGGGAGTTCAAGATGGCTAAGAATATGTGTTAACTTCTTTTTAAAATCACAGTGAAATTGCAAAACATCCACAAACTAAAATAAATAAGCCATCTAAGAAACCAGGAGTATTCCCTTGTAAGAATAAATTATTGAGATACTTCTATACAACACAAAGTCAACAAAATCAGAAGACAAATATATGCAAAAATGTCCACAATACAATATAGGCAAAATTAAGAAACTTCAAAATACTGAGTTTTTGAAGCATGATTCCCCAAATGCATCAGACCAAGAAACATGACCTGGAAACTGGAAGACGATGGTCTTATAGTCAAGTATAACTTTTATTAGTGTTGTTGCCGTTATACTTGTTATAATCTTCTGTATCTAGAGTATTTATTCCAAAATAAAAAAGATTCAGTCAGATTCTCAGAGAAACTATTGGAGCTAGAGAGAGTGTTTAGAGCTGGGAGGTGTTTAGGACTATTTCTTGTCTCTGTAGGAAAATGTCTTCCTTCCTATTCAACAGGAATGCTGGACCAGACTCCAATGCACAATTATAATAAAAATCATAACTCATGTAAACTGAAACTGTATCTATTGTTTGGAAAAGAAAAATATTTAATATTGCACTAAGGGATAAAAAAGAAGTTACCTAAAACCACTATTACCATTGGTAAATGTTAACCACTGTTATAAATTTATACAGAAAACTTATAATTGCTAAATATTTGAGAAGAGTATAGATGAAAAATACCAGCTGAAACATATGAAATAATTATCTCTCATGGAAGAAGAATTAATGCAAAAAAATACAATTAACTTAATCAACATATTTATTAGTGTTTGAGAAGATGGCATTCCTATGAAGTAAGAATACCCTTATATGAAACCTAGTAATCAGTTTGAGATTTTAAAATAAATGCAAATGCAATCTCAACAACTTAGACCCTGGTGAAAAATATACGGAGAATATAAAATAAACAAAGAATTCAGATAAATAATTAGTAGGACATTTCACTGAATTACAAATCTTTAAAAATTGATGGCACTTCTATTTGAAACAGGTGAAAATAGTAAACACCCTAAATAATTATAAAATTATATGTACTCTAGAAAAAAGAAATAATTGCAATTTAAAAAAATTTATGGCTACATGGTATTCCGTGATGTATATGTACCACATTTTCTTTCTCCAGTCTATCCTTGAGGGGCATTTGGGTTGGTTCCATGTCTTTGCTATTTTAAATAGTGCTGCAATAAATATACGTGTTGCATATGTCTTTATAGTAGATGATTTATATTCCTTTGGGTATATACCCCATAGTGGGATGGCTGGGTCAGATGGTATTTCTGGTTCTGGATATTTGAGGAATCGCCACACTGTCTTCCACAGTGGTTGAACTAATTTACATTCTCACCAACACTATAAAAGCATTCCTGTTTCTCCATAGCCTCACCAGCACCTATTATTTCCTGACTTCTCTTTTTTTTTTTTTTTTTTTTGAGATGGAGTCTCACTCTGTCACCCAGGATGGAGTGCAGTGGCATGATCTCGGCTCACTGCAACCTCCACTTCCCAGGTTCAAGCAATTCTCTGCCTCAGCCTCCTGAGTAGCTGGGATTACAGGCACCCGCCACCACGCCTAACTGGTTTTTGTATTATTAGTAGAGGCAGGGTTTCACCATCTTGTCCAGGCTGGTCTTGAACTCCTGACTTCATGGAATTACCAGGTGTGAGCCACCATACTCAGTCTGTTTCTTGACTTTTTAATCATCACAATTCTGACTGGCATGAGATGGTATCTCATTGTGGTTATTATTGCATTTATCTGATGATCAGTGATGTTGAGCTTTTTTTCATAAGTTTCTTGGCCCCATAAATGTCTTCCTTTGAGAAATGTCTGTTCATATCTTTTGCTCACTTTTTAATAGAGTTGTTTTTTCTTGTAAATATGTTTAAATTCCTTGTAAATTCTGGATGTTAGACCTTTGTCAGATGTGTAGATTGCAAATATTTTCTCCTATTCTGTAGGAGAACAGGTTGCCTGTTCACTCTGATGATAGTTTCTTTTGGTGTGCAGAAGCTCTTTAGTTTAATTAGATCCCACTTGTCAATTTTGGCTTTTGTTGCAGTTGCTTTTGGCATTTTTGTTGTGATGTCTTTGCCCATGCCTATGTCCTGAATGATATTGCCTAGGTTTTCTTCTGGGATTTTTATGGCTTTGGGTTTTACATTTAAGTCTTTAATCCATCTTGAGTTAATTTTTGTATAAGATGTAAGGAAGGGGTTCAGTTTCAGTTTTCTGCATATGGCTAGCCAGTTTCCCAGCACCATTTACTGAAGAGGAGATCCTTTTCCTATTGCTTGTTTTTTTCAGGTTTGTCAAAGATCAGATGGTTGTAGATGTGTGACATTATTTCTTAGGTCTCTGTTCTGCTCCATTGGTCCATATATCTGTTTTGGTACCCATACCATGCTCTTTTGGGTACTGTAGCCTTGTAGTATAGTTTGAAGTCAGGTAGTGTGATGTCTTCAGCTTTGTTCTTTTTGCCTAGGATTATCTTGGCTATATGGGGTCTTCTTTGATTCCATATGAAATTTAAAATAGTGTTTTCTGCCTCTGTGAAGAATGTCAATGATAGTTTCATGGAAATAGCATTGAATCTATAAATTAGTTTGGGCAGTACAGCTATTTTCATGATATTGATTCTTCACATCCCTTGTTAGCTGTATTCTTCAGTATTTTATTCTCTTTGTAGTGATTGTAAACGAGAGTTCACTCATGATTTGGTTCTCTGCTAGTCTATTGTTGGTGTAAAGGAATGCTTGTGACTTTTGCACATTGCTTTTGTATCCTGAGACTTTGCTGAAGTTGCTTATCAGTTCAAGAAGTTTTGAGGATGAGATGATGAGGTTTTCTAAATATAAAATCATGTCATTTGCAAACTTGAAGCTACACAGTCTATAGTGTTTTGCTATGGCAGCCCTAGCAAACTGTAACTTGTGGGAGAGTCAGTTTTGGGTGTTAACATGGCTAGGCGATAGTCCTCACTTTTTCAATGACTAGTCTGTGAAGATATTTTATGAATGTGATTAATGTGCTTTTCAGTTTATTCTAAATAGTGGGCATTATGCCACACATTTCTGCATTGGACATTTTCAACTAGACAGGTCTTCAGAGCCAAACTGATGTTTTCTTGGAAGGAGAAGAAATTATGCCTGTAGACTCCAGCTTTAGCTCAGGTCCCAGAGCTCCGGACTGCCCTTGCTGACAACCTGCTCTGTAGGTCAGGAAATGAGTCTCTCTCTGTCTCTCTGCCTCTCTCTCTCTCTCTTCACACACAAGTGGGTGTGCACGCGCGCACACACACACACACACACACACACGGTTCTATTTCTTTAGTGAAATCCCAACTGATACGGATTTTATTTTTCATTTCTTAAATATTTTTTTATTTTGAAATAACTGTATACTTAAGAAATGTTAAAAGATAGTCCACAGAATTTTCATATATGCCCTTTGCTCAATTTCCCCATCTTACATAATCTTGATACATTTGTCAAAGAAAATTAGAAATAAACATTAGTACATTCCTATTAACTAAACTAAGGCAACATTTACCTTTCATTAATTTTTGATTCAGATTTTATATGTGTGGTGGATTTCTTAGTTTCTAGGAGCTGCTGTAAGAAATTAGCATGAACTTGGTTGCTTAAAATAACCAACATTTATTCCATTAATTTTTTCAGAGTTCTGGATGCCAGAATTCCAAAGTCCCTGTCGCTGGACTGAAATCCCAGCCACATGCCTTCCTGAGGCCCTGAAGAAACGGTTCCTGACTCTTCCAGTTTCTGGTGGCTGCCGGAATTCCCTCACATGTGACTCCATCACTCATCTTCAAGGCCAGCACCCTTAAATCCCTCTCTGCCTTCTCTGTGTGTTTAAAACTTTCCTCTATGCCCCTTTTATAAGGGATGCATATGATGGCATTTAAGTCACAGGAGTGTAATCCTATATAATACATCATGTGAAAATATGAAATTTAATCACATCCACAAAGACCCTTGTAGTTTTTTTGAAACATAAAGTAAACATTCACAGGTCCCAGAGATTAGGATAAGGCCCTAGATATCTTTTAAGGAGCAAATTTTCATCCTACCACAATGTGATTACAATATTCATAGATACCTACAGTAATAATTGTTTTATTTTAACTGGTATCAAGAAGTAATTTGATGTAAATATCTAATATTTACTTTCAAAACATTTCTAATTAAGATAGAAACGGATTATAAGGAAGTTTCCTTCATTTGAGACAGCATATTTTTCAAAAGCACAGCCATCATTCTACATGTGTGCACTGTGAAGATAGGTAATACAAATGAATGAACTCTTTATAAATCAGTGCATAAATAATAGATATTGTGAAAAATCTAATACTAACAGAGCTTCAAGAATGTCAAAATGTATCATTATTAAGAAATTATCATAAATCAACAGAATAGGAGGAAATTATTGTCTAACAACAAATAAAGAATAATAATATTTTATTTCTCAGAATTAGATATTAATATGAGCACAATCCAGTATTATTACACATACATACTGGGAAAACTAGAAAAAATATTATCTTATATATTTTAAAAGTTTACAAGTTACCCTGAAGCAAACATGGGGAACTGGAATTCACAGAATATGTAGGAGAATTCAGTGGGTAGTGGCAATAAATAAATAAATGAAAGGATTGTTATCATTTTTTCAAATATCAAAGTAAACTTTAATGCTGTTCATTCATCTTATTGAACTAGCACCTGATCCACTGAGAAATAGTCTCAATCTCATTAACTTGAGGCAGCTGCCATTCCAAATAAAATAAACTGAGAGGAAGAAAATATTGTTTATAGGCGGTTTTTGTAAAAAGGAATGTCCATCAGCAGCTCTGTAGCTTGAACATGAACAAAAATACATCTATTACATTTAACTAGAATGGGGCACAGTGAATCAGTTTCCCTGTTCTGAACTGCTTAAGGGCAGACATTTCATTTTATTTCTTCCTGGCTTTTCTGTATTAAAAACTGATTCCGTCTTTGACAGGCTGCACTGTAGATGGTCTCGTTACAGTGCACAGGCATTCTGGTGAATGACTTTGATTACTCTGGACTAGGTTCTGTTGCTGTGAAAATCAGGTTAAAAATATCAGAATAGTTTCCTTTTCGTACAGAGGAAAATGCCAGGAACTTCTCTTAAAACTCTAAATATTCCTTCCTACAGAAATGAGAAAGCAGGCCTAAGCATCTTTTTTTTTTTTTTTTTAAATGAAATACAATATTTTACAAGTAACTAATAATCTGGCTTCTCAGAATTAAAGGACACTCTATTTTCCTTTCCCTTCCTTCCTTCCTTCCTTCCTTCCTTCCTTCCTTCCTTCCTTCCTTCCTTCCTTCCTTCCTTCCTTCCTTCCTTCCTTCCCTCCCTCTCTCCCTCCTGCCCTCCTTTCTTTCTTTTCTTTCTTTCTCTTCTTTCTTTCTTTCTTTCTCTTCTTTCTTTCTTTCTTTCTTTCTTTCTTTCTTTCTTTCTTTCTTTCTTTCTTTCTTTCTCTTTCTTTCTTTCTTTCGCTCTCTTTCTTTCTTTCTCTTTCTTTCTTTCTCTCTCTTTCTTTCTTTCTTTCTTTCTTTCTTTCTTTCTTTCTTTCTTTCTTTCTTTCTTTCTTTTCTTTCTTTCTTTCTCTGTCTCTCTCCTTCCTTCCTTCCTTCCTTCCTTCCTTCCTTCCTTCCTTCCTTCCTTCCTTCCTTCTTTCCTTCCTTCCTTCCTTCCTTCTCCCTTTCTCTCTCTCTTTCTCTCTTTCTTTCTTTTCTTTCTCCCTTTTGTCCTTCTTTTTTTTTTTTTTTTTTGCTTAAATTATCTCGTAATTTTATGTAAATAATGTATTTTTAATTCTTCGGCATTGAGTCTGTTTTACAGACAACACAACCAGCCGGTCTTTACAAATGGCTTTTTGAGATGATGGTAATTTATAAATGCTGAGCTCCATGAATTTAGAACTCATGTCTTTGGTAAATTTATAGAAATTTCACACTCTAGAAGCAAACCTGTTCCCAAGTAACTGCTAAATAAATATTTTTGAATGAATAAAAAATAAGTCATATTTAGTTTGGGCTGAACATATGACATGCAAATTAATAAAAATCTATCATTTCATTAATATCTCAGTTCTATCTGGATCCACTGAGCATTAAATAATGTATATTCTGCAACCATGCTAATGCCTTTCTAGGTGGCATACTATTTGTCAATAAACAATGTGCTTGTTAATATACCGTCATTAGTTAAAATCCTAGAGTGGTTCACTATATAACAATGATTGGGCTAGGCGCAGTGGCTCACGCCTGTAATCCCTATACTCTGGCAGGCCAAGTCAGGTGAATCACAAGGTCAAGAGATCGAGACTATCCTGGCCAACATGGTGAAACCCTGTCTCTACTAAAAATACAAAAATTAGCTGGGCGTGGTGGTGCACACCTGTAGTCCCAGCTACTTGGGAGGCTGAGGCAGGAGAGTCGCTTGAACTCAGGAAACGTAGGTTGCAGTGAGCCAAGATCACGCCGCTGCACTCCAGCCTGGCGACAAAGAGAGACTGTCTCAAAAATAAAATAAAATAAAATAAAAAATAAAATAAAATAAAAAGTTGAAGTTCATATGCTAAAACCTAACATGGATAAAAATATAGATAGCTTCAGGAAATATGCCAGATCAGACATTTATTTGATGAAGGAAATTCTTCCAAGACTATAATGCTGGCAACACTTTGAGCTATCAGCTATTTATTTAATAAAAGCAATCATATGCATTTTATTTTGTGTATTAACAACCTATACAATAAAATATTTTACAAGGAACCTAATTACTCATTAGAAAGATTATTTTATTATGAACATATCTAAAATATTAATTCTATTGCTCATGGTATCTGAATGTATTTTTACCCATTCAAGTCAATGCTGGCATCAAAATGAACCCAATGTCTCAGTTATCCAAAAGTAAATCTCAAAAATATACTCTTGAAGTATAACAAACATCAATGACCTTAATTCTTGCATTAAGATTTGATTAAGAGTTAATGAAAATTCTTCCAAAGAATAAGGAGAGACAAATCTCACATTGAAGTTTTCTCCAAATCATGCTTTATCCCTTCTTTTTTCATCTTGGATTGGAATATTTTTGTTCGTTTATATTCATATCTCTTTGGAAAAACATTATTCTATGAAAAATTGCTTGAGTATATTTAACGGCCAAATTCAGAAAACTTGCCCAAATCTGCAAACATCGACCAAAAAAAAAAAATCACCCCAAGAGGCATTTGAAGAGACTCACAACAAACATTTGGGTTCTGAGACAATCTTTACTAATTGTTTTCTTCAGCCACACTGAGATCACTGATTTTTAACTATCTTCTGAGGTCTGGAGACTAAATATTTGTCAGCTGCCCAATTTGTTCTGAAAATGTTAGCTCCCAGGAGAAATCTTCACGTTTCAGACCTGTCTCGTCTTAACATTAGTCTCTAGCTGTCAATGCCGCAGTATGTATATTCCTAAGAGATGACACAAAGATCTAAGAAATCTCCTAATTAGGATAGAAGGGAATATCCGAGAAAGATGTTGCTCCCTCTTTTTCTCTCTCCTCTGTCACAAACACAGCATGTGGTCAGTAAAATGTGAATTCGTGTAATATTTACAACGTTGCTTATCTGATGTACTCCTAAAATCTTTAACATTTATAGAGCATCATTCCTAGGCAAAGTTGTGAATTGATAAAAGCTTGCTATTAGTGACATTGGCCTGACACCGAGTATTCTGCCTTTTTGAAGGTACAGATTGTTCTAGCTATTTTGTTACTCCATGTCCTTCATGTGCCTTTCTCCTTCCAATTACTCCTTCCTCTTGCATTGGTGCTTACATCTGTAAAATTAATTCAACTCAGGTGTGCACTATTGTGCTATCGAATTAACTATGTCCTGTTTTATGTGTGTTCTGCACTTTAGCAGAAAAGAAAATTCAAAACCTTGATTAGGTTTTCATTTTCAGAAAAAAATTATACCATGTGTATACCATCATAGTATTCAAATCTATGACTGAGTTACCTACAAATAATTTTATAATGAAGTTATTAATAAATTAAAAGTTAAAGTGCTTTGATACAAAATAATAGGTAGTCTTTAACTTGGAGCTTTATAGCATTTGACAAAGTCAATATTCAAATTGTTTTTGAATAACCCAATTAAAAATGATCTAAAAATTTGAATAGAAATTTCTCCAACAAATACATAGAAATGGCCAACAAGTATATGAAAAAAAAAAAAGCTCAATATCATTAATCATCAGGGAAAGCCAAATCAAATACTACAATGAGATATCACTTCATACCTGTTAGAGTGGCTATCATAAAAAAGATGAAGACAGCAAGTATTGGCAAGGATATGGAAATACTGGAACTCTTGTACACTGTTAGTGGGAATGCAAAATAATGAAATATCTTTGAAATACAGTGTCAGATTCCTAAAAATATTAAAAATAGAACTACTGTATGATCAAACATTCCTACTTCTGAACGTTTATTTAAAAGAATTGAAATCAGGAACTTGATGAGATATTATCACTCCTATGTTCATTGCAACACTTTTCAGATTAGCCAAGATGTGGAATCAACCCAAATGTTCATTTACAGATGAATGGATAAACTTAGTATGTACATATAAGAATATTATTTAGCCTTGGGAGACTGAGGCGGGCAGATCACGAGGTCAGGAGATCGAGACCATCCTGGCTAACAAGGTAAAACCCCGTATCTTCTAAAAATACAAAAAATTAGCCCGGCATGGTGGCGGGAGCCTGTAGTCCCAGCTACTGGGGAGACTGAGACAGGAGAATGGCGTGAACCCTGGAGGCAGAGCTTGCAGTGAGCTGAGATGGCGCCACTGCACTCCAGCCTGGGGGACAGAACGAGACTCCGTCGCAAAAAAAAAAAAAAAAAGGAAAAAAAAAAAAAAGGAAAGAAAGAAAGAATATTATTTAGCCTTTAAAAATAAGGAAATTCTGCAATATGCAATAAATAACATGAACATATGGTGAAAACATTATGCTAAGGGAAAAAAAGCCAGACACAGAAAGACACTTACTGCATGATTCCACTTATAGGAAATATCTAACATAATCAAATTCATAGAATCAAACAGAGAGATGAAGGTTGCCAGGGGCTAAGGAGGTATTAGACAATAGACATAATATTTAAGTCAAGTGAGATGAATGAACTCTAGTGATCCGCTGTACAACATTGTACCTTTGGTCAACCATAATATATTGTACACTTAAAAATTTGTTAAGAGGGTGAATCCCATATTATATTCTTATCACAATAATTATTTTGAAAAACCTGAAAAAGTTTTAGATAAAAATTTTAAAATATACATTTGAAAAAAAAATGAATTATTCAAGTTATTTCAAATATTAGCACTGTAAATACACTTTACTGAATATTATTATTTTTCTTTTTTTAAGCAGTGACTTAAAATAACTTCAGGGTATAACATCTGAACTATGTCTTTTTTTCTGGAGTCAATTTTATTTACAAAAATATACTGTATTAAATTATCAGGATAACATTTGATATTTAAAGTATATGTGTTACTGTTTTATAATAGTTAAAAGGATATTTTCTTTTACCTGTACAAAACTGTTGAATGTTTTAATCAATTATTTATGTTTTTGGGAAGTGATTTTTTTCTTTTTCCTTTTTTTTAAAGGTAGAGTCTTGCTCTGTTGCCCAGGCTGGAGTGAAGTGACATGACCAAGCTCACTGCAACCTCTATCTCCCAGGCTCAAGCAATCCTACCACCTCAGCTTCGTACGCTGCTGGAGACTACAGGCATGCACCACAACACCTATCTATTTTTTATTATTTTTTTTTAAATTAGAGATGAAGTCTCACTATGTTGCCCAGGCTGGTCTTGAACTCATCAGCTCAAGCAATCCTCCTGCCTCACCCTCCAAAAGTGCTGAGGTTACATGTTTGAGCCACCACTCCTGGCCGGGGAAGTTATTTTTAAAGTGTGATTTGATTTTTATTACCTCCTTAGAAATTGCGAGATAATATTTGCTTGCTTTCTTTTCCTTGTGTTCAATTTCTTTATTTTATCCAATTTACTTTAGCTATATTTTGTTTTCAAATATCAAAATATATAGTATTTATAATCTTTTGTGAATTATCTTAATTATTGTTGCATATAAAGAATTCTTCTAAATTATAATCTTTAATAAATTAAAGCAACTCTCTTTGAAAAAGGTGCATATATTTTTGCTTCTTTAATATAAGCACATAATTTATAGTAAAGGTTACCAATAGTTTGAAGTTAATTTTTAACCACATGAAGTTAATTTTTAACACAATGCTCTTTTACATCCCTCGAGAAAATTTCATACACTCAAATAGAATCAATTTCTGAAATGCGGAAGTCATGTCTGTCAAGAATACAAGGAAATTACTATTGGAAAGTAAAGTGCTATAGTATAATCTTTAACATTTTCCTATCACATCCAAGATGACTACAGATCCTAATCAATTTTTTCCCTCAGAACTCTATTGAAAATCTATCCACATGATTTACTAGATTTTGGTTTTCATTTGTGTTTCTAGAGAAGATTCAATTCTTCACATGATATTTTATTTAATTTTTGAAATTATAAAATAAATTTAGAGTGTTATACAGAGTTTTATATTTAATGGAAAATAAAACGAAAATGAATTTGTGACTTGAAGACCTTTTTTTAACGCTATCAAACTTTGCAGGAGTCATTATAAATAATGTAACTGAGTAAAGTTAATATGAACTCTCAAAAACTATTGATAAACTAAGACAGAACTCTGACTTACCTAATCTATATACAACACAATTTGAACATTTGACATATACCTCCATCTCCTTCACCAGACTGCAAGTGGCATTATAGTTTAGCAGTTAAAGGCCAAGATACTAATTTCAGCTCCTGACTTTGCCACTTCCTAGTTAAGTGGCCTTGAATAATTTACTTAAATAGCCTGGGCCTCGATTTCTTCATCTGTAATACAAGAATAGGACTGAATGTGTGAATTCTTGTGAAACATTTAGTCTCTCAATGCAAGGCGTTAAAAAGTAAGGGAAATTGCTCTGTTTTGCTCACAAAGTGGACTTTTCATGATTTAAAAGATTCCTTTCTGTGTGAGTAATATGTGGACACACACATTACTGGAAAAATTCATATGTTACCACAAAACGGTCTGCATCCTGATGCGGCAAGAAAAGCCTGAGAATAGCATTGTAAGTCCCAGACAGCACTTTCTGTTATATGTGTATCTAGAAGATCATTAATAAAGTTTGATATTGGTTGAGATTTTGGTTCATATTCATCTGATTTTACAATCAGTTCTTTGTTATGTCATTGGCCCATAATTTATGATAAATAATTTTTGATTGACTACATGAATAAATGAAGAGAAATGTTTTGCTTTTTTAAAAGTGAACATAGAAAGAAATAAAATTGACTACATTTGCCAATTGCCAGAAAGAATTAGCAATTCATATGAATAGTTTAAATAATTTGTCTTTTTTTTTTTTTTTCTTTTTTTGAGACGGAGTCTTGCTCTGTCGCCCAGGCTGGAGTGCAGTGGCCAGATCTCAGCTCACTGCGAGCTCCGCCTCCTGGGTTCACGCCATTCTCCTGCCTCAGCCTCCTGAGTAGCTGGGACTACAGGCGCCCGCCACCTCACCCGGCTAGTTTTTTGTATTTTTTAGTAGAGATGGGGTTTCACCGTGTTAGCCAGGATGGTCTCGATCTCCTGACCTCGTGATCCGCCCGTCTCGGCCTCCCAAAGTGCTGGGATTACAGGCTTGAGCCACCGTGCCCGGCCTAATAATTTGTCTTTTGCACTTTTGCTATTTTAACTTCATAAATGAAAGGAAATTATATTTCCATGATTGCATGTTTTAAAACACTGTTTTTTACCATACTAATCAATTTTGGCTCATTTGAAAACATAGGAGTGAATATTATTTTGGCCCTTATTTTGTTTTATTGATCTATTTGCTTGTCATCATGCTTAAGAATTCTTAGCCATAAGGATAAATATCCTTACGTAAAGTATGTTCTCTATCTTTATTTTTCTCCTCCAAAATTGTTTTAGGTGAACCAGCTTGTTTATTCTTCCAAAAAAAAAAAAAAAAAAAAAAAAAAAGGCTGTTAAACCTATAGAAGAATTTAGGAATAATTTCATAATATTGAGTTTGTCTATTGCTTCTCGGCTTTTTGGCTAAGATCAAGCGTGGGGTCTCTCGATCAATCATCATGATCAGAAAATAAAAGAACTTTTATCTGAGGAATGCAAATTATTTTAAATTATAAGGCCCAGGAAGAAAGTAAAATGATACAGCAATCGTGTCCTGCTCCTCACTCTAAGCTATGTTTCCATCTCTTAAAACTGCTGACTATTGCCACAAGTAGCTGTAAGTTAACCTAATAATGGTATACCTGAGGCTATAACCTATACCCTATAGCTTAACAATGTATAGCAAATCACTAATCAAAGTTATTTCTGTAAAACAATGAGAATTATTCACGAACAACTTTGTATCAGGCCATTCCCTGTTCCCAGACTCCAGCCTTTTTTTTTCTTTTAAAACCTGCTCAAGTAAACTCTTTATATTTTGTGCCTCAGCCTTTTACTTTTAGATTGACAATGGTATATTTTTCCACTTAAGTTTTCTCTAATTTTTCTCAGCAATGTTTTAAAATTTCGAGTCCCCACAACTTACCTTTATTTTGTCAACTTCGTCATAAAGTATTTTCTGTTTGTTGATGCTACCACAAGTGGTACTTTAAATTATTCAATTTTCAATTTTTTATTGCTAGTATACAGAGTTTTGTGTATTGACATTCTATCTTGTCTCCTTGATAAACTCACTTGGTAATTCTAGAAGCTTTTTAAAATAGACTCCTCAATATTTTCTATGTGCATAAACATCAACTGTGAGTGAAGACAGATTTATTTATTCCAATCTAATATATATGACTTTTATTTCTTTCCCTTGCTTAATTCTACCAATTGATACTTTGAGTTCGTTTTTGAATAGATACAGTTGAGAAATCAAATTAAAATCTGGTCTGATAAATATACTTACTTGCATATTTGAGTTCTTAGTGTGCACTGAAGCCTAACCCATTAGGTGAGCAAACTGAAAACCTAGCTCAGGAGTTTGCTTCTGTAACAGCAGCTGACTCTTAGCCAATCACAGCACAATACTCCATCCACTCACAGGTGGCCAACTGTTCAAACTGTGTTCAAATAAGGCAAATTCGAGCTGTAGCCAATCCTGCATTTCTGTACCTCACTCTTCTTTTTTTCTA
The DNA here is from genome assembly GCF_049350105.2 of Macaca mulatta. NCBI lineage: Eukaryota > Metazoa > Chordata > Mammalia > Primates > Cercopithecidae > Macaca > Macaca mulatta. The sequence continues at coordinate 29,647,737 of NC_133411.1, forward strand.
TAAATATTCAACCATGAGGCAGCAACACCCTGGAATCTCTCTGAATCTGCTCTGATTCTGAGGGTTACCGAACTTGCAAAATATTTCTTCTGGCTCAATTAAACTCTGTTAATTTTAATTTGTCTAAAGTTGTAATTTTAACAAATTAAAAACGGAAAAATTCTGTTGTACCCTATAATAGAAGAAAAGTTTTAGAATTTCACCATTAAAGAAAATTTTGACTGTAGCTTTTCTGGTTTAGAGGGTGGTTTTTTTGTTTTGTTTTGTTTTTGTTTTTGTTTTTTCCCAAGAACAATTGTTTCTAATTTTTACTATTTAGGTCGATGATCCATCCATTTTGAGCTAATTTTACATTTGGTTAAGGTAAGGGTTGAGGTTACTATTTTTTTAAGGGATATCCACATGTTCCCACAGCATTCATTTAAAATTTTATTTTTCTTTTGTATAACCATGATACATTTTTAGAGAATCAATTAAGAATGTATAGCAATTTCTCAATCTCATGTTCCACTGTTCTATATTTCTATGTATGTATCAATACTATACCACATTGATTAAGGTGTATTTATAGTAAGGTTTGAAATCAGGTAGTGGAAGTCTCCCAACATTGTTTATCTATTTCAGAATTATTTGGACTTTACTAGGTCTTTTGCATTTCCACTTGTTAATTTCTAAAAAAAAATAATAATCTTTCACAGCATTGATTGAAATTACATTGCATCTGTAAATTGATTCACAAATGATGACATTTTCAAAAGTCCATTTAATAACAAAGTTCTCATTTCTTATAATTGTCATCATATTCCACACAACATACATAAAAATACAATTAGATATAAAAAGCAACCTATAATTCTTGGTATCAAAATGTTATGATCTATCAAATGACGAAGTGCTATTTCTAGAAATTGTATCAGATAACGATTCAAGGTTTGTTTGTTGTCCTTAGAAACCATGAGAATAATTGACACTACATACACACAGTTTTGAAAAGTTAACATCAACTATTTTTAAAAAAGCAACCGGCCGCGCACAGTGGCTCACGCCTGTAATCTCAGCACTTTGGGAGGCCGAATTGGGCGGATCACGAGGTCAGGAGATCGAGACCATCCTGGCTAACAGGGTGAAACACTGTCTCTACTAAAAATACAAAAAAATTAGCTGGGCGTGGTAGTGGGTGTCCGTAGTCCCAGCTACTCGGGAGGCTGAGGCAGGAGATTGGCGTGAACCCGGGAGGTGGAGCTTGCAGTGAGCCGAGATCGCGCCACTGCACTCCAGCCTGGGCGACAGAGTGAGACTCTGTCTCAAAAAACAAAACAAAAAAAAAAAAAGAGAAAAACATCCAAAACTAAACAAAATAAAGGGTTAGATCAACAGAAGTCCTAAATTCTTTAGGAAGAAAAATGAATTTAGAGAGAAAATGCAGTCTTTCAAAAGAATATTGCAGTTATAGTTTGCAGTGTAACAATAGGGTAGAGTTGACAAGAAATATTTCATGTAAGCAATGGGCTTTCTGGGCCACATACTTTCCATTACACCTTAGCCCAGTAGTCTAAAAATTCTGACTCAAACTTACGACGTTTAAATATTGTTGAACATTTATTTAGTAGGAACATGGATAAATTGATTTTCAATAAATACAATTACTATAGCACTTTATGAATATTATAAAATATTTAAATATATTGTCACATTTTTTCTTATTTTATACTGCCTGTCATTTTTCATGTATCCAGTATTGATAAATGGAAAACATGAGTCAGAAGGTACTCATACTCTTTAAGTTTAGAGGGAACATAGTTAGACATAGTTCCAAGTCTTGTCCTGGGCTAGGTTTGAAATTTTGTTTCTATTATTTTTTTAATTAGGTCCACATTAAGAAAATGTTTTCAACTTGACTGATAATTTTTCTGTTCAGTTGATTTGATGTATTTTTCTAAGAAAACATAATAGGAGATTAAATGTAAACATTTAAATACACACTTCATTCTTGTTAGGAAATTAAAGATGGCTATGCTCATTGGCTCCTCTTTTTTTAATCAGGAATTGGTATAAGAATCAAGTTCAGTTTGACTCTGCAGCTTGAAACTAGGAAATATGTATGACAAGATAAGAGATAGGAGCTAGCACATTGTTTTAATGACATATTCTGTTTAGGTGACATTTGGTATATATTACATCTTGTCATATTTCAAAGAAATAAAAAAGGTAGTTGGCAACACATTCAATTATTTTAATTATGTGATAAGGATCCTTAATAGATGGTAACCCTTGAAAGTTGTCTGGCTCACCTATTTCCTTATCTGGCTGACTCTAATGTTGCCTAGAGTTAAAATTCAGTCGTCTCTGCCTGTCTTTCCATTTAGACAGGGCTCAACACCATATATCTCATTGACTCCATGTCTTTTATCCCAAGTTTCAAAGGCCTCTTCTTAAAATACCCCTGACTGTTTGGTAAAAAGGTTTATTAAAAATGTCAAAGAGGCTAGAAGCAGGTATTTGTGCGGAGGAACATGACTTTTCATTCTGAAGTTTAAGGAACTGGGAGCAAGAGGTTATAAGCACCTTTCATATTGCTGTACAATTCCTCTACCTTCCAGAAATAATGGGCTACTTGATCAAGAACTGAGAGTCCTGGACCTGGTGCCATATAAAGGAGGTTCAGTAGCTCAAACATGTGGCTTTGGAGTCTCTGTCCCTGTTAAAAGATGTGAGAGAAAAATCTGTAGCCTCATAATTATGGAGGTGTCAAATTGGAATAGCTGATAATGCATAATAGGAGCCTGCTCTTGAAGGAGAGATCATTGTGGGTGATGCTATGATAAAGCATTAAGAAAAAGGAATCTATAATATACATCTCTAATTTAGCATAAAAGAGTCTCTTTTATTGCCCTTTCATTGGTATTGCTAAACAAGCTTTTATGTAATGTAAGGCTGCCTTTAAATAGGCACGGACTTTTCATTGTTTTGTATGTTTCTCATTATCACACTATCCTTCTCTTCAAACTCATTTTAATACTAGGTAAAAATTGAGTTTGTTGTTGCTGAACATGGTGTAAAAACCTAGTTACACATCCCAGAATAGCAAGATTTTCACATACACACATTTTCTTTACAGATGCGAAGAATAAATAATTGTCCATAAACACTCTTCGGCTCCCTATATGTGACTGCGCTGAAACACTCAGTTTTTCTGTTCCTGATTCTTGCTTTATATCCATCCTTGTGGAGGAGTTCTAAAATACAGTTTATGTGCAGCTACACTTTATTGCATTTCTACCATTATGAGATTAAAAGGCCAATATCATTTTAAAGGTCAAAACTGACAGGTTATTTGCAATATTTTTAGAGTTCTGCACGGGGAAAAATTAATTTGTTGCACCTGTTCACACTGGAAAAACAACTGTCTTTGGAAAACATAGTTGTGAAAGACTTTCTTAGAGTGAGGATTCACAGTTCTGCTTCTTGGAGTACTGCCTATAGTTTCAATAATATGAGAGCTACAACATAAGTGTTAGTAACTAAACGGTATAAAGTTTGTGCCTAATAGTAGGATTATAAAATGCTTAAATTGTCTTTTATCCTGCTGTCAATTTTATCTTTTCTGTTTGTCCCATAAACATTATATTTTAGCATTTGTTTCCTAGAAAGTAGAGCACGGGGTAATTCTTATATGCTAAATTTTTATTGGTGGCATGAAGTTCAGACAAAAGCAAGAATATTAAAAAAGAAAGGCAGAAAATAAAAGATAGGGTTTTATTGCACTGAGCATTGTTTCAAAGAAAATAAATAGGATTTCTCTGTCATGTGATATGTCCATGAGTTTACTCAGAACCACAGATAGCAGATTGGTTCCTTGAGGGAAGAAGAGAAAGATACATCTCTGTAGTACCTTCCTATCTCCTGTCTCTTATTAATCAAAATATTTGTAGAAAAATAATTCACCAGATCTGGGCCACTAGGGACACAGAAGTTCCCAGCTAGACCTCAGTTTAACCCAGTTGGACTGGATGCTGATGTTGCTGCAGCTCATGCTTAGGAGGGCACAATAGTGGCCTTGCCTAAGACCCATCCCAGGTTCCATGACTACTCTGAGACTGCTCGTCGTGTTCAGAGATGAGAGTCAGTCACCGCAGTCAAGGCTTTTTCCTTGCCACTCTGGAGGCAAAGCTGTTATTAGAAAAAGAGGCCCTTGCTTCTTTCTCAGAAAAGAAGGAACAAGTTCAGTTCTTCAGAGTAGTTGTCAATTTCAGTCTCCTCCAGAGACATAAAAAATGTTGGCAAAGGAGATGGAGTCCTTGTTACTGCAGGTGTTCGCAGAACCAAAACTGATATTTATCACCTTCTTCCTTTATCAGTCATTCTAGATTTGACTCACCTTTGGCCAGCACTTGGCTAGTTCTCACTTGTTTGTAGATGGAATGATGAGAAGTTCATCCTCTTGGTGAGTTGGACTTAAAGTATCTTTCCCTTGTAAGGCTCTGATTGATGATACTGAAGGGAGGGGCCAGCTGGACTTCCTGGGCCGAGTAGGGACTCAGAAAGCTGTGAAATTCACTCATTTCCTGCATCAAGACTTACTTCGGTCCTGGATGAATAATATTGAAGATATATGCTTAAAATATTCCTAACACCAGGACTTGTGCATGTGTTTCCTTCTCCAAGAAAGCTATTAACAGCCAGAAGTTTGCTGTAAGCTTCCCTGTGTCCTCTCTCCCTCTCTCCTTTCCCTCTCCCACTCTCTCCTAAAACTAAGAGGAATGTTAAATGCCCGTTTTTTTGTTTTTGTTTTTGTTTTGTGACCAGCAGACTTTATTTATGCTCCCAATTCCAATTCCTTGTAAACATACTTTGTAAAGTCCTGTGAGATCCTGCCTCCTTTGCTATGCTGCTGGAAGGTCGTAAAGTAGATAAAACCTAAGTTGCAATTCCAGTTTTCCTCAAAATCTAAGACATGTCACAAAATAATTTACTGCCTTTGTTTCTCAGTCTAGTAACGTCTTCCCGCTGTACGTATTTCCCGCCTTAAAGAGTTTAAAAGGCAATCACCCAAAACCAACAGTGGCTACCCCTTCGGGACCCTATCCACGCTGTGGAAGCTTTGTACTTTCACTCTGCCCAATAAAGCCTACAGCTTTTTCTCTCTATCGGTTCACGTCTCTATCACTCACTGAAGGCAGCCGTAACACCAATTCTTTGGCGTGGGTAGGCAAGAAACCTAGAAGTTACAATACGACACATTTAGGGTTATCTCCTTTCTTTTCCTGCTGGCCCAGTGGCCGGAGGAACTTAAATTGTCAAGGTGATAGACCAAGAGTTTCGTAAGTGCCCCTTGTGAAATTTGTTTTCTCTATGAACAGAGTTTCGGATCCTACTGACTCTAAGTGTATGGTGACAGAAACATGTATTTCTCTGAAGGTCAGAGATGTGACTAAGGACTATCCTACTTCCACCAGTCAGTTCTTAAATTTTTAATTGTTTTTGTCACAGGTCTGTTAACTCTCCTGCTCTCTGTTATAATATAGTTCACAAGAACCTTGACCATCTTGATATTCTACAAACGTCATGTTGACCCACTATGTTAAGGATAGGTCCTGCTAATTCAACCAGGGAAATAGTAAGTTGCATGTGTTCTATCTATGTACTCTTAGACACAGGCAAACCGGAGGGTAAGATATAAACCTTTCAAATATTTGTTGACCTGCCACACTTGTGATGTTTATGTGGGTCTAGTGGTCCATCCCCAGGTCATTCTCCTAATTTATGAAATTTGTTTTGTAATTTGAACCTGCAGCCGCTAAAATAAAAAGATGTAACTTTTAGTGGGTCTCTTGGATGTTGGAGGTTTCATGGATATTACTCTGACGCTTTACACAGTGTTTTAGAAGGTTGCTAGTTTTAAGTGGAGCACAGAGCAAGAGAGTGCTCTGCAGAGAACTGCAGCCTACAAATTGGGCATATAATCTGGCAGTTCTGATGGTGCTAGGTGTGCCTCAGGCAGATAATAATGCTTGGTGAAATCACAAAAGGTTCCCTACAACCAGTTGGTAGAAGTTAAAAAAACTCAGGCCTGGTTAACAGTTTGGTGTGCTCTGTTGTTGCTATGGAAAATAGACTGCTATCTCTTAACAGTGACTCCCCTCTCCTCTTAAATTGACCCTAAAGGGCATTGGTGACAAGATACACATCTAGTAGGCAGAGCAGTAAGTGATGCACTTAACCATCCAATGTGTGTGGAAAGAAAGGTGGCTTAAAGTATGGAAATACTCTAATTATTTTCTGTGGTATGGTTGAAGATTTGATCATAAGGTCAGGGTCCTGAAATAAATAATTTAAAAGATCAGGGCTAGGGAGTTCCATGAAAAATAAATATGGCTTATGCAGACTCTTTAATAATGGCTAAATTGGAGACTATGGAAAGAGTATCAAAGTGCTTTATTTGCAGAAAGAAATAGTATTTATTCTATTTCCCATGGAAAAAAGGAAGCCATAGAGGTAGGTGGCTCTTTTTACTGATTTAGGCAGCCAGTGTCACAGTTGAGAAATACTTTTCTAAGAAAATTTTCAGCAATTCTAAATGTCTTTTTTTTTTTTTTTTTTTGGAATATTGATTTGAGAATTTCTCTGTTCTCCATCTACACTTATTTTTTCAAAGGCAACCACCCACATCCACAAGTTAAATGTCATCTATAGACTGAAGACACCTATATTCAATATTTAGATCACTGGAGAGAAGGCAAGTCTGCTCAGAAGATAAAGATGGAGCAGCCAAGGATATAGAAAGACTGTGAGGAGAGAGTACAAGCTCAAAAGCTAGTCAAGAGATGGTAACACTTGTAAAAGGAAGGGGAAATTTCAATTGTATCGAATGGTGCTGCTAGGTCAAATAAAATTAGGAATCAGAAAAAGCTTTTTTGGAATTTCATAATGCGAATTTGTTACAAGATGTTGCTAATATCAAAACAATGCATTGGAGTTGTGAGGGCAAAATGTAGATAAAGATTAACTGAGGAGTGAATAAGAAATGTGAAGATGAAAACATTCTAAATCTGCTAAGAATCCCCAAAATAATTTTAAATGTTATGAAAAATATGTATTACATTTCACACCTTGACATCAGGCATAATTTTGTCATATGTTAAATAATAATGCTAATCTTCAGTATTGCTTTACCAGAATGACTTATACTTCCAGTCCATTCACACCAACTTTTGACTACCTATATCAAATGAACATTAACCCATTGCTATTTTTCTATTTTAACAACCTCTTCAGTCTCCTATCCTGTCATTGTGAATCTTCTGACTAATCAAAAAATAATAAGCATTTATTAAGACATAGTATCTATTTTACCTGTAATATTTCATTGTATTCTCATAGCAATCTAATGGCAAATAAATTATTTTTACTATCATTTTATAGATGAATAATCTAAAACTCAAAGTCATGAAATGTGTAAGTAGGAGAAGTGTGTTTCAAAACCATTTTTTTCTGACTCAGTATCTGTTTTTCGGACCACGGGTCTCTATTAAATCTTCACAAATCATTTCAACTACCTTCCCATTCAAATTCCTCATCCCATGAGCATCTCATGAACTAGCACTTCCAAAACATCATGACCATGGAGTACCCTCTATGTCACTGCTCTCTTCCTTGCTCAGCCATCAACCTGTCTTACACGTCACTAGAATCATCTAGACCAAAAAGACATAAGATTCATAGGCATTCGATTTGCCAGTTGCATTGTAATATTCTACTTAAAAACTCAACTATTTGCTTCCTTGCCCTCAGTTTCAAAGGATAGGTGCACTTTTTTTTGTTGTTGTTGCTTTGTTTTGTTTTTTGGAAATGTATATTCATGGCTTCTGCATTGGGTTCTATCCTCTCCTGTCTTAGTACTGAAATGTTTCTCTAGGTTTAGGAAATTCTGTCTTCTACCATTTTACTTCTCTTACCAGTCACTCTTCTCTCTCTACATAAAAAAAAGTACTTCTGCAGTAAGTAAAATGTAACAACAACAAAATTTCCAAGCCTGTGCACTCCTGCAACTATCGCACTATGTATTTATTCATGTTTGTCTCTATATTCTGCCTCCTTTTATTCCAATTTTCCTCACCTAGTCTTCTCAATCATGTGCAAACAAGTATCTTTCTCTCTTGGGCAGCTTTAACCATTGGTGCCAATTGCCAAATGTAATGGAAACTTTCTATTTCTTACTTTATTTGATGTTTGTTATATCAGGTATTAAGCACTTTCACCTTCTTTAAACTCTTTCTTCTACTGAAATTTTGTCATGGTTCACCTTATATCACTAGAAAATATTTCTCTCTATATATTTTATGGGTTCTATAGTTTCGTTCAAACTTAAGCATTCAATTAAACAGAAAGCTCTTAACTGTTAGCAATTGTGTTATTCCAACATATAATAGATATCCAATAAATGCTTGTTATCCAAGGAATATATGATTACTTTCTTTGTCATCTCTTCCCTAGGCTTACATCATTCTTTCCTTATTTTCATCTTACTTATTTTGTCTGCTTTGTATTTCAATTACAGACTCCACATTACATGCTCTCCCATTCACTTTTTATAGGTCTCTCTTCACTCCACATATATGGAAACCTATGAGAGTTGGAACTTTTTTTCTGTTTTGGTCTTTGCTGTGTACCTAGATCCTAGCCTGACACATAGTAGGCATTCAAAATATAATAATTAATTAATTAATTAATTAATGTAAAACCACATTCACAATATGACTTTAGCCACCATAAAGAAACTATTATGATATTCTCCCTAGGACTCTCCAGCTCAGTTTGTCATGTTTCTAATTCCAAAGCATTTTTTCATTTGTATCTGATATTGTGAGTTCTTGACACATTCATATTAGTCACTTACTTTATCTATCTTCATCTATATCCCACTATCATCAACATATTCACATTAAATATTCTATCTCCTATAAAAAATCCATTCACTCTGACACAACAGATCTTAAAATGCAAATCTTATGTTCTCTCTTAATTCAGATTCTATGAATTCTCCCTTGGCTGCAATGAAGTTCATTGCATTAATGACGATAAGTTTTTAATATTTGTCTCTACTGACTTAATAGTCTCATCAATCACCCCCCTCCCAAATAAATATGAAGACAAATTTAAAAAAATAGTATCAATGACCTAACAAGAAGGCAAGCAGATGAAAACAAAACATTCGAAAATATATCACTGCAGTGTAAAACAAAAAAGGAAAAGGAATACGGAGCAGAGGTGTTTCTTCAAGCCTGAGGCGTGAGGAAAACACTGTGAAAACGTCCCTAAGCCTCGCTACCCCAGCTGACTTTCTTAACCCTCCCATATAAAAGTTATCAGCAAATAGCTAGCTTAGAAAGAATATCACTCTGACAATAATTATGACATGTTTATGGATATTTTATCATATAATTTTTTTTAAACTAAAAATAATGAATAGATTACAAGACATAAAAATGTACACCCTAATTATTGAATCAGAAATGAGAATAGCTGGGCACAGTGGCTCACACCTGTAATCCCAGCACTTTAGGAGGCTGAGGCGGACAGATCACTTGAGGTCAGGAGTTCGAGACCAGCCTGGGCAACATAGTGCAACCCCATGTCTACTAAAAATACAAAATTAGTGAGCATGGTGGCACACATCGGTAATCCCAGCTACTCTGGAGGCTGAAGCAGGGGAATCACTTGAACCCATGAGGCAGAGGTTGCAGAGCCGAAATGGTGCCACTGCACTCCAGCCGAGGTGACGAAGTGAGACTCCGCCTTAAAAAAAAAAAAAAAAAAGAAAATAAACAGGAAAAAATAAAGAAATGAGAATAATCTGATACTTATTTGTTTTCTACGCTATGCCAGAGATTAAAGAAAATAGTTTTATTTGACAAAGGTGTTCAAATAGGAGGTACAAGGACTCATATAAAAATAATGAGATAACAAAAGTCATTAAAAAGCATCCTGTCAGAACTCAGGAATGAAAGGAATACGAAAGGAAAAGAAAAACAAATCTATTGAATGCTACAAACTGAAAAATAAAAGAAGGAAAGACTAAAACCATAGTTAAATAGAGGAATGGTTTGAGAAAATAACAATAGGGAAAATAAGGATTTATGTATTATTTGGGAGGAAATAGTAGATATATATGGAACCAAAAAAACCTGAACTTATTCATGATGTTTGTTGTTGAGGAAGAGAGGATAATAAAGAAAAAATTAAAAACACTTCAAAATATAAGACCCATTTATTGAAATAAAGAAAGATCTGAATCTGCAGTGATGCATTAATGAATAATCAATGTCAAGATATATCTGAAGTAAAACTATTGTGCTTGTAGGAAAAAGAAAAAGTCTTAGAGCTATAAAGACAATAATAATAATAATAATAATCAATTTATTGGTAAAAAGGAAAAAAAATCTTCATACTTTGAACTTCTATATGTAGACACAGTTCATTCCATTGCATCATTCCATTGTATAAATATAGCACAATTCATGTATCCATTCTATTGTTGGTGTGCTTTTAAGTTGTTTCTAGTTTTGGGCTATTATATTTAGTGTTGATTCCAAATATTGTGTGTATATCTTTAGATAAATACATATAGATGTTTTTATATATAGGTAGTGCTTCTGTAACAGTCGACTTGCTCGGTCACATGGAATAAAAGTGTTCAGTTTTAGTTCAATGCAGACATTTTTCCAACATAGTTGGGCCCGTTTACACTAGGTGTTCAATTTCTCTATATACTTGCCAACACTCAGTACTGCTTGGCTTTTTAGTTAAGCAATTCTGATGAGTGTAAAAGATTTTTTAAAGTCAGACAACTAACCTCGAGAAGGAAAGTACAATTTTACATAAAGGAAGGGCTTTTTGCCAATCAAAAGACACTATTAAGAGTTTAATTTAATTTACCATTCATACATTTATAACGTACATGTAAAAACATATTTAAATATTTCAATAAATTTGTTAGTTAAAGACGTCCTGGACAAAATGAACACGTGACTTGAGCAGGTCTTGTACAAACAAAGATGTCTAATATCTAATAAATATATGAATACTTACCTTCGATGTTAAGGAAAACGCACCTTAATACTTAAGTCCATCAGCATGATTAACATGAAACAGATTTTCTTTGTTTCTGCTTAGATCCTGGAGTCATACCAGCTAGACGTATCTTTAACTTTTGACTTTTTATTATTTTGACTCTATAGATAGTGTATTTTTTAAAATTTTTATGGATACATAGTAGGTGTATATATTTATGGGGTAGACGAAATGTTTTGATACAGGCATGCAATGCATAATAATCACATAATGGAGAATGGGGTACCATAACATCAAGCATTTATCCTTTGTATTACAAGCAATACAATTACATTCTTTTAGTTATTTTAAACTGTACAATTAAATTTTTATTGACTGTAGTCACCCTCTTGTACTTTTTAATTTTTTAAATTTATTTATTATATTTTTTAGACATAGTCTAACTTTGTCACCAGGCTGGAGTGCGGTGACACGATCTTGGCTCACACCGATTACAGGCACGCACCACCATGCCCAGCTAATTTTTGTATTTTTAGTAGGGATGGGATTCAGCACGTTGGCCAGGATGGTCTCAATCTCCTGACCTCGTGATCAGCCTCCCAAAGTGCTGGTTGTACTATTAAATGGTAGGTCTTATTAATTATTTCTAGTTACTTTTGTACCTATTAACCCTACCCACCTTCCCTGTCAACACCCCACTACTCTTCCCAGCCTCTGATAATCATCATTCTTCTACTTTCTGTGTCCATAAGTTCAATTGTTTTGATTTTTGTATCTCACAAATAAATAAGAAAGGATACTAAAAATGTAAAATACAAATCCTAACCCCCCAAAAAAGGCAGGATCGATGTTATAAATTTTCTCAAGAAGTTTTCTCCCCTTCTCTATCCAGGGCTCAAGCCACTTCAGAATATTTCTCTTGTGTTAAAAGCATGTACTTATTAATTTTTTTCTTGCTAACTTTTTCCATGCAAGTGTAATCTTTTTAGTGTCCCAGATTCATCGAATATATTCCAATGGACCGTCTTGTGCTGGTACAATAGATTATCTCCTATTCCTGAGAGGACAATTCCAACCGTGGGAACTGGGATTAACTTACCATCACATGCCCTCAGGACATTCATGAGTTTATCAGTCATTTACCTGTCAGATTTTCTGTTCATTTTCATGATTACTCCCCTCCTTCTTGGGTTAGAACTAAGTTTCAATAGTTGTATTTGAGTCTGGGCTGAAAGTGTCTGCATATCACCATTCTAACTTAAAACATACATGAAGATAAAATTGTTGCACAGAACATGTAAAATGAGGAGAGAACATAAGCTAGAAAAAAATCTATAGGAATGCCCGTATTTACAAAGCAGGTGGAAAGAGAAAAACTCACATAGGTAAAAAAAAGGAAGCTGAGTACAATTTAATAATCATAAACTTCACAGCTGTTTGTTGATAAAAAAATAGAAAAAATACTTCTATAATGGTTATAAAGTTTTCTATTACTCAGAATTTTGATTGATTTGATGGAGCTCGAATATGACCAAACGCTGATAAGAAGGAGTCTCTTTTGAAGGATAGGCAAAAAATACTCTAAACAGACGGGAAAAAGTAACTAATTGAGGTATCTGAAATGCTGTGAAATTCATGTTAGGAAGATACAGCTGGCTATATTTTGTGAGAACTTCATCTGTATGTGGAGAGAAGAACGTCACAAGAGTAAGCCATCATAAAATGTTGCTATGACATCCTCTTCAAACTGGTCTCTGCAGCTACCGTGGACGGGGGAGCATTCTACAAGTACTCTTCAACATACAAGCTCTTTCTATACTATCTTTGCGGGTCAGAGTGTATCAGTAGACATTTGGGGAAATAAATATCTGCAATCCTGTCTTTTTTCACTTCCACTTTATGTTAAAGATCATCCCAATAATAAGGGCTTTCTGGAAGGAGTAAACAAAAACTTGTTCTTTGAGCATTAAATTTGATATACTGATATGCATTTGAGAAGATAGTTTAAGTGACTCAAAATTTGCATATTTTTATGCATGATACCTACCCTCACCCCACCTTTGGCACTCAAAGTGACAAGTTAAGAATAGTAGAAGGGAGTAAGTGCTTGGAATGCAGTTAAATGCAGTGTAAATGGATCCTTTTAAAGGATTACAGTTTTAATGGTTACTTAACCTACACATGACTCCATTTTTTTTTCTACAGAAGAATAGGAATAATATTTATTATTCATAAAACTCTTTAAATATGTCACTTCATTCATCTCCTATCACTACTTGTGACCTGAGAGAGAAATGTTAGAAGAAATACAGAAGCTTTAAGGCTGGCATTCAATTTTAGATATAGAAACTGATACCCCCAAAGGCTTGAGATAGTGCTAATTCAATCTGTCATAGGAGTTGCAACTTCTCACAAACTAGAATTAAATAAGCTGGACATTTGTCTCACTGAGTTACTTAAAAATATAATGTTAGTATATTAGGACACACCAAAGCAATCAATATTTTATAAAACTGCTGGAGTGGAATATGGTTTCTGACTGGTATTAGTGTTAAATGCATTAACTTTAATGAAGAACTTAGTAGTGATCTCTTAACAACCTTATTGGGATGTGACTGCTTTTAAATGGCTTTTACTATGTCCTTGGAATTAATATGATGCATGTGACAAAAGCTTGTTCAGTGTTAAGAGAGGATTAGATGAAGGAAATTAATTAAAGCTTTCTTACAACGTTTTCCCCTTGAGCTATTCAATATGCTGAAGTGGTCTGACAGTGTACCATCCTTTCGATAAATCTACTCATTAAATAACTCGATTGGGTTTAAATACACATTCTATTAAAAAAAAATTAGACCGTCACTTTTCTCCTTGTCTTTCTAACCTGACCCCTTCAAGCCGCTGCCATTTCTGTGATTCGTAATTATCTTTTAGCTTCAATAACAAGATAGACACAAAGTGTGTTCATGTATTTCAGAGTCCACCAATTCACTTTTCTAAGACCTGTCTTCAACTGAAATAGCAAATTTAAATAGCTTAGGGACATTTGTTTAACTGATCTCCATGACAAGCATCTAGGATGATTTTCTAGACTGGTCATCACAGCCATCAGTTATGTGACATTAGATGGAGCACAATTCTATGAATCATGTTAAACCCTATTCCTACCATGCTTTAATAACTGCAATAATCTTCACTTTTCAATGTTCTATTTTATAAATATTATGAACATTCATAAATAGAACATAAAGGCAGATAAATAGCATTATCTGTCTTTAAATTTTCACAAACTGTGATTTACCTTGTTTTAGAAACATTATTGTTATATATTTATTATTTTTTATATATTTAAATAATTATAATAAGAAATAAAAATGATATTCACAATAGAAAAATTGCTTTCTTGACAATAAAAGACAACATTTTACTATGGCAATGCTCACAGTCTATGAACTATGAACTATGTCATAGTCTATGACTATGACAGTGTTAAAAATGAAATGGGATATAATACTTCTTTAAAAATTACATCAGATTTGATGTGTTCAGGTAAACAAACATAAAATTCAGAGTTTCTTACTAATCTCAATCAAATAAAAAGCCCAGGTTTTAAATGTTATGATGGCTGCTTTTTTTTTGGTCAGGTATGTGGAGGATGTGGATATAAAGTCTTCCCTCTAAAACTAATGTTGGACTGTGTGGTATTTCTCTTTTCTTTCATCAAAATATTATCTTTTCTGCACACACTGTTGGTAAGCAAAATCAGCTGAGAAAAAGAGGAAAATGACTTCTATTTAACATTTTTACTTGGTTAATCAGCAATAGATTATCATAGTTTAATTAACAGTATTCTGACCAAAACAGAAATCAAAACTTGTTTACACAATTTAACTACATGTAAATGTATAATTTTCTAATTAAAACTTGTATAGATAAACTGCACCCCTGAATGTGAGCGTGTGCATGTGTGCACACACACATGCTCACACATACACATGAGCACTGTTTAACCAAATTTCTAATATACTTGCTAACTGCATTGTAGTAATAACACTATGAGAAAGCTAGTAAGTTTTTCTTCATTAAATTGGACCATTTTTCCTGAAGTAAAAAATGAACTGATCATATTGACAAATTTTACCTAATTTATAAAACTGACACACCAATATAAAAAAAAAAACAACAACAACCTTGTTTTTATGGTTACTAATTTGTTTATCCTTTGTTTTAATCAGTATAAGATTGGTAATTTTATTGTTCCATGTATCACTTTGAAATTTTAAAATAACCGTGATAATAAATCTGATGTCTAAGATTAAACATTTAAAATAAGAATACAAATTTGACCAAGTGAACTACATTAAGTGTATTTCAGGATCATGAAAATTAAGATAGACGACAGCTATGATTCTAAAATAAAATCTTGCAAATGCAATATTTAATGAGATTCAAAAATAATGCATTCATGGAAAATTTTACAGAAATCATTAGTGAGAAGCATAGTAATTCAACTGTGTTAAAACTTGTGCAGAACATTTTACTTCAAAAAAGATCAGAAACATTAAAGCTCTCATATAAATCTAAATTCTCTATCTTGTTATGCATGGTAATGAATGCTGTATTTTACCTAACAAAATGTGAATTGTAAAATTTTAAGACTTTTGTAGGAAAGTGTAATCTGAGTTTCTTTGTGGAGTTTCTAATACATAGGTTAACAACGTAAGTACAATTGCAAACTTTATCATCTTTTGCCTGCACCTTAAAAACACTTTACCTAAGTTAAAAAAAAAATCTGTTTTTTATTATTATTAAATAACTGCGTTCTGACTAAATAATCTGGAAGTTCTTTGAGTTTTTTAAATAGGATGAATTTCAAAATAATTCTAATTAATAACGATAGTGCCCTGTGACATTAAAGTCCTTAATTTAAACTAAAATTTAGATAATAAATTGGCAACAGAAAGGAAGCCCAAATACAAAGATTATTCCCATAGAGTTTCCTAGATTTAGGTGGACATTCTAGTATGGTGTGTTTCCCAGAAGTTGCTGTGATCTCAATGTATCTATTTTTTTGCAGCAGGACTTTGTAGTATGTAGTCTTACAGCACTTTCATTAGAATCAGGAAGAGTGCTTACTTCAAATATGGATTCCTGGATACCACCAGAGAGCAACTGAATCACAATCTATTTAGTAGAGCATGAATTTGCGTGTTAACGACTTGTCCTGTCCAAGACCTTTATGCACATTAAGTTGAATATTCTGTCAATTAGTTTACATAGCTGTCAGTCACAAATAGGACCCGGTGATCAAGTGTGGATAAAATTTTGCATGTAATAAATTTTCTGCTTCACAAACTTTAAGTACAAATGAGGAATAATAGAAGACTCAAGGTATGCCAGGGACATGGATCAGCTCAGTGATTTTCAAGCTTGCTAGAAGTCAAAAGTAAATCATAGATAGCTAGATCTCCAGACAACCTACTGAATGAGAAACTCTTGGGACACAACTTTGGTAATCAATATATTTAACTATCTTGACTGGTGACATTTGTCATTAAGGAACTTTGGATTATACTTCCTTGCGTATTTCCAGGCTGGCACTACAAAATAATCATAATTTTGATATTAATTGTAATAATTTCTAAATTGGGAATGTGGCATTTTATCCTTAGTTATGCAAGTGCTTTAATCTTTTAAATTATGTTCCTGATATCTTTTGACACCTTATATGCCCTTACTTTTTACTTATGATAGACTTAACACTGATTTGCTGTTGTTATTCCTATATTTCCCCAGGGTTGTTTTTAATGAAGAATCGTTAATGTACTCAATATTTGTACAACCTAGTCTATGAGCTATTTGAGTCCAGTCATAATATAGTCCTATGTATACTTGCAAGAGATGAATGTTTTTTTGCACATACAAACACACTAAAAGCACTTAAAAGGAGATAGATATATTTCCCACAAAGTCCGTAACTTGAAAGATATGCACAATTTATGTCATGAGATAGAAAGAAGAGAAACAATTATTCTTGTTAACACACACACACAAAGATGATTGATTCCTGGCTTATAATTTAGAAAACAATTTAAGAAACACAAATGAAAACAGAAAAACTACAATTAGTCATTGCTCACTAAAGCAAACAATTGTGCAACCATGCAAAAATAATTATAAAGTTTAGTTCTTTACAGGGTTCATTATAATCCATGTAAAACCAAAAAAAAAAAAAAAAAAAAAAAAAAAAAAAAACAGATCTTTAAAAGAGGTTTCATTAAGAATAAACCATTATTTAGAGTATAAAAGTGTGGCTGTGTTTTGTCAATATGTTTTGGGTGCTGAGAAACAGAGAACACAAAAGGCTGCACCATTTACTGATATTACAAGAAAAATAGAATGGTAAGATTTGGGAGGTACATGCTATAATAATTGTGTCAAGAATATAAAAAATACCACCATATACACTATGAGTAAATGTAATTTTTTATTTTATTTATTTATTTATTTATTTATTTATTTACTTATTTAAGACAGAGTCTCATTCTGTTGCCCAGCCTGGAGTGCAATGGCAGGATCTTGGCTCACTGCAAGCTCCGCCTCCTCTCCGCCTTCCGAGTTCACGCCATTCTCCTGCCGCAGCCTCCTGAGTAGCTGGGACTACAGGCGCCCGCCACCAAACCCGGCTAATTTTTTTTTTTTTTTTTTTTTTTTTTGTATTTTTAGTAGAGACGGGGTTTCACCGTGTTAGCCAAGACGGTCTCAAACTCTTGACGTCGTGATCCACCCGCCTGGGCTTCTCAAAGTGCTGGGATTACAGGTGTGAGCCACCATGCCTGGCCAAAAATTAAGCTTTTAAATTAGGACACATCGTCTTGGAGCTCTTGAAATGTAGTGATTGTTTTTCATTATTTTTTAATTAAGTAATTTAGACAATAAATAGCATTAAATTTTCAAAAAAAAAAAAAAAACTAGCAGGATAAATTTGAGAACAGTTCTAATATTTATACCCCAAACATGCACATTAAGGAAATAGAGTCTCTGCAGCCTAAAATTACCAATTGTGTTTATCAGTGTAACAGGTCAAATTCAGCACAAAGGCATGGGAATAGAAAAAAAGGTAATATAGACAGCAACTAGGCCAGCAGCAAAAATACTCATACAAAAGCATTCACAGACTTTTACCCAGGCTAATATCTCTTATAGATTCTCTGAATCTGATCAGCATCAGCCTTAGGCAACGAAGAAATGGAGTAGGGCATTTAAATCAAATTTAGAATACGTAAGACAACTAACTCAAATTATAATGGAGTTACAGATAACTAAACTACAAAGTTCCTAAAACATTGAAAGAAAGAACAAAAAGTAGGAATACACACAAATATACCTTCCAGATTGGGTTGTGGAGCGCACTTTCAGGAACTGGGGATAGAAACTTCGGAGCAAGTGTCCCATGTGATAGATCTGATAGATATTACAAGTGAGAAAAGATGATGTTAAGTATGTGGGCTTTACATTGTAAACACATTTCTTCTTTGCTGTTACTGAAAGCCTACTGTCAAGATTTAAGTTAATATTTAATTAATTTTCTCTCTGTTGATCTGTTGCTTTCCATGATACCATTCCCTTTTCCAGATAGGTCATCACGCAACTGTACATTTTTTATGTTCATTGATGATAAGCATAATGCTAATGGTAATCAGAACAATGACACAGCCTTTGCAGAGATGATGACAGTGAGAGATGTCTAGCATGGCTGACTCCATCTTGTTTCTAGCCTCACAGGCTGACTGGCCTCTCTCATCCAGGGCATAGACCAAGCTAACAATGGGAGGAATTTAGTTTATAGTTTAATTTTGAAGCAAGAATGATAATAACCTCTCCTTAAAACTAATCCACTCCTTGCTCAGGGACTTAAATCACCTTTGTAAAACTAATGAAAGACTATGAGATTAGGATTATGAGAAGGGCCTGAATTCTGCTAAATGCATAGGAGTTAAAGGATAACCAGCCATTTTTCCTTAGCTCGCTTTTCCATAATCCCTTCCTGCTCCAAATCATGCAGGCAGAGGTCACAAAATTTGTGACTTCCCCAAGTGCTTGTAGACATACCATGATGACTGTAGAACCTAAGATTGGTCTTTTGAAATGGCTTTCAGATTTTTGCATTCTGATGACAGACTAATTCCATCTGGACCTGTAACTCATAACTCAACCAGTCCTGTGGCCCCCACCCAGAGGCTGACTCAGTTCCTAAGTTTTGTTTTGTTTTGTTTTTCCACACTCTCATGATGTTATCCTCAACCAATCAGCAGCATCCATTCCCTAGCCTCTGCGTGCCAAATTATCCATTAAAAACCCTAGCTTCTGAGTTATTGGGGAGACAAATTTGAGCATTCTTCCCCTTAACTGCCTTGCAATAATTAAACTCTTTCTCTACTGCAATAATGCTGTCAGAGAACAGGGTTTATCTGTGAAGCAGGTAAGAAGAACACATCAGGAAATTACAATAATGATAGTAACTGGCCGTTTCTATGTACTGTGAATTCTGTTACTAATAAGTATTTTACAAGCTGTATTACTTCACATGATAAGACCTGTACCGTTTACCACAAATAAAATAGATGAAGACAAATATATTACTCAATAAGAGATTAATTTGTGAGTTTTTTTAAACTCTACTAGCTCCAAATATTTTATTTCTTATGATTCTGAAACAGACTTTATTGGTCTTATATGTAGTGGAATGACCAAATCATGCCAACTCTAGTAGTCAGATATACTTTGACACATCTAAATAAGAGTGAAGAAAATTCTGCCAGGCCATAAAGTCCTTTCTTCAGTGGAAAATTGAGGAGAGAGGATTACTCTGAATAAAGAGAAAGTGGAGCCTAGAAACGTTTATTGGAACAGTAGCGAGAAAAGATTAGTCTGAAAACAAACATTTTTATTCCCAATCTTCTCCAGTTCAGACTGAAAGAATATACTTCTTAGAGCTCGACTCTAAGAAAATGTATATGAAGAACTCTAATCTCTGATATATACTCTACAAGTGACATTGACAAAGTAAGACAATACCATTGACAATGCTGAAGTGTTGCCAATGAGAAGGGCTGCTGTAGAAGTTATGATAACATCTTCGGTAACAAAAATATAAATTTTGTGTTGGTGAGGGAGGCTTAAAACAGATTGTGAATCAAGCCTCTCTGCATATATGGACCCGTGAGGAAAACCTATTTTTCTTGAAGGCACCTATATTATAGCACTGTAGAGTTCAAGGATATTTTTCTCCTTGTTAGATTGTCTATGACTAACACATTTTTCACTGGAACATCTCAAGTTGTTTCTGTTTTTAAGTGGAAAGATCCCAGGTGCAGTAAGAGAGAATCTTCAAAAATCTACAGAAAATATTTTAGTCAGAATTATTTCTTCCATAAGAGAAAAAGATTATAAACCACATCAAGTCATTGGGTAACTTGTAGAATGGCTGTCACTGGAGCATCTCAATAAGAGTTGATGAGTAAGAAAGGCAACCTTCACCAAGGTCTTTTCCTGGAATATGTATACTAACAGTCTATGAAGCTTTTAACTTTATTTTATCTGAGAATATAATAGTGATTGATTGATTGACTGATTGATTGATTTGAGACAGAGTCTTGCTCTATCGCCCAGGCTGGAGTTCAGTGGTGCGATCTCAGATCACTGCAAGCACCGCCTCCCAGGTTCAGGCCATTCTGCTCCCTCAGCCTCCCCAGTAGCTGGGACTATAGGCTCCCACCACTATGCCCGGCTAATTTTTTGTATTTTTAGTAAACACAAGGTTTCACTGTGTTAGCCAGGATAGTCTCAATCTCCTGACCTCATGATCTGCCCACCTTGGCCTCCCAAAGTGCTGGAATTACAGGTGTGAGTCACTGCGCTTGGCCAATCATTCTATATTTAAAAATTTATGTAATTCATATTAAAATTTTTATGTGAAACATGTTTTACATAGTATTCTTACAACTCCTAAAGTATTATAGTTTCTGTTTAGCTGCTGCTATCTCTCTACCCTTCATTAATAAAACACACACAAATACTTTCTTTTATTTTTATAGCCTTTACATTTTTAGAAAAATCTAAAAATTACTTACTACTTAATTACTTCACCTATAAAAATAAATTTATCATTTAATGAGATGCAATTTAAGGTATATTCGTTATTCATTTTGTTTTCTCGTTTGTTCTGTTTTATTTCCTCTTCTCTTTTAATACTGCTTCATAATTCTGTCACCCTTTTGCTCACAGGGAAAAAATGTGACATTTTGAAATATCAAGTATTATGTGTTATAGCTTTGCTAAACATCTCATCATCAGTTTGTTGCAAGAGGTTTATAATTCAGATTTTCATTAAGAAAGAAAGAATCAACACCATATGTTGTGCTAAATCCTATGCAGCTGCTGCTACAGCAGCTTAATAACATGTAAACTGGAAGGCATTCAGTACTTTGTATAATATACAGGACTGTAACTTCTCTCAAATGTTGTGATATTTTTAAATATTAAGATTAAAGTCTAAGAAAGCATGGTAAAATAAAATAACTTAAAAGTGTTCACATTTATTTTACGGAAAAGAGAGTTATTTGAATCAGAAGCTAAATGAGTATCTATAACTGAAATTAAAATACCCAACTACTCTTGAAATTGAAGTAGAAAAGCAGACTCAAAGAGGAATGTTCTATATTAATGCATCTCTTCTAGTAATCTTAACTTTATTGCAATGTGCTGTTTGCCTAAATATCAATCTATTTGGCATTTTTATTACAGTTCCGCAAATGGAAAGAGAGCAAATGAACCATTTACTGCCTTTATTTTCTGGGTATAATCATGTTTCTGTTTTCCATTCAATGATAGTCAACTTTTTTATTCTCTTTAACATAAAACATTCTTCAGCATTAATGATCAGTTATGGTAAGAGCTTGACCCTATGCTCATTTATATTATAATGTATACAATGCCAGAATCAGTTCTTTATAAACTTTAGTCAAGAGGTTAGAAAATAATATCCTAATGGAAAACATTATATATTTTAAATAATGTTTATGGGCCAGCCAAATATAAGACAAACACCACTGTACATATATATTTTAAATTTACTGTATTTAAAATAGCAACACTGAAGAAGATCTTTCTTTAAAGCACTATAATGTAGACTTAGTAACTTTTTAAAAATGTGCATCTTTCTATAGAAATTGCATGCATTTTCCACATTAAAAAACCTTGTAATTATGATTATTAATTTTCCTATATCAATTCAAGTTTCATAGTCTCTGTATCATGATAAAAACAAAATAAGCTTATAAGTTAATGTGAAAAAAAAGTTTCCTTTTCATAGATTTAAGATAGTGGGCTATTTTACAAGCACAATATATAGATCAATATTCTTTCTGAATATAGATACAGAATCCTGAAAAAATTTTGCATAGTGAATCCAATAACATATAAAAACATTTTTATATGACTAAGTGGATTTTATCCAAAGAATGTGTCTTTGATTTAATTTATGAAAACTATCAATATAACACAGTATATTAATAGATCAAATTACCCAAAACATGTGATCATCTCAATAGACACAGAAAAAGCATCTGCAAAACTTTAACACTCAATAGTAATAACAGCACTCAATAAACTAGAAATAGAAGGAAAGTTCTTCAGTTTGTACAATGATACCTGTAAAAAAAATTTACAGCTAATATCAAAGTTAATGATGAAAGACTGAATGCTTTATAACATAGAAGAACAAATAATTTTACAATAGAATAAAAATAATAAAATTATTCAAAAGAAACTAAAGAAGATAAAACAGAAAACTGCAAAATATTGCTTAAAGAAACTAAAGAAGATAAAATATATACGTACGTCTCATATTCATGAATATCCCATGTTTATTATTGGGTGGCAATACCATAATAGACCTACATAGGCAATGTAGTCACTATAAAATCTCAGCTTTTTTTTTTTTCAAGTATTGACAAGATGATCCTAAAATTTATATGAAATGCAAAGGACACAGAACAGCCAAACAATCTTTTAGAAGAAAATCAATACGGAAGGACTCACTTTCTGAACTTAATCCCAAATTGTAATAACTTAGACTATGTGGTACTGGCATAAGGGTATTCATGTAGAACAATGGAGTAGAACTGACATTCCAGAAATAAATCTTTACACTTATTATCAATTTATTTCTGCTAAGATTGCCAGGACAGATTTGGGAGATAGTAGTCTTTTCAGTAAGTTACTGAGACTATTGGATAACCACATGCAATAGACAGAGTGGACCCTTTTCTCTTCACATCATGACTAAACATAACTCAAAATTGATCATTGTTCTAAATGAAAAGAAAAGATACAACAATTTTAGAAAAAATGTAGGAATACATTTTTATGGCTTTGGATTAGGCAATGTTTTCTTAAAGATGACACCAAAAGCACTAGCAACCACAAAAATAATAGATAAATTATACTTCAAAAAAATTCAACATTTTGCTTCAAAGGGCACCATCAAGAAATTGAATATGCAATGTACAATGTTTGCAAATCTTATGTCGGATAAAATATATATACTAGAATACAAAAAGAGCCCTTAGAACTTAATAAAGGTTTACTCAATTAAAAAATATGTAAAGGATCTTAACAGGCATTTCTCCAATGAAGATAGATGAAGGGCCAATAAACACAAACAAATATGCTCAATGTCATTAGCCATCATGGAAATGCAAATCAAAATCACAGTGATATATAACTACATACCCACTAAAATGACTATAATGAAAAACAAAAAAAAAAAGTCATAGTGGTGAGTGGTGAGATTGTAGTAAACTGGTGATAGGAATGTAAAATGGCACCGATCTTATGAAAAACACTTTGAGTTTTTCTTAAAATATTAAACATGGAATTACCATATGTTATGGTGTGAATGTTTATATTCCTTCAAAATTCATGTGTTGAAATGCTCATCTGCAAGGTGATGGTAATAGAGATAAGGTTTGGGGAGGTTATTGGTTCATGGGGTGCAACCCTCATGAATAGGATTAGTGCCCTTATTAAAGAGGCTCCAAAGAGACTACCGCCCCAGCATATGAGGTTAGAGTGAAAAGACGGCTCTCTATGATGAAGGAGGCCCTCACCAGATACCAAATCTGCTAGCATCTTGGTCTTGCCCAGGCAAGCTAATGCATGCTGGGCTCAACACCTAGGTGATGGGTTGATAGGTACAGCAAACCACCATGGCCCATATTTACCTATGTAACAAACCTGCACATCCTGCACATGTATCCCGGAATTTAAAATTAAATTAAATTTTTAAAAATAGTTCAAAGATGAAAATGCTGCTTCCTCAAGGAAGGCTTTTCTGATTCCCATCTGGGTAGGTATCTCTGGGTAACAACGCTCTGCCCTCCTCTGTAGTGCTTGTAGGCTTTTAAATAAATCCGTGTGTTTATCTGAAAAAAAAGAAAAAGAAAAAAAAAATTTCATGCTCATGGGTTGGAAGAATCAATATGGTTAAAATAGCCATACTGCCCAAAGCAAATTACAGATTCAACACTATTCCCATCAAATAACCAATGTCATTTTTTACAGAATTAGAAAAAAAAAAAAAAACTATTTTAAAATTCATACAACCCCCCTCCCCCACCCACTGCGCAAAAAAAAAAAAAAAAAAAAAAAAAAAGCCCAAATAGGCAAAGCAATCATAAGCAAACAGAACAAAGCTGGAGCACCACATTACTTTTGCCAGTAAAAAGTAGGCAAAGGACATGAACAGACACTTCTCTAAAAAAAAGAAAGGAAAAAGAAAAAAAGGAAAAAACATCCAAGGAGGCAAAATGATGAGAAAATGCTCAACATCACTAACTATCTGAAAAATGCAAATTAAAAACACAATTAGAAGCCCTCTCACAGCAGTCAGAATGGCTACTATTAAAAAGAAAAAACATAGTAATAGATGCTGGTGAGACTGCAGAGAAAAGGGATCGCTTATAAACTGTCGATGGAATGCAAATTAGTTCAGCCACTCTGGGTAGCAGTTTAGAAATTTGTCAAATAACTTAAAACTATCATCCAACTAAGCAATAATATTACTAATACTGGCTATATACTCAAAATAAAATAAATATTTCTTTTTATAAGACACATGCACTCATATAGTCACTGCAGCACTATTCACAATAGCAAAGACATGGAATCAAGCTAGTTGCTCATCAACAGTGAATTCAATTAAAACCATGTGGTACATATACTCCATGGAACATTACACAGACATAAAAAGGAATAAAATTATTTGAAGCAACATGGATGATACTGGAGATCATCATCCTAAGTCAATTAATGTAGAAACAGAAAACCAAATACTGCATGTTTGCATAAGTGGGAGCTAAATATTGGGTATTTAAAGATGTAAAGGTAAGAAAAATAGATAATGTGGAGTAATAGAGTACAAGAAGTAGGATGGAAGCAAGGGCTGCAAAAATTACTAGTGGGTACTGTGCTTACTATCTGAGTGACAGGGTCCCTCATATGCCAAACTTGAGCATGACATAATACACTCCTGTAACAAACCTGCAAAGATATATGTTATTATATCATATATGAATATGATAATTAAATATATTATATATACTCTACATATAATATGTGTGATATAACTACTCTCTGTATGCTACATATTATATATAGTATTGTTGACATATAATGTTATATTTCATATATTATATATATTTAATATATGACAAATAGATATAAGATATACATATATCACATGCATATGTATGTGTGTAATGTATGTGTGTAGAGATATATATCTATTATACCTATATATTGAATATGTGTGTAATAATGTGTAATGTGTACATACTTAATATATGTGATATATGTAATATATTTTCTCAAAATATATAATATAAGAAATGTAATATTATATGTACTCTGTATAAATATGTGAACTAAATATACATATTATATATAAATATATGAACTAAATATACATATTATATGTACTATATATAAAGTATATGTACTAAATATATGTAAAATATACAAAATAAAAAATGTAATATATGTACTATTTATAATTATATTACATAACTATAAATAAATGTAATTATAATTATACATTATATATTATATATGCATATAATATATACATAAATAATTATGAAATAATTATAATTATATAAAATAATTATAAATGTATAAATTATGTGTGCACATATAATATATACATATAATTCATACAATTATATAAAATATGATTATATACACACATATATTTATAATAGTTACATTTTATATGTAATCATGTATATATAACATATACATACATAATTACAATTCAATTATACAATTATATAATTACTTAGATAATTATGTAAATAATAATTATGTAATTATATATAATATATGCACATACATAATATATATAACTATAGTTGTAGTTACATAATTTTCCAATTATAACTATATAATTATAAGTGTATATATAACATATTTATTATATATTACACATGTCATGTATAATGTATGAAACTATACTATATATCATTTATTAGACACATCTATTACATGTGTGTACACAGTACACATTATTATATATTTAAGTAATAACACATTATTATGTAAATAAATAATTAAATGTGTACATATAATATATGTACTCTATCTAATATACTTGTAAAATTATATTATTGTATTATATGTAAAATAAGATATATATTACATTTACATATAATTATTATATTTAATTATGTTACAATTACATATAATAGATTTGTGTATATATTATATGCACACACATAATTTTAACTTTTACTTTTATTTTATGTATATGCTATGTATGAATATACCCTTATGTATATACTATATACATGTTATACACTTATGTATATGTATATTATGTGTACAAATATGTGTGTAATATATGCATTTTTCTTATAGAATATGTATATACACATATATAATAAATGTATTATGTACTTCTCATAGTTATAACATATAGATACATACACGAATGCTAGCAAAAACTACAAATTAAATCCAAAGAAAATGGAAGAAAATAAAAGGAAGCATAGAAACTATAAAGTTAGATAATAAATTATTTTAATCATAATAATTACATTAAATAAAATTTAGAAAATTCAGTAGAAACAGAGGGAAAATATCCATAAACTCAAAATAGATGTCACTAAATTGGTAATTTTAATAAACTGACCATTCAAGGAATTTCCAATATGGCTGTTTGTGTGATTTCATGCTTTGTTGTTTTACCTTCTTTTGAAAACTTACCTGGTTAGGTTAACCCCCCTCAGGAAAATATAAGTTATGATTAACTCACAGCCATTTTATTAATAATTTGATCACAGCAGGTCCTTCCCACTGTATGCACATATTCTGTGCACATTCAAGAGAAGATTATGCAGGTCAGTTATGACTGGACGCAGAAATTTGGGGAATACCTTAGAATCTTCCCTGCCAGGGCAATGAAATATAGATTTTACTTAGCATAATTAGTTTTTGTAGCTATTTTGTATCTAATTTCCAGAACATACACTGATTTTTTTAGAAAAAATTTCAAGTATGCTTGATGAACTAAAAGAAATGTGCTAGTATTTTAGGTGTATCCCAATTGTGTTAACCCTTTCAGCCCAGAAGCCCCATTCACCCTCTCTTCTAGTAATAACCACTAGAGAAATCACTCTCTTCATTTCTGACAACAGATTATTTTTCTCAGGTGATTTGAAAGTTCTAGATTTAATATTTTCTAATTTTACTTTTGCATCATCTTTCCTTCTTTTAAACTGTTCCAAAATGGACTCCTCAAAATATGTATTCCTGAGAACAGCAGACTGATTCTTAGAATTACAAGTAAAGCAATTTTATTTACAAGTAAAAGTACTACTATCTTCTTTATCACCATCCATTACCTCAGCAAATTTGATGGTAAATTCATTTTGTAATGCACGTTATTTGTTTTTCAGTTTCCATCTGCATATCACTTAACATGATTGGCCTTAATTTTATATTTTCACATTTTGTCTTAGGCCACACATAAAATATACTAACATGAATGTTAGCTCTTGGACTGAAAAACAAAATTTGCAAAAAAATCTCATAATGTTTTAAGAAAGTTTATGAATTTGTGTTGAACCACATTCACAGTTGCTCTAGGCCGTCTGTGGTCCGTGGGCCGTGGACTGGACAAATCTGTGATGGTGGCCTCGGCCCATCTGGAGCCACCACTGTGGGGATGCAAGCTGCAGTGGGGGAAGCGTTGCTGGGGCTGCATGCTCCGTGGACCGGCAGAGGCCAGTAACAAGTTATCCCGGGGGGTGCCGCACTCACAGGCACAGCTGCAGCTGTCCAGCCATGGCTCTGGACCTGGGCATCCCTGCATTCTCAGGGACTTGGGATGACCCCTGCCTCCACAGGTTGAGAAGTGCCCACTTCCTGGCCTGTCCCTGCTCCCAGCACCCACTCCTGTGTGGAGCAAAGTCAGAGCTCAGGCGATGTCACGACCCAGAGAGGTATGCATGCACTTGGGGCGGTGCTGACATGCCAGCCCCTGCCCCCTCCCCCCACCCACCACCACCACCTTGGCCCTCTCTATCACTTTGGGTAATGATGAGCTCAGGGATGGAAGTTGGGGTGCTGATCGGTATGGGCCTGCAGGTGCCCCTCACCATGGACTGCCTGGGTACTCACAGCCTGCATGTTGGTGACACTGGAAGGCAACAGGTTCCTAGGCGGGAAGGGGCAGGACCCTGGTGAAACCACACCTTTAAGCCAGAGAGGGCTTGAAGCCTGGGGGCTACACTTCCATTGGAAGGCATAATTGGATGGTGCTTTTTCCAGGCCTGCCCAAGGCCACCCACGGACCAATTAGCATGCACTTCCTCCATTGTGACTGCATGAAAACCACAGACTGCGTCAGACTCAGACACTGGTCAGGATGACCTATCTACGGAAAGGAGTTACCCACTCTGGATCTTCTGAGAGCTGTTCTGTTAGTCAACCAGGCTCTTCTGTGCCTTGCTCTTTCTCCAGTTGTCCACGTAACCTCGTTCTTCCTGTGAACGGGACAAGACCTCAGGACCCACCGAACAGTGGGAGCTAAAGGAGCTGTAACAGATTCCTGACCAGCTTGCCGAGTTGAAAGCACTGACACACTCCTGGACTGTGGGAGTGAAGAGTGGTGACCCTTCTGGGGGCCCAAACCTCAGGATTCCCCAAGCCAGAGCTGCTGTTAACACAGTCACAGCTCTGCTTCTGCCCTCTGCCGGCGCCAGGCGGACACCCGTCAAGACAGGAAGCAGCAGCGGGGCTGGACCAGTCCCAGGGGCTGTGGGCCAGAAAGGGGTGGTGGGACTAAAAGAGCTATAACAGGCCGGGCGCGGTGGCTCTCAACTGTAATCCCAGCACTTTGGGAGGCCGAGGCGGGCGGATCACAAGGTCAGGAGATCGAGACCATCCTGGTGAACACGGTGAAACACCGTGTCTACTAAAAAAAATACAAAAAAATAAAAATAAAAATAAAAACTAGCCGGGTGTGGTGGTGGGAGCCTGTAGTCCCAGCTTCTAGGGAGGCTGAGGCAGGAGAATGGCATTAATCCGGGAGGCGGTGGAGCTTGCAGTGAGCGGAGATCGCGCCACTGCGCTCCAGCCTGGGCTACAGAGCGAGACTCCGTCTCAAAAAGAAAAAAAAAAAAAAAGCTATAACAAAAAATGAACTGAAACACACCCCCGTCCTCCACCTAGCCAGATTGCCATGACAAGAAAGAGAGAATAGCTGTGGCCCTTTTAGGAGTCCAGACCTTGGGTCTCCCTGAGTCCTGTGACATGCTGGAACTCCGTCTTTGGGGCTTTGTAGTTTCTGGCATCTCTAAATTTTCAGGCACCACCATGTTCCCCTCTTCCAGACCCTAGTGCCCGCAGCAGAAACTACTTGCAGTACATCTGGTCCAGTCGCAGTCTCACATGGAGCTGGTGACTCTGATGGCAACTAGAACAGCTGCCCTGCTGCAGCAGTCGAAATACCTTGCTGTGTGCAGTGGGCAGACCCCACCCTTGCTCGCTACACACCCTTCACCGTTCCTCACCTGGCTTGCTCTTGGCAGGCGTGGGATCCAGGCTGGTAGTGAGAGCTGAGCACAGGCTGCCAAAGCTAGTGGGTGGAATGAACACAGCAAGTGTGAGCTAAACTCAAGACAAGGTGCATGCCACCAGCCACAGAGGTTTCTAACTGGAGAAACGACAGCCTAAGGATCCTGTGACCCTTGTTCTAGATTGACTGAGGCCTCTATTTCAGCAATATCAAGACTCAACCTCTCACTATTTTCTTTACTTCTTCACAGAAATTATTACTAAGAGCACTGCCCAATAAACTTTATGTGAATAAATCTCTATCTCAGACTTTTCCAGAGGACTTCAATCTGGCACAAACCCTAATCCATCAGCTCCTTTTCCTTATTATTGCACCTGCATTCCACAGATTGGTGTTATTCCTGACAACCAGCATTTCACTCTCTACTTTTCACTGCACCAATTGTCATTAGCAGTCACTAATAAATTGGAAAGGGATACAAGAAGTTTTTGTTTGTGTGACAAGAAATCGCTCACTTTCAACAGATGATCCCCCTTCAAGGAAATAGAAGAGTCACTGTGAAACAACCTTTTTAATTTTATTTTTAACTTAATTATGTAATGGGCATCCAACTGTTAAATCTAGTTGCATGAAGCCAAACTTGTCCAAGAAATGATGTCTGCATCCTACCTGTGTCTTTAAACCAAATGGGACCTAGAGATTGGTTAATTAAATACAAATTAGAGTAATTTTTTAAAACATCAAAAAATATGAAAAGATCTATCTCATACTTATGTAATTTTCAAGCAGAGTGAGAACATACTAAATCATATTTAAGATCAAATAATTTATATAGAATTTCCCCCCTTTCCTCTTCTGATTTATATCTTTCATCTGATACCCACAGAAATCATGAAATTTAAATCGTCTTATCAAAATTGGTTATGAGTTCCACTATTACATATAACTGATTTATAAATATGGAAAATATTTTTAAAAGTCATAAGATTAAAATAATATCGATATATTTAATAAAGACTAGTACAACGGAGATAGTTTACTATACTAAGGATGTTCCTTCTAGAAGTTTCTCTGAAACTTAAGGTCACCACACATATCACAAGTGGTAAAGGTTGTACAAAGGGAACTATCAAAATGTTGATAAAATTAAGCACAAAAGTTGTACAAATTGTAAGACGATTCTGAGATAATCTTTAAAGAAAAATATGGAATTTGAATTAGTTGAGCATATCAGAAAGGGTTGCCAATCCATAAGGCATAAAATGGAAGGCCCAGTTGCCAATATGAGTTTTGTCTGTGTGTGTGTGTGTGTGTGTGTGTGTGTGTGTGTGTGTGTGTGTGTGTCCCTACAGGAAGGCATGAAAGACAGAAATAATAAAAATGAGTTAACTAGAATGGTTTGTTGGTTTGCATAGTTAAGAAACAAACATGATTCTGAATTAAAGAAAATTCTTAGATGCCATACAAAGGGGTTTAACAGATCACAGAGGGCTCTATAAAATAACAGTATTTTTAAAATCAGTTAAAGCAGAAACACAAGCTCAAAATAGAGCCAATCAAAGATACCTGGGGTAACTGGACCTTAAGATAAGGAATTGAAGCCTTTATATCTGGGGAGTGAGTATCCAGGACATGACACAAAGATGAAAGAGGATAGGACAAGGTAGCTTATGCCTGTAATCCCAGCACTTTGGGAGGCAAATTTGGGTGTATCACTTAAGGTCAGGGGTTCGAGACCAGCCTGACCAACACGGTGAAACCCCATCTCTACTAAAAATACAAAATTAGCTGGGTGTGGAGGCTCATCCTTTTAATCCCAGCTACTTGGACGGTTAAGGCAGGAGAATTGCTTGAACCTGGGAGGAAGAGGTTGCAGTGAACCGAGATCACACCATTCATTGCACTCCTGTCTGGGCAACAAGAGCAAAACTCCATCCCAAAAACAAAATAAAACAAAACAACAACAACAAAATAAAATAAAACCAACAAAATAAAACAAAACAACAACAACAACAAAAGATGAAAGAGAAAAGTTTAAGAAAAGAGGAGGTGTGAGAGCAATAGAAAACTGGCTTTTCTTTCATGACTATTAAATATGTGTGGTTGAGAGAAAAATGAAGCACAAGTATTTTGAGGGTAGCTTTGAATACATAACTAGAAAAGCAAAAAATTAGACCTCTGCTTGTCAAAGTAAGAGTTGTCACCACAAAGGTGATATTTGAAGTCACAAACGTAAATGAGCAATTTGGGAGAAGAACTATTCAATGAAAAGAATGGAGCCTTGAGCTTATTCCGTGGACAACATTCTCAGAGAAAAAAGTCACACACTACTCAACAGAAACTTGCTTAGTACTGAGAAAACTGTGCCATAGCGAACTGCCCCAAGAATCTGCACTAAAGAAAATAAATGGTTTGAACACTTTTACTACTTGCCTGGCATTTGTTATTAATTGCAGTGACTGAGTGAGTGACTATTTGTGCAGCTGCTATAAAGTGAACTAAATTTCAGAAATAAAAAATATATAGCATTCATTGAGTCAAAAGTAAGGTTGATGATTAAATGAAATACATAGAAAGGCATCAGTTTTAAATTGCACTTTAACTTCTTCTGGGGTTGAAAATATTTTTTATACTTGCAGCAAAATCCATTCAACTATATTTATAACACAAGAGAACAGAACTAGACAGACATAATTCAAACTAGCAGAGTCTGGAAACTTTCTATAATATTTGATAAATTCCTAGAACTTGATTAAGGACATCTATCAGAATGCAGAAATGGTTAAATTTTCTTTTTGGTTTGTTTTAATAAATAATATTGGTGCCTCTTTAAATGAAAAACATCAGTCCAACTATTAAAACTATAATCATAAATAGTTCAAGTTACATAATAAATATATAAACAGACTCTTTTTTAGATTGAATCATGCACATGACAAAAAAAATTAGACAAATGTGATCAATTTGTTGTTTTTGAAGGAAACATACCAGCAACCTAGCTTAATATTAATGAAAAATTGAATATTATTATATCATTATATAAAGATTTTGAAAAATTCTCATAAGTGCATGTGGAGATTCACCCTGCCACAATTTCAAATAGGCAAATAGAAAAACAGTGAAGAATCATTTACATAATGGACAAATGTAAATTCATTCTAGTTGTAGAGAGAAGCTCCCTGCTGCCTTGATTATATTATGCTTTCCTGCTGCTACATGAACTCACAAAAAACTGAAAAAAAAAAAAATTAACATTGTGCCATTATGAGTTCAAAGCAAAGAAACAGCAGTGCAATGTTCCATTGATTTCTTCACTCTAAAAATCTCAGCTCATGAATTACCCTTGCTACAGATATTTGACACATAAAATCATCTGCTTGAAAGATAAACTATGTCAAATGGCATATATGAGAATCCAGCTTTAACTGCTAACTTTAAAGAATTTAAGATAAAGGAAATTACATTTTATTGTGGTTGCTCCTGATTGTTTGTTCAATGAGTTGTCACAGAATCCAAT
The DNA here is from genome assembly GCF_049350105.2 of Macaca mulatta. NCBI lineage: Eukaryota > Metazoa > Chordata > Mammalia > Primates > Cercopithecidae > Macaca > Macaca mulatta. The sequence goes on from NC_133411.1 coordinate 29,681,462, forward strand.
TTCCACATTAGCCATTTTCTGTGTAAAGAATTGATTCTCTTGTTTCATTTATAGTGAAGTGATAGTTCTACAGCCTTCTTGACGTATTATGAAAAGTATTTCCTAAATCACCAGTCTTATGGCAGATAAAACTTGTCTGTTTACACAACAGTCCTTGTTCAATTTTAATCAGTCTTAAGTGCATAATTTTGCAATGAATCAATAATGTGAAAGTATATTTCTAGTGATGTTTATTTCATAACACAATTATGTTTCACATAAATAAAATGGAAAATAATTCTACTTAATAAAAGATAAAAAATAAATATAAAATAAATGCAAATGTAACATTCATAACCCAAAGAAACTCAATGTTCTAGAATTACCCTGCCAGCTAATATATAAATCAAATAAGAATTTTCATCTCAACATTCTATGAATGGAGGGGGTTATGAGCAAATTGTCTAGTGATATTCTCCACTGATAACCTTCCTGGTATCCTGCAGCTTTTTTTGTAAGAAGTTTGACCTTTGTCAAGTTACTTAATCTTTTAATGACTCAAGTTCTTCACTGAGAAACAGAGGAAATAAGTGTTCTTGCCTCATATTATCTAGTAGCAATAAAATAATAATGCAGATAAAATATTATTACAACTACAATTATGGTTGTTTTTATTATTACAAATATACTTTTTAGACCAAAAATTCGAGGCAGATTGATTCTTGCCCAGAATATTTCCAGCTCAATCCGAAATCATCAACGTTGAGACTTATTGTTTGCAACTGCTGACATCGTACCACAAACGTGGAAAAGGTCTTTTGTATTACTTCCCAAATTGTCAATACCAACTTTGATTGCATGTAGTAAATAATTATTTAAGATTAGGGCACTTATCTTAAATAAGTTTGGGCTGCTGGAACAGAATATTATACACTGAGTGTCTTATAAACCACAGACATTTATTTGTCACAGTGCTATAGACACTGGAAGTTAGAGATGAGGGTGCCAGCCAGTTGGGTTCCAGTTATAACCAACTGGTTATAGCCTGAAACTGCACTTTAAAACTTTATTTTACCCTTTTCCTCTTTTCTCCTTAGAATCAAGGTAAAGATGTAACCTTGAAGCTTACTGCAGAAATTCCCCTTTTTTCCCCTTAGTCTTAGAATATGGCTTTGAAACGTACTTTCTTTGAAATACCATGTCCCTCCCTTTTGCACGATATACTCCCTACACTGTACACATCTATACTGTATGCTTATATCTAATTATGTGGTTACTTAGAAGTTCCAGGGGCTAATCTTGGTACAGACCATGCGGGAGACCAAAATGCAGAATTCCAGAGATTACCTCAAGGCCTTTAGTCTACAACCCAGCCATTTTTAGGGTGATGCCATCCCCTTCTGACAGCCATCGGAACAAGACACGCAGACCTTGTACTCAGCACCACTCCTGCATCCTCCATTCCAAGTTCCCCTATTTAACCCGTTTTCTCAGCCTAAAGTTTGAAGCTGTTGCTAAAGGTGCAAGCCAGCCAGTTCCCCACTGCTAGCTTTGGAAAATAAAATCACTTTTCTTTGACTGCAATTCACCCTTGTCATTGGCTCTGCAAGCGGTGAGCAACCAAGCCTGAGCTCTGTTACATGGTGAGGGCCTCTTCCGGGTTGTGGAGAGCAGATTTCTCACTGTGTCCTTACACGGTAAAATGAGGCTGAGAGTGGTCTCTAGTCTCTTCTTCTAAGGGCCTTACTAAACTCATTCATGAAGTTTCCACCCTCATGACCTAATTGTCTCCCAAAGGCCTCATGTTCGGCATCAGCACTTTAGAATTTTGACATATGAATTTAGTTAGAGCACACACATTTAGTTTAGAACACAAACATTTTGTCCATTGCAGGCATAAAGGAGTAAAATGATAACCAAAAATATCTTGGCAAATGACTTCAGCAGGGGCTCTCTGGCCTCCATAGAGCACAGTTCTACATGTACAGTAGTATGAGTAGTGGTAGTAAGGATGAGTAGTATAAGCAGTGTATCACAGCCTTTAAGGCCTTTTTTCTCCCACATCTTTTTTTCTCTTCCATGTTACCTGAAGGTTTAGGCTTCTCACGGTCTAGAGGGAAAACAAAAATCCTTTTAGAGGAAAATCAATATAATATTTATTATTCCAATTCCCCCCATCTATCGGTTTACTAAATAAATAAATAAATAAATAAAGCACATTTTTACACCTATGAAAAATTCTATAAGTCACCAAGAAACTGAAATGGTTATTTTGTATGCATTTTAATGTAAAAACTTATTTTCTATCAAATAAATTTAAAGTGTTCTTTGCTTAATTCAAGCTTCATTGTGTATACAATTTTGAATATTTGAATTTTTGTATTTATTTACTTTGTTAGATATAACTGATTTCCTTCAGATAAATCCCAGTTCATGGAGGGCATCACAGGTCTTCTGATAACTGTTTTTGCCATGTTAAAGCACTTAATCTCTACCAAGGCTCAGTAGCAAAACAGATGTGATTTCTCACAAGGGGAATTATTAGTGTCTGTAGAAACTGTCTTAGCTTTGCTCTAAAATTCCTAAGCTCCAGTCTTTGAATCATTTTTACCATCTTGCTAACTGCTCCGTATGCCATTTCTTTCCACCACAGACAGTTGAAGCAAAATTAGTTCTGTTGGGTCATATGCTCCAGGAAGCATAGGAGCTTTCAGAAATAGTAGATGGACTTTTTGTAGAGACTTATTCTAGGTCTCACTCAAAACCGGCAGTTTTCCAGGATACCCAGTAAATAAGCAAGAATAATACAACCAAGCAGAGATATATATGGCATCCCAAATCTAGAGAGGCCCACAGATTGTTACTTTTCTTAATAGTGGGAGGGGCCAGACATAGCAACTTGGTCTTCAGCTTGGAAGGCATATTTCAACATGTTCCATGAGGTTGACCCCTAAAGATTCCACTAAGGTGGCAGGCCCCTGAGTTTCTGTGGGATGTATTCGCTAACCTCTGACCTGCATATGTCTTCCCAAAATCTCTGGAGTACCTGGTACATCTTGTTCAGTAGATTCAAAATCATTACATCATAAACATATAGAAGAAACATGACATCTTTGTAAACTAAGAGGTGTTTTGGGTCATTATGAACTGGATTATGATAGAAAGTTTAACAGCTGATATAACCCTGTTTTAGAACTATACAGATGTATTTCTGGCTATGTCTGCAAGCAGACTACTTCTAATATTCTTTACTGAGATATACAGAGAAAAAGATTGTTTTCCAGATATACTGCTGCCTATCAGTTGCCAGGGGATGTGATGATTTTCCCTAGCAATGAAACAACATCAGGATTAGCAGCTACAACTGGAATCAGGACATGATATTATCATTTTATTTATTTATTTATTTGTTTATTTCATTTTATTATACTTTAAGTTCTGGGATGCACGCCCAGAACATGCAGGTTTGTTACACAGGTATACATGTGTCATGGTGGTTTGCTGCACCCATCAAACCATCATCTATATTAGATATTTCTCCTAAAGTTATCCCTCCCCTAGCCCCCCACCCCCTGACAGGTCCTGGTGTGTGATGTTTCCCTCCCTGTATTCATGTGTTCTCATTGTTCAACTCCCACTTATGAGAGAGAACGTGTGGTATTTGGTTTTCTGTTCCTGTGTTAGTTTGCTGAGAATGATGGTTTCCAGCTTCATCCATGTCCCTGCAAAGGACGTAAACTCTTCCTTTTTTATGGCTGTATAGTATTTCATGGTGTATATGAGCCACATTTTCTTTATCCAGTCTACCATTGATGGGTATTTGAGTTGGTTCCAAGTCTTTGTTATCGTGAATAGTGTTGCAATAAACATATATGTGCATGCCCCATTACTGGGTATATACCTAAGGGATTATAAATCATTCTTCTATAAAGACACATAAAGACACATGGTATTATTTTTATTAATCCAATTTCATAATTGTCATTTCCATCCATCTGCTGAACAGGAAAAACAGGTGAACTGAATGATCTGTGATAGTAATTACAACTTCAGCATATTTTAAATCCTTAATGGCAACATTAATCTGTGTAATTTCTCTAGGGATGCAGTGTTGGTTTTGTTTTCATATTTTGTATGTAAAGGAAGGGCTAGTGGTTTCCACTTGACTTTCCCTATCATAATAGCCTCCTTTTCACGGAGTTAGAAAATCATGTGGGAATTCAAGTCAGTTGCTGATATGTGTAACACAAATACACATTTTAAAACCCAGAAGGTTGCAATAGATTGGGTTTAGGTACCCACTGGGCCCGGGGATGGGATGGGTGCACTCTGTTGATCATCTGAGCTTTCTAAGTCTCTATTCTGACTATTGCACCATTGTATTATTTCAGTCTACAGAAATTTGTGAGGAGTCAGAGCCAAGATCTAGTGTCCTTGAGAAGTCTGATTAACTTCCATTTGTTAATTAACGGTAAGCCTAGTAAATATTTGCAGATCTCTTGGGGAAAGGTATGAGGAATATTTACAATATCCATGTTTGGCTATGTAGCTAGGTCTTTCCTCAAGGGGACTCAGACTTCTCTCCACTAAAATGGTTCTGGTACCATAAGTGGATTGAGGGGTGGCTGTAACTCTATTATAATCTAAGGCAGATCCCACTTAACAGACTTGGAGGATCCTACTTATACAAATTTACTAGATTGCCCATTTATTTTAGTTCTGTGGATATGGTGATCAACTACTCAACACAAAAGATCTGTGAAGAATAGACTAGTCTGCTTGGGCCCTGATCTACAATAAATTTACATTACTGTTTTTTCTTAAGGATTAAGTGCCATTATTTGTAATCTGCCATGACAGTAGTTGTTACTTGTACAATATTTCTAGCCTATAAAAAGTAATTACCAAGAAGCTTGTTAAGATGTCAGAGATTCCACATAACTCTTTTTCTTCTACACCTAGTAAAGGCAAAGTATCCTGGACCTACCTGAGAGGTATTTCAGGAGATAACTGAACAGGCATGACATGATAAATCCACTCAACTTTCAATCTCTCTGACTTTGGGTACATTTCTCTAAAATATGACAGGGAAGTTCTGGTGTTTTAATTTCACTTAAGGTAAGCCATTTTTGAACCCAGGTTTTGGTCAACAACAAAGCGAAATGTTAAATCTATTCCAGTCTCCTTGATTTCACATATTGAACCCAGTTTCTCTGCTTAGTGAGTCCATGTTAGTCTATTATTCTGGAATCAAATCAATATTTTTTTCTACCTTGACTAGACACATTTAAGATTATCTCACACTTGTTACTTAGGTTTCTATAAATTTAGAATATCAAAATCCTATGTAATTTTATGGTATGTATAACCCATTTTGTGCAATGCTTTTTGTACCACAATTTATGTATTACCCTTTGTTTTCTTTTCTTGTTACGAATAATTACAAAGTATTTAACAAGATTTCTCTTCTCAGCAAAAAGAAAAAAAGAGTTATTAACTATAAACTCCTACTAGAAAATATATAGGAAAATTACATTTTACAATTATCCTTACCTTTCTCACCTTCTTATTTTCAACTGGTCATCATTAATGTTCAAATAAGAATGGCATTGTCATTATGCCAAATCAAGAGATTCACAGACTGTTGAAAGTTAAGTCTGGTTACAGATATAGGAAGACTAAGAGTCACTGGGGATAGGACATGAGGATGATGGGAAGTTCCTTTCAAGGGCAATTAGCTTTTTCTGGAATCTTTCTGTTTTTATCCATCCTAACTTTTAGGGCCTCAATTCTTCCCAACCAATTTCCTGAGTTTATTATGAAAGGCCTTGGAAGTTTGAAAATTCAGTTTGCATTGTGAGTCAGCCACCTGCAACCTTACAACTTGGGTCTGGTTTTCAAAACTGTCAGCTAGGAAGGAGATGATCATTCATTATCTCAAATGGGAGATGAGGTTGTCTTTAGTGGTAGTAATAAAAACTTCCTTAGAGGAAATTTAGGCTGAAAATGAATGTCCTGATTTCGCTTTTTTTTTTTTTTTTTTTTTGACTTTAAGTAATTTTTTTTTCAGTCGACTTAGAAACAATAAAAAAACTTCAAAGTATAAAAATAATTTTTCTGCTGCATAATTCTGCCTTCTGAGTCTTGCAAAAATGTTTTATTTGGACCATGCTAACCTACAATTATATAGGAAAGAGAATTTTGGGAAAAATCGTTTCGGCCTAGCTGAGTTGGCAAAGTAGAATTCCACTACATGATGGACTATCTAGAAATAGTGTCTTCTTGGTAAGACTTTTTTTTTTTTTTTTTTTTTAAATAAGAGAGTGGTAGTCACAGGACTATTTGATTTGTTACTATGGGGAAATGATTTTGTAAGCTTTTAGTTTCTTCTTAGGTTCGTTTTTGTAGGCTACCTATTTCTAAAAAGCTTTTAATTTTCATCTCATTCAAATTTTATTTATTGACATAGAGCAGTGGTTCTTCATGGGGGCTACTTTACTCCCTTCCAAGAGGAGGATTGGCAATTTCTGGAACATTTTGCTTATCATAATAGTGGTTTATTAGTGGCATTTAGTGGGTAGAAACAAGAGATGCTGATAACATGCTAGAATGTAGAAGACAGCTTGCCTTACCAACGAAAATCGTATCTGACCCAAAATGTTAATAGCGCAAAGTTTGTGAAACCTTGGTCTAAAGTGTTTCATAACTGTTAATGTAATTTTAAAAATCTACTACATAGTTCATGTTTCCTCTTTGTATTTTACATAGGTAGCTTCCTCATTTCCCTTAAATTCTGATCTGATAAATTTTTATTCTTTTGACAACTTTTCAAATATGTATACCATTTTTGTTGTTCACAACAGAGTTCATCTGAAACATATCCAGACATATTATTGGAATGTTTTTCATCCCTTTGTTAAGTAGATAATACCTTCATAATATGTCATATGTGAATGGGAGAGGAGGCGAAAGATGAATTAATGAGAACTTGAAGGGGAATATCATCAAGAGAACAGAAATCTTTCAATATATAAGATTCATAGGTAACATCTTGATTTTGTATAATGATAATATTCTTCTTATTTGGATAATAGCAGTGGACACTTGAAAATAAAAAGGAGAAATGTGAATTTCTTCTTATAAAATAAAATTTTTCTTACTTTTTTAGGAGGAATTTACAATTAATCATTTATTTTTCTCTCTGTAATGAAAAGTCTTGTTAAATACTCTGTAAGTGTTAATAACAAAAAAAAGAAAATGACCTCAAGTTCAAAATGGGATTTGGAACAGAAACTTCTGACTATCTGCTCTATAAAATTCAAAGGATAGATATATTAATCTGAAGGATTCTAGGATTTTCTTATATATTTGAAAATTTTACATGTATATAAATTTTATGGATTTTAAAGTGTATAATATAAATTTAAAATGATATGTAATTTATATTTTTATAACTTCACTAAATTTGTACATATTACATATACATTTTACTAAAATAAAATTATTATTGTATATAAATTTAATTTTTCTTCTTTGTTATATAAAAAACTTTTAATAATAATCAAAATTATTTTTGACACTATTGCATCTTTATTTTAATGAATTGAAAAAAGACTTAGATGTTACTTTATTTAACAATAGAGCTAGAACTTTGGTGTACATTATGCTTGTTTGGGTAAGGCTGATAAAAATGCAAATTTCTGATTCCTCATTTAAAGATTGTGATCAAATTTCAAAATGGAGCTGCTCTCTCTTCTTTTCTATCTATACACACCTTAGAAATTTCAGAAGCTTGAAATGTAAGAAAAATTATATTTTAACCTAAATACCAAAAGATAAAAAATTAGTATATATAAATATTCTATGATAGGTTTGTACTCAATACATGACAAGAAAATTCAGTCATAAGAAAAAACATCTATCAAGCATCTAAAATTTGAAAAAAGCTTTTTTTAGACAATATCGGCGCAAAAAACAACAACTAAATTACAACATGCATTTGTTGGCTTTTGCTAAATTATGTTTTGGTTACACACCACAAAGTTCCAGTGGGACACATGTACAAAAAGTTCTATTTCCTACTATTGAGACAAGTTCATAGTGGGTTGACTGTGGGTTTCTTTACCATACTAATTTAAGGACTTAAGCCGTAAGAGTAGTCCCAATCAAAGGAACGTCTGCCTTCATGGAAGAGGGAAAACCTTGAAAAGACTTTTAAAGATTTTCCTTGGAAGTGCCCATCCCACTTCCGTTTATATTTTTTTTGGTCAAACTGAATGTGTGCCTGATGGCAAAGCCTGGAGTTCACGGAATATGAATGTACCTCCCTTACAGGGAGATGCAATACATATTTTGAAAAATTAGTACAATCTTAAAATCTACAACACTGCCTTGCAGAAATTTTAAACATGACGTTGGAGAAAAGTACTGTCTAAAATGTATTTTTAAATATTTTAGCAAAGACACAACTAAAATTGTAGATAGATGTGTTAGTTAAGTTTAACAAACATCCTAGAATACATTCATTTTAAGTGCCACATTCACATATTCATGAAATAATGTTGAATGTTTTGGCAGGGAGGGAAGAAGGGAGCCAGTTAGTATTATAAACTTTATTAATATTGGATCCATATACTAAAAGTCTAGGGGATTAATGTTAGATTTTTATTAATAAGAATAAAGTTACCCTAGAAATAAGCTCTATTTATTTAAATAAGTGATGGTCATGATATGTTGATTTTTTGGTAATCTTATAGGTATAATTTTGAATATATAGATGGATGCATTGTAAGACATACTTCTACGTGATATTATTGACCTAGGGTTTAGATTCAGAAGATTTTTGTCACTTGAGTCTCTCCAGAAAGTTAGCAATAAAATTTAATTTATGCCTTAAAATAATATTATTTCTGTCAGAAACTAAATTCTACATGATTGTGTGAAGGCGATTAAAAGATAAAAAGCTAGAAATGTGTTGAAGCTTAAAGAACAGATAGTATGAGATTTTGTATCTCCTTATTGATAAATACATGTATATGTGGTGGAATTTTTTTTTTCATTATTTGCTTTAATTTTTAACATCCACTCAGTAATGGGTTTATGAAAGAGGAAATCTGTAACTATTATCTACCACAAAGTACCTTATGATTTGACCTGGCTCAGGTCAGTGTGCAGCAGAAAGAAAGGTCGGACCTGGGAAAATCATGCTAAAAGACGATTATAATGTATCATAAAATGCCATAAGTGTACTTTTAAAAAGAAGATACATTTATTTAAATGCATCTACTATAAAAACAGTGGAAATAACTGATTAGTACAAACTGGATAATTTTTAAATAATTCACAGGGGACGTGAGTTTTAAATGGGGCCTTGAAAATTGTTTCATAGCTGGATACAGGCAGAATAAACAGGCAAGAGTGACAAAGCAGAAAAGAAAAAATTATGAAAGCATCAAAGTATGCTCTCTGTTACTGATTTCACCAAGCCAAAGTTCCTGTTCTTTTTCAGTCAGGACTTAAAATCAGTTAAAAGTACACATATGCAAAAATAAAACTGTTCAGGCTGTGATAGAATAGACAGACATTTATAGTCTCATTTATATACTCACATAATTTAAATTTTAAAAATTATGAAGAAACTCACTTTTTTATATGTTATAAATTAATAATTAATATAATTAATTAATATTTTTGAATGTATAATTATATATTCATATATCAACTGTTTTTCTTTTCAATTAGTGGGAATTGTTAAATCACTAATGTATAAATAGAACTGAGATAAAAATCTTTCAAGGGCCTATAGATGACTAAATATTTCATATATTTCCTCCAAAACTTTATACCTTCAAATAGTTGTACCATTCTTATGATATATATCATAAATTACTACAGGCTTAAATATTTAATTTAATCAGGAAAAACTAATTCCTGGAAAAAAAAGTCTTTCTCATTTGTACTTGCATTTTTTCTTCTTCTATTTTTTAATTTTAGTCAATCAACTATAAACACAAAACATGGCATAACGAATGTAGTCTCTATCTTGGAAGCCATTTTCAATCTCTTTAAGCTTGGCATTGAGGCTACTTTTCATTATTATCTATCTCCAGCTCTGGGATTACTTTCCGTTGTGTTATTTCACTGTATGTCCCTTGGCTCATCTGATATGGGTTTTCAAATTCTTCCTTCTATTTTTCTAATTAGGTTTATGTCATTTGCAACTATTTACTATATGTCATCTCTCTCCGAGGAAATCCTAGATAAAAAATTATTATATTTCATGGTAGTTCTTTAATTGTCTGGAAAGCAGCTCTGAACTTAGACATTTTTGTTTCATCTAGAGATGTTAGTGGGGTATGGAGTTAGATGTGTGAGTTTTTTCACAACTGTTATGAGTATAATAATTAAATGCCCTTAGTAGAATGAGATTTTGTGTGGCAATTCAAGGTCACTATATTATGATATTCCCACAATGCTGTAAGACATACCTGAGAGACTGAGTAACTTATGAAGAAAAGAGGTTTAATTGTCTTACAGTTCCACAGGCTGTACAGGAAGCATGGCTGGGGAGGCCTCAGTAAACTTACAATCATGGCAGAAGGTGAATGGGAAGCAGGCACTGTCTTTACTTGGCCAGAGCAGGGGAAAGGGAGTAAAAGGGGAAGTGCTACATACTTTGAGACAACCAGATCTTGTGAGAACTCACCAGCTATCACAGAAAGAACAAGGGAGAAATCTCCCTCCATGATCCATCACCTCTCACCCCAACAATGGAGATTACAATTCAATCTGAAATTTGGATTGGAACATAGACCCAAACCATATCAGTCACCATCCAGAAATTGGACAACCTTCTAAGAACAGCATCCAAGACATAAAAATCATAACTAATGAAACACCATATGTAGAGCATGCATGAAGAAAGAAAATCTACACTTTCAATTTTCTTCAAGCTGCTATAACCTATAATGATCATAAAACAATCTGCCATGTATCCATGTGCAACTTTTATTCCTCTAACAGTTTTTAAATTTTTTTACTGAGGATAACTTTGTGTTTTAAATACATGTATAACATATCATTCTGCTTACATGCTGCAATAAATTCCCATTAAAATTAGAATCCCATTAGAATCCCTATACAGAATAATTTTTTAACATTGCTTACAAGACAGAATTCAATCTGGTTTACTTCTGTGTCTTCACTTTCATTTTGCCTTTTGCTATGGCTACGTTTTTTTGTTTGTTTGTTTTTGTTTGACGGAGTTTCACACCTGTTGCCCAGGCTGGAGTGCGATGGTGCGATCTCGGCTCACTGCAACCTCTGCCTCCCGGGTTCAAGCGATTCTCCTGCCTCAGCCTCCTGAGTAGCCAGGATTACAGGCATGCGCCACCATGCCCGGCTAATTTTTTGTATTATTTTTAGTAGAGATGGGGTTTCTCCATGTTGGTCAGGCTGGTTCATGGTTTTATTTTTCTACTTTAAACCTGTGTTTTTCCCTGCGACCAGGTGTCCCTGAGGCTGACTCATTTTTTTCATATATCTGTTCAATTACACCTTTTCAAAGATCATTTTTAACCATAGAATTCTCTGGAGTATTTTTCAGTTTATTTTTTCTTAATATTTATGCCAATCAAATATTATTCTGCTCATTTTATTTTAAACGTGTTTATCGTAGCTTATATCTATAAGCCATAGTCTTCTGAATTCCAGATATTTGAGGATTGGCATCTTACATGATTTGTATTTGATATAAAATATGCACTTGCTTTTTGAAATCATATGGCAGAAGTTAAGGTGTAACTAAAACAATGATTTTCTACTTCACTATTTCTCACAAATTGCATAATTTCCTAGCAGCAAATGCTTTTGATAGTTCTATTTTTGTTTTTCTTGTGGGTACTTAGTTTTTACTCTGCATATTGAAGAGTGAAAACAAGAACCAAAGTGAATCATGTGATTTTCAGTAACTTAATGGAGAGGTTAACTACATTTTTAAAATATGAAAGGAAACAAAAATATTAGGCACTATATTATGTATCCTTTTCTTACCAACTCAACGTAAAATTTATTTATAATGCTTTTTTCCAAACTAATAAAAGAAAATTTAATTTCATATAGCAAATATTTAAGCGGGAGGTAAAATATTACCAGGCATTATGTCTACTATGCAGGTAAATTATGTTATGAAAGAAACATAATTTCTATGAAAGAAAAGTAGCTCTTAGGTGGAGACAAACTGAATTTAAGGAGATGAACCCAATTAACAAAGGATTCTTGTAACAGGTTGAAATGCCCAAACCTAAAATGATGCATTAAAGAGCATAGTTTTGCAACCATAACAAAATTATCTTTTTTTAAAGTGTTAGCTTTTCTGAAATTTTACTCTAGCCGTTACTTTCTGATAAAGACTAAATAAATGAAGAAATGATGCTATGTATATATATTTAAAATGTAAAACAAACAGTGTCTTACTATAAATATGGCTTATTGATGGCAAATAGTTTGTGCTAGGGTATTAATAAAATATATTTTAAGAGTATGTATATTTATGGTAATTATTGTATTTGTCTATTATTTATTTTATTTTCAAAGACCATTTGAAATCTATTTTTGTCACAAATTTCTGAATAAATTATAAAATTTTATGGCTGGAATTAAGATATTCCAATCAATAGCATTTACAATCCAATAACTTCAATTGACATTAAAAAGTGCCTAAATAATTTAAAGTTCAGAAATCCAATTTTAATCCTTATTTTTAAATTCAGTTCAGTTATTTTTCAAGCTTTTACTTACAATTAGTGTTAACCATCATAAGCAGTGACACAACAGAGACTTTTTAACTAAATTTATTTTAATAAAGATTATTGGTCATTTTCAATAACAACAGTTATATTTTAAATTAGAGTAAAACACACTGAACTCTTAAATTTTGTTAAGTTTAAGAATATTTAAATAATATGGATTTTCACATCATCTGAATTCAGATTTGCAATGGAAAAACATACAATATAGGCTTTTCAATACACAAGTTGTGAATGCTAATCATAATTGTCAAAGAGGATGCCTTAGATCCTAAAGGTTATGTTTGAATTAAAGTTCCACTACTAATTTTTAAATTCATTTGTTTATTGACTTATTTCTTCATTCCACAAATAATTATTAACTATACTTTATTATCTGGTCAATGATTTACTAAATGCCTACAATTTGTGAGTCACCATTATACATAATGGAGTTAAGATGGTTAAAAATTCAGACAGGGCTGGTTGCGGTGGCTCAAGCTTATAATCCCAGCACTTTGGGGGGCCAAGGTAGTTGGATCACCTGAGGTTAGGAGTTCAAGGCCAGCCAGGCCAACATGGCGAAACCCCTTCTCTACTAAAAATACAAAAATAGCCAGGCACTGTGGTGGGCGCCTGTAATCCCTGCTGCTCAGGAGGCTGAGGCAGAAGAATCGCTTGAGCCCAGGAAGTGGAGGTTGCAGTGAGCTGAGATTGTGCCACTGCACTGCAGCCTGAGTGACAGTGTAAGACTCTGTCTCAAAAAAAAAAAAAAAAAAGAAGTCAGACAGGATTCCTGCTTTTATTGAGCTCACACATCTACAGCTAATAGTATAAAGACGAGCTAGGTAGCTACAAACTCAACAAATTCATTTGGGCTAATTCTAATATATTTTTAAAATTTTTGATGTCTTAATTCTTTTTATGTTTTAAGATTTGCTTTATAAAAATGAAAATTAATGAAAATTAAACCTATGAAAGAGCAATGAGATGGCAACAAAATGTTCATATTAAGATTTCTTTATGTAAGATGTCACAGCTGGGTTTACTGGTCAAAATTTTGTTTATATGTGTTTTGGTTATATTTGCGGAAAGGAAAGCTAAGAGTTTATGTAATATCTGTGTGCGAAGGAAAGAGAGGAAGAAAGAGAGATCTAGAAGAGCTTGGATATAAAAGCTCCCATCAGTAGTACTGGAATGATATCTATCCCCAAGTAAGTTGGTACATGTTTGGACCTGGCCAGGTCACTTCAATAGACTTGATCACATAAAATTAATAAATAATGGATAAGGGAAATGCAAGTGTTCAACAAAAGTAGAGTATTTTCATTCTTGACTTGTTCCTAGTATTTCTCAAAATAAATGAGATAGATGTAAAATAACTAGAGGCAAACTACAAACAATGTGAAACAATGATTTTTAAAAACATAACTTTTTTAAAGAAAATAATTCTACTAAATCCAGGAAGTAGTGTAGAAACCCTTTTGTTTAAGTAGGTATCATTTGTCAATTTTTCATTTTGTTGCTGTTGAAAACTTAGTCATAAATTGTTTCCCAAGGCTGATGTCCAGAATGGTGTTTCCTAGGTCTTCTTCTAGGATTTTGACCATTTGAAGTCTTTTTTTTATTTTTATTTTTATTTTTTGAGACAAAGTCTCTCTCTGTTGCCCAGGCTGGAGTGCAGTGGCGCGATCTCCACTCATTGCAAGCTCCGCCTCCCAGGTTCACACCATTCTCCTGCCTCAGCCTCCGGTGTAGCTGGGACTACAGGCGCCTGCCACTGCGCCCTGCTAATTTTTGTATTTTTAGTAGAGACGGGGTTTCACCAGGTTAGCCAGGATGATCTCGATCTCCTGACCTCGTGATCCACCCGCCTCAGCCTCCCAAAGTGCTGGGATTACAGGCTTGAGCCACCACGCCCAGCCAGTTTGAAGTCTTACATTTAAATGTTTAGACATCTGGAGTTAACTTCTGTATATGGTAAAAGGTAGGAACCCAGTTTCATTCTTTGGCATGTAGTCAGCCAGTAATCACAGCAACATTTATTGAATATACAGTCCTTTCTTCAGTGCTTATTTTTATCAACTTTATAGAAGATCAGATGGCTGAAGGTTTGTGGTTTTGCTTCTGGGTTCTCTATTCTGTTCCACTGGAGTATGTGTATTTTTGTACCACTACCATGATGTTTGGTTACTGTAGCTTTATAGTATAGTTTGAAGTCACTTAATTTGATGCCTCTGGCTTTGTTATTTTTGCTTAGAACTGTTTTGACTATTTGGGCTCTTTTGCTTTCACATGAATTTTTGAGTATTTTTTATAATTCTGTGAAGAATGACTTTGGCAATTTGATAGCAGTAACATTGAATTTGTAGATTGCTTTCGGAAGTATGAACATTTTAATGATATTTTTTCTTCTGATGCATGAGCATGGGTATTTTTCTATTCATTTGTGTCATGTTATTCTTTCCACAAGTTGTACTTTCCTTGTAGAGATTTTTCACCTCCTTGTAGAGATATATTTCTAGTTATTTTATTATTTTTGTGATTATTAAAAATAGAATTGTGTTCTTGATTTGACTCTCAGTTTGAACATTATCAGTGTATAGAAATGCTACTGATTTTTTAAAATTTATTTTGTGTACTAAAACTTAACTGAAGTTGTTTATGGGTATGGAAGCCTTTTCATGGAGTTTTTAGGGTTTCCTAGGTAAAGAACAATATTATCAGTAATAAGAAATAATTTGACTTTCTCTTTTCCTATTTGAATGCCTTTTATTTTTTCCCAGGCTGATTATTTTGGCTAGGACTCCCACTACTATGTTGAGTAAGAGGGGTGAGAGTGGGCCTCCCTAGCTGGTTCCATTTCTCAAGGGAAATGATTCCAGCTTATGCCCATTCATTATTATGTTGGCTTTGGGTTTGTTATAGATGGCTCTTACTATTTTGAGGTGTATTCCTTCTAGGTGTGTTGTATTTTATAGAATGCTTTTATTGCATTTGTTGAGATTATCATGTAGTTTTTCTTTTCAATTCTGCTTATGTGGTGAATCACATTTATTAATTTGCATATGATGAAGCAACTTGAATCCCAGAAATGAAAGCTACTTGACTGCGGTGAATTAACTTTTTGATGTGCTGCTAGATTCAGTTTACTAGTATTTTTTTTTTTTTTTTAGTTTTGCATCTGTGTTCATCAGGAATATTGGTCTGTAAATATTATTTTTTCTTTCTGATTTTTCAGATTTTGGTGTCAGGATGATACTAGTATTGTAGAATGAGTTAAGAAGTAGTGTCTCCTTCTCAATATTTTAGATCAGTTTCAGCAGTTGGTACCAGCTCTTATTTGCACATCTGGTAGAATTTGGCTATGAATTCATCTGGTCCAATTCTTTCTTTTTTTTTCCTTTTGGATTGGTAGCTTGGTCGGTTTTCTTCTATTACTGAATCAATAGCAGAACTCATTATTGGTCTGTTTCTTGTTTCAATTTCCTGATTCAATCTCGGGAAGATGTGTGTTTTCAGGAATTTATCTACTTCCTCTGGACTTACTAGTTTGTGTAAATAAAGGTGTTCATAATAGTTTCTGAGGATCTTTTGTATTTCTATGGAATTGGTTATAATGTGACTTTTGTCATTTCTAATTTTGGTTACTTAGGTCTTTTCTCTCTTTTTCTTTCTTTATCTAGCTAGTGATCTATTAATCTTGTTTATCTTTTCAATGAAACAACTTTTTTTGTTTTAGAATGGATTTTGGGTCTCAGTTTCTTGCAGTTCTTCTCCCATTTTGTTATTTATTTTCTTCTGCTAACTTTGGGGTTTGTTTGTTCCTGTTTTTCTAGTTCCTCTAGATGTGATGTTAGATAGTTAATTTGAGATATTTATAACTTGTTCAGCTAGCTGTTTAGCGATATAAACTTTCCACTTAACATTACATTTACTATATGCAGTCTAGAGATTTTGGTGTATTGTGGTGTATTATGTCTCTGTTTTCATTTATTTTAAATATTTTTCAATATATGCCTTAATTTTGTTGTTTAGTCAAATGTCATTCAGGAGCAAGTTGTTTAATTTCCATGTAATTTTGTGGTTTTGAGAAATCTTTCAGGTACTGATGTCTATTTTTATTCCACTGTGGTCTGAGAGTATGGTTGGTATAACTTTTCTGAATTTATTGAGACTTGCTTTATGTCTGAGCATGTGGTCGATCCTGAAGTATGTTCTGTGTACAAATGAGAAGTATGTATATTCTGTGATTGGTGAGTGGAATGTTCTGTAGATGTCTATTAGGTCTAATAGGTCAAGTGTCAAATTTAAATCTAGAATTTCTTTGTTAGTTTTCCACTTTGATGATCTAACATTGCAAGTGGGGTGCTGCTATCTCCTACTATTAATGTGTGGCTGTATAAGCCTTTTTGTATGTCTAGAGGTAGTTGTTTCATGAATATGGGTGCTTCTATGTTGGGCACATATCTATTTAGGATAGTTAAGATTTCTTGTTGAATTGAATTATCAGTATGTGATGCCTTTCTTTGTTCTTTTTTACTGTTGTTGGCTTAAAGTTGGTTTTATCTAATATAAGAATAGCTACCCATACTCTTTTTTCTTTTTCATTTGTGTGCTAGATCTTTGTCCAACCCTTTACTTTCAGCTTATGTTAATTTAGTGTAAGATGGTCTCTTGAAGACAGCCAGTGGAAGGGTCTTGTTTTTTTAATCTAATTTGGAAGTCTGTGCTTTTAAAAGTGGAGCATTTTGGCTGTGTACGTTTAAGTTTAATATTGATATATGAGTCTTTGATCCTATCATGAAGTTGTTAGCTAGTTGTCTTGTAGTTTCTATTCTGTGGTTGCATTATAGGGTCTGTGAGCTATGTATTTATGTTTGTTTTTGTGGGTAGCATTTTTTCTTCTTTCATTTTCATGTTTAGAACTCTCTTAAGAATCTCTTGTAAGACTCGTCTACTGGTAATGGCTTTCCTTAGTGCTTGATTGTCTGGAAGAGTTTTTGTTTCCCCTTTGCTTAAGAAGCTTAGTTTGGAGTAATATGAAATTCTTAGTTGGAATGTCTTTTCTTTATGGATACTAAAAATAGGTCCCTAATCTTTACTGGTTTTAAGTTTTCTGCTGAGAAGTCCACATTAGCCTGATAGGATTCCCTATGTACATGATCTGACCATTTTCTCTAGCTGCCTGTAAAATTTTTTATTTGATGTTAAACCTTGGACAGTTTGGTGACTATATGCCTTTGTGATGATAGTTTTGCAGAGCATCATGTATATGTACTCTGGATTTATTGTAACTGATGTCTACCTCTCTACCAAAATAAGGGGAATTTTCTTGAATTATTTATTCAAGGATGTTTCCATGTTAATTACTTTTTCTCTTTTTCTTTCAAGAATGCCAATAATTCAAAGTTTTGTTTACAGAATCCCACACTTCTTGAATAATTTGTACATTTTTCTTAATTTTTTTTTTTTTTTTTTTTTTTTTAATCCTTGGCTGTCTGGGTTTGTTTGAAAGACAAACTTTCAGGCTTTGAAATTCTTTCTTCATTATGGTCTAGTATATTGATAAAGTTTTCAATAGTATTTTGAAATTCCTTAAGTGAGTTTTTCAATTCCAGAAGCTCTGACTAATATTTTTAAAGATGTTTATCTCTTCTTTTCATTTCCTGAATTGATTTAGAAGTTTGTGTTGATTTTCAACCTTATCTTGGATCTTGCAATCCATGCTTTGAATTATTTACCTGTCATTTCTGAGTTTCCATTTTGGTTAAGGACCATTGCTGGAGAGCTAGTGTAATCCTTTGGTAGTATCACTACCTTCAAATGTTTTATGGTGCTGGAATGTTTGCACTGGTTCCATTTCATATAGAGATAATAGCATTCCTAATGTTTGTAATTATTTTCCTGTTGGTAGGATTTTTTCCTTTTTCTTTCTTTCCTTGTAATATGATTATTATTTTTTTCTCATTTCCTTTCCCTCTCCCCCTAGGGGTTGGGACTGTAGGGAATGTTGAGTAGGGGCTTTTGATTTTGCTTCTATTGTCCTATGCACTTTCAGCAAATTTTATATTGGGCTGTGCAGTTGGATCTATAAGCCAGTAGATGACTTTTACGGGTAAGAGCCAGCTGAAACTAACATGGTAGGAGAAGCTTGTTTATTGGGAGAAGATCTCTGTTACCTCGAGCAATAGACTGATCCATGGAGTGGTCTGAGCTCCCTGCTCAGCCTAGCATGGGTGGGGGACAAAATGAGAGGGGCCAGCTTGGACAAGCCCACCTACAGGTCTCCTGAGGGCAGGTACAAGCACTGGTGCTGAGGGACAGTCCAATGGTGGTCACCGAGGGACCAAAATTGTGTGTAGGCATGGAGCTAGGAAACTTCCAGGGCCTCAGGTTCTCTGTCTGGGCAGAGTGGGGTGGCCCAGGCTTCAAATCCAGGACCGTAGGTATTTCAGGTACATGGAAATCTGCCTGGGCAGAGAGTCCTGCTGTACTGCTGTCTCTGCACAGAAACAGTGGGACAGCTCAGGATGCTGATTCAGGCAAGTGGGTGCTCAGAATGCCTAAATAGCTGCCTGAGTGTGAAGTGAAGAGGGCACTGTTTCACCATAATCTCTTCACAGGAAAGGCTGTACACCTTAGGTGCTGATCCAGGTGAATGGGTGCTCTGGCTGCTACGTTTAATTAAAAATATGTTTTTCTTAATGTTTTAGCTTTCTGGGATAAAATTATAACAATAAAGTAAAATTAACAAATGTTATCTCACTAAGGCCTCAGTGCTTTCAATGCCCATCTGTCTTAGATATTTTTCTTAAGTCTCAAAAACCTGTGTTGTTTTTCATTATATGTAAAATGGTTATTTCATCATGAGATAATAAAACATAAAAACATGGAAAGTAGTACATGTGCTAATAATTAACTATAATTTTAAATGGGGAGTATAATTTTTTATTTGATTTAGACATAAATCAAACATTATTGTTATTTATTATTTTATTGGTATCAATAACTTTATAAAAGAAGATTTTGTAAAGTCTCACTTAAGTACTTACCACCATTTCATGATTATGGAATGGTAAAAGATCTATAATTCTTTTCATTTGTGCTATTTTTTCTTAACTATGTCACTGTACTCAAAATAACACTGTATTTATCCTTTTTATGTTTCTTATTTATTTGTCATCATTAGACTATGCTTTTTAATTAATTGATACACTAGATATTAAATTCTCCGAATCTCGGAATCACTCTTAATGTGGTTAAGTCAAGTGCACAAAAAGAATATGGATTGGTAAGTTTCATTAGCCTTTGTCTGTATGATTTATAGTCTTGTCTCTTGAATAATGCAGTTTGAGACAATATGTAAGGTCCTTCACAGTGAAGGTGCCTTTCCTGTCTTGCTACATATAAAGTATCACTTATTCCATTTATGAATATTAAAACACTGCTTAAATTATAACAGCATCTTTCAGGGGTTATCGTTAGTACTTCAAGAACAAATTGAATATCTTTCATGGTAGATGATCACAATAAATGAGACAGTAACTTAAAAATTCAAGTGAAAAGTCTCGGTCTTATCCCATCTGTGACTTTTGACCCTAAATCAATTATTTTACTCTAAAGGGTGAAAGTCAATACACAGATTGATGTTAAAAATTTATATTTAAGGCCATATTTTAAAACTGTATAAGGATTGTGGAGAAAATTTAACAAAAATATTTTCTAATTCTCATAAAATGTAGTTTCTGAATATGTAATCTAAACCTCTTAATGTCTTGCCAGCAACATGGATGGAACTGGAGGCCATCATCTTAAGTGAAACAACTCAGAAACAGAAAGTCAAAACGGGCATGTTCTCACTTATAAGTGGAAACTAAATAATGTGTACACATTGGCATAGAGTGTGGATTAACAGACACTGGAGGCTCAGAAGGATAGGAAAGTGGGAGGGGGCAGAGAGATAAAAAAAATGACTTCATAGATACATTGTACATTATTCAGGTGATGGCTACACTAAAGGCCCAGAATTTACCACTACCCAACATACCCATGTGACAAAATTGTACTTGTACTCCTTAAATGTATACAAAAAGTCTTGCCTCTACTTCCTATTAACTGTATAATCCTGAACATAACTTTCATTTCTGTGAGCTTCAGTTTCCTTATTTTAAAAAGTTTATAAGTAAATAATTATACTTTTGGTTCCTTTGAGATTGGATGAGACCATAAGAAAAAAAAAAGAAATGTGGAGACAAATATATGTTGATTTTGGAATTTTAGAAGGATAGGGTAGTTACCAGTAACACCCTGGAAGTTTTGCATCATGGGGAAGGGTTTATTCGATGAAGCCTGCAAACCTGGAGAAATTTGGATCCTTTAATTGAGAAGTATTAGTCAAAACATGCCCAATGACTAAATAGAAAACATATTTTACAGCCAAGTCCACCCTGTGCTATTTTAATTTCCATGTTAAAGTTTGTTTATTTGTTTTCAATTACAACACAGTACTCACTGTATAAGAAATAGAAATCTCACATGGAACAAAAACTCTCTGAGAAGCCTCTATATTAATGACTGATTATCTCAAAACCTGAAACAGAAATATTTAAAGCTACTCTTGTCTCCTCAGTAGGTTATTTTCTGATAATGAATTAGACTTTCTTAAACTCTGTATTTTTCTTTGAACATAGCTTTCAAATTGCATAATTACTTAAGGTTCTAGATCATCTGGCTGCTTGTTAGTGTTTAAATGTGTTTGTAGACATATTATTTTGTTTACTTGGTAATTATTGTTGACATACTTGTCTGCCTTTTGGCCAGCATTTGCATAGTAACATTCTCTAGGAGACTACAAATAATACCTTTTCTATTGCATAAGATCACCTTTAAATAAATAATTAACAACACGCCAAATCTGTCTTTTTTATATCTAGTGGTTAGAGACAAGAATAATTACTTTTTTTTCTGATATTGGTGATGGTGAGCTATGTTCTCTTGTGAATATTGCATTTTTTAGAAAGAAATGAGTGTCAATTAATAGCAGTTGCCTGAGATATATTTGCCACATGTGTGAGTATTTACTTCCTTTTTGGAATCAAGGATAAAGATACATGTAGTAAAGTGACTGAAAATAACTAAATATACTTGTATAACATAATAATGTTTGCATGTTGTATGACCCATGTATACCTAAATCATGATGTAGAACAATCCCAGCACCCAATAAGATACTTTCTTGCCACCTAGAGCTAACTACTATCCTGGATTATGTCATCATCTATCAGTCTTGACTATTCTCGAATTTCCTATACCTGGAATGATATAGAACAAACTTTTTTCCTGTCTTGGGCTTATCTCATTCAGTAATTCTGTCTGTGAGATTCATTTACGTAAATATCCAGGAGTTTATTATTTTGTATTGTTCTGTAGTATTCCCTCATAATATTTATTCCAATTTATTCATCCTCTATTTGCTAGACAATTGGTTTTTTCAAGATTTTAACTATTATAAATAAATCTGTTGTGAATATTCTTGGTTTTGTGTGGACTCATTTCTCTTATGTATACAGGAGAAATGGCCAGTTGTCCAAAAGGGTTTTATACCTCTACTAGCAGTGTATGAGGGCTTGAGTTGTTCCTATATTACCCACATTTGGTATTTGCAGTCTTAATTATAGTTACTCTGGTGGCTGTATAATAATACATTTTTTGTATTTTTAATGTATAATTTCCCCACAAATAGTGAAGTTGGCTTCCTTTTATTATACTTATTAAATAATAAAATAGCCCTTTTCCTGAGAGCTCTTTGCAAAAGTTCTTTCCCACTGTTATTATTATCATTTTTCTTTTTTATTTGTAGATGTCCTTTTTATGTTTGGATATGAGTCCTTCAAAAAATGTATATACAGCAAATAATTTTTCTATTTCTTGGTGTTTTCACTTTCTATATGATGTCTCTGGATGGACAGGAAATCCTAGTTAGAATAAAAGCCAATTTGTTATTTTTCTTTTTTGGAATGCTTTAGTGTTTTTGACTCCTATATTAAAGATCTTTGCCTATTGTAACTTCATGTAGATAACTTTCTGTGTTTTCCTCAAGACTTTAGATTGTTTTTTCTTTTCACAGTTGTGTCAATTTCATTGAATGTTGTAAAATAGGTGTCAGGTTTCCTTTTTTTCACTATGGGTATCAAACTGCTTGATTCAATATCTCTTACTGACTGCTTGTTTCAACATCATTTACATAGTTTAATTCCATTGACACTTTTTATACAAATCAGGTGAACAAATAAATAAAGCAAGCAATATATATTTTATATAAAATGTTTCTGATAACAGCACAAGGAAAGTGATTCAGTAAATTAAGTAAAGTAGTATTGATCATAAATATAAAATTAAGAATTGTAAAATGAAAACATCAATAAATACTGATTTTATCTTCTTAAGTAAAATAATAGGTGAATTTAATTCCTGGATAATAGATGATTAAATTTGTACCCACCACTAATAAGAAATTAGCAGTCTGAAAGCAAACTCGATGCTACATAAACTGAGAAGAATCTATGGATAAACATTCAACTTCCGCTTCTAATTTAAAAAGGATGCAAAGCACACAAATATGCACACACACAGGGCTTGTTCTAATAAAAAGTAACTAAAGTGTGTAAAATAATACTATTCCTGCATTCCTCTTCATCTTCCTCCTTCTACATGCTTTTACACTGCCTAACTTTCCCAGTTTATGACTATCTTTTTCTGGTCCATATCTTTAAAATATGTTATTATGCACTAAATTATGTTCTCCCAAAATTTGTATATTGAATCCCTAACCCCCAATATGACCAATTTGTAGATAAGGCCGTTAAAGAGGGAATTAAGGTAAAGAGACATCATAAGAGCGTAATGCAATAATACTGGTGTTTCCATAAGAAGAGAAAGAGATATCAGGGCTATACATGCAGAGAAAAGGCCACAGGAAGGTGCACTGAGCAGGTGGCCATCTGCAAGTCAAGGAGACGCGCCTCGGGAGAAATCAACACTGCTGGGTCCTTGATCTTAGATTTCCATCATCCTGAACTGTAAGAAAATAAATTACTGTTTTTAAGTCGCCCTCTATGTGGTATTTTCTTACAGCAGCCCAAGCATCTAACAAGTGTCAATCTTGTTTTTCTGTGTTATTTACGTACAATATTTTATTATTTTACTTGAGAGTATTATAATTGGACACTAACATGTCTATGGCTCAGTTCCCCTGCCTCCAAACATACAGTCAAATCTCAATTATCTTCTTGAAGAGAAATGTTGATTCTTATCACATTTAAAGTAAGTTAAAACATGATAATTTGGCTTTTGATTAATTCTTATGAAATAATTTGAGTAACAAATACTGTTTTAACGGCAGGATTATATGCAAATTAAAATCTATTAGTGATTACAGTGTATGTATAGCACTGCATTTGAAATAAATGTAGAATCTATCTCATTTCATAAATTGAAAACTTTTTGTAAATAGAAAACTATCAGCCACTTAAAATCACTGTCAAAATACTACAGATAGAACAATAAGTATGGTCTATATCTTTTAAAACAATTTTTAAACAAATTTTCTTTGACAACTCATACTCAAGAGATTTACTCTGGGGTCAAACTCAAAACTTTTAAAATCATTTTTTAGGCTCTGTAAGCACGAGCACCTGTTTTACTTCACTTTCTGTTATACTGATGGGATATGTAATGAAAGATTATTAGTGAATAGGAGCAATGTTAAGTGAACATAAAGTTGATGTTTCATTTCACAAGAATGGCATGGAAAATCTGAAATATTTGTCCATCAAAGCTTGCCAGGTACTCTATTTCAAAATGACAAAGTCATCTGGGTTTTGATGTATATTTTACCAACATTGAAAAACGTATAGTTTAGTTAAACATTCCCCTATATGCCAATTCTATTCATTTCTTACTAAATAAGAAATGATCTAATCTAAATGTGAGAACAAAAACAGCAAAATATTACTATGACTTCATAAAGTATCATAGGGTAAGTGCTACATACTATCTTATTTTTAATGTTTAAGAATAAATTAATTGACTTATCCTCAATAAAGTTAAACAGTTAAGAGAGAGCAATAGACAGAAAGAGCATGAAGCTGCTGTCCTTCACAATGAGTGGATTCTATCTCACCAGAAATGACATGAGAAGAATTTACTGTGCAGTGCAAGCTTGTTTATGGATCTGTTAAGTATCACGGCTGAACCTGGTAAAGATGCAGATTGATGTGCCTGTGTTGAAGCTAGTCTATCCTCAGGAGCTAGACAAGCCAGAAGTAATTTGTCGACATGATCAAAATGAATTGTAGTTGAGATGGAAGGTCTAAGGTCAGAGCAAATGAAGTATGCCCTATGGGAGAACAAGGAATGATCGAGGAGTTCATGTGGATTTCACAACCAAATCTCTCTGTTGACATGCTCCCTTCTTTTTCTCTCTCTTACACACACATGCACAATATACATCAGAACCTATTAAAGAGGAGGAGATTTAGAGCAAGGCAAATTTTGGGGAGAACTGTTTTATTTAGGGAAATTACCATATAATTTAAGGACTAGCATGGAGTAAACAATTATACACAACTAAACCTCATGGCCATTTAAAACATCTCCACACTCTGCTCCCTCATCAGTAACTTATTAAGAGAGGAAAGTAATTTAAGCGTGTTTGCATACATCACACACTTAAACACAAATATAATAAAAATGATACTTAAAATTGCCCAATAGGAAGAACAGCTGAAAAGAGCTATACTATGCTAATACAACAAACAGGACCCCAAATCTCAGTGGTTTTTATGAAAATTTGTTACTAGTCTTACGTGTACATATTGCAATAACAAACGGTGCTTCATTTCAATGTATTCTTCTGTATTTTAAGATGCAAGAAAAAGAGAATGTGATAAAACACTCTCTGCTTTTTAAATCTTTAGTCTGAAAATAACATATGCCAGTTCCACTCTCATCACATTAGATAAAGCAAGTCATATATCCATGCCTAAATTTAACCGGGAAATACGTATAATGCTTTTGCATGAACTGATACCACAGATAGAGTAACGAAGATAGTTGAACACGAATATATCTGCCATCTAAGTATAGCAAAATGATAAGCTCATGAACCATTGGGTTTGGAGCGTTAGAGGGCAAAATCAGTTTTAAAAATTGGAACTAATATTACTATTATGTAGTATAAATAAAGACAATTTATTAGTATTTTATAAATAATAAATTTTTATGAACTATAATTTGTGTCAGTCACTGCTACTCTACTGAGAGAGAAAAGCAAACTTTCATTTTCACACCAACAAAAACAACAAAAATTCCTACCCCGAGCCGCAATCCATAACATTTATTGGCCACATATTAAAGATTGCTGGATTAAAGAAGAATTTATGTTCCTGAGGTATGACACCTGTGACTTGGAGTAGAATAAAGAGTAGCCTGTACTTAGGATCACAGCTTAAGTAAAGTTTCTAGTAGACAATAGGCAGAATGGTAATATGGGCTGCCCAGGATCACCACCCCTTCCTGTGTGTATGCCTTTTATAATCTCCTTAAATCTGGGTGGAGTGTGTGAATATTATGGATGTAACTTCCATGATTGGATTATGTTATAGAGCAAAAATGAAGAGATTTTTACAAATGTAAATGAAGTTGTAATCTCTTGATTGTGATTAATCAGAAGGAAAATTATTCTGTGGGGTTTACTTTACCAGATGGGTTCTTTAGAACATACTTAAAGCAAGGAAGACAATGGAGCAAGAGAACACTAATATACAACATTAATTTGGCCATAATAATAAAATGCAGAAATGAAATTGATTAATGAAGGCATAGAATGGCTTTGTTGGGACTTATTTCAACACTTGTATCACTAGGAGAGGTGACTGTACTGAAAAGGATATTTCAGTACATAATAAGATTGCATGAAATACTTCAAGATAAAGGAGACATGTACCTTGGGTTAAATACCAAAAGCACATAATTATATAGCACATACAATATGTAGGACACAGCTCTAAAACTTTACATATGTTAATTCATTGAGGGGGGCACACATTAAATGAAATATAGAAAGCAATAGATTTATAGAAAGTATATTTGAACAATGAACTAATTTAAAGTGGTAAGGTTTACTTAGGTGTCTTTATCAGATTGCAATAGGTGCATTTTAATTTTTAGGGAAAAAATTTTCTCATGAATGGGTGTTGAAATTTTGCAAAATGCATTGTTTCCTGCATCTTTTGATGTAATCTCACATTATGTCTTTGTTATATTCTTAATGCAGAGAGTTGTGTCAATTCATTTTGAATGTTGAACTAACTTTGCATTCCTGAGATGAATCGTTCTGTTTCAGGCATGCATTATTATTTTTTACATATTTTTGGATTCACTTAGCTAATACTGTGTTAAAACTCTACCTAAGTTTATGAGAGATATTACATCCTAATTTACTTTGATTATAATGTCATGGTCACATATTGGTACTAGGCATACGCAGGTCTCATAAAACAAGTTAGGGAAGGTCCTCTCTTCCTCTTTTCCAAAAGCTATTTAGTAATATGTTTGTTTTTCTGTCTTTTAGGTTTTATAGAAGTGGAGAAATTCAGTTTAAGTGACCAATATCCTAAGAGCTAAATGAAGAAATTAATTTATAACTGAAGTTTAGTAACTACCATTGGTAACTAAAGCTTGCTCAAAATGTTTATCTCTTAAAAAGTTTACAAAATGAAATACGTTTTAATTATTCAGTGCTTCTTTTTTAAATAAAGAACATTGGACCTTGACAAAAAACAATTTTTATTAGACATTTTCAATTTTCTACCAAGAAAGTTAAAAGCAACTATGTATATCTATACACACACACAACACAGGTTTCATATATATATATATATGGCAGGTGTTGTTCAAGGGACAACTATATACACATACACACACACACACACAAAAATTGGCTCAACTATATATATACTTGACCCTTGAATAACACAGGTTTAAATTATGTGGGTCCATGTATATTTAAAAAATAATTATATTTAAAAATGTTTTGGAGATTTGCAAGAATTTGAAAAAACTCACAGATGAACCACATAGCCTGCAAATATTAAAAAAAAAACAGGAAAAAATAAAGATGCAGTATTACATCATAACTGCATAAAACTATAGTACATACTGTACTATTGTAATAATTTTATAGTCAACTCCAGGTGGTATCGCGGTGAGCTCAGGTGTTGCAAATATCCACTTAAAACACCCTATGATGGTCTTTCTTCCCAGCTGAGCAGTTCATCGCTCCAGTAAATCGTGTAACACAGTAAAAAGTGATCTCTTGCAGTTCTTAAGGTTTATATATATATATATATACACACACACACATATATATAATGTTTAGTGAAATGTCATAAACCTTGAATACACCTTGGGACTCATTGAAGCTGCCACTACTGATGCTGGAAGTGCTCCCAAGAAGCCAAAAAAAAAAAAAAAAGTCATGACATTAGAAGAAAAAGTGTAGTTGCTTGATATGTACCATAGATTGAGGTCTTCAGCTATGGTTGCTGCCATTTCAAGATAAATGTTTCCAGTGCAAGGACCATTGTAAAAAAAAAACAAAACTGAAAATTAGTGATGCTATTGCTGCAACTACACTAGCAGGTGTAAAAAACTCGTAATTTTTGTGAAATAACTTTTTATCTTGTATTAAAAATGAGTTTTTTATGGGGGTGCAATATTGCTATAAAAAAGCATACCTATAGACTCGACGATGAATTGAGAAAAGGCAAATTCATTATATGACAACTTAAAGCAAAAGGAAGGTGAAAGATCTATAAGTGAAGAATTTTTTGCAAGCAAAAAGATGATTTGATAAATTTCTTTTTTTTTTTTTTTTTTTTTTTTTTGGAGACGGAGTTTTGCTCTTGTCACCCAGGCTGGAGTGCAATTACGCCATCTCGGCCAACTGCAACCTCCGTCTCCTGCCTCAGCCTCCCAAGTAGCTGGGATTACAGGTATGTGCCACCACACACAGCTAATTTTGTAGTTTTAGTAGAGATGGGGTTTCTCCACGTTGGTCCAGCTGTTCTTGAACTCCCAACCACAGGTGATCTGCCCCCCTCGGTCTCCGAAAGTGCTGGAATTGCAGGAGTGAGCCACCGTGCCTGGCTTGATCTGATAATTTTTGAAAGAGCTAACAGACACTGCACCAAAGAAATTAACAATAGAAGACATAATGGAAATGAATGCTTCTCAAGCAATGCCAGATGATGTGAAAGAAGACATAGAAGGAAACAAATTGACACTAGTCAATCTAGTAGAAGGTTCCTAATTATTCAAGACTGGTTTTAAATTTTTTTATGATATAGACCATTCTATGTCATGGGCATTGAAAGTAAAGCAAAGAGTGAAGGATTGGTACAGAATGGAGAAATTTTCAGAGAAATTAAAAAGCAAAAAATTATATAAAATTTATGATGTATTTCCATAAAGTTATGCCAACTGTACCTACCTCTCCTGCCTTCCTTCTACGTCTTTATTCTCTGCCGCCCTTTAGCCTACTTAACATGAAGATGAGGATGAAGTCCTTTTGCGATCCACTTTCATTGATAAATAGAAATTATATTTGCCCTTCCTGATGAATTTCTTAATAATATTTTTCTGTAGCTTACTTTATTGTAAGAATACAGTATACAGTACATATAACATACAAAATATGTTAATTGAATATTTTATTTGTAAGACTTCTGGTCAACACTAAGGTATTAATAGTAAGTTTTGAGGGAGTAAAAAGTTATACATGAATTTTGAATTTTCAACTTCACAGAGTGTTAGCACCCCTAAGCCCCACATTGTTCAAGGGTCAGTTATATATATATGTGTGTGTGTGTGTGTACACATATATGTGTATATATAGTGTATATATATAGGGTTTATATATAGTGTATATATAGGGTGTGTGTATATATAGGGTATATATATAGTGTGTATATATACACACACATACACATACACACACATATATGTATGTATATGTCTACATTTTTATATACTTATATATATACACTTGAAATTGTCTCATATTATTATGAAGGCTGAGACATTTCAAAATTCACACTCCTAGGGCTTGAGAATCAGGAGAGTTAATGATAGAGAAGTTCTAGCTTGAGTCCATGGAAGGAGAAGACAGAGGTCCCAGCTTGAAGGCCATCAGGCAGAAAAATGAATTCAATCTTGCTCAGCCTATTGTTCTATTCATGCCTTCAGTGGATTGGATGAGGCCCACCCACATTGGGGAAGGCAATTTGCTTTATTTAGTTTATCAATTCAAATGCTAATTTTGTGTAGAAACAGCCTTACAGACACACTACTAATTTTGGATACTAAGTCAGAGCATATAGTGCTTCTTGAAAAACCTTACACCCACCTTGCAAGGTATTGTCAACTAGATGGTGCTATAACTCAGTCTTCAAGTGAGCATTTCAGTATTCTATCAAGCCAGTTGTTTCAGGATGGTGGGAGAAAATCACTGTCTTAATTAGCTCAGGCTGCTATAAAAAATACCATAGACTGGGTGATCTAAACAACAGAAATTTATTTCTCATAGTTCTGGGGCTGAAAGTCCAAGATGATTTGGTTTGGTAAGGACTCTCTTCCTGTCTTACAGATGGCAGCCTTCTTACTCTGTCAGCACATAGTGGAGAGAGAAAACTGGCATCTCTTCCTATTTTTTATATAAAGGCACTAATTTCACCATGGGGGCTCCACTTTCATGACCTCATCTAAACCTAAGTACCTTTCAAAGGCCCCACCTCCTAATACCATCATATTGAGAGTTGAGCCTATAACACATGAATTTTAGGGGGACATACACATTCAACCCATAACAGAAATTAAGTAGTAATAAAATATACAATATTGTTAAATATAAGTTCGATATCTATTCCTTTATTTTATTTATTTATTTATCTTTGAGACAAGGCCTCACTCTATCATCTAGGCTAGAGTGTAGTGGTGTGATGACAATTCACTCACTGCAACCTTGAACTCCCCAGGCTCAGGTGATTCTCCCACCCCAGGCTCCTGTGTAGCTGGAACACAGGCATACACCACCAAACCAGGCGAATTTTTGTATTTTTCATAGAGACAAGGTCTCACTATGTTGCCTAGACTGGTCTCAAACTCCTAGTCTCAACTGACCCACTCTCCTCAGCCGCCCAAAGTGCTGAGATTATAGGTGTGAGCCACTGTGCCCGAACTAATTTAAATGAAATAATCTTCAACATTTCGAGGTACATAATTTTCTTATTAATTATTATTTAATCAAGAAAACAGATACAAAAAAAATTCAAAGTGATTAGCCTTACTTGGAATATTTAAGTGATTATAATTACTGAACATTAACAGTTACATGAAAGAAAATGATGTATATAATGTATGTCCTAATAAGAAAAATGATGTAATAAAACATAAGTTATTTTCTCATTATTTTTCTTTTCTGGTATAGTTTTGGTGAAGTACCAAGAATAAAATTTTTCTCACATGTTATATAAAACAGCTTGTATATAATTACATGTATTTTTAAAGCAATAAGTCACGTATTGTGCTTATTCAAAATACAAAAACAGTAAATTTTTCTAAATCTCTAAAAGTTAATGTTATTTAAATTTAGTAAGTGAAATAATTTTCTGATTGCTTTTTATTTTAAAATATTATAAATAATGGTTTTCTGGTAGTCTGCTTTCTATCTCTGTCATGCATTATCTTTTAGATAGCATAATAACAACAGATGTTGATAATCTAGAAAATACCACCTCAGTTCAAATACCAACTGAACAAAGCACACCCTGCTAAATAAAGCAAAGTCAACAATGGAAAAGTATTCTGACTCAACTTTTATAGCTTTTAAAATAATAATTTTAACTTTATGTTTTTATTTTATCTGTCATCTATATTAATTTTCTTCAAGTTTATCATCTGTATTTCCATGTAGTTAATGGTTAATATTTGCCTTAACTATAACCTATAACATTTTCAGGTTTTCAAATTATCAAGAACTACTAATGCTTTAAACTTTTAGTAATATTCATAGTTCTTGAGGCTGAAAGTCCTAGACGAATAAATTTTATTTATTAAATGGAATAAATACTTCTCAAATTCAGTCCCCTCATAAAATTAAATGAGATTATATATCAAATTTGGTAAGTAGCACCATAGTGCTGTTGCTAGAAGAAGCTTATTCAGTAACTCAATTGTTCCAATTATTCCACATAACTCTCAGCAAAGATGATTTCACTTTTACTCTGAACTTAAGGATTTTATTTTTATTTTTATTTATTTTTGTGTTTATTTATTTATTTGTTTATTTAATTTATTCATTTATTTTTGAGACAGAACCTCACTCTGTCGGCCAGGCTGGAGTGCAGTGGTGCGATCTCTACTCATTGCAACCTCCACCTCCCAGGTTCAAACGATTCTCCTGCCTCAGACCCCTGAGTAGTTGGGACTACAGGCATATGCCACCATGCCTGGCTAATTTTTGTATTTTTTAGTAGAGACAAGATTTCACCATATTGGCCAGGCTGATCTCGAGCTCCTGACCTCATTATCTGCCCTCCTCAGCCTCCCAAAGTGTTGGAATTACAGGCATGAGCCACTAGACCCATCCTTGTTTTTATTTTTGAGATGGAGTCTCTCTCTGTCTCCCAGGCTGGAGTGCATTGGCCTGATCTTGGCTCACTGTAATCTCTGCCCTCCAGGTTCAAGCAATTCTCCTTCCTCAGCCTCCCGAGTAGCTGAGATTATAGGCGCCTGCCACCACATCTGGCTAATGTTGGTATTTTTAGTAGAGACAGGGTTTCCCCAGGTTAGCCAGGCTGACCTTGAACTCCTGACCTTCAGTGAGCCACCATTTTCAGCCTCCCAAAGTGCTGGGATTACGTGCAGGAGCCACCGTGCCCAGCCTGAAGTTAAGGATTTTTGAGAGCCCTCCATATGATGTCATGTATAAAAACTCACATATGATACATCAAAACATTATGTCTTCTTGTATTAAACAATCTGATTTTATTTTGTAAGTGTTTGACTTCTGACAACTTTTAAATATCGCTTGCTTCCCAGTTTTTTCTCCCCAACCCTTCCTCACATTTGGGCAAGTGATAGCAAATCCTAGGTGCTCCTTTCTTTAGCTTTAGCTTCTGTCGTAGTTTCAACCCCCTACCCTGATATCAACGTTGGGGAAGGACATTACAAGAAAACTAAATTGGAGGACAATACCCCTGATATGGCTTGGCTTTCTGACCCCACCCAAATCTCCTCTCAAATTGTAATCCCCAGGTGCTTGAGGATCCTGGTGGGAGGTAATTGGTTCATGAAGGTGGTTTCCTTCATGCTGTTCTCATTATAGTGACTAAGTTCTCATGAGATCTGATGGTTTTATAAGGAGCTCTTCCCCCCTTTGCTTCCTCTCTTTTGCCTGACACCATGTAAGACATGCCTGCTTCCCCTTCTGCCACGACTGTAAGTTTCCTGAGGCATTTCCAGCAATGCAGAACTGTGAGGTAAATACACCTCTTTTCTTTATAAATGACCCAATCTCAGGTAGCATCTTTATAGCAGTGTGAAAACAAACTAATACAGTATCTGTTTTAACACTGCTGATAAAGACATATGCAAGACTGGGCAATTTATAAAATAAAAAGATTTATTGGACGTATAGATCCACATGGCTGGGGAGGTCTCACAATCATGGCAGAAGGTAAGAAGGAGCAAGTCACGTCTTACATAGATGGCGGCAGGCAAGAAAGAACTTGTGCAGAAAAACTACCATTTTAAAAATAATCAGATCTCACAAGACTTAGCCACTACCACGGGGACAGCATGGCAAAGACCTGCCCCCATGATCTGGCTACCTCCCACCAGGTACCTCCCACAACATGTGGGAATTCAAGATGAGATTTGGATGGGAACACAGCCAAAAACGTATCATTCCATCCCTAGTCCCTTCCAAATCTCATTTCTTCACATTTCAAAACCAATCATTATTTCCCTACAGTCCCCCAAAAAGTCTTAAATAATTTCTGCATTGCCTCAAAAGTCCACAGTCCAAAATCTCTCTTGAGACATGGCAAGTCCCTTCTGCCTATGAGCCTGTAAAATCTAAACCAAATTAGTTATTCCCCAGATACAATGAGGGTACAGGCATTGGGTAAATATACCCATTCCAAATGGGAGAAATTGACCAAAACTAAGGGTCTATAGGCCCCGTGTAAGTCCAAAATCCAGCAGGGTAGTCAAACTGTAAAGCTCCAAAATGATCTTCTTTTACTCCATGTTTCACATCCAGGTCATGCTGGTGTGAGAGGTGGGTTTCCATGGTCTCTGGCAGCTCTGCCCCTGTGGATTTGCATGGATGCTTTCACAGGCTGGCGTTGAGTGTCTGTGGCTTTTCCAGGTGCATGGTAAGTTGTCAGTGGATCTACCATTCTGAGGTCTGGAGGATGGATGGTGGACCTCTTCTCAAGCTCCACTAGATGGTGTCCCAGTAAGGACTCTATGTAGGGGCTCCAAACCCACATTTCCTTCTACACTGCCCTAGTAGAGGTTCTCCATGAAAGCCCCACCCCTGCAGCAAACTTCTCCCTGAACATCCAGGCATTTCCATATATCTGCTGAACTCTAGGCAGAGATTCCCAAACTCCAATTCTTGACTTCTGTACAGTGGCAGGCTCAATACCATGTGAAAGCTGCCAAGGCTTGAGGCTTGCATCCTCTGCAGCTATGGCCCAAGCTCTACATTGGCCCCTTTAATCCATGGCTGGAGTGGTTGGGACACAGGGCACCAAGTCCCTAGGCACAGGGACCTTGGATCTGGCCCATGGAACCACTTTTTCCTCCTAGGCCTCAGGACCTATAATGGGAGGGGTGGCCATGAAGACCCCTGACATGCCCTAGAGATTTTCCCCATTGTTTTGGGTATTCACATTCTGCTCTTTGCTACTTATGCACATTTCTGCAGCTGCCTTTAATTTCTCCTGAAAAAAAAAAATGGGATTTTGTTTTCTATCACATTGCCAGGCTACAAATTTCCCAAACTTTTATGCTCTGTTTCCCTTATAAAACTGAATGTCTTTAACAGCACCCAAATCACACCCTGAATGTTTTGCTGCTTACAAATTTCTTCCACCAGATACCCTAAATCATCTCTCTCAAAGTCAAAGTTCTGCAGATCTCCAGGGAAGGGCAAAATACTGCCAGTCTCTTTGGTAAAACATAACAAGAGTCACCTTTCTTCCAGTTCCTGATAAGTTTCTCATTTCCATCTGAGAGCACCTCAACCTGGACTTTATTGTCTATATCACTATCAGCATTTTTGGCAAAGCCATTCAACAAGTCTGTAGGAAGTTCAAAATTTGCCCACCTTTTCCTCTCTTTTTCTGAGCCCTCCAAACTGTTCCAATCCCTGCCTGTTACCCAATTCCAATGTTGCTTCTATATTTTCAGGTATATATTCAGCAGTGCCCCACTGTAATGGTACCAATTTACTATATTAGTCCATTTTCACACTTCTGATAAAGACATACTCAA
Source organism: Macaca mulatta (assembly GCF_049350105.2). Lineage (NCBI taxonomy): Eukaryota > Metazoa > Chordata > Mammalia > Primates > Cercopithecidae > Macaca > Macaca mulatta. Next base: position 29,716,855 of record NC_133411.1, read on the forward strand.
AACTGGGCAATTTTCAAAAGAATGAGGTTTAATGGACTTACAGTTTCACCTCGCTGGGGAGGGCACACAATCATGGTGCAAGGCAAAGGGGAACAAGTCACATCTTATGTAAATAGCAGCAGGCAAGAGAGAGAGTTGGTGCAGGAAAACTCCCATTTTTAAAGCCGTCTTGTGAGATTTATTCACTATCACAAGTACAGCACATGAAAGATCCAACCCCATGATTCCCTTACCTCCCACCAGGTTCTTCCTCACATCATGTGGGAATTTGTGATTAGATTTGGGTGGGGACATAGCCAAACCATATAAAATACAACCCCTGGTAAACATAGATACAAAAATTATCAACAAAATACTAACAATTTGAATTCAATAGCACATTAAAAAAAAATCATTCATCATGATGAAGTGAGATTTATTTCAGAGTTGCAAGGATAGTTCAGAATATGTAAATTTATAAATATGATATACACCATGTTAACAAAATGAAGGACAAAACCCATATGATCTTTTTATTAAATACAGAAAAGTGACAAAATTAAACATCTTTTCATAACAAAAACTCCCAACAAATTAGATATATAAGCAATCTACTTTATCATAATAATGGCCATATAGGCCATATATTAGCTCATAGTTAACATTGTACTCAATGGTGAAAAGTTGAGTTTTTTCTCTACAATCAGGAACAAGACAAGGATTCTCACTCTCATCACTTCCGTTAAACATAGTACTGAAAGTTCTAGCCAGAGCAATGTGACCTACAAAAAAAATTAACTAAGTAAATGGAATCCTAATTGAAGAGGAAGGGGTAAAAATGTAGATGTTTGATTATTACTTGATCATACATATAGAAATTCCTAAAGACTCCCATTAAAAACTCCTAGAACTAATGACCAAATAAAGTATACTTGCAGGATACAAAATTAACACACACAACTCAGTAGTGTTTCTATACATTAACAATGAACTATCTAAAAAAGAAATCAAGAATACAATTCTATTTACAGTTGCTACAAAAATAAAAAAATACTAAGGCATAAATTTAACCAAATACAGAACTCTAAATGGTATTTATTGGTATATAAAAGGAACTGAAAAGGCAAAAATAAATGGAAAAATATCCTGTGTTGATGAACTAGAAGAACTGTTACTGCTAAAATTTCTATACTACTCAAGTCAATCCACAGATTCAACGTAATCCATATTAAAATTACAATGTCATTTTTTACAGAAATAGAGAAAAAATTAAAAATTTGTGTGAAACAATCAAAAAACTTTGGATAGCCAAGGCAATGTTTAGCAAAAACAAAACAAAACAAAAACAAAAACAAAAACTGAAGGTATCGTATTTCCTGATTTCAAGTGATATGACAAAGTTACTGTAATTAAAATGACATGGTACTGGCATAAAAACAGACAAACTGACCTATGAAAGAGAATAGGGTTTCTCGAAATAAACCCACACATATAGAACTACAAAAGACCTTAAATAGCCAAAGTAATCTTGAGGAAAAAGAAAATAGTTGAGGGCATCACACTTCCTGATTTCAAAATATATTACCAAGCAACAATAGTCAAAACAGCATGGCACTTACACAAAAACAGATAAATCCACCCATAGAACAGGATAGTGAGCTCACATGTAAATCTACCTACTGATTTTCAACAAAGGTGTCAAGACCACACAATATAAAAAGGACAGTCTGTTCAACAAAGGATGTTAGGAAAACTGGACTTCCACAAGAAGAATAAAATTGGACTACTATCTCACACTGTAAATGAAAATTAACTCAAAATAGATTAGTTACTTAAACGTAAGACATGACACTGTAAAACTGCTAGAAGAAAGATAGGAAAAAACCTAAATGAAGGTGTTCTGAGCAATTTTTTTGTTTGTTTGTTTTTGTTTTGTTTTTGGATTTGATTCCAGAAGCTCAGGAAACAAAGGCACAAATTGACAAATTGACAAGTAGGATTTCAACAAACTAAAATGCTCTGCACAGCAAAAAAAAAAAAAAAAAAAAAAAACACAAAAACAAAAACAAAAACAAAAACAAAAAACACAAATAAATAAAATAAAAACAAATAAAAAAGTAATCAACAGAGTACAAAAACAACCTATGGAATGAGATAAAGTATTTGCAAGTCATGCATGTCATAAGGAGTTAGTATCCAAAAATATAAGGAACTCAAACAACTCAATAGCGAGAAAGCAAGTAACTCAGTTAAAATTAGGTAAAGAATCTGAATAGACATTTCTTAAAAGAAGACATACAAAGGGCTGACAGATATATGAAAAAATATAAAACTGATCATCAGAGAATTGCAAATTCAAACAACAATGAGCTCTCATCTCACTGCTGTTAGAGTGGCTATTATAAAAATGATGAAAAAATAAAAGTGTCTCTGAGGATTCGAACAAAAGAGACCCCTTGTACATTGTTGGTGGAAATTAAATTTGTACAGGTATTATTGAAAACATTATGAAGGTTTCTCAAAAGGTTAGAAGTAGAACTACTATATGTACAGGTATCCGTCTACTGAGTACATATCCAGAGGAAATAAAATACTGTTAAAGAAATATCTGAACTTCCATTTCCATTGCAACATCATTCACATTGTCGAGATATGAAATCAACCTAAGTATTCATCAGTGAATGAATGGATAAAAAAATATAGAACATATACCGTGGAATACTATTCAGCCTTAAGAAAAAAAAAAATCTGTAATTTACAACATGAATGAACATGGAAGATACTACACTAAATGAGATAAGTGAGTCCCAGAAAGACAAACATTGCATATTCTGATTTATATGTGGAATCTAAAATAATCAAACTTACAGAAACAGAAAGTAAAGTGGTGGTTAGGGTGTGGGTAGGATGGAGAGCTGTTGCTCAAATGGCACACAGTTTTGGTTACACAAGAGGGGCAAAATGGAAGTATTTAAAATAATGGATATACTGATTGATTGGTTTAATCATCCCACATTACATACACATATTATAACATCATTGTGTATGTCATAAGTATACACAATTATAATATGTTAATATAAAGTAAAACAAACAAAATCACACACGCAATTTTCTGCACATGGGAAGACTCAACTCTTGCTTCACCCCAGAACGAAGCTAATCTTTCCCTGCCCTCTCAAACTATTTTGAAACCTAGTTGGGAGCCACACAACATTCTCAGAAAGAATCCTCATGTCAGCAGTGTATTTTTCATTCCTTCTTAATGGATTTGCACGGTATCATCAGTCTCAATAGCTAAGCCAAAATTCAGGTAAGGACTACCCTCTCCCCACAAATGGCTACAACACTACTCTTTTATCTCATGTGCTGAATTTATTCAGGATTTGTTAATTAATAAAGCAGATAAAGTCTTATTTTAATTGTTAAGGAGAAAAAGTAGTCAGATATTACATTTACAATGTTTAATGTAAAAATTTTGCTTAAGTTAATGCAATTTAGTTAGCTTTAATCGTTAGACCTTCTGAATCAAAGGCTTCTCAGTATCCAAGTAATATTTTGTCCAAGGTCAGGTCACATGGCTATTCCAAGTCCTACTGATAAAATGAGGAAACTGACTATAAATAACCTGACCACTTTACAAAGGTAAAATCCTACAGTTCTATAAAATGCATTTTTAAAATATTATATTGCACATTCTATTAAAGAAGAATTTGTAAAGTACCTTTGACATAACAATACATTACCTAAGCCCTAAAGAAGTGCTTTTCAATAGTAAATTGGAAAGCATTTTTTAAGGTATTAAGCATTTTTTAGGTAGTATACTGCTATGCAAAATATCTTTTAAAGTATTGTAAAAGTTTAATTAAGAAATAAATACAATTTGTAAACTCTGGTATTTGGGTTAACTTCATAATTGTCATAATAGAAAATACAGTTTCTGACTAGGCACTTAGGTCGTGTGTCGGTTTTACAGTATAGTGTTTGATTTAGTTGATTCCCAGCTGGTAGGCAGTGTTAACTGCCAGGTATATGAGTGTGGGAGACTTCCTCAGATTCTTTCATCCAGCCATTTTTTTGTTCTACCCTAGCTGATGCTAACTTGACCAGAAACAGTTGTTCCGCTGACACTTGCCCAAGTTGAAAATGTTTGAGCAAAATAAACTATTGCATTTTGCAAACAAATTGACTATGGTTCTTCTTGGATGTATGGTGGGTTTTAACTCTGCACTCAATATATATTCATTGAAGGGTAATATGACAAGGCTCTGAGGATACACTGGTGAACAAGTCAGGCCTTTGTATATTCACCAATATACCCTCACATCACACATACCCTCACCAAACAGCACTTTTATAAATAAATGCACTGAACATGTACGCACATTCAAGCATGTGTGGAATTAAACAGGCAAGCAAATGTTAACTGAATAATTGATATAAAAAGAGACTCTAAATAAGAATTTTAAAAAAGTAATCCAATTCAGACTACTATGTAAAAACTTCTCTTTACTTCCATTACTCTCTTTTAAAATGTTAGTTTCTTCATTCATTAGCATCTCTTCTCTTTTTCTATTTCTGAAAGACTCAACAACCAATTTCCTAATCCCTGTTTTTGCCTTCATTTAGACTTATTTTCACATTGCTTTTCTCTGACTTTGTTTCCAAGTCACTGACTTGGTCATGGCAAGATGATCTGTCTTCAAGTCCTATTATTACTAGCTTCGAGTCCCAAGGTAATCTTAAAAATGCAACAGTGTGGCTGACTGAGTTTTCATAACATTTTTTGCCTTCTGCACAAAATCCAGCAGAAGTTTTGTGGGAACACTTTCAATGAAATGACAAAAATATGATATATTTCCTTTAGAAAATCAGACACACATTTCTCAACCACACACAAACGTCATTGGTTTCTGTTGAAATAAAAGTGCTGTTATTTTGACATCTGTACTGAATTGTTGATGTTATGTAAATTGTTTCGTTTTTGTCTAAACTCTGTCTAATAGCAAATTAGATATGATATGACTTTAAAATTATTATATAAATATTAAGGCTTTTACCAAATTAATGTGGTAAAAGTGAGAGTTTTCACTTTGCGTTTGTTCCTCAAGACCACTTTGAATAAACAAACTCAGTTTCTCATTTGCTATAAAAAAGAGAGTGTATACCAAATGATCCTGTTGTTTCAAAAAATAATAATTAAGGGGTTAGTATGTTAGGTTAAATGATAAGATTTCTGACAAGCAGTTATACAAGCATATCCCATTTGTTTAAAAGATATTATGCATGTCAATTAAACTTGCAATTCTATGGGGCATTACATATATTATTTATTCTTTTTCTTGACAATAATAAAGGTAGGTTGTAAAAAGTACATAGCTCATTATTGGAGAGAAAATAAAAGTCACTTAACAAAGAGCTAAGAAATTTAGATTATAATTTTAAAGCTATCACTTAGTAAATGTGTACTCTTGGGTCAGATAGTTACCCTGGACAGTCATGCAAATTTAAATAATCAGTAAATAATATAGAAATAGTGTGTCTCCAGGGAACATGGCAGACTGATCAGTGAAAGTAGATGTTCTAAATGTTATAAAACATTTCATAAAGCATTTATACTTTTGGCTGATATACTTTTGGCTCATATAAAAGCAAGAAAAAATATATTTCTGTGTTCCCAAAGCAAAGAGGAAATACAAGAATATGAATTTACACTACAGAAATAAGATTTTGCCGGGTGCGGTGGTTCACGCCTGTAATCCCAGCATTTTGGGTGGCCGAGGAAGTTGGATCACCTGAGGTCGGGAGTTCAAAACCAGCCTGGCCAACATGGTGAAACCCCATCTCTACTAAATATATATATATATATACACACACACACACACTATATATATATATATATATATATATATATATAGAGAGAGAGAGAGAGAGAGAGAGAGAGAGAGAGAATAGCCAGGCATGATGGCTCATGCCTGTAAACCCAGCTACTTGGAAGACTGAGGCATGAGAATCACTGGAACCCAGGAAGCAGAGGTTATAGTGAGCTGAGATCATGCCACTGTACTCCAGCCTGGGTAACAGAGCAAGACTCTGTCAAAAGAAAGACAGAAGGAAAGAAACGGAAGGGAAGGGAAGGGAAGGGAAGGGAAGGGAAGGGAAGGGAAGGGAAGGGAAGGGAAGGGAAGGCAAGGGAAGGGAAGGGAAGGGAGGGAAAAAAAAGAAAAATAAAAAAACCTAATAAAAAAATTCTAGTTTAGAGGCATTAAACACATAAAGCCAGGTTATTTCAATCCAACTGAGAAAGATAACTTTTGCTACAAATGAGCACACAACAAAAATAATAGAATATAGGGTTAAAGACAGTGTGCATGTCCAGAGAGTAGAGAAACAACCTAAGAATTTATAAATCATGAAAGAAAGTTACAGTCTTTATAAACTGTTCTGAATTATAGAAGATGAAATAAGAAACCTTGAAAATGACTTCAACATTGTAAAATTAAAATCAGTGAATTTGAAAAATAACCAACGATTATTATGTTGATGAAAAGTACACACAATAAAATTATACTGAGAAGAAATATAAAACTTAAATAATAGGTTAAACTGAACTAATGAAGCTGAATAGAAAATTAATACATTGAAAGACATAACTAAAACAACTTTTAAAAATTCTTCAGAGATATTGAAACATAACACAAGGAAGTTAGTAAAGGGGCAAAAATAAGGTGCTTAGAAATATCTTCAATTAAAATACAAGAAGAGATAAGAGGTGGAGGGCTTAATGTTGTTATTAAAATACCAGAAAAATAAAATGCATATGTGATGGCTTAGGTTTTTTTCAGAATTAAGAAAAGGTATTTTTTTTTCATACTGAAACACACACTGAGTCACTAGCAGAGTAATTTTTAAAACAAAATTATTGTATCATTTTTCACTGTCACTTTTTGGACTTTGCTGCTTCATCCAAGTATTATTTATTTTCATGATAAATATAAGAGTGAAGAATAATTAATAACAGCTCTCTCATTACATGTGAGGGGTATTCATTCTATTTTTACAATAAATGACAGTGATTTGGGTATAGAATTATAGTTTAACAATTATTTTTCTTAGCACTTTAAATCGATTATTCCACTGTATTTTAGTTTCTATTATTTTGTGTAAAAGTTATCGTCAGCATGACCGCCTTTCAATTGTATGGAACCTGTCTATTCTCTTTCGTGTCTTTCAACAATTTTTTCTCTATTAACCCATGTGAGAAATTTAAAGATAAAATTTAATACAAAGGAAAATAATATAAGAAAGTAGAGGTGGGATGCGAGAAAAACTGACAAAAAAGGCATTGATAAAATTTGTATAAACTTTCATAATTATCAATAGAACATGCTCACAATTACTTATATATTTTTAAAACAAAGGTGGATTAAATATCTAAAACAATGCTATGCAAGATATCAGGACACGGAGAAAGTTTCAGGTCTTAAAATTAACCTTACTGAAAAGAAGATAGAGATGTGAATTAAAATTAAACACGAAAAGGCCTAAATTAATGTAGACATTTACCATATTTGTGGTTTAAAAAGTCTAAATCAAAAAGACAGATTTGAAACATTGTGTTAATTGATATAACTCAGGAATTCTCAATAGGATTGTATTTTATAGTAAATATAATGTAATAGGTATATGTATACATCTTAATATATAATTCAATGCCATTTTGTACTATTCAGTTTGTTAAAAAAAAAAAAAGTACTAAGTATGATCAAATTTCTCAATCTTGGCACCATTAATATCTTGGGCTGGCTGATTTTTGGTTGTGGAAAACTGTACCGTGAATTGTAGGATGTTAGCAGCATCCCTAAACCCTACCTAGTACATGCAAGTAGTACACCTCAGGTAGTGACAGTCAAACCTTTCCAGGCTGGGATGGTTACTATGAAGTAAAAAACAGAAGATAAGAAGTGTTAGTGAGGATACGGAGAAATTGGTACTCTCGTGCATTGCTGCTGGGATGTAAAGTGGCACAAACTATATAGAAAACAATATAGCTATTCCTCAAAAAATTAGACATAGACTTACCATATGATCCAGCAATTACACATTTGAATATATATTCAAAAGAATTGAAATCAGTCTTGAACAGACATTTGAACAGCCATGTTTCTAACAGCATTATTTACAATAGCCAAAGAGAGAAACAAATCAAGTGCTTATTGATGCATGAATGAATAAACAAACGTGGTACATACATACAAAGAAACATCAGTTAGCTTTAAAAAGGAAGGAGGTTTCTGACACATGCTCCAACATGAATGAATTTTGAGGACATCATGAGAAGTAAAACAAGACAGTCACAAAAGGACAATTACCTTAGGATTCTACTTACATGGAATATGTAGAATAGTTCCTCCCATTCATAGAGACAGAAAGTAATATAGCGGTTGCCAGGGGATAGGGCAGGGAAGGGTAAGGATTTAGTGTTTTTGGGTTCAGAGATTCAGTTTAGGAAGATGAAAAATTCTGGAGAAGGAGAGTGGCAATGGCTGTACAACAATATGAATGTTCTTTTTTTTTTTCTTTCAAAATGGGAGAATGTCTACAGAATGGCTCTTAATACCACTGAGCTGTATACTCAAAAGTGTTTAAAAAGGTAAATTTTATATTTTGTACATTTTAGCACAATAAAAACTAAAACTTCTAGGAAATACCCCAGAGGAAAAAACAACAAAACCAAAACTTCTCTAGACGATGCCAAATACCCCAGGGGGCTTTATCCTCCCTTAAGAATCACTGAAGTATGACAATGTCAAGTACTTTCAAGTATGTAGGAAAAGATAAAACGATGTTTTTGTTGCAATTGTTTCAACTTTTAGAGAGAGATTTGGCAATATCTCATATATTTAAAAATACATATACTGATTCTACAAAACAGCAGTTGTATTCCTAAGTGTAAATTTGAAGAAATGTTCACATCCATGCCCAAGGAGAGAGTCTTAGAAATGCTCTTATCAGTGCAGCTTGTATGGCAATAGCAGTGGCAACAACTTAATCAACAAAACAATTTTAAATATAACCTAGTATCCGTTTAACATGGAATACACCATATTCCTACCTAAAAAGAGAATGCCACAGATAATAGATACAATAGGCACCAATAATTTAACATTTAAAATATAATAATGCTATACTATCTAGTTATTTACAAACATATACACTTATATAGTAAAAACCTGTAGAAACGAAATTAGGTGAATGACAAATTATACATTCTAGAGTGTTTCTGTGTGTTTGGTGATTGAAGGGTGGAGAAAGGAGTTAAGAAAGTAATCAGAGAGTGTTACAAAGACAAATTTAAAATTATTTTGATTATTACTCAAAATCCACGGTGGATAAACAAATGCCTGCTATATCTTTATCATGCTCATGGATTTTGTTTTGTCTTATTGAGACAGGGTCTCTCTGTAATCCAGCCTGGAGCTCAGTGGTGCAATCATAGCTGACGCTCCCCAGTAGCTGGGACTAAACACATGCCCCCTTGGCCTGGCTAATTTTTTTAATTTTCTGCAGAGACAGGGGTCTCCCTTTTTTGCCCAGGCTGATCTCAAACTCCTGGCTTCAAGAGATACTCCTGATTTGGCCTCGCAAAGTACTAATATTATAAGCATGAGCCACCACACTTGGCAGACTGTGATTCTAAAATACTGTAAAATGTGTTTTAGAATGAAATAAAATACTGTGTAAACCAAATCATGTCATGATTTCATACACTTAATGGACTATGGAACATTTTTAATTTTGATATTCATTAACCCAAGAAATCATATGCAGCATTGTATTGATTTGGGCAAATGCCATTTTATAATGATCACGTGATTTGAAATACTATGAAAACAAAAGTGTTTTTATGAAAAAACATTTAAATAAAAAGACAATTCTATGTTGTTAAGCGTTTCTCTTAAGTCGTATTTGCCTGTGTAGTTACTAATATATTCTACTGAAGTCTATTTGCCTAGAAAATAATATGCTGTTCTACACATGGTTATTAAATTAAAATTAATTTATAAAAAAATTAAATAATTGTAGGGGTGAGGTTTTCAGACCTCATTTATAGCAATGTGAATACTGATATGCACTGTATTTAAAGAACAATTGATAGTAACACATGTATTATGAAAGTGTAGAAAATAAGGCTCAGAAGGCTGAATAGTTTATCGGAGAGAGGAGTGTTTTTGACTGGCAAACTATAGAAAATATTCTGAAGGTGTTTTTTCCTCTGTACTGTACGTTGTTAAAACTTATATCTAAAACTGCAACAAAATTTGATGGTGAGTGAAAATTGAAAATGAAAACAGTAAAAAGGATTTTTCTCCAGGTTCAAAGCTGTTAGAAATTCCGGCAGTGATTGATTTTGACATGCATGACAGGTCATTATGCTATAGGTTCATAGAATACAGTGAATTTAAACTTTGGCATTTTGCCATATTTTCCTCATATTGATAAATATCAATTTTAAATTTGTCAGTTGAGAAGATGTCCTGTGCACTTGGTTGGAAAAGATATCTGTTTATTTTTAAATGTCTTTTACTCTAATATTAGATCATAAATTACTTGACAGTTGAAGATAGCAATGCATATTGCTGATAAAGTTTCTGGCTTGATGAAAAAAATTATGGTGTTTTGCAATTTAAAATAGTAAAAAAGAGGTCAAAGTGATTTAGATTCTGAAAAAATTGCCACTGTCAGAGTGAAGAATATGTCATAAACTTCATATTATCTGCCAAGAATATTTAACTTTCACTTCAATTTCAACTTTTTAAATGATTTTGATCAGTTAGATGTCTTATTAATACCAAATAGTACTGAATGATAAGACTGATTACTAGATCATACACAAGGTATTGAACCACTCCATAAACGTAGTGAAAAGGTAAAGTAACTTCTGTATGTGCTCTTCACATAAGCACATTTCCTCCTGTTACTTAATTTTTAATGAGTTGAATAGAAGATAAAAGTCTTCCTTTTTCTCCATCATTAGTGTAAAAATATCTGGATTGTATCCACAGGTGGAGAAAAAATAAGCAGAGAAGTAAAAAATACAGGTTTAAAAATTCTATAGGCCAGGCGCGGTGGCTCACGCCTGTAATCCCAGCACTTTGGGAGGCCGAGGCGTGTGAATCACTAGGTCAGGAGATCGAGACCATCCTGGCTAACATGGTGAAACCCCGTCTCTACTAAAAATCCAAAACAAAATTAGCTGGGCGTGGTGTGGCGGGCGCCTGTAGTCCCAGCTACTCGGGAGGCTGAGGCAGGAGAATAGTGTGAACCTGGGAGGCAAAGCTTGCAGTGAGCCAAGATGGTGCCACTGCACTCCAGCCTGGGCGACAGAGCGAGACTCCTTCTGAACAACAACATCAACAACAACAACAACAATAACAGCAACAACAACAAAATTCTATAGATAAAGTTTGTTACTGTGGAAGTGTGTAATGGTCTAATGACTCTTAAATTTGTATCTCAGAAACATTGAGACTAATACTACATGTTCTCATCTATGAGTGTAAGCTAAATAATGTGTATATATGAACACAGAGTATGAAATGATAGACGACGGAGATTCAGAAGGGTAGGGGTGGGTGGTAGACAGGTGAATGATTAGAAATTACTTAATGGGTACACTAAAAAAGCCTTGACTTCACTGCTATAAAATGTATCCATATAACAAAATAATTCTTCTACACTATAAACATGTTTTTAAATGATTTTGTATTCTATAAGAACCAATAAAATTGATGAGTTAGGTACTTCCCTTTTCAAACTCAATCAGATATTATCCCACCTAAATTTCAGCATGTTGTATCCTCATCTCATCCCATAGAATAATTTTCTAATCACTTATTTGTTCACATTTGGTAAAGAAAATTAAAGCATAAATGTCTCCCAATTACATATTTTTACTTTAAAAGAACTTCATAAAAGTTTAACCTTTATCATCATAAGGAATTGCTATTTAAGGAACACATAATAACATAGATATGAACAATTTATTTAAATACCCAGTTTAGGAAGAATTATTCTTCTTCCTATGTAAATGGACAAGACACTATTCTGCAAATTGTTTAATAAGTTCCCTATTTATAGAGATATCATCTATTAGTATAAAACCGTATATTGAAATTCAAAGTCCGAAGGATATATTGAAATCTACTTGTCCATTTTTGTGTTTCCAAGTACTTACCAAAGATCATCTATATAATAATAAAATAAGATCGTTTGATCTGATTTTATTATCCATTTACTCCTTCATCTCACTGATTAGTCTTCATAAAATTTCTCCTAAAGAGAGAAAATCATACATGAACAAAACAGATGAAAAACTGACAAGTGAAAGTCTTTCTGCCATTGTTGCATTTACATAATATTTTCTTTTTAAACATATGTATCCCTATATATCACTTCAATAACAGATTTTAAACCATCACCAACAATGGTCTTAGCATTGTCAAACTCAATGACTTTCTGTCATCAAGTTTTATCTGTTTGTTTCAATTTTTCCTCTCTTATCTGCTTTCTCATAAAATTCCTATTACTTCTCTGCCTATTTCATTTATTTTTGCTTAGTCAACATTCCTCTATTCATCTCTTAAATAAGAATGTACCAAGTGTGTCCCAGTACTTTATATTCTACTGTGATTATTATGAAAAAATAAATTATAAAATTCATTTGCATAGACACAGGTTCAGTAAGTCCAAAGAATTGCAGAAAAGTGCATTTTTAAAATATCATAGGAGATTCTGATAGCTAATAATAGGACCCCCCTTTGAGAAAAAAAATCTTAAAAGTAGAAATAATTCAAAAGTTTTATTTCAAATATGATCCTTTGTTATTCTGTATATTTCAAATTACTTTTTTAAAACCCATAAAACTATATGTATTAGAAATCCATTAAATATCTGTCAAGTGCAAGCCAATCTTATTTAATTTCATGGCTTTAACTTTATTTGCATTGCTTTAAAATGTGGACAACACAAAGAATCTTTCATTGGGTACATAGTGAATATTTTTGAATAATTATATCAATAAATGCATGATTTTATCTTAAGCTAAAGTTTTCCACTGATCTTTAAAACTCAATATCTAGTATTTATCTTTCTCTATTTGGCATTTTCAATGCCATCTAAGATAGAAATCCATCCAAACGGCATAGAACAGAATAGGGGATTGTTAAAAAAAAAAAAAAAAATTCAATGAGAATTCTTAAAGTACTGGAAGGAAGATTTTATTCAGGACCATTGTGATAAATATAAAGACCACTGCACAAGAGAGAGATTGGACTCAACTCCTAATATAGATAGCATGGGCAAATGGGAATTTACAGCCAAGAGGAAGGGTAAAGGTCAATGGATGGAAAATCACTAAGAGGAAATATCAAAGGTAACGAGAATTTTGGATAAGCTGACCTAATAAGATTGTAACTGAAGACAGGCCAGGGTGATCAGTCATCACCTGGGGGATAAAGGATGAGAAATCTAATGAGGTATGGTGATCTGACGATGATCAGATATTGTTTGGATTAGCTGGATTCTTTAGCTGGGTTCTTTGTTAAATTTGTTTTTACAAACAAAGTTGCCAGTGGGTCTAGAAGAGGCTTGGGAACCTGGCTAATGTTTAGCTATGCAAAGAATTTTTGTCAGGATAAATAGATACCCAAACAAAAATAGATTGATGGGAAAAATAAAAGTGGTATACATTTTTTTTAATTGTTAAATCAAATTTTTAAATTTGTTTTTAAAAGTCAGTATTTGTGCCCTCAAATTTTCAAATGATTCCTGCATCTCACAATTCATTTTTTCTTTTTTTTTTTACATAAAATTTTAATATCAAGGAAGGGATTTTGTAAAATTTTATGAACAGTGAAACAATGGCATGTTGGTAATTTGAAAAAAGAGCATTGACTTATTTATATAAGGCCTAATTGTTATACACAGATGGTAGCTGAGTCATGTGTTGATATACACTCATTGAAAATGCTGCATGAGAAAAATAATACTAAATAAGAATAAATAGAAATAAATTGGTAGTTATTATTTTCCTACAATTATTTGCAATTTCTCAGAAACAAATCTGCAAAACAGAATCAGCAAAATGAGTTTTTCAATATGATTTGGGAAGAAAATTGCCAGCTAGAACTCTATTTAAAAAATTACTAAGGGTTCTAAATTAAACCCAAACTGTGAAACAATTATTCTTCTGAATCTTGTTATTTTCAGCATTGTAATATTATTTCATTTTGAATATATCTCTTCTTTCTGAGTGTGACTTGATTTTAGATATCCTAATAGAATTTGTTAGAGTTGTTTCCTTGGAATTTTTGGAGTCTCAAGAATCTGAAGATGTGTCTATTTCATACCCAGATATGTTATAGCCCCATGCCAGGCTGCATAAAGCAATAACACAGCTCTTGTGACTGCATCTTCCCCTAGTAAGCAGAAATTCCAGTAATAGCTCTCCATTCTGTCTTCTTAAATGATTTCACCTTGTCAGTAGTGACTATAGAGACCACATGCAATCCTTTAATTTTGCTTAGTAATTCACGATGGCCCCCAGAAGGGAGTGGGAGATGGGTGGCAGGAAATAAAAGACCATAAGATAGGTTGATTCTAAAGATTATGCTATTCAAGAAGCTTATAAAAGAGAAAATATGCAACACGTTTCCTCATGAAATGCAATTTTTTCATAGTAAGTGGATTTACACATATACTTACACACACTCACAGGCTGGGAATGAAAATGAGAAAATGATTGATAATTAAAATGAGAAAATGATTTTACAGAAAAAGCATAATTTTTAAAAAGTTTTCAATCTTATGGCATTGTTTCTAATACCTAAATTTGAAAAATGATTCAAGACTGCCTCTTTTATTGTTCTTTGCTGATTGAGCAAAAATAAAACATCCTAATTTATTCCACAAAGAAGAAATATATTTAAAATAATCTCAATTAGTCATAAATGGTAAATCTGATAGATTGAACAGATAAATTAATAAAATAATTTAGATAATTGTATTACTATATCCTATTTGAGGGAAACTTCCTTGGGTTTAGGATGCATCAAAAAATAAACAAGATTTGAGTGATAATTAAAACATATGATTCCATTCAAAAACACTGTTTACTTAGTAAAATGAGGTTAAAAGTTTCCTTGCTAATTATGTAAGAAGCCATGTGAGAAAAGCTGAGTTAACTGGCACCGCATTTACAATTTAACACCTCATTATATTTTTATTTATCTTTCCTTCTTTCTCTTTTTTCTTCATTTGCTTTCTTCTTCCTTTTCTTGCTTCTGTTTTCCTTTCTTCCTTTCTTTCTTCATCCTTCCCTTCCTCTCTTTCTTCCTTCCCCCCCTTCACTTTTTCTTTATTCTTTCTCTTTCTTTCCTTCTTTTACATTTTAGTTC
The DNA here is from genome assembly GCF_049350105.2 of Macaca mulatta. Lineage (NCBI taxonomy): Eukaryota > Metazoa > Chordata > Mammalia > Primates > Cercopithecidae > Macaca > Macaca mulatta. The sequence goes on from NC_133411.1 coordinate 29,732,292, forward strand.
CTATTTCAAATTGAGACACAGCTATGATTTTTCTAAAACTTCTGTTTCTACTATTCAGATACTATTACTAAGACCAGACATAGATTTTATTAATTGTGGTTCTTTTGTTTCAAATAATAAACACTAAAAATACTTACGCAAAATGATTCTACAAGCTCATCTATCATAACAAAAGTCTAGAAGGAATCTAGTCCTTACTCAGAAAAAAACCAAAGCCAAAAACAATTAAATGGTGTCAGGATCCCAGTCTGTACTGTATTTACATAAAATCTTTATTTTTGTCTTATCCTTAAAGTTACTTGTTTTTTTCCTCAGGAGTCAGGAATTTTTTGCCCTTTGATTCACCAAAGGAATTTTGCCCTTTGGTGGATTTTGATTTGTCCTAGATCTCATATGGACATGGTGAGTCACATAGAAATTACTCATCTCTCACTTCCTCTTACACTTTCAAATCCTGTAAAATGAACCCTAGTTATTCCAGCATTAGTAATTCACACTTCATTGAACATGGAATTCAAGGTTGGTGGAGATATGAAAGAAAAAGATACTAGAAAGTAGTGATTCACATTTTTAGATCTTCAGAACTACTGAAAGGAAATGTGAGACTCCCTATAATTTAAACATAAAACCCAGCATCTGCTCATAACTAAGCATTGCAGAAAAGATGAAAAAATGTTCTCAATTTTCAGTAATATTGCAACCTTGTATTAATAAAGAAGTAAATTTATAAGTAACATTACTATTATGTGTGATTTAAATTTCATGAGAAGGGTCAACATTGGAGGCCTTGCTTGGACACTTGTGTGCTCAGAATCCTGACCATGCTCACTGAAAACCAGAGATAAGTCAGTCTGCCAAAAATAAATAAATAAATAAGAAAAAAAGAAGATGTTATTCTGGAGATTAGCAGAGACTTGAGGTCTCTAGAGTTTGAACTAGTTATTCTCTTGGCAGTTTTCTAGTTTCCACTATTGTGTTTTTCTCAAGCTGGCTAAATTTTATTTTTCTTAATCCCAACCAAAAAAATTTTTGACCAGCACAAAAACAAGATAAATAGGTCATTTGCAAAGGCCCTGAAGAACAGAATTATCTGATATCTTTTTTGGTGTCATATCTTATTGATGAAATGTTTTTAAATATTAATGTTTGACTGTACTAGTGCAATGTAATAATGGTAAATAAAGAAAATGAAATAGATTTCATAGTAAAAAGAAAACCAATTTTACTGTAATCTATTTTCATGGTAAAGTAAATATGTAGAGTATTTTTACAATTGTTTAGCCAATTAACCAAAAGTAAGTATTTCTTTGCTTCATCATACTATGACACACATGCGAAATAGGAAATTACTGACTACTGACCTTTTAAATGGATGGCTCCATAACATGGAATGCACAGGAGAGACTATGGCAAAGTGATATTCACTTACTAATATTTAGAAAATGTGTAAGCCCTTAATAATTAACTCATCAAAGATTGAATATAAAATGTGCTTTTATAAGAGAAAAATTCTCTGCCTGTATCAGAATTTCATTAGAGAAACAAAACGTGTAGGACATGATAGATAGATAGATAGATAGATAGATAGATAGATAGATAGATAGACAGACAGACTGTTTGAAAATAGTTGTGGAGGCTGCCTGGGCAAGTTCAAAATCTACAGGGCAGGCCATCAAGATGTGAACAGTGGAAGTCTGAGGCATGAGCTGGAACTTCAGTCTAAAGGAAGAATTTCTTCTTCTTATTATTTATTTATTTATATTTCTTATTATTTATTTATTTATTTATTTTGAGATGGAGTTTCGCTCTTTTTGCCCAAGCTGGAGTGCAATGGTGCGATCTTGGCTTACTGCACCCTCTGCTTCCCGGGTTCAAGGTTCAAGTGACTTTCCTGCGTCAGCCTCCCTAGTAGCTGCAATTACAGGCGTGCACCACCATGCCCTACTAATTTTGTATTTCTAGTAGAGACAAGGTTTCTCCATGGTGGTCAGGTTGGTCTCGAACTCCCTACCTCAGGTGATCCGCCCCCCATCCCCTCGCCCCAGCCTCTCAAAGTGTTGGGATTACAGGCGTGAACCACCACGCCCTGCAGATTTCTTCTTCCTTAAGGAAGCCTCGGTTCTGTGTTAAAGCCCTTTTGCTTGATTGAGGTAGGCTCACCGGACCATCTAAAAGAATCTAATTCCTTAATATCAGATGTAGAAAATGTGATAATAGAAGCAAGAGAGTGGAGTGATGGAACCATGAACTAAGGAAAGCCAAAACATACCGGAAGTCTCAAAAAATGTTAAAAGGCAAGGAACAGATTCACTCCTGGAGCCTCCAGAAGAAATTGGGGCTTCTGACATTTTAATTCAGCTCACTAGGACTCATTTCAAACTCCTGGTGTCCAGTTACAGAAAATCAAATTTTGTTATCTAGGTCATCAAGTTAATGATAATTTGTAATAGTTATCATAAAAAATTACACCTATATTGTGTGTGTCCTTTTTCATAGATTACATATTTTATTCTGAATTTTAATACTTTGTATGATTTCTTAGATGATGACAGAAAAAACAAACTTTCCAATTGTCATTGAAGAGTTGTGAAAATCACTTTCTGAACTCAAACATATTTAAAAATAACAGTACCTCCTGAAACTTATGTCTAAATAAATAATTTAATGGGCATTTATTAAAATAAAAGTATATCTACTTTATGTACCTGGTAAATGTCAGGATTTAAAAAATGAAATAAGATGTAAAAGTACCAAGAGAAAAAAGTCAATTCAGAACTCTGTATCTCGTAAAACTGTGCTTTACAAATGAGGAAGAACGTGAGCCATTTCCAGATAAACAAAAAGCAGAAGTTTATTACCACTATACCTTCCATACAAGAAATACTAAAGGGAGTTCTTCCAGTTTAACTGAAAGGAAACTGGATACTAATTTGAAGCCATATGAAAGCATAAAGTTCTCCAGGGAAGATAAATACGTGGACAAATTCTTTAAAAAAGTATTATTGTAATTTTGGTTTGTAACCATTTTTTATTATACTATAAGATTTGAAAGGCAAAACCATAAAAATAAAATTATAAATCTACGTTAATGGCATACAATATATAGAAATGTAATTTGTGATATCAGTACCATAAGGGGGAGATATAAAGAAATAGAATTTTGTATGATTTTGTATAATGTTGCAATTAACTTGGTATCAACTAAAATAGATTGCTTTAACTTTAGGATATTATATATAATCACCAAGGATAACCACTAAGAAAATATTTATAGCATGTACACAAAAGGAAATAAAAAGGAAATTAAAACTCATTACAAAAAATAAGAAGGCAGTACCAAAGGAACTAAGGGATAACAAAAAGCTGTAAAATGCATAAACAAGTAACAAAATGGCAATAGTAAGTTAATTATTTTAAGTGTAAATGAATTAAAATTACAAATTAAAAAGTGTTTCAAAAGAATTAGTTAAAAACACAAAAATCAACTATTTGATGCCTACAAGACTCACTTTAGATCCAAGGATATGCATGGTTTAAAACTGAAAGAATGGAAAATAATTTCCATGCGAATAATAACCAAAAGAAAGCAGGTACAAAGAAGCCACAATGCAGAGGATGATAGAGGCTTTCAGAATGGCCTCTTCATGAGTTATTGGAGGCTCCACTTTTTTAGCATTATCAAAATATAATCTGAAACAAAGTTAATGTTTGAGATTAAGGAGGATTTTTAGATTGATTATACCAGATAAAATGAAAATAAAGAAACTGTAGTAATAGCATGGTCAGCCCCTTAACTACTAGGGACACATAAAGCAAGAGAATGTTGCATAACTTAAAAGGATTCACTCTGGGATATAAGGGATTGAAAATACTATAATAACTGAGACATAGAGAAGTTTCATTGATGGGAATGCACAATGAAAACATGAATCTATCACACTGGTGAAGGCTGGTTTACAAACATAAGGAACATTTAATCCTTAGGAGCAAAAGAAAATCCAGAGGATTCACCATATGAGTAAGAAAGTCACAGTCCACAGAGAAAAATTATAAAGTCTTTCAAATCTAAAGAGGTATCTGTTTTGTTGAAATATGTGTTTTGAAAAAGTGAAATATATCATTAGATAAAAATTCTTTTAAACTTCAAGTTATGCTGCAACTCATGTGATTTATAGAAACATTTCACTCATTTTTGATAGTATTATAGAATAAATGTTAGTTAGGTAGAATATTCCTAAAGAGTACTAGATTCACAAAAAAACACAAACAAATGTGCTGTCTTACATGTAGGTTTCACTTATTTCTTCATTACATATAAACATGTTTGATTTTCATATAGTTCTGATAAAAGCAATAAAATGATTATGATAAATGTATTAGCTGATAAGATTAGTTGTGTTTTAAAGCTAAAATAAAAATAATTCTTTATACTTTGAATCAATAATTTTCCCTCAATGGATTAATTTTGTCTCTACTGACTTCTGGTTTTAAAGTTATTTTTCTCTAAGATAAGTGAAATTTCAACATGTCTCAATAAAACTAAATATTGCTGTTTAAATTTTAAGTGATGATCCAAATTATGTGAATCCTAGTTAATTACAGACTGTAAATTTGAAATAATAAATTCTCAAAGTTTGTTCTATATTCAAACATTATTCGATACTACTCCTATTGATAATAATTGGCATACAAAATTTACACCTTCACTTTGTAAAAGGAAAGATGACAGAAATAATTAGGTATTTTTGGTATGCTCTAGATTATTTACATGAACTCAAAAATCTTGTAAGCCTATCCCGTTATTTGATATCCAAAGTGAAAGTCTCTCAAACCAGAGAGACAAGGTCGATATTAACTAGATTAATGTTGCACAGGAAAGTGTTATTAGTTGGACTATTTTTCAATAGTTTTAGTTCTCTTTCTTGGGGGGATGTGAAGTGACATGCAAATATTTAAGTAACTGGAAAATTGATATAATCATTGTAATAAAATTGCTTATAAAGAGATTTAATTTATTGTCTATCTGACCATGAATAGAAATTCTTGCTCAAACCCTATAGATTGTGATGAAACTTCTCAGGGTTGGAGTTGCATTCTAGTGGCCCTATACCTCTGGAATTTCAGAGATAGTAATGCACCCACAGATCCATTAGGTCCAGTGGGAACTGTGTGGGTGACCCCACTTTCTCCAGTTCCTAATACCTCTGACAGTTCTCTGCATGGCCTCAGGCTATTGTGAAATCCTTTGAAATCTAGAGGGAGGGAGCCATGCCCCGATAGCTCCTGCACTTTTGAACTTGTAAGGTTAACACTGCATGAATGTTGCCAAAATTTGAGACTTGCAACTTCCAAAATTGTGGCGCAAGCTGCGTCTGGGCTCCTTGAGCCGCACCTGAGGTGATCAAGGAGTTCTGCCAGGAATTCAAGGATCAGAGACTTGAAGCAGCCCCGGGCAGTGAGCCAACATACCAAGGGTACTTGAGGCCTCTCTTTTGACATATTTTCTTGCTGTAGGCCTTGGTACTCTGTACCTGTGATGGGAGGGATGGTACCAGTAATCTCCAAACTGCCTTCAAGAGAAGATCATTCTTCCATTGCTCCGATAAACAGCCCCTGGCTTTGTTCTATCCATACTAATCTTTCTATCAAACTTGGTTTCCTCTCCTGAAAATGCTCTTTCATCCTCTGCCACACCTCCAAGGTGAGATTCTTTCAAACCCTTAAATTCTGTTTCCTTTTTAGTTAGAAAGTCCCTATCTTCAAATCATTTGTTTCTTCTTGAATTTTACTGTATTCCGTTAAAAGGAGCCATGCCACAATCTGAATATTTTGCTACATAGGTATTTCTTCTCCCAGATATCCTAGTTAATCACTAGCAAAGCTCAACCTTCCATGAAGTCCTAGGACATGGCCACAATTCAGCCGAGATTTTTGTCATTTGTAACAGGGATGATTTGTTTCTCCAGTTTCCAATACCTTTTGTCTGAGATCTCATTTGAATGATCCTTACCAACATTCTGATCATGACCACCTAAATAATCCTTGGAAGTTTCAGACTTTTCATACAGGTCTTCTCTTCTGAGCTTTCCCCCAGAAATTCCCTTAATGCTCCATTTATGACAATCTAGCCTCTTTTCTAGCCCGTTCCTCCAAATTTTTTCTACCACTGTCCATTACCCAGTTCAAAACCATTTCCACAGTTTTCGGTGTTTGTCATAGCAACCACCCCACCTCTCAGTACTGATTTTCTGTCTCTGTCAGTTTTGTGCTGTTATAACAGAATTTCACAGACTGGGTAGTTTATAATGTACACAAATTTATTGGCTCACATTCTGGAGGTTGGGCAGTGCACTCTATGGGACGAGCATTTGGCAAGGACTTTCTGACAGTGTTATCCCATGCTGGAAGGGCAGAGAGGGCTAGATAAAGTAAGAGATAAAACTTGAAGCCTCAAGTCCTTTTATAATCATCATGAATACATTCTTGGCGGGGGTGGGGGCAGTCCTCATTACTTAAACACTTCCCATTAGGTCTCATCTTCAAACAGTGTTGCACTGGGGATGAAGTTTCCAACACATGCATTTTGAGGGACTCATTCAAACTGTTGCAATAGTCTTACATTAAAATCCTCATCTTTAGTGTTAATCATGGTTACATTCATATATATATACTCCAAATAAGGATTTTTCTCTGTGTCATTCTGATACTGTCAGTTACTGTAATAAAATAACACAATCGGTGTATTATTTCATCAGTAGGTGTTTTGGCTTGCCTTTCATGTTACCTGGACCCTGCAATGCAGTAGAAGCCTATTTTTAATTCCTCTGAAAGAAACATCTAACAATTACAGCCTTAGAACTTTAAAACAGAGGACTATACCAAGGATTCTGAGACTAAGAATTTCCAGCACACTCTAAGTACAAAAGCAGACGAGTTCTTGGCTGGCCGACTAATAATCTAGAAACAACAAAACAAACCGATGACTTGGAGTGGTAGCCTGCTACTCCAGAACCATCAGATGAGAATTCATTAAATACAACTGAATCAGAGTTATGAGCAAACTTTTATTTTGATTGTTTTCCTTGGGTTGTTTAGGTACACTTTTTGATATTCTATATATTGAGTTTTTGTTATTATGATGTATTAATTTTTCTTCCTGTTTTATTTTTAACCCTCAATTTAATAGGATACTTGAATTAATCTTTCAATAATCTTACTCTATTTACTTGTTCTTTTTGCTTTTACATCTACAAACGTGCTCTGAAAGACTACTCATTGAGAGATGATCTAACACAAAATCAATTGCACAATTTCAAGTTGTAGGGAATGGAAACTCTAAGTCCTAAAAGGAACAGGAAGTGCATAGGGTTTACTTGTAGCAACAATAAAAGTAGTTAATTATGATATTTGGAAAAGCTAGCAAGATTCAGTAAGAATTCCACAATTATTTACCCAATACTGTGATGCTATGTTTTTAAGGTGTAAAAAATGGGTAAGATCCAGTGTACATTACTAAGTCATAAATATAATCAGCTATAGATAACAAATAGAATTGGGACTGAAAATAGCTCTCTATATAAATGTGTGTATAAATATGCATATATTTACCATATACCATATATTTAAATACATATGTATACATATAAATTACCATCTATAGACTATTTCAGATATTAGAAGACATGTGTTATGATAATTTCATAAGCATTTTAATCTAACACAGATGTGTCTTGTTGGTTGTGACTGACTACTTGTCCAGCTCTACTGCCCTCCTGCCTCTCAGGGTTTTATGCATATGTGTATGTGTGCTGATGAATATGCTGTTATGCATATATGTTATGAATATGCTGTATGTGTCTTTGTGTGTGTGTGTGTGTGTGTATTTTTAAATTTTCTCCTGCCTCATAGTATTGCCTTTTGTATTAAAACTTTGCTTGCTTTTGCTAGACTGCTATGTGTTTTCATTTGCTCATAGTAAAACTGTCAAATGGTAAAGATTGGCCATATTACAATACATGTTTAAGACTTTTCCTAGAAACATTAAAAAAAAAAAATCCATCATTTCCTAATACTGTTGTTTATAGGAGGCACCACAAGTAATGGACAACATTAATGCATTTGCCTAATTGGATAGTGATATTTATATCTGTGCTCTCACAACTAGTAAAAAATGTCAAAACATTTACTTTATTATTATTTTCAAGAAACTCATGTTGTAAGTGCTTGGCCATATTTGCATTTTTTCTGGATAGTTTTGCATTTCAACTTGCATATATTAATAGTGTATTGAACGTGTGGTCTTTCATAGACTTGCAACCTGAACGTAATTTGATATAAGTTTTTTTTAACAAAATATACCATTTCTGTTCACAGAAGCATACATTATATTCATTACCTGGTTTATATATCCTTCATAGTACTTACCCTTGCCTGTTTAATGAAGGCATTTAATTTGAATTTCTCTGAAGAGCATTGTGTTTTTATATAAACATATATAAAATCCTCTATTTTCAAAAATTATGTTTTCTTCTACATTTTTAAATTAAAAAATAATTCATTGGTAAATCATCAAATTTTTAATCTAAAAATATAGAAACGAAGTATTTTTTACTTTAGTGCTTAAAAAATGATGTAATTGTGATAATATGCACTGCTTGATATTCTATTTTTTTTTTTAATTTTACTTTAAAATCTGGGATACATGTCCAGAACGTGCGGGTTTGTCACATAGGTAAATATGTGTCATGGTGGTTTTCTGCACCTATCAACCTGTCATCTAGATTTTAAGCCCCACATGGATTAGCTATTTGTCCTAATGCTCGCCTTATCCATCCCCCCCCCAACCCCCCGGCAGGCCATGGTGTGTGATGTTCCCCTCTCTGTGTCCATGCGTTCTCATTGTTCAACTCCCACTTATGAGTAAGAACATGCAGTGTTTGGTTTTCTGTCCCTGTGTTGGTTTGCTGAGGATGATGGTTTCCAGCTTCATCCATGTCCCTGCAAAAAATATGAACTCATAATTTATTTTGTCTGAATAGTGTTTCATGATGTATGTGCCACATTTTCTTTATCCAATCTGTCATTGATAGGCATTTGGGTTGGTTGCAAGTCTCTACTATTGTAGATAGTGCTGCAATAAATATATGTGTGAATATGTCTTTATAGTAGAATGATTTATAATCCTTTAGGTATATACCCAGTAAATGGGATTGCTAGGTCAAATGGTATTTCTGGTTCCAGAGTCTTGAGGAATTCCCACACTGTCTTCCACAATGATTGAACTAATTTACATTCCCACGAACAGTGTAAAAGCAATCCTATTTCTCCACATCCTCTCCAGTATCTGTTGTTTCCTGACTTTTTAATGATCTCCATTCTAACTGATGTGAGATGGTATGTCATTGTGGTTTTGATTTGCATTTCTCTAATGACCAGTGATGATGAGCTTTTCTTCATGTTTGTTGGCCACATAAATGTCTTCTTTTGAGAAGTGTCTGTTCATATCCGTTGCCCACTTTTTGATGAGATTGTTTGTATTTTTTCTTGTAAATTTGTTTGAGTTCTTTGTGGATTCTCGATATTAGCCCTTTGTCAGATGGATGGATTGCAAAAATTTTCTCCAATTCTGTAGGTTGCCTGTGCACTCTGATGACAGTTTCTTTTGCTGTGCAGAAGATTTTTAGCTTTATTAGATCCCATTTGTCAATTTTGGCTTTGTTGCAATTGCTTTTGATGTTTTAGTAATGAAGTCTTTGCCCATGTCTATGTCCTGAATGGCGTTTTCTAGGTTTTCTTCTAGGGTTTTTATGGTTTTAGGTTTTATGTTTAAGTGTTTAATCCATCTCGAGTTAATTTTTGTATAAGTTGTAAGGGAGGGGTCCAGTTTCAGTTTTCTGCAAATGGCTAACCAGTTTTCCCAACACCACTTATTAAATAAGCAATGTTTTCCCCATTGCTTGTTTTTATCAGGTTTGTCAAAGATTGCATGGTTGTAGATGTGTGGTGTTATTTCTGAGGCCTGTATTCTGTTCCATTTGTCTATGTATCTGTTTTGGTACTAGTACCATGCTGTTTTGGTTACTGTAGCCTTGTAGTATAGTTTGAAATTAGGAAGTGTGATGCCTCCAGCTTTGTTACTTTTGCTTAGGATTGTTGTGGCTATGTGGGCTCTTTTTTGGTTTCATATGAAATTTAAAGTAGTTTATTCTAATTCTGTGAAGAAAGTCAATAGTAGCTTAATGGGAAGAGCAGTGAATCTATAAATTATTTGGGGTAGTATGGCCATTTTCACAATATTGATTCTTTCTATCCACAAGCATGGAATTTTTTTCCATTTGTTTGTGTTCTCTCATTTCCTTGAGCAGTGGTTTGTATTTCTCCTTGAAGAGATCCTTCGCATCCCTTGTAAGTGGTATTCCTAAGTGTTTATTCTCTTTGTAGCAACTGTGAATGGGTGTTTACTCATGATTTGGCAATCTATTATTGGTGTATAAGAATGCTTGTGATTTTTGCAGATTGTCAAATTTTGTAATATTAGGAAAATAGGAATGAAGTAAATATTTTTAACTTTAGTGTTTAAAAATGATGTAATTGTGATAATATGAACTGCTTTATATTCTAACAAATAGAGAAGCACAGCAAAGATAGATGAAAATGGAGAAATAAGAGAGCATGTGCTATGTCTAAAGAACATAGTCATTTCTCAGGTGGTATTGATTTTTGCCTTTCAGTAGGAATTCATACCTACTACTAGTAGATATATCACTTTTTTTCAAGAACACTATATAATTTTGTTTTATATGGCAGCAACCAACTTGATTTTAAAATTAGTTAATTAAAAGTCTTCAGTTAAGTCAAACACCTCTGTAGAATGGATATTCTCCATATCCCCAAAGTTTACCACTTCTAATTTGAATAGTGAAGAATCTCAGTTATAGTTTATGGGCATCAAATCTTTAAATTGCTTTGGGCAGTATAGTCATTTTAACAATATTGATTCTTCCTATTCATGAGCATGGAATTTTTTTTTCATTTGTTGTGTCATCTCTAATTCCTTTGAGCAATGGTTTGTAGTTCTCTTCATAGATATCTAGAGATCTTTCACCTCCCATGTTAGCTGTATTCCAAGGTATTTTATTCTTTTTGTGGCTACTGTAAATGGGAGTTGGTTTGTGATTTGGCTCTTGGCTTGACTGTTGTTGATGTATAGGAATTCTAGCAATTTTTGCTCATTGATTTTGTTATCCAAGGCTTTGCTGAAGTTTCTAATCAGTTTCTGAAGCTTTTGGGTTGAGACGATGGGATTTTCTAGATATAGGATCATGTCATTCACAAAGAGGGATAGTTTGACTTCCTCTCTCATCCTATTTGAAAAGTGTTTATACATTGCTCCTCCTGATTTAGAAGTTTAGATATTATTTATCGAGTTATTTTCATCAAGATTAACAGTCAAAAAGATGTGAGTTTTGAATCAGTTATTTTTTAAAATTATGCACAGTCAAAATTATACTTACCTTTGTTGTTTTTACTAGGCTTTTTATTTTGTTCCAAATTATTACAGAAATCTCAATAATTAGATCAAAGTCTACCATGAGAAAATCAAGGAGTTTTCTTTCATTAGTCCCAGTTAAGGTAGTTAACAGAAATTACACATGACATTTTTCATTTGTTTCCTTCTGACAAAATTATGGTTACTTATGCAATCGCCATTCAGAATTTCATTCTAGACAACAAAAAGTAAAATACAACTTTCTAACATTCGGTAAATTAACATTGTTATTTTTCTCGGTTTTAATTTCTTGTCCTTTTTTCCTGTTGCTTCCTTCCTCACCTGATTAATCACCTATGAAAATTATTCTCATATTTTTTGAGCTTTCATTTTAAGAAAGTTAAAAAGATAACAACTTCATCTTAAAAGTAATTAGAGTAAAACATGTTTTAAGACAAATGTTCTGCAGCAAGTTTTTGTAATTTTCGTCAATTTATAAGGTCATGATAGACTTTTTAAAAATGTATCAATCAATATATTAATATTTGATCTTGTATATATGCCTTCCATTGAAGGAATGCTAAAAGATTAAAATCACATTATATACCTTAAAGGGATTTATTCCTTATTCTGTCCATACTCCTGAACTTTCAAAAAAAAAATAAATAAATAAAACCTAATTTGTATTTAACATTGACTTGATGCATTTTATAGCTAAATACAATCTTACAATCACGTATGGTAATCTTGTTCTTCGTCATTTATTATTTGATTAGAGGCTTTCCTTAAGCACACTTTTCAAAAGATGCATGCAGGTGATGTAATCTGAGTTACTGTCTATTTTTAAATACTTTGCTTTCTAATTGACAGAAGAATGCTATTTTGGATGTCCACAGGATTCTTGATAACTTTCCTTTTTTTCTGATAAATTATACCCCTTTCTCCTAACTTCAATATAGTAGTTGTTAATTTCAATTGCAGTCTGATTTGTTATCTTTTGAAGTTAATTTGTTGTTTTATCCTAGCTGGTGGTCATTCTTTTCTACTAATACTTAAATTGCTGTTTTCCATTTTAATTTGTTTTGTAAATTACTGGCCCAATTATCTTTTAATGTGTATGCTCATGTCTTTTGTCAGCTCAGGAAAATCTTCCATTATGTTATTAATTATTGTTTACTCACTAATTATTTGTTCTGTTCCCGAGACATCAATTATTCCTGTGTCAAGTGAGTTGAACATATTTATCAAATCTCTTATAATTTTCCCAATTCTTTCTCATTTTATTTTGTCTTACTCTGTGTTTTGGGATATTTCCATGCCAGTGAAGTTCAAGTCTACTAACTCAGGACAAAAAAATGATTGTTTTATCTGTTTATTCATTCAGAATATATTGGGAAACTTGATATTTAGCCACAGGAAGTAATTTGTGATATTTACTTAAATCGCATTAAATGTTTGATTATTTTATTACTCTTATTGCCATCTCTCTCCTCCAGCAGATCCCATTTGTCAAACAAGTTTTGCTGTTGTTCTTGATTTTATGCATCTTTTTTCCCCAGATTCTGTGCACTGTATAAGAATGAACATTTTTATTTGTCAGCTCATTTTAGCTGAGATATGATTGTTGAAATACACATAGAAAAATACTTAAAAAAATGAAAACTTATATGGCTACTAACTCCATGTGCTTGTATTGCAGAAGCAGGCCTACTGAAAAATCTCATGCTTAAGACATTTTGAAAACCTCCAAAAGAAAATCTTTCAACCTGAAGACAGGTAAATTAGGTTAGCCCTAATTTACTCATAAATCTCATAATCTCATAAAAAATAATGAATTAAAGTTGAAGAGTCCTCAACATCATCGTATTCTTGCCAAATGTTTTAATAGATATAATTTATCACAGGAATTTTACATATATACAGCATAATTAATATTAATCAACGCACATAGTAGATTTACTCTATTTATTAAATGCGTTGATATGACACTTCATGTATTTGGATAATTTTATTGCAAATATTTATGTTACAATTAGTTAATTATAAATCTCATTTTTGAGGTGGCTATGGTTTAACTGTTTTCTCGAAAACTCATGTTGAAATTTTACTGCCAATGTAATGGTATTGGGAGGTAAGATCTTTTGAGATGACTAGGTCATGAAGTCTCTCCCTCATGAATAGATGAATGCCGTTATTGCTGATATAAGTTAGTTATAGAGGGAGTGGGTTCCTAATATTAGGATGAGTTAAGCCAGATTTGCTGTTTCTATCTTAGGCACTCTCTTGCCCTTTTATTATGCCATGGAATAATATAGTATGAAGGCCCTTGCCAGATGCTGGCAGCAAGCTCTTGAACTTCTGAGCCTCAAGAACCCTAAGAAATAAATTGTTGTTCCTTATAAATTACCCAGTCTGTGGTATTTTGTAGGGCAGTATGACAGCCCAAAATAAACTAAGACAAGAAGTTGTGGTCAAATTTGGATATTTTTATAAGGAGACACACACACACACACCACGCACAAGCACACACACATGCATACACATGCTTGTGCATGTATATAAGCATGTACATGTGTATATAGTCTTTAAAATTACCTTCAAGAGCAATTCATTTTGCCATGATCTTTTTCTTAAAGAATAGCAAAATATTCAAAGTTAACATTCATAAAAATCTGTTATCAGTCTTAAGCTGTTGTTGAATGAAGACTGAAGACAGCAACTTCAATTCTTATATTGACATCTGTCTATTCTTTTGCTTGAATGGTATTAATCACAGACTAAAATAATCACCTCTAAGTAAATAAGTAAATATAAACATTGAATCCTTTGTATCATCTGGCCATATAATGCAAAGTTTCCATATGTTATTGCACCTCGTAGAAATTATTGGGGAACCCCATAACAAGATTTTCAAAGTTGAGAAGAATTTATGTTTAATTAATTCAGACTTTGCTGCTAGAGAAAGGACAACATAATTATTATCACTGACTAATATTATTAACATACTAGTTGAATGGAAGATTTGTTAGACTTAGTACAGCATATTCATACACTACAGCAACACCATCAAGAAGATGTGATAAAGTTGATAAGGACAAATTACTGAACTGTCTGTCTAAAAAGAGAATTTCAGATCAGGTGTGGTGGCACATGTTTGTGAATCTCAGCACTCTGGGAGGCCCAAGAGGGTGGCTGGCTTGAGTCCAGGAATTTAAGACCAGCCTGGGCAACATAGTAAAACCTCATCTTTACTAAAATACAAAAAATTAGCTGGGTGTGGTGGCACATGCTTGTAATCTTAATTACTTGGAAGGCTGAAGTGGGAAAATCACCTGAGCTTGGGAGGTCAAGGCTACAGTGAGCCATGATTGCACCACTGCACTCCAGCCTAGGTGACCAGAGTCAAAAACAAAACAAACAAAAAAGCCAAAGAGAATTTCAAAAATAATAACTATAAAAATAAAACAGCAACTGACATAGTAATAAGGAATTTGTTGCTTTGACACTTCTTTTTACCTTTTTTTTTAGGTTTGGGGATACATGTGAAGGTGTGTTTCATAGGTAAGCATGCAACACCAAGGATTCTTGTACCTATTATTTCATCATCCAGGTATTAAACACAATACCCCTATAGTTAATCTTTTTTGCTCCTCTCCATCCTCCTACCCTTACTGCTCAAGTAGATCCCAGTGTCTGTCATTTTTCTTCTTTGTGCTCATAAGTTCTTACTATTTAACTCCCACTTACAAGTGAGAACATGTGGTATTTGGTTTGCTCTTCCTAGCTTAGTTTGCTAAGGATAATAGCCTCTAGCTCTGTCTGTGGTTCCAAAAAAAAAAAAAAAAAAAAAAAACTCTTTCTTTTATATGACTGCATTGTATTCCATAGTGTATTATGTGCCACATTTTCTTTATCCATTTAGGTTGATTCTATGCCTTTGCTATTGTGAGCAGTGCTACACTGAACATTTGCATGCATGTGTCTTTATAATAGAATGATTTATATTTCACTATACACCCAGTAATGCGATTGTTGAGTCAAACGGTAGTTCTGCTTTTAGCACTCTGAGGAAATGCCATACTGCTTTCCACTAACTTAGACTCCCACTAACGTATAAGTGTTCCATTTTCTCTGCAAACTGCAGCATCTGTTATTTTTTTTTTTTTTTTTTTTTTTTACTTTTTTTATAATAGCCATTGTGACTAGTGTGAGATGGTATCTTATTGTGGTTTGGATTTGTATTTCTCCACTGATCAGTGATAATTGAGTTTTTATTCATACGATTGTTGGCTGTACGTATGTCTTCCTTTGAGAAGTGTCTGTTCCTGTCCATTGCCCACTTTTTAATGGGGTTGATTGTTTTTCTCTTGTAAATGTGTTTAAATTCCCTATAGACACTGGATATTAGACGTTTGTCAGATTCATAGATTGTAAATATTTTCTTTCATTATGTAGGTTGTGTATTTATTCTATCAATAGCCTATTTTGCTGTGCAGAAGTTCTTAAGTTTAATTAGAAGGATTCAGGGAGGGGTCATGGCAGACAGGAGGCAGGACTAGATTTCAGCTCTAACTCGGACAGACAGAGCAGTGTGCGGAAGCTCACATCATGCAGTTTTGCTCCAGAATGACTGCAGAAATAAATCAGGAAACTTGAGGGGACTCACAGACTCTCTGAAGGAAGCAGATTGCTACTGCAGGACCTGGGAGACATGCCAAATGCTGTGAGTGTCCAAACTGTGGAAGTGGGAAAGGGAGATCATCCACTCCTGAAGAAACACCTGCACTGGGGAAACTGAAGCTTTAGATTACAGGAGAAGATGCTGATCTCATCTGGAGCTGAGTCAATTGAGAGAGCTGAGTGAAATACAGGGGTAGAGGAAAAAGTGGGAAAAGCCCTGTGAGCTTACTGGCTTCCTTACCAAGCCATTTCTGCTTGACCTCACAGCGGTCCTTCAGAGGGGCAGTCAGAGAGAGGAAATGAGAAAAGGCCACAGGGAGAAGGAAATCTCCAGCTGAACTTTGTAACAATTTGAAGTGATCGAGAAGTCTCCTGGCCAGAACTCAGGGGAGACCATGAATCCAGTGGGCCTACTCAACAGGCAGGGGAAGAAGGAAAGCCATACTTGCTTTTGCAGCTAGGAAGTGGATCGCTTGGGGCAAGTTCTCAGCTCTACTCACCCACTGCCTGGAAATAGATTCAGTGCCGTTGTGGTGGGGCAAGGAGGGGGACATGCACAGTGGGAGTGAAACTGGCCCTTTGGTTTGCGTGGGAGCTGGATGAGGCCTGTCACTGCTGGCCTTCCCCTACTTCCCTGACAACCTACAATGACACAGTAGAGGCATCCATAATCCTCCTAGGAACATAACTTCATTGACTTGGGAACCTCACCTCCATCCTGCATGGCAGCGGCAGCAAGACCTGCCCCAAGAGAGTCTGAACTCAGACATGCCTAACCCTGCCCCCACCCAGTGGTTCTTCCCTACCCACTCTGATAACTGAAGACAAAGGTCATATACTCCCAGAGAGCTCTATGACCCTGCCCACCACCTGTTTTTCCCCGTAATATCACAGCTGATGCTCTCTGGAAAGTGCCAGCTTCTGGCAGGAGGCCAACCAACACAAAAATAGTGCATTAAACCACCAAAGCTAAGCACCCTCCCAAATTCTATTTCAAACCACAGTCACCTCCACCAGAACAGGTGCTGGTATTCATGGCTGAGAGACCTATAGATGGTTCACATCACAGGACTCTGTGGAGACAACAGCCGATGCCAGCTGGGATCCTGGGAGATTTGCTGGTGCTAGATCCAGAAGAGATATAACAGTCACTACAGCTTGGCTCTCAGGAAGCCGCATCCATAGGAAAAGGGGGAGAGTACTACATCAAGGGAACACCCCATGGGACAAAAGAATCTGAAAAATAGCCTTCAGACTTAGACCTTCCCTCTGACAGAGTCTACCTGAATGAGAAGGAACCAGAAAACCAAATCTGGTAATATGACAAAACAAGGTTCTTTAACACCACCCCTAAATCACACTAGCTCACTAGAAATGAATCCAAACCAATAAGAATTCCCTGATTCACCTGAAAAAATTAGTTCAGAAAGTTTGTTATTAAGCTAATCAGAGAGGCATCAGAGAAAGGTGAAGTCCAATGTAAGGAAATTAAAAAAAAAAAATTATACAAGAAGTGAACGGAGAAATATTCAATGAAATAGATGGGGTTGGAGGAGGAAACAATGAATCCTTCAGGAAACAATGGGCACGCTTATAGAAATGCAAAATGCTTTGGAAAGTCTCAGAAATAGAATAATAATAATAATAATAATAATAACTAGAAGAAAGAAATTCAGAGCTCAAAGACAATGTCTTTGAATTAACCCAATCCAAAAAAAAAAACAAAAAAAAAAAGAAAAGAAAAAAGAATAAGAAAATATGAACAAAGCTTCCAAGAAGTCTGGGATTATGTTAAATGACCAAGTCTAAGAATAATCTGTGTTCCTGAGGAAGAAGGGAAATCTAAAAGTTTTGAAAATTTGAAAATATGTTAGGAGGAATAATTAAGAAAATATTCCCTGGCCTTACTGGAGACCTAGACATTCAAATACAAGAATCACGAAGAGCACCTGGAAAATTCATTTCAAAAATATTTTCCCTAGGCACATAGTCATTGGGTTATCTAAAGCAAAGACAAAGGAGATAATCATAAGAGCTGTGAGATGAAAGCACCAGGTAACCTATGAAAGATAACCTATCAGATTAATAGCAGATTTCTCAGCAGAAACATTACAAGCTAGAAGGGATTGGGGCCCTATCTGTAGTCCCCTCAAACAAAATAACAATTGCCAGTCAAGAATTTTGTATGAAGTGAAACTAAGCATCATATATGAAGGAAAGATATATATGTATTTTTTTTCAGACAAACAAATGCTGAGAGAATTCACCACTACCAAGCCACCACTGCAAGAACTGCTAAAAGAAGCTCTAAATATTGTAACAAATCCTGGAAACACATCAAAACAGAACCTCATTGAAGCATAAATTTCACAGGACCTATAAAATGAAAATACAGTTTAAAAAACACAAGCAAAAAAACAAGGTATACAAGCAGCAAATAGCACAATGAATGGAATGGTGTCTCACATCTCAATGCTGACATTGAATGTAAATGGCCTAAATGCCCCGCTTATAAGATACAGAATTGCAGAATGGATAAGAATTCACCAGCCAACTATCTGCTGCCTTCAGGAGGCTCAGCTAACACATAAGGACTCATATAAACTTAAGGTAAATGGTTGGAAAAAAGATATTTCCTGCAACTGGATACCAAAGTAAGCAGGAGTAGCTATTTTTTATATCACAAAAGACAAACTTTAAAGCAACAGTAATTAAAAATGACAAAGAGGGACATTAGATAATGATAAAAGGCTTTGCCCAACGGGAAGATATTGCAAACCTAAATACACATGAACCTGACACTGGAGCTCCCAAATTTGTAAAGCAATTACTAATAGACCTAAGAAATGAGATAGACAGGAACACAATAATAGTAGGAGACTTCAGTACTCCACTGGCAGCATTAGACAGGTCATCAAGACAGTCAACAAAGAAACGGCAGATTTAAACTATGCCCTGAAACAAATAAACTTAACAGATATATACAGAACACTCCTTCAAACAATGACAGAATATACACTCTATTCGATAGCAGGTGGAACTTTCTCCAAGATAGACCATATGATAGCCACAAAATGAACCTCAATAAATTTAAGAAAATTGAAGTTGTATCAAGCACTCTCTAGGACCAAAGTGGAATAAAACTGGAAATCAACTCCCACAGAAACTTTTGAAACCATGCGAATGAATGGAAATTAAATAATCTACTCCTGAATGATCATTGGGTCATAAATGAAATAAAAATGTAAATAAAAAATTCTTTAAACTAAATGACAATAATGACACAACCTATCAAAACCTCTGGGATACAGCAAAGGCAGTGCTAAGAGAAAAGTTTCTTGCCCTAAATATCTACATTTAAAAGTCTGAAAATAGCATAAACAGATAATCTAAGTTCAAGCCTCAAGGAACTAGAGAAACAAGAACAAACCAAACCCAAACCCAATGTAAGAAAGAAAATAACCAAGATCAGGGCAGAACTCAGTGAGATTGAAACAAACAAACAAACAAACATATGAAAGACAAATTAAACAAAAAGCTTGTTCTTTGAAAAGATGACTAAAATGGATAGTCCACTAGCAAGATTAACCAAGAAAGCAAGAGAGAATATCCAAATAAACTCAATAAGAAACAAAATAGAAGATATTACAATGGACACCACAGAAATACAAAAGATCATTCAAGGCTACTATGAACACATTTATGCACATAAGCTAGAAAACCTAGAATAGATGGATAAATTCCTGAAAAGATAAAACCCTACTAGCTTATATCAGGAAGAATTAGATACCCTGAGAAGATCAATAACAAGTAGTGAGATTAAAAGACAATTTAAAAATTACCAACAAAAAAAGTCCAAGACCAGACAGATTCACAGCAGAATTCTATTACACATTCAAAAAAGAATTGGTATCAATCCTATTGACACTATTCCACCAGATAAAGAGAAAACCCTCCCTAAATCGGAAACCTCATTGTGAGCACACCTCACCAGTTCAGAATTGTTCTAAGTCAAAAAAGCAAAAAGGTAGCTTACTAACTCAAAAATCTTAAAGTATGGAGCTATTCTTTTAGAAAAAGGTGATTTAACCACTGAAAATTCCCTTAACCCAGCAGATTTCCTAACAGGGGATTAAATCTTAATTACCATACAATGGTCCAACCAGACCTAGGAGGAACTGTGTTCAGAACAGAAGGATAGATGGCTCCTCCCGGGTGATTGAGGAAAAAAAGCAACGGATATTCAATAATTGATAGGGAGACTCTTGCAAAAGCAGAGTTAGGAGAATTGCCTAATAATTGATCTGCTCAAATGTGCGAGCTGTTTGCACTCAGCCAAGCCTTAAAGTACTTACAGAATCAAAAAGACTCTACCGCAATCCTGATTCAAAAGGTTACCTACACCCTCTCTGAAATGAATTTGCATAAGAACTATTGTTTATGGAAATACATCTTGATGGGGCAGCTGGGTTGTTATGAAATACTCAGGAACCCAGCCCAGCTCTAGGACTCACCCCTGAATGCAAAGGCAATGTAGGGCATGCTGGCAAAGGACCACTAGAATCCAGCAGCCTGGGTCCCTTTCTTCATGGTCAAGAAAAGTAGGAAAACAGGTGCAGGACTGCTACATCAGTGAGCGTAACTAATCCCATAAGCAGAAGACCATGGGTCGTTACTCACTCTGCAAAGGAATAAACATTAGGACCATAGTGGATGCTCTAGAACTAATGCTCACTGGAAAATGAGTAGGCGTGCTGGTGTCCCTATGTTTTTTTTTTTTTTTTTCAGATGGGAAATATGCCCCCCAATGCAAAAACACTCCTAAAATGTATTCTGGAGGATTAGGCCCAGTCGGAGTGTATGTACCTTTTTCTCTCTCAGACTTGAAGCAAATTAAATAGACCTAGATAAATTCTCAAATAACCCTGATGACTATATTGATGTTTTGCAAGGGTTAAGACAATCTTTTGATCTGAAATGGAGAGACATAATGTTTCTGCTAGATCAGTCACTAACCCCAAATGAAAGAAATGCTGCCATAACTGCAGCCCGAGAGTCTGGCGATGTCTGGTATCTCAGTTGGGTCAATGATAGGATGATAACAGAGGAAAGAGAACAATTCCCCCCAGACCAGCAGGCAGTTCCCAGTGTAGACCCTCACTGGGGTGCAGAATCAGAACACGGAGATTGGTGCCGTAGACATTTGCTAACTTGCGTGCTAGAAGGACTAAGGAAAACTAGGAAGAAGCCTATAAATTATTCAGTGATGTGCACTTAGACACAGGGAAAGGAAGAAAAACCTACTGCCTCTCTGGGGAGACTAAGGGAGGCATTGAGGAAGCATACCTCTCTGTCACCTGACTCTATTGAAGGCCAACTAATCTTAAAGGATAAGTTTATCACTTAGTCAGTTGCAGACATTAGAAAAAACTTCAAAAGTCTGCCTTAGGCCCAGAGCAAAACTTAGAAACCCTACTGAACTTGGCAACCTTTTTTATAATAAACCTTTTTTATAATAGAGAGCAGGAGGAACAGACAGAACGGGACAAATGAGATAAGAAAAAGGCCACTGCTTTAGTCATGGCCCTCAGGCAAGCAGACTTTGGAGGCTCTGGAACATGGAAAGGCTGGGCAAATCAAATGCCTATTAGAGCTTGCTTCCAGTGTGGTCTACAAGGACACTTTAAAAAATATTGTCCAAATAGAAATTAGCTGCCGCTTTGTCCATGCCCCTCATGTCAAGGGAATCACTGGAATCACTGGAAGGCCCATTGCCCAAGGTCCATTGCCCCAGGGAATGAAGTTCCTCTGAGTCAGAAGCCAGATGATCCAGCAGCAGGACTGAGGGTACCCGGCGCAAGTGCCAGGCCATGCCATCACACTCACAGAGCCCCGGGTATGCTTGACCATTGAGGGCCAGGATGTTAACTGTCTCCTGGGCACTGGCATGGCTTTATCAGTCTTACTCTCCTATCTCGGACAACTGTCATCCAGATCTGTCACTATCAGAGGGGTCCTAGGACAGCCAGTCACTAGATACTTCTCCCAGCCACTAAATTGTGACTGGAGAACTTGACTATTTTCACATGCTTTTCTAATTATGCCTGAAAGCTCCAGTCCCTTGTAGGGAGAGACATTCCGGCAAAAGCAGGGGCCATTCTACACTAGAAATAAGAGAAAGAAAAAAGGTAAATATAGATACAGACTCTAAGTATGCTTACCTAGTCCTCCATGCTCATGCAGCAATTTGGAGAGAAAGGGAATTCCTAACTTCTGAGGGAACACCTATCAAGCATCAGGAAGCCATCAGGAGATTATTATTGGCTATACAGAAACATTAAGAGGTGGCAGTCTTACACTGCCAAGATAATCAGAAAGGAAAGGGAAGAAGAAATAGAAGGGAACCGCCAAGCGGATATTGAAGACAAAAGAGCTGCAAGGCGGGACCCTCCATTAGAAACGCTTATAGAAGAAACCCTAGTATGGGGTAATCTCTTCTGGGAAACCAAGCCCCAGTACTCAGCAGGAGAAATAGAATGGGAAACCTCACAGGGACATAGTTTCCTCCCCTCAGGATAACTAGCCACTGCAGAAGGAAAAATACTTTTGCCTGCAGCTAGCCAATGGAAATTACATAAAACCCTTCACCAAACCTTTCACTTTGGCATTGATAGCACCCATCAGATGGCCAAATCATTATTTACTGGACCAGGTCTTTTCAAAACTATCAAGCAGATACTCAGAGCCTGTGAAGTGTGCCAAAGAAATAATCCCCTGCACTGCAGGCCATACATTTCAATCTCTGTATCTTTAACCTCCTTCTTAAGTTTGTCTCTTCCAGAATTGAAGCTGTAAAACTACAAATGTTCTTCAAATGGAGCCCCAGATGCAGTCCATGACTAAGATCTATTGTGGACCCCTGGACCAGCCTGTTAGCCCATGCTCTGATGTTGATGGCATCGAAGCACCCCTCCCAAGGAAATCTCGACTTCATGACCCGTTCTATGCCCCAGTTCAGCAGGAAGCAGTTAGAGTGGTTGTCGGCCAACCTCCCCAGCAGCACTTGAGTTTTCCTGTTGAGAGGGTGATCTGAGAGACAAGACTAGCTGGATTTCCTAGGCCAACTAAGAATCCCTAAGCCTAGCTGGGAAGGTGACTGCATCCACCTTTAAACACGGGGCTTGCAACTTAGCTCACACCCAGCCTATCAGGTAGCAAAGAGAGCTCACTAAAATGCTAATTAGGCAAAAACAGGAGGTAAAGAAATAGCCAATCATCTATCACCCGAGAGCACAGGGGAAGGGACAATGATCGGGATATAAACCCAGGCATTCGAGCCGGCAGCAGCAACCCCCTTTGGGTCCCCTCCCATGTTGTGGGAGCTCTGTTTTCACTCCATCAAGTCTTGCAACTGCAAAGAAAAAATAATAATAATAATAATAATTTGCAGAGTGACTGCATTTTGAATCAATCACTGACCTGTGTTTTGCCATTTATATAAAATATTACATCATGGTTAATGAAAATGTCCATCTTCTTCTTATGAATCTATAACAATAGATTTGAGATAATAGTTAATATTAAAATAATGACATTGGAAATTCAATATTGACATAGTCAACTAACATATTTTTTAACATGTGGGGTGCATTTGTTACTTTGACAGAGAAAGGAAGAGAAGTACATGCAATTTATGGGAATGCTATGAATTTATATTTTATTTATAGCTGCTGATTTAGTTTTATTATGAATTAGAATAGCTTGGAGGATTTCATGACTATACAGGGAGAGACCATATCCTTTGCACTATCACCCATCAACAAAATAAAATACAAGATTTTTTTTTAAAACCTGAGGAAAGATGTTTTTGTGATGTGCTGCCTGGTATACTAATTATTAGCCATATATGACTCTTGAGATTCTAAATTAAATTAGGTAAAATTAAGTAAAAGTATACAAATTCGTTTTCACAGTCACATTAGCCATATTTCAAGTGCTAAATAGCAAAATTTGACTAGTGACTATAACACTGAACAGTGCATCTATAGACTATTAAAACAGAAATCTCTAATGGAAAGTACTAGTTAGATTTCAGATGGCTTACAGATGATTGTATTTCATTGACTAGTTGGAAGGAATCCTCTTTGGTAAGTTTGGCAATGGAGAAAAGGGCAGAATAAACAGTCTATTTTTATATAAGTGGAGTCATTTGAATAGCTCTTATTAATCAACAAATTGTTTCTCTCTTTATTCAACTGAATAAATATCATGGAAATAAAGGAACATTATTATAATACGATTCCAAATACATATAGAAACCTGACTGGTCTTAGAAAAATGAAGACAAAAACAGCAAAACCTTGCCAACTCTATTTCAGACTCAGATTTACTAATTTGAAACACACTTATGAGTGAAGATGTGTACTAAAAATATAAACTTGTTTATGTTTGTGTGTTAGGACTGCTATAATAAAAATACCACTGCTTGGTTTTAATGACAGGAATTTATTTTCTCACAGTTCTGGAAGCTGGAGATCTGAGATCAGGTGCCAGAAAATTTGTTTTCTTCAGAGGTCTCTCTCCTTGGCTGTGGATTCTAACTTGTCAATGAGTCCTCACATGGCCTTTCTTCCCTGTGTGTGCATCTCGAGTGTCTCTTTCTCTTGTAAAGACAGTAGTCATATTGGATTGTGAACTCACTCATGTGACCTCACTTAATCTTAATTATCTCTTTAAAGGTTTGATTTTCAAATGCAGTCACAGTGGGGTTTATGTTGTGGCTAGAACTACAAGCATTTGAATTTTAGGGGGATACAACTTAGCCTGTCACACTATCTCAGCTTACTGAGCAACACTTAAATGTCTGTCATAGACAATTAAAGTCAATAAAGGGAAATGAATTCGTTCTATCTCCTTTCAAACCCTTTCTATCGCCTACATTTTCTGACTTAGCAAACTACATAGATCTCTTTTTCAAAAAAATATTAATTACTTACTAGGGTCAAGTTGGGTGTGATTCAAAGATAAAGTAAACTGGGTATGCATTAAAGGAAAACAAACTTTCATAGTTACCAGGGAAACCAGCCCCCGATATTTCAACGTGGGTTCTTCTCTATTTTCCTTAAGTGTCAGCTGGTCTGAGAAATAAAAAGAAAGAGTACAAAGAGAAAAATTTTACAGCTGGACCTCCGGGGGTGTCATCAGATATTGGTAGGACTGTGATGGTGACCTTGAGCAGCAAAACCAGCAAGTTTTTATTTGAAACGGGAGGGGGTGTATGAACAGAGAGTAAGTCACAAAGATCACATGCTTCTTTGTGGGCAAAGATCTTTTAAGGCAATAAAAGATCACAAGGCAAGGGCAAAATTACAATTACTGATGAGAGTCCGTGTCCCACTGTGCATGCATTGTCTTGATAAACATCTTAACAGGAAACAGGTTCGAGAGCAAACCACCAGTCTGACTAGAATTCGCCAGGCTGGAATTTCCCAATCCTAGCAAGCCTGAGGGCACTGCAGGAGACCGGGGCGTATTTCAGTCCTTATCTCAACCTCATAAGACAGACACTACCAGAGCGGTCATTCATAGACCTCCCACTAGGAATGCATTCCTTCTCCAGGGTTATTCCTTGTTGGGAAAATAATTCCGCGATATTTCTTCCACTCGCTTTCTGCAAGAAGAAAAATATGGCTCTCTTCTGCCTGACCCCACAGGCAGTCAGACCTTAGAGTTATCTTTCTTTGTTTCCTGAAAATTGCTGTTATGCTGTTCTTTTTCAGGGTGCACTGATTTCATATTGTTCAAACACACATGTTTTACAAACAATTTGTACAGTTAAAGCAATCATCACAGGTTCCTGAGATGATACACATCCTCAGCTTATGAAGATCATGGGATTAAGAGATTAAAATAAGACAAGCATAAGAAATTATAAAAGTATTACTTTTGGGAACTAATAAATGTCCATGAAATCTTCACAATTTGTGTTCTTCTGCCGTGGCTTCATCCAGTCCCTCCGTTCGGGGTCCCTGACATCCCGCAACACATAGTTTCATTTCAAACTAACTTTCATGGTAGTTGGTATAATATTAAAATCAAGAATCAGAAATATATAATGATCATATAGCATGTGCCATGCTTGAAATAGTCACATGGGGCATTATTGTCTGAATGTTTTCATCAAACCCCTTTTCTCACTTATTCTGCCTAATTCAATAAATTTCTAAGCATTGTTGAGTTTTATCTCTCAAATCCACCTTTCCATTTCCATTTCTATTGCTTCGGTTTGAATCCTTGACACCTTCCAACTGAACTATTACATTCGCCTCCAATAAGTCTGCTTTTCTCCAAAGTGCCTCCTTAAAATGTTTCTCTTAGGTTGCATTAGGATTGTCCTTATGAATATATGGCCACAGCACTATCTTGAAAGTCTTATTTGGATGGACGTATCAAGCTTTTACTTTGATACATAGGGCCCTGGGTTAATCTTTTACTCGAGATTTGGTGTCCAAGAACATGTCAGAGGTGCACAAAAGCATTTGTAATTTATTAATTTCGCTATAATTTTCATAACTTTTTGACTTTTCTCAAGCTATTCTCATTGTACATAACTCTCTGAATTGCCTTTATCTAGTTGGAAAAGTATGACTTATTCTAGGGAGCTAAAGTATCAAATTTAAGTTTAAAGCAATAAGACAATTCACACTAAGATGTTCCATAGGCATTTACAGTGTGAAATAATGATGAGATAAAGAACATCTGGAATAGCCAGATGATGTAAGCATAGAAAACTATTTTTATAAGAATCTCTTTTATGAGAAAACCTGTACCCTATGTGCTGAAAATAACAGTAGATGACTAGGCATGCTATTAGTGAAAATGTAATAAAATGTGGTATAATTTCAATGTATATTTTCTCTTCATCTGTATGAAAATTGAATTCTTATTTAATTGAATACTAACAAAGACATTCTGTAGTTTGAACATAATATGTTTCTGATTATCCATTTTTAGGAAATTTAAAAATAGACACACACACACACACACACATATATATAAACATATTTGTTTTTCAATAGAGCTAAGAAATTACTTAAAAATAATTATTAAAGTGCATTAGAAATAGAATAAAAAGGCTGGGCATGGTGGCTTACATCTGTAGTCCTAGTACTTTGGGAGGCCAAGGCAGGTGGATTGCCTGAACTCAGAAGTTCGAGACCAGCCTGGGCAACATGGTGAAACTCGCTCTCTACTAAAATACAAAAAAATTAGTTGGTTGTAGGGGCATGCACCTGTAGTTCCAGCTACTCAGGAGGCTGGACCAGGAGAGTTGCTTGAACCTAGGAGGCAGAGTTTGCAGCGAACCCAGATCACACTATTGCACTCCAGCCTGGGTGACAGAGTGAGACTCTGTCTCAAAAAAAAAAAAAAAAAAAAAAAAAAAAAAAGAAAGAAAAAGAAGAAGAAATAGAAATAGAAATTGATGAATATAAAAGGTAATATTCCTATTTCTATATTCAGCCATAAATTCAGATTTATGAATCTGGAATACTGTAAATTTTTATGCTAATTTTCAGTCCATAATTGTAAGAACATTTTTTTTTCTTTTTTCAAAGCATCTAACTTTTTAGACCTCAACAAGCTCTTGATTCATAACAAATAAATTAGCTTTAGTCTAAAATCTGTGGTTACAATAATTTCCCAGCAATCATAGATCTTTTTGAATATCCAAAGGTGATCTACCCCTGACTTTTTCAGTCCAATCTCAAAATATTATCCAGACACAGTGATAAAGATAAAAGGATTTGGTCACAACTCAGTCTTAAAATTAGAGAGACTTGAAAACAACTGGAACATACTACTTGTTACCAGAATTTTTTGAAATTTGGTTCCTTGAAAAGAAATCACTGAGTCACAGTTGAAACCAGTTTCAGAAGTGGTATAAGCAGATTTGTCCACTAGGGACCAGGAACGAATTTTGAAGGTGTAAAAGGCACTACTATGGGAGCTGAGTACGGATAGGAAACAATAAACACTTACAGATCTTTTATGACCTAAGGAGTCATTCAAATTATAACTCTTGGTAATCTACTTAGGACAAAGGAAAGAAGGATTTGAACTGCGCCATTTATAGGAAACAGGGACACTAATGCAATTTTTCCTGAGGTATTTGGGCACACTTGAAAAGCTGAAATCAACACACATTTTACTCCTTACAGAACCATCCCACACATGGGAGCATTCTTGTAAATAGCAATACACCCACTCTCCTCGTTGGTCAGCTGACTCTCTAAAGCTATTTGAGGGACTGTGTTGGAGACTGGCTGGTATACTTTTTTTCCAGTACACCTAGAGTGGTCCAAATTGGGACCACTCTAGAGGTTCCACCACATGCTCTCTGCCATTTTCAAGAACTTATAAGGAGAATAAATTAAACACTTGCAGGTAGAAAGAGTTGAAGGTGATTCTACCCTTGCTTCGGTTATTTAGTAGAATATCCAAAACTAGTAAAACATTTGCCTTGCTGGGCACGGTGGCTCATGCCTGTAACACCAGCACTTTGGGAGGCCGAGGCAGGTGGATTACCTGAGGTCAGGAGTTCAAGACTAGCTTGGCCCACATAGTGAAACCCCGTCTGTACTAAAAATACAAAAATTACCCGGGTGTGGTGGCATGTACCTGCAGTCCCAGCTACTTGGAGGCTGAAGCATGAGAATCACTTGAACTCAGAAGGCAGAGGCTGCAGTGAGCCGAGATCACACCATTGTACTCCAGCCTGGGTGACGAGCAAAACTCGGTCTCGAAAAAAAAAAAAAAAAAAAATTGCCTTCAAAGAGAAGAAAATTAGATGTTAATGCTATTTGTTCCTATAAAAATCAGCGCTTTATCAAACAAAAGGTTTATGAGAAGGAAAAATGACAGCCTCAATGGGTGTAATAGCATATCTGGAGATAATTTACAGCATTTTACACTTTCAATCTCATTAATGCATAAATGTAAAATGTATACAATGTTATTGCAATTAAAAACCTTTTTTATTTATTAAACTTAGTTCTCAAGAATTCCCTGGTATAGAGAATCTTTGCAGAACAATTTTATTCAGTTGTAAATTAAGAAACTAACTTTACAAGTAAAATTATAAATAACTTTTCATTATTGTATAGTATGAAATATAGTTAATTCATTTCATTTTAATGTGCGTGACATAATGTGGGGTAAGACCCATGGAAATAAGAGTTCCTGGTCTGAAAATATATTTTGCATTCATATTTGTGATTTGAGAGCATTGATTAAGTGACATAATTTAATTTGTAATTTAGGAGCATTGATAAGTGATATAATTAGGGATCTAGAAAGGCTGACTGAAGAAAATATGATGAGAGCAGTGTTATTAATGCCTGAGTTCCTGACTTTCCATTTCCACTATTTTGAAGGAGATGCTGGTTTTACTTGGGAGTTTTTCTCCACCATGTTCAAAGCACAATTATTCTAAACCTGAAGTCTTTTTGGAAAGCACACAGACAGGAAAGGGGCAGAAAAAGTAGATGCTGGGGCATACAGAAGGGTATAATATTGTTCAGAAATTTTGGACACTGCGAGGAGAAACTATAGTATAAGCATTAGGGCAATAAGGCCTTAAAGGGTGACACTGAAAAAAAAGTTTTTATACTTGTGTAGACTATGTCATACAAAAAGCAAAAAAGTCAGTTTATTTTAATTTCTATTTTGCTTCCCATGTTTTATTCTTTTAAACACAATAGATGTCCAACCCTATAGTAAAAGTTACAGCTCTTTTCATAATTTCTTTCTATAGGTGTATTTAAATACAATGCTATACAGATATATGTATACACGTAACTAAATAACTCAATATATAGCAGCAGTAAGATTTGGGATTTAATTGCTTATGTTTCATGTGGCAGTATTAAATGTAATACATGACAATAATATAATTTAGATATTCTTCACTTAATAGAAAACATATTTCTAAAATGTTGTTATTAAACTTAATTTTGTATGTTTGCTCATATTTTAGAATATACTGATATTTTACATTTATTTTGAAATATAGTTTTGCTAAAAATACCAAGTTGATCCCAAATCCACATCATTTTGAACTGTCAGTAAGAAGTCTTAAATTAATGATAGTCAGAATCATTTAATTCCCATCAATTTCTAAACATTTCTGAAGTCCAAATAAGTCACATCCTCCAGGAGATACCTCAGCACTATTATTCTGTTTTAAGTGGTATTATGTTACCTAGTTGATGCCACCAATATAGTAATGTGACAAAATATAAGTCCATGGGGCCGAAATTTTCAGGTTGATGAATTTCTCCCGGGACACAGTCTGGTTTAAAGAGAATGTGTTATTGAATGTGGTCCCTGCATACAATTTCAAGACAGAAAGTAGGCTAGTCAATAGGATAAGAGCTAAGCGTAGGCTGTACCCTAACTCATAAATTACACTTTTATTTATTGTGACTGGAAGAAAGGAATTAAACTATGATTGATTTCTCTCCAGATTATAGGAGAATATTTCTGCAGGAAAAAAGCAAGCAATAGATGTCCTCTAATCTCTTTGTAAATGTAATGATAGCAGATCTTTCAGCAAACAGATTAATGGTATTTGCCGGAAGGAGAGTACTATCTATGGATTGATCTTAGCAGAATGATCCCAGTTTAGCATAGAGTAAACAAACCTGAAATCTGTAGGTTTATAAGGCACACCACTCTATAAAAAAGAGGTATCTCAAAACTTAAATACAGAAGGTTGTCCACAAGCCTCATTTAGAGAAGTAATTTCTTCTGTGTCTGATGTGAATAAAAGGGTTTGAGGAGCTGGCTGAATTTCCCAAACCTCTCCTTATTTTAGCTGTGCCCCTCGATGTGTTATATTCTTAATATTATTAATAAGACTGAATCCTAGACAAGGTCTCTGATTCATGTGAGTCTCATCTGAAAATTCTATTTTCATGTTAGCAGAGTCATAACGTCCTAGGTTGCTCAGAGCTTATGGACAGGTGTGCATGTGTGTATATCATCCAAGCCTACTGAAGAACAAAGCAATAAACAGATTTTTTTGTTTCACCTTTTTTGTGATCTCTTGTGTAAATTGATTTCCAAACTGTTGAGATGATGGATGTAGAGTTACACAGTGAAGCATTGAAAAGATCATACGCATTGAAAAAATATATAATTACCTCCCATGTATCCTGTATGGTGCAAGGTTTGAGCACGGGGAGCTAAACATTCCTGCCCAAAACAATACGCTATCCCCTTCATTAACAAATCATGATTATAAGGGTAGACATTTTTACATGCTAAAGCTAGAGAAAATTATACTTTGTCACTTAGAACATATTGTAAGTGAATGTTTCTGTGTGTGCTTATGCATGTACAAGTGTATGGGCTTACACAGAGCCTTAAATATATAAGACAGTTTCAACTTCAAGTTGGTAGCAGTTGCTAGCTTTTGAAATAAGGATTATATTAATTTTTCATTGTATTCAAAATTATTCATCTGATGAAGTTCTTAGTGCTAAAAAATGTGGTGTCTTACCAAATGTGAAGTAGCAAAACATCAGAGTAAATGATCTTAATACTTATGACCAATACTTAGTCCAGAAAATTAAAGGTGAATGTGTCAAAAGAAATTAATATATTTTGTGGAAAGTATCTTCAAAATTACAAAATTTTAGTACTAAATGTTTTATTTTAGACAGTGTATAATAAAATACAATTTTACTGAGGAGAAAGTAACATTAATCCATCACTCAAGTAGTACAAATTTTATTTACAAGAAATATAATTTCTACTTTTCCCAATATGTGAGCAATTGCAAATTATGATAGGTGTATTATAAATAAAGTAGGTAAGTTAGCTAGCAAACTGTAGCTCTTCTCTTAACTACGTTGAAGTATATTTGAAGTTTTCTATAAAGTGCTTTGCAAACTTGTTATGTGAGAAAAATGGCACTGTATGCAATGTTTAAAGAATATTTACTACTTAATTATTCCACTGGCACTTAGGTCCTGCCTCAATAAATGGTTTCTTTAATTATCTGAAAAAGAAAAAGAACTTTAGACTAACATGTATATGAATTATCTGGACTTTTTCAAGAAACCTAACAAAGGAGCTAACGATAAAAATATTTTAAACCTTTCTGCTTCCTGTTAGCAAACTGATCAGGTAACCTGCACAGATGTTCAGGTTATATACATAAACTACACAGATATATAAACTACACAGATGTTCAGAGGTAATGATAATTATCAAAGCGATTAACAAACAAAGCACTGATTTATTATTTAGTAAATATTAACTACTTAATGGAAGGCTACTACATTTTATATATTGGAATGAATTATTATTTCTGAAATTTTACTATTTGTTATAATAAGCTTTATGTAGGCTTTTCCATCTGCAAGGGTATATTACATTCCTGTAAAGCTTTTATCTCATTTGACTTCAATTTAAAAATAGTTAAAATTAAAATGAAAACACCCTAATAATATGATTATAGTAATAATAATAGAAAAACGACATTTATTTTGATAACTATCTCTGGCATTCTGCTAAATATTTTTTATGTATGACCTTTGCAATCATTTCTCTACCCCTTTAAGGAACTATTATTCTAATATCAATAGAAAGAACACGAGTGCATACGTTACATTATTTAGTTGTCAGAACCTCTTTACAGTAGGCAGTCTTATTTTGCCCTTGCAGAGACAAGTAAATTTGTTCTGAGAAGGTCGGACAATTGCCTGAGGACACACAGTTTACAGTAGCAGGGCCTCAATATTCTCCTTCATTGTCTGAAATTAATACCCATAGCCATGTCTTTGTACTGCCTATAAGAAATGAAATATTAGTAATACCTGCCTAAAATAAATAAACAAGATCTCTAAAGTATTTTTACCAATCAGGAAGTCAAACGTATATTATTCTATTTCTTTAAATTATGCCTTAAGTTCTAGGGTACATGTGCAGAACATGCAGGTTTGTTACATATGTATGCATGTGCCATGCTGGCGTGCTGCACCCATCAACTCATCATTTCTATTAGGTATATCTCTTAATGCTATCCCTCCCACCTTGCCCCACCCCACTACAGGCCCCGGTGTGTGATGTTCCCCACCCTGTGTCACAGTGTTCTCATTGTTCAGTTCCCACTTATGAGTGAGAATGGGCGGTGTTTGGTTTTCTGTCCTTGGGATAGTTTGCTTAGAATGATGGTTTCCAGTTTCATCTATGTCCCTACAAAGGACGATTCCTCAAGGATCTAGAACTAGAAATACCATTTGACCCAGCCATCCCATTACTGGGTATATACCCAAAGGATTACAAATCATGCTGCTATAAAGACACATGCACACGCATATTTATTGTGACACTATTCACAATAGCAAAGACTTGGAACCAACCCAAATGTCTATCAATGATAGACTGGATTAAGAAAATGTGGCACATATTATTCTATTTTTATTTCATTTTTCTTTAAAAAATGTTTATTTAAAATATTTGATGGCTCTTGAAAAACAACATTCAAGTTTTAGATGTAGTTTAACTCTCAACTTATATTGCCAAGACTCTAAAATGTTTCGCTTACATGTTCATGTGAGAGATTAAAAAGTATCAGAAATTTCCTTTTTTTAATATTTTAACTAATATTATAAAGACCAAAATGGCTAATTGTTATTTAATCTTGTTGTAGTCATATATTAGGGCTGCCACTGCACATGAGGGTACACAGGGTGGCTTGGAAAAAAAGAAATTTTTTCCTTCACTGATTGTTAAGCCAGAGTCCTAAATCGAGGTGTCAGCAGCACAAAGTGCCCTTTGAAAGCTC
The DNA here is from genome assembly GCF_049350105.2 of Macaca mulatta. NCBI lineage: Eukaryota > Metazoa > Chordata > Mammalia > Primates > Cercopithecidae > Macaca > Macaca mulatta. The sequence goes on from NC_133411.1 coordinate 29,766,314, forward strand.
TGGGAGAGAATCAGCTCCTTGCCTCTTCCAGCGTGGTGGTTCCAGTTGTTCCTTTTGTTCCTGCCTAATGCCAAACTGCTCTGTCTACACATGGCTTTCTCCTCTGTGTGTCTACCCTCTATGTTTCTCAGAAGAACCCTTGTTATTGGGTTTAAGTCCTGCCCTAAATCAAGGATAATCTCATCTCAAGATCCTTAACTTAATTGCATCCACAAAGCCCTTCTTCCAAATCACATCACAGTACACAGTTCCTAGGAGTTTAGCACTTGCATGTATCTTTTGAGGGGCCCATTATTCCACCCACTACCCTTCTTTTCTAAAGAAAGACTGCTTTGTTAATGGTGAGTTGATCTTACATTTATTAATAAAAGCAGATTGACTTTAGGCATCCAAATCCAACCACCCTTCCTTTCCTGAAAATTTTAAGAAATGCTAAAGTTTATTTGGCTCTCCAAAAATCAGTGCTGAATCTTCTTTCTGATTGTACTTAAACCTGAACTCAGACATACGCCTTTTGAATAGGGAATACCATTACTGCTACCAGAGATTATTGACTGTATAAATAAAGGCTATGTACTTACTGGCTAGGAATTGTAATGCATCTGCCCTGAGGGACTTCCTCATAGATAATTCTACTGAGGATTTTGTAGAGTGTAAACATCAGACTAACTTTAGGGTTCCAGAATCGGGCTATTAAGGTAGAAATATTGCTCAGCAATTTCCTCACTGTGTTATCTTGAATAGCTTACTTAATGAACACATCTAAGAAAGGTCCCAATTGGCACCAAATTAAAACTCAAGAGACAAAAAAGCTAGGTTTCAATATCTAGATCCCCTAAATGCCCTTGTGTCTTCATTATCAATTGGTTCTGTAAGTACAGCGTTGGGTTGGTAGGTCTCTCATCTAGAAAAATCACAAAAATATGTGTTTTCCGCACCCCACCTGCATGGCAACAATACCTTTATTTACTTGCATTTACATGACTGTGTGAAAATGGACAGAATCAAAATGGAGTCACTTGTGTTAAAAATCCTGACAAAAGAACTGAGAAGGCCATGGAGGGAGCATTCTCATGCATGGATGCCTGATATCAGGAACTATTACAAAAGATTGCAAAAACACACTGATACAAAGGCCATTGCAACCTTACACACACACATGAAAATGCTGTGCAGGCATTTGCCCAACAACTCCCTTCCCAACTTCGTATTGGTGCCACCCTTGTTATTGATTCTTGTAGCCTAGGACAATTGATTTAAAACAATTATGTAAACCTCTTCACTAAAAAAAAAAAAAAGTCTTTACCTTCCTAAACACCCACATAGTTTACTATGGCATATATATTACCACTGAAATTCCTATTCCCAAATAACTGTAATTTTCTTTTATGAAATAATATCTATGTTATCTAGGTGAACACACAAGAGGTAACTTAAGTTCTAATTTGCAGAAATAATTTTTGCTTTAAATCAAATTTCTTCTTCTAGCAATGTACTTGAAACTACTGACAACTTTCTTTCCATAACCACTTTCTTTACAACTTTCTTTCCACACTTTCCAGGAATGTATTTGGAACATAAGGAACAAGATGTACACTTTAAAGAATTTTTGTCAGTCTTTGGATCTTTTTGCATTTTTGTCTTTTTATATGTTTTGATCTAAAATACATTATAGATGTTTAAAAGTATGTAATTCATTTATGTATTTGGTTACAGTTATGAAAGTGAAGGATTATGTCTTTATTTTATTTTACTATACATACTTTAGCAAATAAGCATTGGGAATCTTTTCTGCTTCCTTTGTTTCTGCCTTTTAAAATATCCTTTGACTTGGGCTAGGATTTGAATTGCATGTACCTCTCCGTAATTAATATGTTGGAACTTAAACCCCAAGGTGAAAATATTAACAGGGGAGGCTTTGGGGGAGTGATTAAGTCTTAAGTCATGAGAGAGTTTCCCTCATAAATGGATTAGTACCTGTTTGTTTTGTTTTGTTTTGAGAAAGAGTTTCACTCTTTTCACCCAGGCTGGAGTGCAATGGTAAGATCTTGGCTCACTGCAACCTCTGCCTCCCCGGTTCAAGCGATTCTCTTGTCTCAGCCTCCAAAGTAGCTGGGATTATAGGCGCCTACCACCAAGCCCAGATAATTTTTTTGTATTTTTAGTAGAAATGGGTCTTTGCCATGTCTGCCGGGCTGGTCTCAAACTCCTGACCTCAAGTGATCCACCAGCCTCAGCCTCCCAAAGTTCTGGGATTATAAGTGTGAGCCCCCACCACACCCCACCGGATTAGCACTCATAAAAAAAGCTGAAGAGAGAGCCTTAGTGCATTTTACCCTTCCTTTCTTTTGCTGTATGAAGATAGAACTTTTGCCCTTATGACACATGATGACAGGAAAAAGAAACCATCAATGAGGAATGGACCCTCACCAGACACCCAACTTGCTGGTGCCTTGATCTTGGACTTCCCAGCACCCAGAACTGTGAGACATAATGTTATCTTTTTATAAATTACCTAGTGTTAGGTATTGTGTTATAGCAGTACAAATGGACAGAGATAACTTGCTATATGTTTAATATTTACACTCCAGGCTCAAAAAAATTTTAGTGGATCCAACACTTCTTTAAATTCTAGAGAATAAAGATGCTTACATTCATTATTTTCAATGTCAAGAATATTCCTACTTTGTTTCTTAAGCACAATATATACACACAGATACACATTATTTATAAAATATATATAAATATAAAATAAATATAAATAAGCTGTATGTAAATTTATATTTTGTTAAAAGATGAGTTCCTTACTTTCAGTTCTTCACATTTTTAATGAAATTCTTCATATTGCTCCCTGTAATTAAAATGGCTCCTTTTCTCCTATTCATACTGTCAACACTTATTAATGTTTTAAGGTCTGCTCATATCTCAGTTCTAATATTCCATTCATTATTATAACCAACAATGAATTATGTATTAGCTTATATTAAGCTTTTGCATTTAGAAACAATTTAAATATTTTGATATTCTTGTAAATATTCTTCAATTCTTTAATTTTTGTGTCTTAACCTCCCAAATAAATTGAAAACGTCATGAGAAAAAGAGCCACATTTTATACCGTTTTTGTATTTCCTTTAAAACCAAGAAAAATACTATTGCAAACTTAAGACATCATTAAAGCAAATTAAACTTCTTAACTATCAAATTTATTACTAGTTGAATTTTAAAATATTCAATTAAAAGTCCATTAATATGTTAAGGGGAATAATATGATACCCTTCAATTAAAGAAACTTACTTTATACATTTAAAATGTTACTATTTCACCTAAGGAAAAAAGAGTAGTTCCTTGGAAAAGCTTAACCATTCAAATCAATGTCACCCACTTACATGGCTTCAACCGACTAAGTTTAAACTTAATTTCTTTGTGGATTTTTGAAAACAAAAGATGAAGAAATAAATGATGAGGCACTTGACAGGCTAAAAGATGCTGTAAATATGTGGCAAAAATCCAAAAAAACAAAATCAATAGTACTGTTTCTAATAATAGCAGTTAAACATCCTGAAAGGGTCCTCCTGGTAGCCTATATTTCAAAGTTACAGTTAAGTGGAGGACCAATTTGACATAAAGTAAATGAATTGTGTTAGCAAATAGCTATTGAGTAGCACAGTGCTACTCAATAAAAATTAATTTACATTACAATATACATCATTATACTTTCATGTTGATAGAAGGAAAGTAGTAAGGCTACTTTTTCTTTGACACTAAATCTGAATGCTCTGAAGGCTATTACAAAAATCACTGGCAAAGACTGTAATCCCGGGCTCCAGGCCTGCCCTTGTTTATAGTGTCAAATATGCTTGAAAGTCTACTTTAAAATCTGGCTAAATATCTTGATTGGAATTCTGTGTCAAACACAATTATATATATGAATAAGAACAGTTTTAGCTTTCAAGTACATATCTCAGTTTTACGTTGTCGTATTTGCTTTTCTTGTATTTTAATCTCTATTTCAGATAATTATTAGCATAATTTGTCAGAATACTTTATGGTTATATACATTTTCATGAAATCAACTTATAGACTATCTACCAATTTTTCAGTATTTTTAAAAAAATTAATTAGCATAATAATCTCTTTATAGCTGCCTTTTAATGTTTATACCTCTTCTGATCATAGGCAATTTACGTTTTTTGCTTAAAGAGCTTTTAGAATCTAAGGTAAAATTCTCGAAGTGGAATCTGGAATTAATATTAATACATAGTTCTGCACATTATTCATTATTAAGTGCTAATATATTGGATAATTATTCTAATTCCCAATTGTATGATTCAAAGTTTTTCTAGCATTAGAATGCTGTAGTTAAGCTTGGATTCTACCTCAGGACTGCTTTCATTTATCATTTAGATACGTTTTAAGTCCAAGTATTTAGAAAATCTCTGAGTAATAAGTCTACAGATACATTCCCGGTGAAATTTTGCCCCCTGTTTCATTCTTTATAAAAATATTTAGTGCTAAATTTACACCCTGGCATTTGTCATTTATAAGTATGTTAGATAATTAAATATTTCAAATTAAGAGTATATTTTAGAAATGAATGGGATACGGAAGACTGTGACTATGAACTTAATTATTTGTAAACAAGATTTTATGACTATTTTCCCTTGTAGAATTATTTTTATTTTTCTTCTTGAGCCATTAATTATGCTTAAGCTCCTGGAAAAAGCTTTTTTGGGGTTAGGTTTAACTGTCGATCTCAGATATACGTGTATATAAAATAACACCTGAACATATTTGCGTATTTTTTTAAACGTGTTTTAAAATCAAGGAAGAGAGAAACGTTAAAATTCATCACGGTAAACCTTACAAAAAAAAATTGTTGGATTACAGACAAGATTGTCTATGTACATTTCATGTTGAAAACAAATAAAAAATATTTATTATATAAAGTCTGTTATACATATATTTTTTCTTAACTAAGATAAATGTGATTAAATAAAAATTTTCCTGCTGATTATAAGATTATACGTTATTCTTCAGTCCTCATTTTTAAGTCCTTTCTGACTAAAGATATCTACACATTTTTTGACATTTGTGCTATCAAGAGAATGGGTCTATGTCCTACACAAATTAAATCCATAATGAGATGTCAATATGCTAATAAAAGGAAGGCAATAAAACAAAAAAGGCAGATCACACTAAGTATTTTCAAGGATAGAGAGCAAACAGAATGATTATGTATGCTGGTGGAAACTCTAAAACGTTCTCCTGCATTCTTTGCCTCCATCTACTAAAACACAATGTACACATACAACAATTCCACATCTACTATATGCCCCAAAAGTAATGCAAATTATGTTTCCAAAAAAGTATATATAAGAATGTTCATTGCAACATTATTTATAATAGCCCCACATTTTTACAAAGTGTGTGCAATATACAAAAGTTCAAAAGCAGCCAAATAAAGTCTATAGTTTAAGAAATCAAATTAGTTGTTACCATTGTGGGATATGGAGACCAGAAGTTATCTCAGTGGACTTCCGGATTACTGATATGTTTCCAAATTGGTATGCTGTTTACATCACTGTTTTGTGAAAATTCAGCAAAGTGTACAGTCATGATATATGTTACTTTTTATATTTATAATATGCATGCTTTGCTTTAATAATTTTTAAAAACTTAAATTGTAGTATCTTCAGGTAATAGCAAAGTATTATTTTCTTGTGTTCCAGGAACTCAGACACAAGCCATAGATATTTATTTGTCATGAATTGTAGAAAGTAGTATCTCTCTCTCTCTCTTTTTTTTTTTTTTTTTTTTTTTTTTTGAGACAGACTCGCTCTGTCACCCAGGCTAGAGTGCCATGGCACGATCTTGGCTCACTGCAACCTCTACCTCCCAGGTTCAAGTGATTCTTCTGCCTCTGCCTCCCAAGTAGCTGGGAGCTCCCAAGGACAGGTGCCTGGCACCACACCCAGACAATTTTTTGTATTTTTAGTAGAGACAGGGTTTTACCATGTTGGTCAGACTGGTCTCGAACTCCTGACCACAGATGATCCACCCCCCTAGGCCTCCCAAAATGCTGCGATTACAGGTGTGAGCCAACATGCCCGTCTAATAGTAATCTCTTTTGTTTGTTTGTTTGTGTTGCTGTTGTTGTTGTCGTTGTTTTTGAGACAGAGTCTAGCTTTGATGCCAAGCTGGAGTGCAGTGGCATGATGTTGGCTCACTGAAACTTCTGTCTCCTGGGACGAGCGATTACCCTACCTTAGCCTCCCGAGTAGCTGGGATTACAGGCTCCCACCACCATGCCCGGCTGATTTGTTTTTGTAGTTTTAGTAGAGATGGGGTTTCACCAGGTTGGTCAGGCTGGTCTCGATCTCTTGAGCTTGATCTGCCTGCCTTGGCCTACCAAAATGCTGGGATTACACACGCGAGCCACCGTGCCCGGCCAGTAATATCTCTTTAAGTGTAATTTATTAACCAGTTATTTAGTAGTCTTTTGTTGTAGGGAGAAAAACAAAAAAAGAGAAATCTACTAAAGGATTCAAACCTAATCATTCAACAACTATTTAAAAATGATTTTCTTTTTAAAAATAATACATATTTATTTGATAATAATAATCATAGTAGTAGTAGAAATGATTAGTATTTACTAAGCACTGACATACGTAGGCATTATATTATTTATTTGAGCAAGCTGATTTCTCAAAAAAAGCAAAGAGAGTTGGCATTAGGATTTTGTAAACATAAGAAGTATATTTGCTACCAAAACCTTTTTATGTTTGTTTTCAATTTTCTACTTGTTTATATCATTTTAATTGAGCAAATTGGTGAATTATTTATGGTGTAAATATGTGGTATAACTTGGAGTTGCTACTCAGTTGTTTCCAGAGACAAGCTCCAGTGACTCTCAACTGCATTAAGGTGAGTCACGTCATGTCTTCCATACATGAAGTACAAGAAGTGAATTCATTAGATGGAGTGGTTACAGTGGTAACCAACCTCTAAGAGGGCTCTCAGTGACACCCACCCTCTAGATTTTCGTGTTCCCTTCTTGGGTATGATAAATACTTTTTACTCACTGCTAACAGAAGAAGGCAGAAGGTATGAGATGTCACTCATAAAATTAGACTGGCTTCCATTTTGGGCATACAATAGAGCCCTTTAGACCCTCTTTAACCTGTACTTTCTCAAAATTCTCACCCCAGGGGATGCCATGTTTCATGTCATGAAACAAATGGCAAGGAAGTGCCAAAAATACATGAATGAATTTCAACTCAGACCATCCCTCCTCCTACACACATTCAGTTGAATCTCTAATGAAACGAAAGCTCCAGGCGACAATAACCTCATGAGAGAACTATATGGGGCACCCAGCTAAGTGTTAAACATAAACACAGCCAGACATTAGCTGAAGTATTGAAAACATTTTATTCAGTAACTACTGACAGGAGGGGAAAGCTCAGCTCGGTTCCAATTTGTGCGGAGGTGACTGGGTGTTTTAAAGGGAGAACGTGGGAGGTGGAGGAGTAGGGATCAGGTAGAATCAGAGAAGTTGAAAGTTACAAAGGTTTGGTCAGTGTTAATGGATTAGGCCAGCTGTGTCTGCTCTCTAGCTGGCAATTATTGAAGTCAAGAATCAAATTCTACCACAGAGGCTGGGAGACAAGGCCTTACCCTTTCTTATGAATACATTTCAAAGGAATGGCTTTCAGGTTCTTCAGAAAGACGCTTCTGAATTATAAGAGATGCACGTAAACCTCAAAGAGGTAGATAAAGAATTTATGATTCTAAGTCCTTTTTAGTAAATGCTCTAAGAAAAGGAAATCAGGGGCCTATCGTCAGGTATTGGCTAGAACAAACAGCAAATTCTCTTGGTATCATTGAGCTTTCTCAGGCAGAGATCTAACTTGAGAGGAGGGAGACCAGGGTCATCCTAGGGGCACAGCCTTATGCTGCAAGAAACCATGCTAAAGTTTGCTCGTCTCTTAGAGCAGAAGTTTGGACAGACTCAGCACATAGCTGAGTTTTTCAGTTTCATAAGATACACTTGGATATCTGGCCCTATCTCACAGAAATTGTGAGATACTAAAAGTTGGCTGATAATGCATTATGTAGTAATAAATAACTAATATAGGTTTTGGTTGCAGTAAGTAGCAGTAACAAACCCCTAACATATGGAAGTGGCTTTGGAACTGAATAATGAGCTTTAAAGAAATTGTTTGCAAAATGTCGAAGTAGCTAGGACATGCTGTAGATTTTAATCTCGAACATGCTGATAAGGGCTTGATGGACAGTGCCAACTATCTTATTGAAATGGTAACAAAGGGGATCCTTGTAATGTAGTGGTATAAATCTTGCATGAAGTATTGTAAGCTAGGAATGGGCCTAATGAACTGGGTTATCTAATATTTTAAAGCAAATTATTGGCCAGGCGCGGGGGCTCACGCCTGTAATCCCAGCCAAGGTGGGCCGATCAGAAGGTCAAGAGAACAAGACCATCCTGACCAACATGGGGAAACCCCGTCTCTACTAAAATACAAAAATTAGCTGGACTAGGCAGCAGGTGCCTGTAATCCCAGCTACTGGGGAGGCTGAGGCAGGAGAATTGCTTGAACCCAGGAGGCAGAGGTTGCAGTGAGCTGAGATAATACTACTGCACTCCAACCTGGGTGACAGAGAGATACTCTGTCTCAAAAAAAAAAAAAAAAAAAATTCTTGAACATGTTACCTGACTTTTCCCTTTGTAGAATAAAATGTGAGAAGAAACAGATAAATCAGAGGAAACGCTACTAAATAAGAGAGTCAAATTGGTAGTTTTGAAAATCTTCTTCATATACTATATTATAGCATTCATATTGTTAAAGCAAACTAAAAATGACCTGAGAAGGACTCTATACTTCTATATTTGAATATTTGTGGTCAAACTGTAATACAACTTAACATAAGTAGACAAGACTGAAAACCTAATTTAGGAGTATGCACCTGTAACAACAGCTGAGTCTTGGCCAGTCTCAACTGCCATACTTCAACCACTTATACAATGCTGAGTGTCCAAACTGTGTTCAAATAAGGCAAAGACCAACCTGTAACCAATCCAGCTGTTTCAGTACCTTACTTCCAATTTCTGTACTTCCTTTTCCTTTTTTGTCTATAAATTTGTTCTGGCCACAAGGCACCCCTGGAGTCTCTCTGAATTTGCTGTCATTCTGGGGACTGCCTGATTCGTGAATCATTCATTGCTGAATTAAACTCATTTAAATTGAATTCAGCTGAAGTTTTTCTTTTATCAATATATTATTGTATAGCATCTTCAGAAGCTATCTGATCATAAAGTTAAGACATGACTTCCAAGCAAAGATAAAATCCAGAGCCCTGCAAGAAAAACATGGTCTAAAAATAAAGCCCAAACCAGAAATCTTTCTAAGATTTTAAAGGTATAAGGTATATATCATAGACCTGCCAATTCAACATGAGGGCTTTTACAAAAAGGGCATTCTATCTCAGAAGAAGGCAAAGGTGGGAAGGAAAGATCTGTAGTTGAGGCTTTTGTCTAATGGAGTGTTTCCCAAGAAGGTTCACAGCAGACATACACATTGTTAGAAGAAGTAGATATTCAGAAATATCACTAGCATTTACTGAGGCAGACAGAAACAGCACAGACTGAAAAGAGTCCTTTGGACTCTCTGAATAACACTGGCAGAAATCAGGCAGAAAGACCTGCTCAGCAGCAAACACATGCAAAAAGAAGCATGGAGAGGGTTGAATAACTCAGAGGGCATAATCCTGAATTCAAAGGGTAACACAAAAGCAATGAAGAATTATTCCAGGGACTTGTATCCTATTCAAAAAGGTCCAGCATTTGCCTAACTGGATACCAGGATTGACATGAGTCAGTGATTCCTTTGTGCTTTCAGCTGTTCCCATCTGTAAAGTGATTCCTTTGTGTTTCCATCTGTTCCTATTCTAAGACTGTCTGGAAGAGTTATCTTCTGTCTTTTCCACTCTTTCTATTGAGTAGCTTAAAAGGTACATAATATTCTTTAATTGCAAAGGTGGGGAACAAGTGAAACTTCAATCAAGAAGAACTAGTTAAGGAACCAGGAAGCCTCATTCATATCTAGACCTAATATAGAAAATGAGATTCTCAGTTTTAAGCAGATACTATAATTGGAGCAGACTTTTGAAAACCTTGGAAGGGTCTGAATAGATTTTGAATATTACAATGACATGACTCATGGGTGCCAAAGGACAGGCTGTGGTAGGTGACCTTTAAATGTCTCTCATCTTTTTCACTTTCTAGTAGTCACAGCCTGTGCAATTACATCCCCTTTATTTTTATTTGGGTATTGAATATTAATATTTTCTCATTTTGTTAGTACATGATGCTGGACCACACTGTAATATTTGAAAACATGAGGAAAAATATGGAAAGAAAAGAAAAATAAATGAAAAGGAAAATTATCCATAAATGTGTCTCACAAACCAACCATTCTTTAAATGTTTTCTGCATTTTCTGCCATTCAACTTTCCATGTCATTTTTTCTTCTTAAAAATGACCATACAATATTTGCAAAATGGTCATAAATAAAACTACAGTAGTTTCACATTTCATCAAATTGTTGCCAATTGTGTGCAATTGCATGTAAATCTGCAGACACCATAATAGTACATAATGTTTTCCTTTCTAAAGTTAAGATTTTGTTTGTTTATAGGAATGATATGTAATCTCAAAGTACATTTCTGGTCTAATGCTATAATCTTAATGTAGCGAAGCTCTTGATTGGAATCAATCCATTATTATTAGATGCATAAACATGCATTTAATATTACTCAATAAGTAAATTATTGCTAAATTATAAATATAAAATTCCATGGCTGATATTTTTCAAATACATTCTGAATGCTTTCTATTCAGAGTAATTAGCTGGTAGGCTATAAGCTTCTATTGATGATGCTACCATTATTCAAACTATTTGTAGAATATTTCTCTTAAATATCTCTTTAGAAGGCACATATCAGTCTTATAAATGCCTTCAATATTTATTTAGTTTTCTAATTAAAAAATGGATTCAATGTCAAGAAACATACCAAAAGCATTGGAGGGCAATTCTGGGTTAAATATTATTTTTCTAGAAAGATATATTTAATATGCTTTGAAAACCACTCTGAGCTGAATTCAAAATGAAGAGAAGACAAAAAATAGTTTTCAACTAAAAGAGCTTCATTACAATATGTTCTATCCCTCCAAAGTTAATAAAGTTCAATATCCATTGGAGTCTATAAGCTGGGTATGCTTATAGAAATAATCCGTCACACTGTCATCACATTTAATACATTTCACTAATTGTGTCTTTATGGTTTAATGGAGTTATTTTTTCATCAAAAGCATTCAACTTAAACAACATTAATGAGATCAAGCTTAATTTTCAACAGACTCAATGAAATGAAAAATGAGGTTAGCTTGATTAAACGCATTGGCCAAAAGGCCAAACTAAATCCTTTTTTAGAATTCAATGTCTCTATTCTGTCCTCTTAAGACCTGGTGCTCACACATTTTGTTTCAAAAAATAAGTTTTTAATTATTATTTCTTTGTATGCATCGCTGCTGACATTTACTAGCCTTAACTTTGACTTATCGCTCTGTGACTCAGTTTCCTATTTCGTACAATGGGAATAGCAATAATTACTTTGTGTTATTTTTCATAGCTTTAAAAGCGACTCTATCATAATGCATAGCAGAGTGCCTCACACATAGTAAGCACTTGATAAAATGTAGATATAATCACTTTTCTATTCCATTATTTATTTAATTACATATCCCTGACCCCATCTTTTCTCTCTCTTATCTTCTTAGAAATATTGTCTTCTAACATCACTTGCAAATATTTTATCTCATGCATGTCCATCTCCATTTCTCACTGTCGGCCTATTCTTTATATATGCTTACAAATTCAGTTTATTTATGGTCATACTTCACAGAATGAGAAGCAGTTTTTTTTTTCAGTTGTTCTTTCATATTTAAAGCCAACTTATTGAATGAGCCGAAGTAAGTTAGAAGTCAAATTTAATTTTTGTTTTTCTCACTTGTCTTTTAAGTGTGTTCTGTCAAATCACCTTCTGTCAAATCACCCCGAGATTCCTCAGAACCTCAGGAATATCTCTGGTTTTCTGCACACCCTCATTTACTAACACACTGTGTCAGTCACAGATATGAAAGAGGCACAGTCAAGTCTAATGTTCCAACCTCAGTTGTTCCCAACTTGGGTTTATGAGACTGCAGTGGGAAGGGAGTGTGGCATGATAGGATTATCATGTTTAGCTCATTTTCACCTTTACTTTTAGTCTCCTGGTCCAAAAATGACAAAAGGAAGCACAGGGAAGGAGGAGTAAGGACCCTGTGTTTCCACTAAAGAGGTGTGGAATCTCTTTAGTGTTCTGCTTTATAAAGCTCTTTTGTGAATTTTTGAGGCTCTCTTGGAAAACTTCCACCATATTTCTTTCTAATACAAGAGATGCATTTTCTTCTGGATGGCTTTTCTCACACACTCCCCAGTAGTTTTTTTTGATATGATGACTCCCATTGGTAGCTGATTTACTAGGGCCAGTATATTTTCTAGGTAATTCAAACTTAGCTAACTTCCATGGGGTCCACCTGAGTCTTGAGAAGAACTGCCAGAATCTGGAAGTCCAAGCTGCTCTCTGCATCCTGTTATCACAGGTAACCACATCAAGTCCTATGTATAGACTGTTCCAGGATGGTGTCTGGTACTCATCTCTTTATTCCACAATCTCCACTGGACACAGGTCATGTTTTAGAAACATTTCTCTTTAAATCAGTCCTTTACTTGAGTGGAGACAGACAGGAAGGAAGTACACACCTGTGCTTTCAATAAAAGAAAGAAAATAAAAGTGCTTAATGCTCAACCATGCATTCAAAGGAAACGTCCAATATTTAATCTTTTTTAAATCAATTTTCTTACTTCCTTTTATATGCCCTCAACTTAGGTGAGGAACTTACGTTCTCCTGACTTCTTTATTTTGATATTAACCAAAATTATAAAGCTAAAGACAAATCTCACTTAGCATCCTGAGACCTATTTATGCCCAGAACCATTAAATATTTAATTCATGACTTTACTTTGAGCACAAGTTCTTACTCCCCTATTTTCAATTATTTGGTAGAGAACATTTTGTTATATACCCCCTGATACTGATATTAATTAACAAGTTTTTAGTTACAATTCAGTTACTAATTAGTTGAAATATCGGAAGCAAGTTAATCATATAGAGAACTGTTAAAGTTTAAGTGCCCTGAATAGGGTCCAATTTGTATACAGTTAAACTTGCTGAGTTCTCATTCTTGCACCATTTATAAATTGTGTGACCTTAGAAAGAGTATTTAATCCTCTAAAGTACAGTTTCCTTTTGTGTGCATTGAGAATAATAAAGCCACACAAATTGTGATAATTATCTCAGAACATGCATGTTAATCCTGCAGCTCTGTGTGTGGTGCATTATAAACACTCAGCATATCATTAACATTCCTAGTTTCTCTGTCTACACCCCTCACACATTATTATCTCCCTCATGTGGAATTCCCCATTGTGTGCAGTAACAAAGGAAGCCGTGCTGCCTTCAGAATCACAGGGAGACAGGTTTTCCAGCTCCCTCTCTGAGCACAGTCATAGAGCAGACATGTATTGTACAGATGGACAACCATTTCCTTTTCCAGGACTTTGAAATTTGACAATGAAATGTGAAAGTGTTGGAAGAAAAGTCATTGCAGAGGCAGGGTAGACCATGGAATGGGGACTTGTCTTTGTTCCTACTGTTGAATACCAAGTCATCCTTGGGGCCCCTGACTTCTAGCCACTTTGATGGCAGCAGTGGCCCATTTAAAATGGCTGCTGCCAAGACACCAGCCGCAATGGGGAGTCACTGCCAGGGCTTTAAGGCTCCGTGGAGCAGGCAGGACCCTCGCCCTTCCCAGATGCCACTGCAGCCATCCTGCCACGGCTCCAGGCTCGGACTCCAGACCTGTGCTCTTGGGGGCCCGGGAAGACCCCTCTACTCCCGTAGGCTCAGAAGGGCCTACCCCTCCTGCCTGGCTTCTCCCCGCCGTTGGCACTGGCTTGGATTTCAGAAGCGTGGCTGGGGCTGCATGCTCTATAGAGCCAGCACAAGCCAGGGACAAGCCGGTGCCCCGTCCTTTCTGAGTTGGTGGCGTGGCAGCTCTCCGGGTAGCTGCAGCTACCCTCCCAGACCGGGACCCAAATGTCTAATCAGTCTGCAACGTCGGGGTCCCGGGAGGGTCCCCCTTCGCTGCAGGCTTAGCGGTGTCTGCTTCCACTGCCTGACCTCTCCCCTCCTCCCGGCACCCGCTCTGATCTTGGAGCGGGCTCGAAGCTGTGCCTGGGCACTGTCACAAGCTGGCTGGGTGTGCACACACTTGGGGCAGCGCTGACACGCCAGCCCCCTGCCGCTAGGCTCCCTCCACACTTTGGGCACGGATGAGCGCAAGAGGGGAAGCCCAGGCGGGGCTGAGATTGGCTGGGCACTGGCCTGGAGATGCCCCTTGCTGCCTGCCCCATTGCTCGGCACCTGCTGCAGGTGCACCTGAAGCTGCCTGCCCCATTGCAGCAGCTAGCATGCCTGACTGTGCACGGTGGTCAGACCCTATGCTCGCTCGCTCACCAACCCTTGCGCTCTATGCCTGACTCGCCCTTGGCACGTGTGGGATCCAGGCCAGTAGCATGAGCTGAGCACAGCCTGCCAGGCTGAATGGGCTAAACGAGCCAAGTGCGCCCAAGCAAAAGAAGGGCAAAAGCGCCACCGACCACAGAGGTTTCTGGCCAGAAAAGCGACATCCCAGAGATCCCACAACAACTTGTCCTCTGAACCTCTGATTTTCTTTATCTTTTCAGATATCCAGAGTCGTCATTTTTTGAGGCATACAATCAGTCACCCTCATAGATTCAATCATGATTGTTGTTTTACTTATATCTGTCTTTTCTTATAATGAGAATAAAAGTACGAATTGTCAGAATATTCAAAATTTAAAACATTATGTCAATTTAAAATGTTATGCCATATTGTTCCTATGACTGCTTCATTGCTTTTTTTCAATCTCTTTGCAGCTCTCTTTTCTCTGTCTTTCTAATAAAGATTTCCCCAGATTTTAGGCTTTGTTCCTGTTAAGTTTTTTTCTTCTCTGCCACATATTCTTTGACATTGACCTCCAGGAACAGTCTATTCTTCTAGCAGAGACATTTAAAATATCGATATTTCTAACCTGAGTTTGACAGTTATATTTCTTTCTCCAGTAATTACAGAATGCTTCTATTTGGATATTTAGCAAATAATTAAAAATAAATATGAATCAGATTGATTGTACCTCTTTCAGTGACAAATGTTTCTTTCCAATGTATTCTCTATCTTGATGAGCAATGCTGTCTTCTACCCTGCAACTCATAGATAAATTTTTAGATATAGTTTCATCAAATTTCCACAGCCAATTACTTGCTAATCCTAGTGATACAACTTGACAAGAATTTTTAACTTCCATTCTTCCCTTTGCAATACTGGTGCCCTAATTTGGAGCTCATTATTTTCTTTCTGAATTGCTGAATTTGATTCCTTACCATCTTCCTGCTTCCAGTGTCTATTCATTCAAAATACATGAATGATACACTCCGCCACCAGAATAAGTCTTCTAAAATGGAAATCCAAATTCTACTATTTTTCTATTGCCCTCAAACACTTCCAGGGACTTCAGGGTAGATATATGAGATCTCACTTATGACAGTAATGTCATAAGTGCTTTGAGTAAAGTTAACAACAGGAAAAAAATAATTTTTACTGTTATATCATCACGAATACACTTGCCATTTCTTGTCATCTTCACATAGTTTGAAAGTTCTCTCTTTCCTTCTAATTGTCACTCCTTCTAGTCCTCCATCTCTCGTTTTCCATGATCTTCTTAGTCCTTCCTACTGCATAGTCATTTTATAAAATCTAAGTTCCATGCTAAAGTAGTAAGGCAATGTGGGTTATGCCTTGGCCATCACAACTCATTTAATTTTAATGACACAAAAGTAAGATATTTTGTATCTAGATAGAGCCAGTGTTATATTTGTTATAGTTTTCAAAATCTAAAAACAATCACATTTTCTTGCCTGCAAAGGGCTGATTCAGATGGTTGGGATTAATGTCCTTCTAAAAGGGACTTCAGAGAGCCACTTTGTCTTTTCACCACGTAAGGCTATATAGAGAAAATGCCTTTTCTGAATTGGGGAGCGGGCTCTCAGCAGAAACAAAATCTGCCAGTGCCTTGGTCTTGGACTTTTCAAACTTGAGAACTGTGAGAAGAAATTCCTATTGTTTATACGTAATGCAGTTTACGATATTTTATTATAGTAGCCCAAACAGACTAAGAAATTGTCCCAGAAGACAATTCAACATTTATTTCAATTAACAAACTCTATGCCCCTTTAATCAAATATTCTCACCAGTGGTAAGCAGCAACATAAAATGGAATGAAGATGAAAATTTCATAGATAGATGGCATCATATTCAATTTCCTTTACTGATGTTTAATTCTCACATTTGCTTATTTTCTAATTTATTATTTTACTATAATATATTTTGGCAGATACTAAATGTTACCATACTATATTTACTTCCTTTATAGATCTTCTTTAAACATTTTTCTCTAAGGCAAGCATTTTCAAACCTAAAAGATCCATTTTAGAGTGTCTTTTGCATTAGACAGTCAATATGACTAAGATCTGGACCATGAGATAGAAATAGAAATATGAATGTAATACAGGACAAGTAAGCCCCAAAATTGGGGCTTAGCCTAGGAAGATTCTTGGCTTCACCCAGGAAAGAATTGAAGGGTGAGATGGTGGTGTTAAACGGCAACTTTTATTGAAGCAGCTGTGCATGGCAGCAACAGAGGTACTGCTCCATGCCAAGCAGGGCTATACCTCACAGACAGTGTTTTCAGAGGAGCAGCTCAGAGCCAGTTCTATAGTCATATTCATATCCACTTTCAATTATATGCAAATTAAGGAATGGTTTATGCAGAAATTTCTAGGATGAGGGTGATAACATCCAGGTCAATGGGTCATTGCCATGGAAAAGAGTGGTAACTTCCAGGTGTTGCCATGCCAATGGCAAACTGACATGGTCCACTGGTACGCATCTCTCATGGGGAGACGGCACTTCAGCCTGCTTTAGCCTGTCTTCAACTTTGTTCATTGTCTGAGCCCCACCTCTGGAGTCCAGTTCTACCTCCTACCTCACATCCCCTTCAGAGATTAGAAGCTCTTCCTTAAATTTAAGAGTGCTGCAGAAGGGCGGAAGTCCATATTGTGTAACTGCTTCCTGTTGAGTTTATGGGCAAAAGCCCTGCCTAGCATCGAAGGACTAAAAATTTCTGGATACCTAATCTAAGGGTCCCAGAGGCAGTATGATTTTATTCTCCAGGTAAGCAGGTAGGATGGGTTGGGAGGCCTGTGTCAGCGTTGTCTTTACCTACAACTGTTGTAATTGATAAGACACAAACTTCAACACGAAGTTAAACAAGCAAGGGCCAAAGATTAGTAATAACAAGACACGTATTAAAGGTCCTAGGAGAGACCTTGGAAGGTACATTAAATTGTTAAGCAGATAGAGTTTGGGTCAGTGCGCTCTATATATCTATGTAACCAGTTAGCTTGCTCATAGGTCTTTGAATGTTAAACTCACCTTGTCCACAGTTGTTAATATATGTGCATAGATTTTAGCAATAACTGTACAGACTCCACCTTGCTTGGCTAGTAAATAATCCAACACTAGTCTGTTATCAATAACTACATTTGCCAGAGTCTAGTGACTCTTGAATTCCCTTTAGTGCCAGATTTGTGTTGGTGGCTGAGGTTTCCAAGGTTTGAGTCTAGTTCCTTAGGGTTGACTCAATGATAGACAAAGCCACCTCAGGGCACTGCTAGTTTTATAGCTGCCCTGATTCCTGTTAGAATTAGTCCTATTGCTCACTTATTTATCATATTCTGGGCTCTTATGGGTTTACAGACAGTGACCCCTGGAGAGGCAAGAGTTGCCAACATATATTTACCTCTTTTCCAAGTTTTTAGTATAAAAGGTTGGCCATTGACACTGCCTTTGTTACACCTTGACCAAAAGGGAGAATATAAAACAAACATCAAAACCTATAACCCCCAACAGACCAAACAGATGCCCCTCTCCTAGACAAAGGTAATGGAGTTGGGCAAGCTCCACCAGCCTCCAAAACGCTTCTAAGTGAAATAAAAGTCAAAAACCAAAAGCCAAAATAAGGTTACACATCAAGGATAACCAAGAGCGTTAGAATTAAGCTATACTGGGAGAAAACACTGCTCCCACTGACCTCTAAGACAAAACACTTTAGCATCAGGCTACAAGAGCAGTCATAAATGAGAGAAGAAAAATTCACAGGAGATGAAGACAAAATGTGAAGGAGTTACGTGAATCTGAGCAGCTTTAAAAAACTAGATTACAGGATTGAAAATAAAAATGTCTGGTAATTTAGCAAATTAATACCTTAAGAAAACTTGGTTGTGATATATAGACCGTTTTTTTAGGAAGTCTGTAATAGACAATTTCCTTTGAATCATTTCATAAATTCCCATTTATAAATCTTATCATTATGGACATGGACCATCTACAACATGCTTGAACTTTCTGGCTTGTCCTATACTACCTCTTACTTAAATAATCAGCCATTTTACTCTAGGACATAAATTTAATATACAAGATCCCTCCTCATGTAAAATTACTATTTCTTTATACAATTCCTGGTAAAAAATACATTTTCTATAAAAAACATTCTTTACATCTCCCTTTTCTATTCACCAGTTTTTTCATATTTTGAACCTTCCTTTCAATAATTTCTATATTACACAAAAATTATTTTTTTCCTCATAAAGAATACCATTCTTTGGTACATTTTATATAAACCTAGGAAGGAAGAAATTTTGAACTGCCCACCAGACATTGGCATTCTATAGATGAGAATTATTTTGTCTTTTTAATTTTTATGTATTTATTTATTTATTTTTATTTATTTATTTTTGAGAGAGTCTCACTCTGTCACCCAGTCTGGAATGTAGTGGTGCAATCTCAGTTCACTGCAACCTCCACCTCCCAGGTTCAAGCAATTCTCCTGCCTCAGCCTCCCAAGTATTTGGATTACAGGCACGTGACACCATGCCCAGCTAATTTTTGTATTTTTAGTACAGATGGGGTTTCACCACGTTGGTCAGGCTGGTCTTGGACTCCTGACCTCATTTGATTCACTCACCTTGGCCTCTGAAAGTGCTGGGATTACAGGTGTCAGCCACTGCACCCAGCCATTCTGTCATTTTTAAGACTTTTAAACCACACAGTAAGCTCATTAAGTATATTCCACTTTCACTTTTAACAGGTGTAACTAGACCACCTCCAAGAACCAAGATACCATGTGAAATTAGTCACCATGTAAAGCCATTTTAACTATTTGGAAGCCTATGAACATCAGCAATGCCTAGGTAAATTATCTCAAGGTTAAATTTCAGAACACAGAACATTCTCTTCAAGCTAATATGCTCTGACTAGTTTTATTTAATTTGTGCATGCTCTTTTATTTATAAGTCAACTTGATAATATGTTAGCTAGACACAATACATTTTGCAATACTTGTATATATACCTAAACAAGCAAATTAAATAAAAAGACCTATACAAGAAAACTGAATTCAAGTAATTAAAAAAATTGGGAACCATCTACCTGGACAAATTTTATTTGTCCCAGTGGGTATGGAAAACAGGAAGAGACAGGAAAAAGATCTCATAGCATCAAATAAAGAAAGGAAGGGGCAAACAGCATTGCTCAAGGGGAGACTCTGGAGTCACTAAGCCACTAGAGAACTCAGCCAGCAGTGGAGACACCAAAGAAACATGTTTGGGCAGCTGCTTGTCTGCTACTATGGGAAGCTGTCTGTGGGGCAAGGATCCAAGACTCCCAGTACACTCACTTGAGCAAGGCGGCTCTTTGGGACCAGTGCAAGAAGGTGAGCTCTAATATTGATGGGGCGGGGAGGGGTCTATTTTTTTCTCTCTCTCTCACCAGGGAGAGTTAGGACATTCCCATTGCCAATCACCTTGCTTATAGTAGGTACAGTGATTCTGGCTTAGGGGCCAGAGAGTCAGGGACATTCGCCTGGGCATTCCAGATGCTGATTTTGCTATATTTTCTTGAGATGGGTAACCCTGAGGGGGTAGGTGACTTAAGTTAACTGTTTACAATTGTACTTTTTGGCTATTTCTTTTTCTCCCTTGCCCTGTTTCTATTGTAATAAACTTTAAAGGCTACATTTAAGAGTTGGCTCATAGGTGTTTGAGGCCTTATTGATGTTTTTGTAGCTTCATCCTAATGTCAGGGAGAGATTGAGTAAATAAATATATCCCCAAGGAGAGCTTGCCCTTCTGGGTAGCTGGGCCTACATTAGTATATTCCCTGAATGCCTCAATCAAATGATCCTGAAACAAAGTGGATTTTTCATATTTTCTCTGAATAATTTCTCTAACCTGTCATAACTGACTGGCTTAATCACACATTTTTTTTCTTTACATATTTCCCACAGCATAGGAAGCAGATGACAATATTTGTAAGTCATGACAAGTTAAATCAAAGAATATGGTAAACTTAACAAACTCCTCTATACATTTTTCCAGATTCTCTGAAAACTGTCCAGATTTTTCCTTGTATAAAGCTAAATTAGACATAGAAAATGGCATAAATATTCTAAGTGTTTCCTCACTTCCTTTAGCTACCTTCCAAAATGGACACAGATTTGACTTTAGGGGCTGATATGGGGCCCCACTTCTGGTGGTACTGGCTAGGCTTACTTTCTTGAGAAGCAAGAGGTACAGGTTGGGGCTAGTTGATTAAGAGGTAGGTGGTTCTGACAACTTTGGGATGGAATCCTTCATTAAAGAACAGCTTGGCCCCCCTCAGAATTGGAGGAATGAGGAGACCCTGCAGAGGGTGTAGGTCTTTCAAGGAGAGCAGCTAGGAAGGCACCTTTAGGCATAGATTTCAAGTGCCCAGAAGTAATGTGAGCCAGTAAAGTGCCATAAGGGACCTCTTCCCATTTTCTGTTTTATTTACAAAGTAAGTCTAATGGTAACACGTCATTATAACATATAGAACATTATTTAGGACCAATCTGTTGGTTTTTGAATTTTTATTGAATCCAAATGGTGTTGCAATAGAGATGGGTTTATTTTTCTTTAAACTGAATTTGAATTTGTTTCAATAGCCTCAAGGATACTCTAGTGGCAAGTCCAGTGGGGTACTTCTCATTGTCTCCATGACTAACAATAACTTTTATTAGGGGCAGAACTTTTTCTAAGTTTAACAAAAAGGAAAGCAACTGGGCCCACAATATGTTTTCCTTTTAATCTTCCACTTTCTATAAAATATAGAGGGCAATATGTTACAAAAGTGGGTTATGAGCTACAAATGAAGAGATGGATGTTGAGATTAAATTCCATATAGAACGAGGATTGGGCAGAAAGGGGCTAAATAAATGATGACTGTGGAAGGGTGGAAGGGAAATGTCAAATAGCATTGCCCAAGGGGACACCTCAGAGGCTCTGACTTGTCAGCAAGGCTACGCAGTAATGGAGACACCAAAAACATACTCGGATGGCCACTGGTCTACAACTGTAGGGGACTATTTGTCAGACCGAGAGTCTGGGAACTCCTAATTCCCACTGTCTTCATCACTTCATGGTTGCTGGAAGGTGCAGGATGGGCAAGTCCCGAAATTAGGCTTCACTCAGGAAAGAATTTAAGGGTGAGCCAGTGGTGTTAAACAGCAAGTTTCACTGAAGCGGCAATGTATAACAGCAGCAGAGGTACTGCTCCTTATGGAGCAGGGCTACTCCATAGGCAGTGTGCCCAGAGTAACAGTTCAGAGGTAGTTCTGCTGTCACATTTATACCAAGTTCTAATCATATGCAAATTAACGGGAAGTTTATGCAGAATTTTCTAGGATGAGGGTTGCGATGGTTAATACTGAGTGTCAAGTTGATTGGATTGAAGGATGCAAACTGTTGATCCTGGATGTGTCTGTGAGGGTGTTGCCAAAGGAGACTAACATTTGGGGCAGTGGGCTGGGAAAGGAGACCCACCCCTAATTTGTGTGGGTACCATCTAATCAGCTGCCAGCGTGGCCCGAATATAAAACAGGCAGAAACAAAACAAAACAAAACAACAACAACAACAACAAAAAAAAAAGTGAAAGGACTAGACTAGCCTAGCCTCCCAGACTACATCTTTCTCCCATGCTGGATGCTTCTGCCCTCAAACATCTGATTCCAAGTTCTTCAGTTTTAGGGCTTTGACTGGCTCTCCTTGATCCTCAGCTTTCAGATGGCCTATTGTGGGCCCTTGTGATTGTGTGAGTTAATACTTAATAAGCTCCCCTTTATATATATATGCCCACTCCATTACTTCTGTCCCTCTAGAGAACCCTGACTGATACAACGGTGGTAACTTTTGGGTTGTCAAACTGCCATGGAAAAGGGCAATAAGTTCCTGGTGTTGCCATGGCAATGACAAACTGACATGGCACACTGGTGGGCTTGTCTTCTGAGGAGGTGCTTCTGTCCCAGACCTGTTTTAGACCTAGTTCTCAATTTGGTCCAGTGTCAGAGCCCTGCCTCTGGAATTAAGCTCTACCTCCTACCTCAGATAGGTATTCTAAAAATTATCTTATACAAATTTGCACCTCTGTGCTTTTTTCTTCTTATTATTTTTTTAAACTTATATTTTCCAGCCTGTCAAACATACATGATGATTGAGCTTCAGGACAGTTTTTGGATCAAGAGGTTTTTCTAAAAAATATATTTTTGAAGCTCATTTATAAATACAACAAAGTAGATAGAAGAATACTGGATCTCTCTAGAAACCACCATACGAGCCCTGGACTGCTACCTTCAGAATATTTTTTATGTGATCTAAAAATTAATTTGTATTTTTTTAATAGTTTTCTGTTATACGTACCTGATCTCAATGCTAAATGTTATGTCTTCCCACTCCTTTCTTTACTTCTTCTCTGTCCCTGATACATGTAAACACAGACACACACATAAAGGAAAACATTCTGGTAAGCTGAAATCAATTCATACATAAAAGACAATTTTGTGCATCTCATCCCAAATATGCATTCAGTAACATCAGAGATGGTAGGCAGTGATACCAAAGAACTAAGCAAACATAATAAATCAGATTGCTTTTTATTTTTATAGTTTTAGACACAGACAACAGTTGTTAAACCCAGCACAGTGCTGTGCATGTACACATACGTGTGTACACACACACACACACACACACACACACAACACATTCCCCATGCCCAAGCTACAGTAGACAATCCTGATTTTTGCCACTTGATTTTCTTTCATTCTATTCTCTCCCTTCAGAAGACCACACATCCATCTTCTGTTTACGTCACTACAGCAATGTCTGCTTAGTAAACATCAACTTATTTTTCAAGATCCTCTACAAAAATAGTCACTTTATAAGACCTTTCCTTATTGAACCACTCATATAAGAGTTAAATTCACCCTCCTTGTTCTCATCTTGAAATGTCTTTGTGCCACTACATTGCTCATTAGAGTTTTTAGTTGCATTATTATCCTCCCACACCCCTGTCAGTAAGTTGAGATCTCCTGGAGGGCAGAAAAGTCGATCATTCTTTTTACATCATTCAATTCATTGCATTCAGTTAAAACTGAACAAAACTTTGCTGAGATTAATAGGCCTCATTATGAGTTTGGAAGCATCTGAGGATGAAGGATATTTTATTATTTTTCTTAGAGCTCTCTAATGTAGGCCAGATTTTATAGTACACAAAGTATATTTTTGTTATTGCTGTTATTATTATGTTATTTTATCTAAGTGTTTCAAATGGTGAATTGATATTATATAACATACATTTTTAGTACAAGACCCATTAAACACATTGATCTGTAAATTCACTTTCTCTGACTTATGAAGTGTTCTAGTTCATTTTGGTCTCATTTTAAATGTATGATTAAGTTTACACATGCACTATGTGATTATAAAATAAGAGCTGATAATATTCAGAAAATTATCCCTGTGCACTGTCTGTGGATGTGTAAATTAGGAAAGACATTATGGAAAACTCTTGGAAGTTCCACTAAAAATTAGAACTATAAATGCTATATGATCCAGCAATCTCACTCCTGAATATACACTAAAAAAATGAATCACTGCGTTGAAGAGATATCTGCACTCACATGATCATTGCCCCATTATTCACAATAGCCAAGGTATGGAATCAACCTGAGTGTCCATAAAAAGATGAATCAGTAAGGAAAATGTGATATGTATATGTCATGCTATTCAGCCATAAAAAGGAAATTCTGTTATTTATCACATGTATGAGCCTAGAAGACATTATGTTAAGTGAACTAACCCAGACACAGAAAGACAAATGCTCTGCAATCTCACTCATATGGAGAATCTTAAAAAACTGAACTTAAAGAAGCAGAGAGTAGAATGGTGGCGACTAAGGGCTGGGGGGAGTAAGGGACATTGGGGTGATGTTTGTCCATGAGACAAGATTTCAGTAAGGAGGGATAAGTCCCAAAGACTTATTGTATTGCCTGGTTACTACAGTTAATAAAATTTATTGCATATATGACAATTGCTAAAAGAGTAGATTTTAAGTTTTACCACTATATATATAAAAACAAACTATGTGAGATAATACATATACCAATCAACATGTTTTAGCCATTCCACAATGTATACATATTTCAACACATTCTGCTATATACCATAAATAATTTGGATTTTTTAATTAAAAGAAAGAAAGAAAAAAGAGTTCTTCATGTTACTTAATTTTATACTGTATTTGCTAAGCAATTATTTAAAAGTCTTAAAATATGTTAAGCAAATATTTGATAACAGTGTATACTGTTTACTAATTTTCTATTGTATGATAAGCAATATTTTTTTTCTGACTCAAGGTATTTGTTGCCTTGGTGGTAACAAATTACATCCAAACCATAGCACTGGTGTAAACAAACCTATAGCACTGCCAGTCATACACAAGTATAACACATACAATTATGTACAGCATATGAAATATGATGATAATAAATGACTATGTTATTGGTCTAGGTATTTACTGTATTGTGTTTACTATTTTTATTTTAGAGTTTACTTTTTCTACAAAAAATTAGTTAACTGTAAACAGTCTCAGGCAGGTCTTTCAGGAGGTATTCAGCATGTTTTAGCCATTCCACAATGTATGCATATTTCAAAACATTCTGTTACATGCATGCCATAAGTGGATCTATGCAGGATGCTGGTCTCATCCCACATTGGGGAAAGTTACTGGGGCTCAGTGTCCATGTCAAAATTCTTTTATCCACATTTGAGCAACAAGGGAGGTTTGAAGGGTGTGACTCTTAGGCTAAGTCTACCGGGGGTTCATGATTGGTTCAGTTTTGTCTGTTTCATCTCAATGTGCTGAGCTAGTCCTATTTTGTTAAGAGTTGTACTTCATCAAAATTTTAAGGGGGAAATAATTTAATTTAATTTAAAGGGGAAATACAAATAAAATCAATAGTGGTATGATAATTCCAGTTTGCAAAATAATTTGGAGCCATACATTTAGTCTTAAAGCAAATAATTGAATAAATCAAATGACAATAGGAAATTAGGTCACTGTTGTAACCATGTGACTTGTTTTCTTATTTTGTGTATATGAATCTTAACTTTCCCAGAGGAATTTATCCAGGTACAACATGTGATATCAGTGACAGCAAAAAAAATGCTCTTATTTAATGAATATATAGTACAGAATTTTTTAAGCTTAGGTTTTGTTAAGTTAGCAGCAGAAGCTATTAATTATGATATTTCAATTATACCATTTTCTTGTCAAGTGGAAAAGATAGCATTAAAAGTGATAAAAATCTCAGTAAAATATGAAGTCTCATTCTGACATTTTGGAAAAAATCTGTCTACAGCATAAAAACATTTATTTCTCTGGGCTTATAGTTTGAATGTCCTTAATTATGACATAGGGAAGTTTGGTAAACTTTTTATGTGGTTCGTACATCAAGCATGAGGCTTGTTTCTTAAAATTTGATGAGTTTTAACTTACAGGGCTTTGGGAAAAGAGCAGCTTTTGTTTTGAGTTGAAGAGTTGTAGCGAAATGTTGGAAGAAATTAGGAGAATTGAGGATCTAGTCCAGTCTACAGGTAGATAACAAGAACTTGAAAACAATGCACCAGCGTACACTCCAATAATAAATGGATTACAGTTTTTCTTTTTAGAAACATAACTTTTTCCCTTAGATTAAATATAGATATCTCGTATTTAAGAACCTCCTCAGTCTAGGAAGTCAAATCAAGGTAGATTTTAGATTTCACTTACAGTCTTAAAGTTCTTGGGCCTCTCTGGAAGTGACAAATTTTATTCATTCATTGTAAAGCTGATAATTTTTTGTAGCCAGGAATTTTATGCACATTCTTAAATATGACATTCTATATAAAGTCTTGATAATATAATAAATGTTTGCAAATGTATCTTGCTTATAAATAAAGAGCATATTTTTATTAAATTTAGGTAAATAAAACATAAGAACACTCACAAATCATTTCTGAATTTTAGAGAAATCAAGCAGGGAGGAAAAGTGTATACCTTTACCTTTGTTCAAAAAAGTATACTTTTAAAATTTGTTATAAAATATAGATAGTTTATAAAAGAAAATTTTCTTAAATCTGAAAAACAAAATAAGTAACCAACAATATTTTAAATAAAAGTCTTTGAATCTATCATTATTAATTACTTAATTTCATGTAATTTTTTTGTTTTGCTTAATCTTGATTAGAAGTTTTATGAACTCAACAATATCTTTATCAGACTTCTGGAAATTTTTATATTGTCTTTAAGTTATCACAAATCTGTTTTTTTCCATAAAAAATTAACTATAGGTAATTGCATTTGCAAATGTACATTTATCTTTAGAAAAGAATTCAAAACAGTAACTGTGGATGGCAAAAAATTGGCAATAACCATGGTTAAAATTCGATGAAAGCTCTCAATTGACAAAAACAGTAATTATTTCTATCACGTGCAGAATTAAAGGATAGCAGCAAGAATCATGACTGACAGTGTCATATCAGGAACACCAGATTTCATGCATCTCATATAATCTTTAGAATATTTATACTAATAACATATACATACAAACAACTTTAGAAAATAGTTAACATAAAAATCAAAATTATGCTTGATAATATATTAGATTTTCATAAATCTAAAACCTGTATACAGGTTCTAGAACACATATTAATAACGTACCCATACTATAACTGAAAGATCTAGTATCATTTATCATTTGACAATGCCTTCCATACAATTTACCAAATAAGTCTAATCATTTAATATCTCTAAAAGGTGAGATGTCTGTTCTTTGAGGCTTCCCAAGGGCCCAGCTGAAAAATCCCAAAGTTAATTTTAGGCCAAAAGACTTAAGTTTTGAACCTGGAAAGTCCCAGAGGTGTTAAACATTCAAAACACTTGGTCAAAACAGGTAACTGTGAAATAATAGTCATTCTTTCAACCAGAGTGATATTCAAAATACTTCAAAAGCAATATGGAAATTTACATGGATATAAAATTTTTAGCCCTTTTAAATGTCAGTTTTCCTAAATAATAAAAAGCCTAATAAAGACCACACAGAAAATTACCTTTATAAGATGTAAAATCTTTGTTTCTTAGGCCAACTACCAAAAAGATGAAGGGAAACTTCACATACTGTGATTGCTTCTCTTCATGAAAAGTCTATTTAGATAATCCAGAACTCCAACTTGATAAAAAGGGTACTCAAATTTGATCCAAAACAGGAAGAGTGTGTCCAGCGTTATGACTGTACTCCATATTATAGAGAAATGTAAACAAGATAGTGCCTTGAGCAGGAGAAGAGCCCATGGACTTGAAATTTTAGAAAAATTTCAAAACAACAAAAAAAAGGAACAACAAAAACAAAAACAATTCTAACTTATTTTTTCTTTTTCTCTTATAGTTTCAAATGAGTATAGAGTGAATTTTTTAATGCTAACCTTTTATTTGGTGAAGAAAAACAAAATGTCCAAGTAGCCTGGAATTAGTGGCGAATCGACTTTTTGTTCACCTGTCTCCTTTGCTTAGTTAGCAAATGCAGGAAAAAAAGAACGCTACATGTTTTTGTTTGTTTGTTTGTTTGTTTGTTTTTAATTTCCTCTAGCTCTTTATTTTTTATTTTTTCTGTGTGGCAGAAAAAAATGATTCTGGACAGATACATATTACTCCTCTTTCCTCAAGATTTTGACTTGTTTGATCTTGGTCTGAGAGCCTAACTTCTAACTTTTACAAACATTTATCTAGTTTTTTTTTTTTCTGGATTATTAATGTTTCAATGAAGTCTTCCATCAGCATACAAAATTACTAGTTAATCAAACCTAAATTTTTATTTTTAAAAGTATTCAGTTTGTTGCTTACCATGGAGCTGTTGTAATTTGTAAAGCCATTACTTGGAAAGCCGTTTAAACCTTAAAAAAAATCTTCACTAGAATGCCATAAACAGTGAGTTTTATCTTAATACCAGTGGGAAAGTAAGAAGATTCAAAATAGACAGAAAACAAACAAACAAACAAAAACCAGAGAGATAGAGAACTTAGAGGACTCTGCCTGTTAATTCTATAATTGCTGGATTTTCAAGTTATGATCATTTGAGCTCTGAAGTTTCCTTGGTGTAATTTATCCATCATTTTAAAATGTACAAAAGAATGGGCCATGGTAGGTAGCCAGGTGGAGTCCCAGAAAAGCTGGCATGGCTTCTTGTTTCTTATTAATCTCTTGAGAGCAAAGAAAATCATATAAATCCTATCAGGGAATGTTAGGGTTTAAAAATCAGTGTTTTAGATGGTGGCAACCAGCCTGGTGGTTTTTAATTAATTAACCATCTTGAGCCCACCATCCAGAATGTTTACTTTTGCTCTTGGAATATTTTCAGAAACAAGCAAAAAACAAAACAAAACAAACAAACGAACAAAAAAAACCAAAAACAAACAAACACACAAACAAAAAACACAAGTCAAACTAAATTAAAAAAAAAAAATCAAGGTGAGTGTTCACAAAAATTTTAACCTAGTCATGTAGTTCTAACAAAACATTGAATTACATGCACAAAACAGAAGATATGCCTCACAAATAAAATATGAATTCTGCAGAAACTAAGATTACTCAATCCAGAAAGACACTTTTCTTTATACCACAAATAACTTACCAGGAAACACAAAAAATAGTCTTTCATAGTCTAAGTGGGATGCAAGTTTTTTAAGCCAGCCTTATTCATCCAGATCTGAAATGAAGTTGAGGATATCTACAACAAG
This sequence comes from Macaca mulatta, assembly GCF_049350105.2. Taxonomy (NCBI): domain Eukaryota; kingdom Metazoa; phylum Chordata; class Mammalia; order Primates; family Cercopithecidae; genus Macaca; species Macaca mulatta. Next base: position 29,795,819 of record NC_133411.1, read on the forward strand.
GACATAAACTTAACCCTAGAGAAGACACATTCAGAGAGAAAAGGTGAGTCATAAAGCAGAGAACTCAAAGGAGTCAAACGAGTACCGCACCCCAGTAGCAAGGATCCCTGATTCTTTCTGATAGCGATGTCCTTCAGATTTCATTTCTGGCACCACACGTATCAACCTAAATAACAGAGAGAGGCTCCACAAAAACAACACAACAACAACAACAACAAAAACAAAAAACAAAAACCAAACAAACAAAAAAACGAGCTTTTTTTGGGATTAGAGCGTTGCAATGAAAATACACTTGTGACCATAAACTATGTGCACCTTCAGGGAGGTAAAGAAAGACAAATGTTTTTAAAGATTGCGTGACTGCTTTGAAATAAGTATCCTTGACAACAAAGATCAATAACAAGAGTGATGTCAGTCTGAGGTTAGACAGGTAGTTGCTGGGTAGATTTCCTTTCATGTAAGTTAGAGATGGCCTTTGTGCAGGGTAATGCTTTTAGTACAATATTTTTCCTAATCAGGAAAACAAATGTGAGAACCCTTTGCTTTTGGCATTTCCTGACTATTTATTAGAGGTTTCTTAACAATAGTGAATCTTTTTTTTATTTTTAGACAGAGTTTCACTCTTGTCGCCCAAGCTGGAGTGCAATGGTGCAATCTCAGCTCACTGCAACCTCTGCCTCCCGGGTTCAAGCAATTATCCTGCCTCAGCTTCCGGAGTAGCTGGAATTACAGGTGCTCACCACCATGCCTGGTTAATTTTTATTTTTATTTTATTTTATTTTATTTTTTATTTTTTTTAATAGAGATGGGGTTTCACTACATTGGCTGGTCTCAAACTTCTGACCTCATGATCCACTCACCTTGGCCTCCCAAAGTGCTGGGATTACAGGCCTGAGCCACTCTGCCCAGCCTGATTCTGACAATTTTTAATGTCTCATATATATACACACACAAACACACACACACACACACACACACACACACACATATATATATATATATATATATATGAGAGAGAGAGACTGTGATTATTAGACAGATATTGGCTCATATAATTTTGGAGACTAACAAACTCCATGATGTGCAGCTAGCAATTTGGAGACCCAGGAGATCCAATGGTGTAGTTCTAGTCTGGAGACTGGGGAGTTCAGGATTCAGAAAGAACCATTGTTTTCATTTTAATGAAAGCAGGAAGACCAATGCTCCAATGCTCCAGTTCAAAGACAGTCAAGCAGGAGAAATCTTATTTTATTCATGGAAGGGTCAGCCTTGTGTTTTATTCATCTTTCAAATGATTGGAGGAGAGCCACTCACATTTGTGCGAGGAATCTGCTTTATGTACTCTACCAATGTGAAGGTTAATCTCATCCAAAGACACTCACACAGACACATCCAGAATAATGTGTGAGCACCTGTGGCTCAGTCAAGTTAAAATTAACTATCACAATATAATATGATACTCTCTGTTTCTGGCCAATTCTTTTTGATTGCCTACTATTCCTAAATCTTATTTGTGAGTTTTATTTCTCAGGATTTTATGCTAAACCTTTTTGGGTGATCTCAGGCATGCAAGTTGTAATAAAAAAATTCAAATAGTTAAATCAGGAAAAAAATTAATCACAGTTTTTACTCAGCACAAGTTTTTATGAATTATTGATAGAATAACAACTCCAGGCACAAATAAACCACCCTTTTATCGAGAGGTTGGAGAACATAGATACAGACCCTCTAAATTGCCTCCCATCTTCTATATTTGGGCATTCCTGGTTTCAGATTTAAAAGACGAGGGACCTTCTAGGCCGTGTATGAAGAGGTAGTGATTGTGCTAAGGAACCATTTCAGCAACTATATTTCTGTAAATTCACAAATGACTTTTTTCTTTAACAATAAATAACCTAGGTAAACAAGAAATATACTGCTAAGAACATTTTATAAGTAAGGACTTCATTATCTCTCTGATGCTAAATAAGACTAGCATCTTTTCCAGGAATCCTGACTTTCAGCATGCTCAGAAGGAAATTAGACAGAGTTTATTCCTCTATCCAGAAGGACTCATAGATTTAAAAAAAAATAGTTAAAAGCCTGTATTTGATCTTAAAATATAATTATCTTGGATTATCTTGGTGGGCCCAAGGTAATCCACGTGATCCCCTAAAAGCAGAAACTAAATTAAAAAAAAAAAAATCAAGATGAGTGTTCACAAAAATTTTAACCTAGTCATCTAGTTCTAACAAAATATTGAATTACATGCACAAAACAGAAGATATGCCTTACAAATAAAATATAAATTCTGCAGAAACTAAGATTACTCAATCCTGAATGACACTTTTTTTAATACTACAAATAACTTACCAGGAAACACAAAAAAATAGTCTTTCACAGTCTAAGTGGGATGCAAGTTTATTAAGCCAGTCTTATGCAACCAGATCTGAAATGAAGTTGAGGATCTTTACAACAAGGACATAAACTCAACCCGAGAGAAGACCCATTCAGACAGAATAGGTGAGTCATAAAGCAGAATCAGAGAGATGTGTCAGGAAAGGTGGCTGAAGATACTTGAAACAAAAGAGAGACTCAACCTTTTTTGTAATAAGACTGCCATATGGAAAGCATGAGAAAAAAACTGCAAGAAGCCTCGGGAGCGAAGACTAACTCCTTGATGAAAGCAACTGAGAACATGGGGTGTTTGTTTTATAATCACAAGAACATGAATTGGGTTAACAACTTAAATGATATTGGAAGCAGGCTCTTCCCAGCACCTCCTGGTAACAACCCAGCTGCCTAACAGGTTGACTATGGTTTTGTGAAATGCAGAAGAACATAACTATTCAAGACAATCAGGACTTTTGACCTATAGAACCGTGAGACAATAAATTTGTGTTGTTTTAAGTTATAGTAATTTAGTAAGTGATGTGGTTTGGTTCTGTGTCCCCACCCAAATCTTCTTGAATTATAATCCCCATTTGTCAAGGGTGGAACCTGGTGGAAGGTGATTGAATCATAGGGACAGTTTCCCCCATGCTGTTCTTGTGACAGTGAGGGAGTTCTCACAAGATTTGATGTTTTAAAAGTGGTAGTTTCCCCTGAGTGTGCTCTCTCTCTCTCTCTCTCTTCTGCTGCCTTGTGAAGAAGGTATTGGATTCTTCTTTGCATTTGGCCACGATTGTAAGTTTCCTGGGGCCATGTGGAAATGTAAGTCAATTAAGCATTTCCTTTATAAATCACTCAGTCTAAGGTTATATTATTATAGCAGTATGAGAATGAACTAATAAAGATAATGCTACTGGCAGAGTGGAGTACTGCTCTAAAGATAACCTGAAAATGTGGAAGCAATTTTGGAACTGGGTGACAGGCAGAGGTTGGAACATTTTGCCCTTGCCCTAAAGATCTGTGGAACATTGAACTTGAGAGATGATATAGGGTATCTGGCAGAAGAAATTTCTAAGCAGCAAAGTGTTCAAAATGTGACCTGGTTTATTCTGAAAGCATTTAGTCATATATATTCACAAATAAATGATTGAAAATTGGAACTTATGTTTAAAAGGAAAGCAGAGCATAAAAGTTCACAAAATTTGCATCCTGACCATGTGGTAGAAATGAAAATCCCATTTTCTGGGGAGGAATTCAAGCTGGCTGCAGGAATTTGTGTAAGTAATGAAGAGTCAAGATAACGGGGGAAAATGTATCCAGGCCATGTCAGAGATCTTCAAAGCAGCCCCTTCCATCACAGGCTCCAAGGCCTAGGAAAGAAAAATGCTTTCCTTGGCCGAGCCCAAGTTCCCACAGCTCTGTGCAGCTTCAGGACTTGGTGCCCTGCATTCTAGCCAGTCCATCTCCAGCCACGGTTAAAAGGAACCAATGTACAGCTTGGGCCATTGCTCCAGAGGGTGCAAGCCTCAAACCTTGGTAGCTTCCATGCGGTGTTGGACCTATGAGTATGCAGAATACAGTAACTGAGCTTTGGGAGCCTCTGCCTAGATTTCAGAGGATATATTGGAATGCATGAATGTACAGGCAGAAGTCTGCTGCAGGGGTGGAGCCCTCATGGAGAATTTCAACTAGGACAATGCAGAGGAGAAATGTGGGTTGGAGCCCCCAAACAGAGTCTCTACTTAGGCACTGCCTAGTGGATCTATGAAAAGAGTACCATCATCCTCCAGACTCCAGAATGATAAATCTACCAACAGCTTATACCATGTGCTTGGAAAAGCTGCAGACACTCGACACAAGCCTGTGAAAGCAGTCATGGGGGAGCTACTAATCAAAGCCACAGGGACAGAGCTGCCCAAGGCCTTGGGATTCTACTCCTTGCATCATCATGTTCTGAATGTGAGACATGGAGTTAAAGGAGATTATTTTGGAGCTTTAAGATTTAATGAGTGACCTGTCAAGCTTTGAACTTTTATGGGACCTGTGGCCCTTTGTTTTGGACAGTTCCTCCCATTTGGAATGGAAACATTTACCCAATGGCTGTTCACCCATTGGATCTTGGAAGCAACTAACTTGTTTTTTTATTTTACAGATTCATAAGTGGAAGGGACTTGCTTTGTTTCAGATGAGACTTTAGTCTTGGACTTCTGAGTTAATGCTGGAATGAGTTAAGACTTCGGGGTACTATTGAGAAAGTGTGATTGGCTTTGAAATGTGAAAAGGACATGAGATTTGGGAGGGGCCAGAGGCAGAATAATATGGTTTGGCTCTGTGTTCCCGCCCAAATCTCATCTCAAATTGTAATTTCTACCTGTTCAGGGAGATACCTAGTGGGAGATGAAGGTGGTTTCCCATATGCTGTTCTCATGACATGAGGGCATCTTCATGAGATCTATGACATCTAATGGTTTAAAAGTGGCTGTTTCCCTTGTGCTGTCTTGCTCTCTCTCTCTCTCTCTCTCTCTCTCTCTCTCTCTCTCTCTCTCTCTCCTGGTGAAGTAAGTACTTTCTCCCCCTTTGCCTTCCACCATGATTGTAAGTTTCCTGAGGTTGTGCAGAAGTGTAAGTCAATTAAACCTCTTTCCTTCATAAATTGCCCAGTCTCAGGTAGTATCTTTATAGTAGTGTGAGAGCAGACTAATACAGTAAGGCAGCAATGGAAAAGTAATGCAACATCCAAAAACAAAACTTATTTTCTTCCTGCTCCCTTTATCCTTTCTCCAACTTCCTCTTCTTTTTGCTTTTCCAGTCTCATTCACCCAGTTTTTGGAGACAGAAATAATCTATTTTCATTTGGTTCATTAGCTTCTTTAATCAACTGTGAAATCTCATCTGCATCAAACCTGAAGTATTTTTTGAAGTCACTCTCTTTTTTTTTTATTTGCTATGCTATTCTATCCACCAACTTCCCTTGTTGAAATATCAAAAACATATTCTATCTTTCTTTATTTTTTCAAAATTTGCTGTGTGGAAAGATATTCTCTGCTTTGTAGTCAGAGTAAGTGTTCTAAAATGGAATCATACATTTCCTTTACTTAAAGACCTATAATATTCTTATATTGATTGAAGAATAAAAATAAATTTTTAACATAAATTCATTAACAGTTTTATAAAAAAAATCAAGTAAAAGCTTCTAAAACTGACCTAACCCACATATTCAAAAGAGAAAATCAAGATCAAAACCATAGTAAAGAGACGGAGGTGGAGTAAGGGTTTAGAAGCACCAGCAAAGATTTTAAAAATGTAATATGTTTGTGTCTAGCATATCCACATTCAATTTATCTGTTGTACCACCACCAAAACAAAAAGGAACAACTAAGCAAAACAAATAAAATAACTGTTTACGACAGGAAACATACTTCTGAAAGACGACCAAACCCTTTTTTCTTTAAATTCATCAGGTTGGGAATGGCATCACAGCAATGAACATGTCCCTAAATATCAACCAATCGCTTATAGTCACAACCTCATAACCACACATTTACAATTAACATCAACTTGCTTCCATATCTAAAAGTTCACTAAACATTGAAGTCCATAGTTTCCAAGAAAATCTATGTAAGACAGCAGTTTGCTCTGCTCAGAAAGATTGTGCTTTTACAATGTAGTTTTCCAGGATCTCAGTAAGCAATGAATTCAGGGGTGTGCGTGGCTAATTTTAGATACCAAAAGTGTTGTTGTTTGATGGAATATAATGATCTGGGCATCAATCAATGACTTGGCTGATGGGAGCAAGATTGAAAGATCAAGGATGAGCCTAAAAAAGTGATGTGGATGGATATGTGGAGAGAACACAAAATGTGGGAATTTTTGTGTCTTGTGTTAATGCTTATCAGGAACTACCCATACCAAAACAGGTTCTCAACAATCAGAAAGAACAGTAATCCTATGACCACAAACACTTTGCCATTACAGCAGAGATAAAGGATAAGGGAAGCGCATGTGCTCACCAACATGGATTTTCATAAAGACTAATTTGGCTACTGCCACTGTGAATATTCTCACCAGCCACCAGTAGAAACCAACACTGTGTCTTCAATATACTACCATTTCTAAAGGTAGACAGCAAATTTTATCAGACCTCTTCCCTTCTGAAAGAAACAGCAACTTGACACCAATTTTGAATGTGTCTGCTTTCTGTGTCTTTAATGCCATTCAAAACACCACTACAGAAGTTTTGAAGAATGCCCTATGTTTGTAATATGTGCACGACGTTGAGTGTAAGTTATTAACCCTTTCGATAGCAAAGGAAGTGCTTCAATGGGTACATGGCCAAATAATCACCTGTCTTACTGTACATGATGTCGGCAGAAATCTGCAATCTGTGAGCTCAAACAGTATTTAAAGAGCTCATCTAAGACAGAAGATCACCAGAAAACTCTGCAGGAGTTCTGTCTCTCCTCCCAGATGCTAGGCCAACAGGCAGTATATGATGTTTTCACTCTTGTAGCTATTAGAGGAGATGAGAATGGAGAACACTTTTTACTACTGCATGGAAATATTTGGGTTTATTGTCACTGCAACTGGGAGTCTACAAGATTTGACGTCCTGCTAGATTGGGTGTTTTCTGCCAAGGAGTATCATAAGATTTCTGCAGAATTTGAGTCTAAAGCTACCTCTCCTTCACTTTTAGGTTCCTCTAGATGAAGAATGATAAGGGTTGGAGGGGAAGGATTGAGGGAAAGGAATGTAGTCTACTGGCAGATTCCAATAATCATAAGGATCTATAACTACTTTTACAGACTAGAAGGAATCTCAACCCATAAAATTAATTGTGGCATTTCTTGAAACTTTCATGATTGTAAAACAGAGAATGTGAAGTTATAGAAACTTCATCCTCAAAAGAGAAAGCCACTATTGTCTCAAATATCTCTGTTATTAAGTTCTAGGTTATACCAAATGGTAAGATATTCAGCCAGACACAGTATTGTCTGGCTATGAGGGAAATACAGAATTAGTGACAAAGGAGAGAAGTAGATTATTAATTACATATTCAACATAAACTACAGAAGTAAATATTTAATCCACTAACTTTCTTACATTAAATCTTTGAAGAGATTAGAGGTCTACTTTTAAAGTGCCATAGATAAAGATAAGATTTAAGCCAGGCACAGTGGCTCACACTTGTAATCCCAGCACTTTGGGAGGCCAAGGCAGGCGGATCACCTGAGGTCAGGAGTTTGAGACCAGCTTGGACAACATGGTGAAATTCCATCTCTACTAAAAATATAAAAAGTAGCTGGGCTACTGTAATCTCAGCTACCCAGGAGGCCGAGGCAGGAGAATTGCTTGAACTCAGGAGGTGGAGACTATAGTGAGCCGAGATCATGACACTGCACGCCAGCCTGGGTGACAGAGTAAGAACCTCCCTCAAAATAAAATAAAATAAAAAGATTTAATGGAGGAATAGAACAGTTCTGAATGGTGCAGGTATGGATTGTGTCTGACAGCTCTTGTGCTCCACTATGATTCCCAGTGTCACTTCCATGTGTTTTTCATTCATGGCAATATTCAACTTTCCATAGGTCACAATCAGTTTAATGCTAGCACAAAATGACTGTACCCTTAATCAGGTCTATGCAATTCAGGAGTGCAAGGCAGTTAATCATTCAGGACGAGAGCTTCTTACCAACTAGAAATGAAAGCCTGTGAATAAGCGCTTCCATTTTTCTTCCCTAGATGGATGGTCGTGGGAACATTAAATATATCTTCTCAAGTGGTATCATGAGATAAAAGAGGCAACCAGTCATAAATGTGGCTGACTCAAAACTGCATTTTTGCATTGTTTTTCTTTCTTTGATATGCTTTTCCTAATTCCTAATACTTTTGGGTCACATTTTCCAGTAAAGTGGATTCAGAACATTATTTGAGGATGTGATTTCTGGAGAATCCAGTGTGTGTTGTGTGGTGTGTGTGTAAGTGTACACTTATACAATTGGAACATTTTTTGGAAATTTTAGATTCTTCGTACTCTGTAAAAGTAATTTATGACCATTATAATAACTGAACTCTGCTAGTAGAGGGCAGAGTATTTCCTTCTCACTCCTACCACCCCCCCTCATTATTTGGAAAACAAATACTTAATAAAATTAAGTAAAATAAAATAAAGTACTTAGAGTCATTCAGAGTGAATGGTATAGAATGGGTCAAAGGTGAGAGTTAAATATAAGTAGAAACAGATTCTTGAGTGCTTTTAAAGCTAAACTGAAGATATTTCTAAAGTGTTTAGACTGTCATTGATAATTTGAGTTTGGAAGTCACATTTTGAAAGCTGTGATTTAGAGAAATTAAACACTCATGTAAGAAGGAATGATGCATGAAATGATTTGTGTATGGTTGCCAGAAGAGAGGCTATTTCAGTAACCCAGGTGTAAGATGATGAGCTACAGAGTCAAGGTGGTGGGTGTTAGCAAGTAAATAAAATAACACATTTAACGATATTTGAAGGGAGGGATTGACATGATTTGATTGCCTATTAGATAAATAACTGATGAAATAAGAAAATGTATTAAAAATAACTCTAGGAATATCAAGCTGTGCACAAGTAATTTTCTTCCTGAAACTCTCATTTTTCATAAAGCAAATGATCATATATAAAGAAGTGGCTGTATTGTACTAAAAAGTGCAGATTTAGGAATCAATAAACTTATTCAACAGATATTAATTGAGGGTATATTTCAGGCTAGGCACTAAATATTAGGCTAAGGCTAGCATGTGGTGAATAACAATGTATAAAACAAGCAAAATATAACCATCTCAATTGCCATTTATTCTATAATGGTAGAGGGAGGGAGGAAGGACCAACCAGAACAACAAATTAATTTTCAAAAATACTACAAATGCTATGGAAAAGCAGAGCTCAGTGAAGAGACTCAGAAGTCCTGGGAGGTGGTAAAAATTTTAATAGAGTGAATAGGAGGAGCCTCACTGGCAAGATAACATTGGAATGAAGACTAAAGGTGAACCAGTCGGCTACGTGGGGATGCACTCTCAAAGCAGAATGAACAACTGATGAAAAAATCCTGAGGCAAAAGTTCAGAAAGGAAAGAGAAGCCACCTTGAAGAGGTTCCCACAAAGAACGTTTGGTATATTTATAAATCTAATAAGGTTATTTGACATGCCTCTTTTAGTTTTTGAGCACATTATTAATTTCTGACACACAGAAAACATATCAGAGGCTTAGTTTGTATTTTATTATTCTCCACACCTGAAATTATGTATTTATCAAAGAAGTCTTGCAAACAATTTACGAAATCATGACTGATGTCTAATTATGCTCATTATTATTGTGGTGTCATTACTTCTAGATCTTGTCAGCAGCCTGTGCCATCTCTAAATCCGTGATTCCATCTATGAGTTCACAGGACACTTTTGATTCCAACCCTCCCACTGCCTAAAGGGAATGTGCCTTTTCATCTTGCCATGTTTGTATCTATAGCTCCCTTTTCCCATACAGAGTATCCAATATCCCAACTATATCCAGATTTGTTAAAAAATTTCCTCTTACATTATGTACAACATTGTATTAGAGTTGAATCACCAATACTGCTACCAATAACCAGCATCCTAAGTTCAAGATTTTTACTGTTGTCAGACTATATCTCACAGAAAAAGTATAATCCAAGTATTCTGGTCAAAGTCACTTAAAATGATTCTGTGTGTGTGTGTGTGCGCGTGTTCTATATGTTATCAATTTCATATACTTATTGTTTTGTTCATAGTTCATTTTAATTTCCCCTTCTTTTAATATAATTGAGATTTAATTATATTGTTTGAATTTGGGAATCATATGGTTCAAAAATTAAAGTCTCGATCTTTTTCTATCCCTACTATACTATTGCTTTGCTTATTGGTTACAAATTTAATTAGTTTTGTTTTTATGGTTTATGGTTTTGTTTCTCCAATAAAAGATTGCACATACATAATAATATGTCGCACTTTTTGTTTCCTTACAAGTAGCAGTACAATATATACATATATTATTTTACACAATACTTCTTTAAAAAGAGATTTTATCCTGGAAATCACTTCATATCAGCTCATAAAAGTCTTTTCATCCTGTTTTACAATTTCATAGTATTCATTGCTCCCTATATTGTAGTTTTCAACCAGTCTTCTGAGGAAGTTTTTGGACTGTTTCTAGTATTTTACAATTTCAAATAATGCCACAATAAATATCTTTGCATGTGTTTGCATGTTGGAAGTATAATTTAAAGTAATTTTTAAAACTAGAAATGCTAGCAGGGCATGGTGACTCACGCCTGTAATCCCAGCACTTTGGGAGGCCAAGGTGGGCGGATCACCTGAGGTCAGGGATCGAGACCAGCCTGGCCAACATGGTGAAACCCCATCTCTACCAAAAATACAAAAATTAGCTGGGCGTGGTGGCATGTGCCTGTAATCCCAGCTACTCAAGAGGCTCAGGCAGGAGAATCACTTAAAACCAGGAGACAGAGATTGCAGTGAGCCGAGATGGCACCACTGCACTCCAAGCTGGGTGACAAGAGCGAGACTCCGTCTCAAAAAAAAAAGAAAAAAAGAAAAAAAAGAATTGCTACGTTTTAAGTATAATTGCAAGCTTAGTTTTTTAGATGTCATATTCTGTACATATGAGTTATACAAATTTTGCAGCCCTTCTAGCTATGTATAAGAGTGACTCAGCCTATAGCTTCCCAATAAAGTGCATTTTCAGGGTTTTGAATTTTTGTCATTGAGAGATGAGAAATAGCATCAGAGTATAGTTTTCATATTCCTTATCTAGTGTTGAGTGCTTTTTATAATTTTCAAAAGCCACTTCAAAATGTATGGGGATGTATGTTAGAGTACTATTCATTTTATATGTGTGAGTTTATAACTTCTGCACATTTTTTGATCAGTTGTTTAGTCATTTTTTACTCAATATTTAAGAAATTATTTATATAATAAGAAAATTGGCCCTTTTTATTATATGTATTACAACTTTGTGTCCCATTTTAACATTTCATGTTTCTAATTTTTTAAATGCAATTATTTTATAAAGTTGAATATATTATTTTATTGCATCTGAAATTTTTAGTTTCAATTTAAACTTTATTCTCTCACACTCAGATTAAAAGTGAACCTACATGTAACTTGTTTTTCCTGCTTGTATAATTTAGATTTTTTAATATTTAGGTAACATTTATTTGGTGTTTATTCAGGTATATGTGTTTTTTAGGTATTCAATTTTATCAATTTTTGTTTTTCAAAATGCCTATCCAGTTTGGCCAACACCACGTAATATAACGTCTACCTTTTCCTCTGCTATTTGTGACGCCACTTAATTGTATCTGAAAATTGTCCCTGTACTTGGGTGTATTTCTGAACATTCTGTGCTTTTCCTCTGGTCTACATGCATTGGGATAGTTTAGAGTTTATGTTTTTGCATCTGACAAATCTAGAGTCCATGACCTACTTTTCTGTTTACTGTATTATTTCAATTGCAATGGACTGAATGTCTGTGTATTTCTAACATTCATACTTTGAAACCTTAATGCCAATGTAAATACATTTAGAGGCAACGTCTTTGGGAGACAATTAGGTCATGAGAACAGAACGCTCTTGTATGGGATTTGTGTCCTTACAGAACAAGGCTAGAGAATTAAATAGTCCTCTTTCTACTATGTAAGGATACAAGAAGTTGGCAGTCTAAAACCTGGAAGAAGGTCTTCACCAGACCCAATCATGCCAGCTTCCTGATCTGGACTTCCAGCCTCCAGAGTTACCGGAAATAAATTTCTGTTGCTTATAAGGCACCCCAGTCTATGGTACTTTGTTTAGCAGCTCAAACTGTCTAGGAAACAAATATATGTGTGTGTGTGTGTGCGCGCGCGCGCGTGTGTGTGTGAACCTTACAATCAACTGTTATATAGGTGAGGTGGAGGTATGCTATGTTTATTGGAATTGCATGAAATTGATTATGTATTACAAAGATTGCTTTTGTGGTGTGTTTATGCAGATCAATGGTGAACATTGTGAGAAATAGTGGAAATAGTATAATCTTTTGCTGTTGCAAAGCATTTATTTCATTTACTACAACTTATTGGGGGCATAAATATATATGGATGTATTATGTATACACACACACAAACACACACATATTTCATTCCATTCAAATTGAATGAAAATGAAATATCCAGATGAATTGCATATATGCTGTTCCAAAAAAAGAAAGATTGAAGCTAATTATTTCTCCAAGTATCCTGACCTGAGCAATCAGAATGAGAATGTTGCTATCCATAAAATGACAGAAAGCTGTGGAAGAAACAGGCTTGGTAAAATTAGTGAATTTTGAGAAGTTTTTTCAAAAAATACTTAAGTGCGATTTGGATAGGAAGTAAGATGTAAGAGCCTGGAATTTTGGGGAGAAATTTGTACTGGAGTTTCTGTACAATGATTCTTGCTATCTTTCCTACAACTGCTGATTTTGATTTTAAGCACTACGTCTCCTCAAATTTCTCTATTGCCTTGCATTTGTTGAAATCATCTTACTTTGGTTATGTAAAGAATGTACAGACTATTTGCCAGATTTTGTACTGTATTTGTCTAAAATAACTTCCCTTTTAGGGATTATAAATTGATTAATCCTAGCCCTAATTTTGGGGTTTAAACAAATAGTAAAATGACATAAAATATTAGGCAGGGTAAAGTAGCTAAAGGTGTAAGGATCATGATGAAGAAAGGTTATAATAAATATAAGAATATGAAAAATACACCTCAAAAATAGATGCTTTGTACAGTTCTCCTTACTAAGCAATTCAAATATATCAAAATATAGAAAGTTTCAATTTTCTTCAGTAATAAAAAGCAGATATGAGAAAATGCAGAAAATAAACAGTTTTACACTTGAAATTGGAATAGCTTATGACTTTTCCAGTCTTTTATCTTTATTTTATGACTAAATATAATTTTTGTGTGTACATCCTCAAATAGTATTTGGTATACATAAATTGTATAAAAAGCTGGAAATGAACACTCTGCCTGTAATCTTTCTAGATGTATATCAAATACATAAAGTACAAATAAAGCATTCTTTACTTTGGAATAAAACTTCCGCGTGTGTGTGTGTGTGTGTTTGTGTGTGTGTGTGTGTGTGTGTGTGTATATATATATCTCTGATTATGTTCCTAAATACGATTAGGAATTTAAAGGTGTTATAAATTCCAAACATTATTTAAAAAAAAAAACAGAAAAAATAGTATCCAAACGAGGTAGAATTGTAAAAGTTGGCTTCATGTGAGAGGTGACTTTCTAATTCCATAGATTGCAAGGAGGGAGAAGATAATTTATGGCTTCGTAAATGGCTGAAGTAAAGGCTAAGAAAGAGAAATAAACCTAGTGAATTATAAATATTATTATAAATATGTTGATGGAAATATAGGAATATATGGAATACAAATAGAAATACTCACACATATTAAATATGTGGATGTGAAAAACATGTTTGCTCCAAAGTACCATAAAAATGTACAGCTTTGTCTTATTTATTGTGTGTTATTAAAATTACATTCTACAGGAATAAGTTGCTAGTAAGATGCATTACAATGAAGAAGTTATGGAACATGAATTAGGATATAACTTTTGAAATATTTGGGGAGATACAGTCATGAGTTAAAATAATAGCACATGATTTGTTATTTAAACCTCAACAACTGCTGACAATCAAATGGAAATAAATAAATCATCTCCAAAGTATAGGGGCATGTGACAGATATTTTAAAATTATTATAGAATCAGAATTATCAAAATAATGTACATTATTAAGTGCCTTTGAATAAAAATATAGTTCCAAGTTTTTGAAAGGTTATGTTTATATGAATAAAGCAGAATTGAATTGGACTCACTGAAGAATTATAGGTAAAACCTGTACCTGTGATTTGCATGTATGATTAACAAATTGCTATTTTTTTCACTTGAAAAATAAACACAAATATTTGACTCTTATAAGATGATCCTCTGTTGTTTGATATATAATTTATAATTAAAGGTTATGTCTTAGAAATCTAAGGTGTGTGTTACTCCAGAGTTTCTGTAAACTATTCATTTAGCATGCCTTCAATAGATCAGCAGAGTGCACTGACTTTTAGGCAAATCCATTGTATTATTATACTTGAGCTGCCATAACAAAATATCACAAACTTCATGGCTTAAATAACAGACATTTATTTTCTAACTTCTGTAGACTGAAAGTCCAAGATTAAGATGCCAACAGGATTGGTTTTTGGTGAAGTCTCTCTTTCTAGTTTGCATGTAGTCACCGTCTTGCTGTGTCCTCAAATGAACATGATCTTTTAATATGCCCATGAAGACAGAAAAATCTCTGGTGTCTCTTCCTCTTGCTATACGAATACAAGTTTTATTGACTTAGGGCCCCACTCTTGGCCCAATTTAACCGTAATTACCTTCTTAATTTGCCCATCTCCAAATACAGATACATCGTGGGTTAGAGCTTCAACATATAAATATATTGGGAGAACCCAGTTAGTTTATAATCTATATAGTCAGATTAAAAAGCAAGTAAATAAACTTACAGAAGAAAGTTTTAAAAATATCCCAGGTGGTTTTTTACACTTTCATTCCAATCTTCATTTTCATAAGGTGGGATGGAAAACAAATAAAGTGGTGGCATAGCAAATAATTCCCAATACTAATACTTTACGTCAGTAGTAATCCAGAAAGTTTTAAAAAATGTATCTTTTGTGTGTGACAACACAGATGAACTTGGAGGAAATTATGTTAAGTGAAATAAGCCAGACACAGAAAGAAAAGTACTGTACATTCTCACTTTTATTAGAAATCATAAACAGTTGATCTCATAGAATTTGTGAACAGAATAATGGTTATCACAGACAGGGGAGGTTGAGGGGGACACGATGAGAAGAGAATGGTCAATGGAAACAAAGCTATAATTAAAAAAGAAGAATAAATTATTCTGTTGTATTGCACAGGAGGGTGATTATAGTCAACAATAAAATATTACATGTCTCAAAATAGCTAGAAAACAGAAGTTTGAATGATCTTACCACAAAGAAATGATAAATGTTTGAGGTGATGGATACACTAATTACATTGATTTATTACACAACGTATGGAAACATGGCATTGTACACCACAAATATGTATCATTATTATGTCAGTCTTTAAGAAGTAATGATAATGGCAATGCATGGAGATGTATGTGGAGCTTTCACTTTAGAAAAATTAACATCTTTGTGAATGCCACAAAAAATATAATTTTTTATCAATGTGAATTACAATTGAGTTTTCCTGAAGAAATAATAAGTACAAGTAAATTAATTCAAAAAAAATATTTAGGTGGGTTGTTTATACCACTTTAAAAAA
The DNA here is from genome assembly GCF_049350105.2 of Macaca mulatta. NCBI lineage: Eukaryota > Metazoa > Chordata > Mammalia > Primates > Cercopithecidae > Macaca > Macaca mulatta. The sequence goes on from NC_133411.1 coordinate 29,811,609, forward strand.
TGTATACTATATACTCTTGATGGAAATAATTTTATTGCTAATATATGGTTTTTATAAAGTGATTTATACTTCAAAACTCATTACCTCTATGAAAATCACAAACATTGTATTTTTTTATAATTATAATCTCATTTCATTAATGATGAGAATTTCAAATTATCAGAATTTAATGTTACAGGTCACTTTATGCTGTCATCAAGTATGAATGATGGTAACATTTGGCCATTTGAGCTTTACATATATTTAGAGAGTAAAACGAATATAGCGTTGAGATACAGTTAAGAATTTCCATCCATCTCGTCCACCTTTCTCTGTAGATAAAGACAAGGCTAATTTGGGCATATGTTTTTATCATGCAAAGTGTTTTGTTTACTTTTTACTGTAATTGTATACAACCATACAAACATATAGGTGTGTTTTATGTTCAACAGTCACATTTTTGGCAAGATACAGTGTGCAGTATTTTATGCCAGGATTCAATAATTGAATATTTTTTCTATGATTTATTTGTGCCTATATATATAGAAGTAATTCATTTATTTAACTATTACATTATATTTTTAATGACATTCTTTCCTCATTTTTGTAATAGAGAGGTTGTTAGGCCATTTCTTTTTATTTTACATTTTTATTGTATTTTTTTTCTAGATTTATTCTGCTAATATTTTACTTAAAATTTGGAACTGCATACATACATAAGGTTAGACTATGCTTTTCTTTTTCTTTTCCCAGATTAACACTTAACTGGTTTTGGCATTAAAAACTATGTATTTATGCAGTCACATAATGTAATTATATATAAGCCACATATATTAAGGAAAGAATTTTTTCAATTTTTAAAAATGTTATGGATTGTGTTATATGAAATAGGAAGTATTTTTTAATTTTTTGTTAAAAATTTGCATAAACAAGTGAGCTTGGTTTTATATTTAATTGCTTTATTTTGTTGACTTGTTGAAATCTGTGAGTTAAAGACCAATACAGATTTTCAAAGCTGGGTGTGTCAGTTTTGGTTGAGGGCTGTCTACAAGTCATGGTTGATTTTCTCTTTAAATTATCACAAAGTTGATCATAAATATTTTCTAATTAATTATTTTTATATTTTAATTATATTTTAATCCATCAGTGGCCTTGCCCTATTTTTCAGTTTTGGCTATTAATATATGACTTCTTCTTTCCTTTTTTCTCTTGATCACTTTTCTTAGAAGCCTATTTTTTGTTAGTCATGTTAGAGAGTCATATTTTTATTTGATTGTTTCTATTTAATTATATTATTTGCTCTTTATTCATTTTACTTTTCTTATTGTATTTTTCTTTGAGTTTATACTTCATTTCTGAACTGACTAATTTGACTATGTTAGGAAATTTGTTTTATCCTAATTTTCTAACATATGTTGTTAACATTATAATTTTTCTTCAGTAAAAATTATGGTTGAATTCAATAAGTATTACATAAGGATTTTTCCTGTTTTTTTTTTTTTTTTGAAATTGTGTATGTTTTCTAATTTCAAGGATTATTTGTTTATGAAACAGTAAAACTTCCCTAGCAAATTCTTGTTCACTTCAAAAATATATGGGCATTGGCGTCTGGGAGAAAGTTAAGATTTCTCCAAAGAAATTCTATCTTCTGAATGATGGATTTTTAACACACATATTTGTATGGACTATAAACACACATTAAGTAAATAAATCGTGCTGTAGGCAGGTAATCCTCTGGATAATGAAGGCTTATTATTTGGTAACAGAAATATTATATCATGATGAGATACTAAACCAGAGCCAAAAGTGTTTGGGCTGCTGCTTTGTTAAAGAAGTGGTTTGGAATTATTTTACAGTAAATATTTCCTTACTAAAGAAAAACGTTCAGAATGATTGGAAGCAATTTAGTTTTAGAATAATTTCCCCAAGGATTATAAAGGAAAACTAATCTCTAGGTACTTTAAAGTCTCTCTTATTTGAACTGCTTATAATCAATGATTATTATGTAATTCTAAAATGCTTACATTTTTGGAAAGAAGAAATATATAAGATTTTACAGACAAATGTAATTTGAAAACAATTTTATGACTGTAACTGACTTTTTTTTTTTTTAAACAGTCTCATTCTGTCGCCCAGGCTGGAGTGCAGTGGCTCAGTCTCAGCTCACTGCAACTTCTGCCTCCTGGGTTCAAACGATGCTCGTGTCTGCTCGTGCCTTAGCCTCCTGAGTAGTGACATTTTCATTCATGGAATTAAAACCTGAGATCGCTGACTTGTTGGCAGCCCAGGAATTATGCAGTCATTGGTCAATGTTGGCCTTGATACCTCTGAAACTTCTTTTCAGTTTTTGTTTTCCTCTTACTAACCCCTGAAACTGTATTCCATCATCTCTTCATTTTCATCATGTCCCTTTTTCATGATCCACTGTCATTTTTTTTCTTTTTACTTCCATATCAAATTAATTCAGAGTGGGATGAAAGGTGATGTACATTAGCTTGACTACCAAGTGATAAGGCCTCAACAGTCCAGGCAAATTCTAGCCTAATTTTGCATATGTTAGCAATTAAGTTCAAGGAATCCAAAAATAATTTTAATGTATTGAACTCATGTTGAATTAGGTGAGTGAATAATTTCTTTTAATATTCTCAGATAAGTGACATTTAAAGAATGATACTAAATGATTTTAGAAAGCTGGTTAATTTTGCAAAAAATCAAATAGCTCACATTATTTTCTAGATTGATCTTTATGTTCCACTTTCTTTGTTTATTTGAGTACAATTTTAATTTGTGTTATATTTGTTAGGAAGAAAACACATGTATAATAGTACAGCTTAATTGTATTAACATTTCTGCATTTCTTTTATATAATACACACAAGATAACTTTAAAAAAACGCTATGAAAAAAATCAAAGTAAGCCTTGTTCTCTGAACAATGTAGTTGGTATGGCCCTTATCTGAATACCCAGAAGATATGTCCCCTTCTAGAGGTGTCAGGATCGTTCTGGGAGGTGAACAAGTGTGTTAATCCATTTGCATCACTAAAAACAAGCAAGCAAACAAACAAAACCCGCAGGTTCTGTAATTGAGAAAGAAAAGTAGTTTATTATGGCTTACAGTGCCGCAGACTGTACAGGAAGTATGGTGCTGGCATCTGCTTCTGATGCGGTCCTAAGGAAGCTCCCAATTACGGCAGAAGGCGAAGGGGAAGCAGATGGCATCACATGGCAATAGTAGGAGAGAGAGAGAAAGTGCCATACACTTTTAAACAGAGTTTGTTTGAACTCAGTGACAGAACTCACTCGTCACCACACAGTGATAAGCTATTAAGGAAGGATCTGTTCTCATTGTTACAATAGGTAGCTAGTCATGCACAAGCAGCTCAGCAGAGGGCTCTCCCAACCCCACAAGGAATGTCATGCAACCATCAGGTGATGGTCAGGTGGTGGTTACACTGTCTTTTCATAAAATAATATTAATTGGTTGCAGCCAGTGCCGGAGAAGGGCAGTCTCCCAATAGATGAAAACACCTGAAACTGTTGATCAGCAGCTTCCCGGTAAGATCTCAAGAGTTTGGGAAGTGGGTCCAGACATGTGCATTAAGAGGCAAGATGGGGCCATATACAGTGGCTCATGCCTGTAAACTCAACATTTTGGGAGACCAAGGCAGATGGACTGCCTGAGCTCAGGAGTCCCAGACCAGCCTGGGCACCATGGTGAAATTCTCTCTCTACTAAAAAATACAAAAATTAGCTGCGCACGATGGCACGTACCTGTAATTCCAGCTACTAGGGAGGCCGAGGGAGGAGAATCACTTGAGCCCAGGAGTCAGAGATTTTAGTGAGCCAAGATCACACCACTGCACTCCAGCCTGTGGCAGAGTGAGATTCTGTCTCAGAATACAAAAAAAAAAAAAAAAAAAAAAAAGGCAAGATGGCGGGGTTTGACTGGTGTATGACCTCATAGGGACATTTGACTATGTATATAGAGAGAGCGAGAGATGGAGAGAGGGAGAGATGGAGAGAGTGAGATAGATAGAGAGATGGAGAGGTATATGAAATAGGTTCATGCTATTTATAGAGTCTGAGAAGTCCAGACCCTAGAGAGCCGATGACCTAGTGCCTATCTGAGTCCAAAGGCCTGAGAAGCGGGAGAGTGGTTAGTGTAGGCCTGAGTCAGCATTCAAAGGCATGAGAAGACCAATATCTCAGCTCAAAGAGTCAGTCAGAGACAGAATTCAGACCTTCAGTGAATTGTATAAGACTCTCCCCAGTAGGGAGGCAATCTGCCTTACTCTGTCTAGTTATTCAAATGTTAATATCCGGAAATATTCTCACAGACACACTCAAAAATAAACTTTAACCAAATATCTGCACATGCTGTGGCTCAGTTAAGTTGACTCATACAAGTAGCACTCTCACTGATAAATGCTAATGTTGAGAATCCTACTACCAGTATACATATCATACAGCTGCAACCACAAGGGTTGGAACACAGCCTTTTAAATTATTTATTTATTTATTTATTTTTATTTTATTTTATTTTATTTTATTTTTGAGAGGGAGTCTCACTCTGTCTCCCAGGCTGGAGTGCAGTGGGGCCATGGCAGCTCACTGCAACCTCCACCTGCCAGGTTCAAGCAATTCTTCTGCCTCAGCCTCCCAAGTAGCTGGGATTATAGGCATGAGCTGCTGCACCCACCTGATTTTTGTATTTTTAGTAAAGACAGGGTTTCATATTGCTCAGGTTGGTCTTGAACTCCTGACCCCAGGTGATCCACCCGCCTCGGCTTCCCAAAGTGCTGGGATTACAGACGTGAGCCACTTATCTATTGCACTATGTTTCCTGGGCCTATATAGACTGTGGCCAGTGCCTCCCTTGTTATGCAACTCCATAACACCCAGGTTGGAGAGCGTCTCCTTGAGTGTGATGTCTTGTCCAGGTCTCTGTATTGCCATGTGTGCAAGCAGTTCTGAGGAACATGTGTACCTCCTACAACACTTATGTCCTTAAGGATTCCACAACAGATACAACTCCAGCAAGCTTGGTAAGTATGCTGCTTGTGTGTTTGCTCTTGTTATGTGAAGAAACAATACGGAAAACTGGAAAAAATTAGCACTCGAGATCTTCAAAAACACCTATTGATAAATGCTTACTTAATAAAGATTTGTTTTAGTAAAAACAACTGATAAGAAGATGATAATGAACAACTTGGAATTACGAAGGCAGAAGAAAAATGGAAGAGCTCAGCATGTTCTGACAAGAGCTCAAAAAAGAAATATTAAAAAACAAAATAAGCAGGTACTGAATGCACAAACTTTCTGAGCTCCAAGTCTGGATCCAATGAGATTCAATTAAATAATGATAACTAAAGTATTACTGAAAGATAGTGACTGATATTGTGTACTTATATTCATAAATCAAAGGGAACCATTAAAAGAACAGCAAAAAAATATTTTTTAAAAATGGCTGAGCATATGACCAACATTTAAATATTAATAGTCTTTTTTTCTGTACTAATTACAGTCAATTAGTAATGAAGAAATGAATTTCATAAAACATTACAGCAAAAAGTAAATGCATGTTTTTCATGAAGAAACAGCAGATTATGTGTAAGGTCACTATAGATAAAACTATAAAATAATTTAAGATATAAGAAGAGACCTAGATAATTGGAAGGAATACCTAATCCATGATGGGTAACCTCTGTACCAAATGATGCTAATTTTCCCTAATGTAAATATGTCACATACTCTCAAACAAAATTCTTATTTTTATTTCTTGGACTTTGTAAGGTGAGTCAAGCATTTGTGGAGAAAAATAAAAGGTCATGGATTTTTAAAACAATTTGAGAGAAGATCAAGATTAAAACATATGCTCTATAGGTTGCTAAGAGATATTGGGAGGTAGTAGAGTACAATGGTTAATATTTTTATATCTCAGTCCATACTGCTAGAACTTTTCAGTCATTAGCTATATGACCAGGAACTAATAACTTAATTTCTTTTTGCCTTTGTCAGTTCATATGTAGATAGGCAAAAGTAGAAATTAAAGGCACTAACATCTCTAAGCCATTATAAATAGTGTCTTGTTAGCTATAGTTTTAGTTTGCTGTTTCCCAGCAATATTTGTTGAAAAGACAATTTTTTCCATTGTATATCTTTGGTATTTTTGTTGAAGAACAATTGACTGTATAGGCATTGATTTATTTCTGGATTTCTTATTCTCTTCCTTTGGCCTATATGACTGTCTTTATGCCAGCACCATACCGTTTTGATTACTGTAGCTTTCTAATATAACTTAAAATCAGAAGGGGGAACCTCCAGCTTTGATTTTCCACAAGATTAATTTGGGCTATTTGTGGTCTTACATGACTCCATATGATTGAAAGAATTGCTTTTTCTATTTCTGTAAAAAAAAAAAAAAAAAAAAAAAAAATGCTGTTGGAATTTTGATAAGGATGTTTTGAATATGCAGATCTCTTTGGGTAGTATGGAAATTTTTAACAATATTAAGTCTTCCAATTTATGAGCACAGAATGTCTTTCCATTTGTTTGAGGCTTTCTTAATTTATTTCACCAAGGTTGTGTAGTTTTCAGTGTATGAGTCTTTCATATCTTCAGCTAAGTTTATTTGTAAGTGTTTTATGATATTTGTTGCTATTGTCAAAGAGACTATTTCCTTAATTTACTTTTCATAGTTTACAGTTAATATATAGAAACTTTACTAATTTCTGTGTATTGATTTTGTATTCTGCAACTTTATTGAATTTATATATTTGTTCCAACAGTTTTTATATAGAGTCATTAAGATTTTCTATATATAAGATCATGTTATCTACAATCTGGGACAATTTTAGTTTTTCTTCTCTGATTCTGATGCCTTGTTTTATTGGCTAATAGCTCTGGCTATTCTTTCCAGTACTATGTTGACTAGAAGTAACAAGAATGGGATTGCCTTGTTCCTAATTTTAGAAGGAAAGCTTTCAGTTTTCCCCCCTGAGAGGTGAAGTTCAGATTGTGACCCATGAGGAGGTTCAATACAATCAAAAAGAACTGCTCGAGTGTTCTAATTTACATAAACAGGTATTTGAAGAACAGGCACAAGAATGGATATAAAGAGTGTGGGATCATGGTGGAAGAAATATAAAGTTGGATCAGGCTGAATTTATTGATTTGGGCCCACTAAATAGGGACTCTGTATTTAACTTTGCAGCTTGGGGAGTTAAAAAAGGTTCTAATAGTTTATTTTCTTGGTTAGCTGAAATATGGATTAAAAGATTGCCCAATGTGAGCAAGCTAAAAATGCCTGATCTCCCTTGGTTTAATGTAGACGAAGGAACCCAAAGGCTTAGGGATATTGGGATAGTGGAGTGAATTAGTCACTAATTCCAGCTGGATGGGTCCAGAAGATACACCCTTGACCAATGTTTTGTGGAACAGATTTGGGAGGGTAGCACTTGCATCTTTGAAGAGCCTTGTAATTGCTATTCTCTGGATGTCAGATATAACAGTGGGAACAACAGTCTCTCAACTACAAAATTTAAATACAGTGGGAATAATTGGATGTTGAGGCCACAGGAGCCAAGTTGTAGGACTCACCCATCAAAGGCAAGGTGTGCATATTGTAATGAACAATAGAGGCAAAGCAGCAATCAGAATAGTCTGACTCCTGTAGAGCTCTGGCATTGGCTAATTAATCACAGTGTTCCTAGACGTGAAATTGATTAGAAATCTACTGCATTCTTACCTAATTTACATGACCATAAAAGTTCCAAGTCAAATGGACAAAAGACTAATTTTAATGATAAACACAGAGAATCATAGTCCCTCAATCAATTTCCAGACTTTAGCCTGTTTACAGACCAAGAGCTGTTTTAATAAAGGGCAGGCTGGGTCCCCTTGAGGAAGGCCCTCACTACACTACTGGCAGTTTATGCTGTGTATCTTTCTCCTATCCTTCTCTGAGGAGATCTCTGGCCTTTTGCCAGGGTTATTGTGCATTGGGGAAAGGGAAATGGTCAAACATTTCAGGTACTACTGGACGCTGGCTCTGAGGTGACATTGATTTCAGGGGCACAAAACGTCATTGTGATCCTCAAGTTAAAGTACGGGCTTATAGGGGTCAAGTAATTAATAAATAAAGTTGTAGCTCAGGTTACCCTTACAGTGGGTCCAGTGGGTTTGTGGTCACTTCCCCAGTGCCAGAATGCATAATTGGTATAGACATATTTAACAGCTGGCGGAACCACCACGTTTGCTCCCTGACTTGTTTGATGTGGACTATTATGGTGGGAAAGACCAAATAGCCATCCGAGCTGCCTTTATCTAGGAAAATATTATATCAAAAACAATATTGCATCCCTGGAAGAGTTGCAGGGATTAGTGCCACCATCAAGGGCTTGAAAGACGCAGGGACAGTGATTCCCACCACATCTCCATTCAACTCTCCCATTTGGCCTGTGCAGAAAACATATGGATTTGGAGAATGACAGAGGATTATCATAAGCTTAACCAAGTGGTGACTCCAATTGTAGCTACTGTACCAGATGTGGTTTCATTGCTTGTGCATATTAACACATCTCCTGGTGCCGAGTATGCATCTGTTGATTTGGCAAATGTCTTTTTCTCCATTCCTCTTCATAAGACCCACCAAAAGCAATTTGCCTTATTGTCAAGGCCAGCAATATACTTTTACTGTGTTAATCAGGGGTATATCAACATTTCCGCCTTTGTGTCATAATCTTATTTAGGGAGAACTTAATCGCTTTTTACTTCCACAAGATATCACACTGGTCCATTACATTGACGACATTATGCTGATTGGATCCAGTGAATATGAAGTAGCAAACACACTGGACTTGTTGGTGAGACATTTGCATGCCAGAGGATGAGAAATAAATCCAACTAAAATTCAGGGAACTTCTACCTCAGTAAAGTTTGTAGCGGTCCAGTGTTTGGGGGCCTGTTGAGATATTCCTTCTGAGATGAAGGATAAGTTGCTGCCTTTGGCCACTCCTACAACTAAGAAAGGCCTTTCGGATCTATTTGGATATTGGAGGTAAGACATTCCTTATTTGTTTGTGTTAACTCCTGCTTATTTGTCAAATGACCTGAAAGGCTGCCAGTTTTGAGTGGGGTCCAGTACGGGAGAAGGCTCTGCAATAGTTCCAGCTGCTGTGCAAGTTGCTCTTGGGTCATATGACCCAGTGGATCCAATGGTGCTTGAGGTGCCATTGGCATATAGGAATTCTATGGGGAGCCTCTGGCAGACCCTGACAGGTGAATCACAGTGGAGGCCTCTAGGGTTTGGGAGCAAGGTCCTGCCAACTTCTGCAGATGAATACTCTCATTTCGAGAGACAGCTCATGGCCTGTTACTGGGCTTTGGTGGAAACTGAATGTTTGACTATATGTCATCAAGTTGCCATGTGACCCAATCTGCCTATCATGAACTGGGTGCTTTCTGACCCATCTAGACATAAAATGGATCATGCACAGCAGCATTCCATCATCAAATAGAAGTGGTATATATGTGATTAGGCTTGAGCAGGTCCTGAAGGCACAAGTAAGTAAGTTACATGAGGAAGTGTCTCAAATGTCCATGGTCTCCACTCCTGTCACCCTGCCTTCTCTTCCTCAGTCTGCACCGATGGCTTCATGGAAAGCTTCCTATGACCAGTTAACAGAGGAAGAGAAGACTAGGGCCTGGTTCACATATGGGTCTGCATGATTTGCAGGTACCACTCAAAAATGGACAGCTGCAGCACTGCAGCCCCGTTCTAGGACATCCATGAAGGACAGTGGTGAAGGGAAATCCTCCAAGTGGGCAGAAGTTTGAGCAGTGCACCTGCTTGTGCACTTTGCATGGAAGGGGAAATGGCCAGATGTGAGATTATATACTCATTCATGAGCTGTAGCCAATGGTTTGGCTGGATGATGAGGGACTTGGAAGAAGCATGATTGGAAAGTTGATGACAAAGAAGTTTGGGAAAGAGGGTATGTGAATGGACCTCCCTGAGTGGTAAAAAATTGAAAATATTTGTATTACACATGAGTATTCACCAACAGGTGACCACAGCAGAGGAGGATTTTAATAATCTAGTGGGATAGGATGCCCCAGTCTCTAGACACCACTCAGCCTCTTTCCCCAGCCACTCCTGCCATCGCCCAATGGACCCATGAACAAAGTGGCCATGGTGGCAGGAATGGAGGTTGTTCATGGACTCAGAAACCTGGGCTTCTGCTCACCAAGGCTGACCTGGCTATGGCCACTGCTGAGTGCCTAATTTGCCAGCAGCAGAGACCAACACTGAGTCCTCAATATAGCACCATTCCTCAGGGTGATCAGCCAGCCACCTGGTGGCAGGTTGATTATATTGGATCTCTTCCATCATGAAAAGGGCAAAGGTTTGTACTCACTGGAATAGACCCTTACTCTGGATATGGGTTTGCCTATCCTGCACACAGTGCTCTGACAAGACTACCACCCGTGGACTCACAGTATGCCTTATCCACCATCATGGTATTTCACACAGCATTGCCTCTGACCAAGGCACTCACTTTCTGGCTAAAGAAGTGCGGCAGTGGGTTCATACTCATGGAATTCACTGGTCTTACTATGTTGCCCATCATCCTGAAACAACTAGATTGATAGAATGGTGGAAAGGTCTTTGAAGCCACAATTACAATGCCAACTAGGTGATAATACTTTGCATGTCTGGGGCAAAGTTTTCCAGAATGTATGCTCTGAATCAGCATCCAACAAATGACACTGTTTCTCCTATACTAGGATTCACAGGTCCAGGAATCAAGAGATGGAAGTGGCACCACCAACTGTCACCCCTTGTGATCCACTAGCAAAATTTTTGCTTCCTGTTCCTGCGACATTACATTCTCCCAGCCTAGGGGTCTTAGTTCCAGAGGGAGGGACACTGCCATCAGGAGACACAACAATGATTCCATTAAACTGGAAATTAAGATTGCCACCTGGACACCTTGGGCTCCTCCTACCTTTAAATCAACAGGCTAAGAAGGGAGTTACAGTGTTTGCTGGGGTGATTGACCTGGACTATCAAGATGAAATCAGTCTGTACTCCACAATGGAGGTAAGCAAGGGTATGCATGGAATACAGGAGATCCATTAGGGTGTCTCTTAGTATTACCATGCCCTGTGATTAAGGCCACTGGGAAACTACAATAGCCCAATCCAGGCAGGACTACAAATGGCCCAAGCCCTTCAGGAATGAAGGTTTGGGTCACTCCATGTGGAAAAAAAAAATGACCTGCTGAGATGCTTGTTGAAGGCAAAGGGACTACAGAATGGGTAGTAAAAGAAGGTAGTCATCAATACCAGCTATGACCACATGACTAGCTGCAGAAAAAAGGACTGTAATTGTCACAAGTATTTCCTCCTTCTTTTGTTAAAAACATGTTTGTGCACATATACACTTGTACTAATAAAATATCTTCATTTTATTTCCTTTTTCCTTTATTATTTGACACAAGATTTATTGACCTCATATTAGCATTTAAGTATTGTTAACTTTATGTAATAGCATTTGGGTTGGGGATTGGTACATTTCTGGTTGTAGGAAGGATAGTTGTATTATGTTAGCTGTAATTATGACCTTATTATTGTCTGTATTTGAAGATTTTGTATGATCTCAGAAGATGTGTATGGGTTCAAGTCGACAAGGGGTGGACTTGTGATAGTTAATACTGAGTGTCAACTTGATTGGATTGAAGGAGGACAATATTGATCCGGGGTGTATCTGTGAGGGTGTTGTCAAACGAGATTAACATTGGAGTCAGTGAGCTGGGAAAGGCAGACCCACCCTTAATCTGGGTGGGCACCATCTATTCAGCTGGCATCACGGTCAGAATATAACACTGGCAGGAAAATGTGAAAAGACCTTTCTGAGTTAGCCTCCCAGCCTACATCTCTCTCTCGTGCAGGATGCTTCCTGCCCTCGAACATCGGACTCCAAGTTCTTCAGCTTTGGGAGTCAGACTGGCTTCTTTGCTCTTTAGTTTGCAAGCAGCCTATTGTAGGACCCAGGGATCCTGTGAGTTAATACTCCTTAATAAACTCCCCTTTACATATATATATATCTCCTATTAGTTCTGTTTCTCTAGAGGACCATGATTAATACACTTCCTTTTACCAAATGTTAGTATGCTTTTTTTCTCCCTTCTCTCCCTTCTCACCAAATAACCACATCCTACTCCAGTGGGAAAAAAAAAAAAAAAAAAAAAAAAAAAACTCTAAAACTCCTCCCATAATTGTATTATTTTCAATTCTAGCATCTCTAAATGATCTATCTGCCAGCTCAAATATAGTTCGTTGTTGTCTAGTGACCTCCCAAAACAAATTATTCTCTTAAATAACCAAAGAGCACGGTGTAAACCACTTCTAGTATGAAATGGAAAGAATGCAGTTCATATAGAGAAGTGGTAATTCTGGGCAGTAGCATCTTGTAAAGATTGTTGGACAGATACTGAGATAGAATATCATCTTGGGCATGGGCCGTGTTTTATTAATAGGCTCTTTGTTGGATGAATTAGTTTATGGGCTGAAATTATCTTATCCATGTTCTCTGTGTCTCTTGCCTCCAACCTCTTGGAGGTTCCTCATTAACCAAGATTTTTCTTTCCACAACTGAAGTGAGTGTTGGAAAAATATATGCCTCTCAAGCAGAATACATTTTGGAATCTACTCTGTACTCCAAAATATTAAAACTGACATACAGTGTAAGCACTTTTCTGACCAGTCTTCTGGATTTCTTTTGCCTTTTTAGTATACAATCCTCAAGAAATGGAGTACATTTCAGATCTATATTTTTCAGTCAGCTCCCTGGGTCAGAGAAATTTCAGATCTATATTTTTCAGTCAGCTCCCTGGGTCAGAGAAAATACCGAACATTCTTTTAGACACAGAGTTCTCAAATCTACTTGAGGTGTTTGCATTCTTGTCCCCAGGCCTTCTTCCTTGGCAACTTACTGGCAAACACCTTGAGTATATCATGCTTGACGTGAAAACACACTGAATTAAAATGTGTTTTTCCCAAGATCTGCGTTGCTTAGTTTGCTAAGAGCTTTACTGATCAATGCTCAAAGCTTTTTAAAATTCATATATCTTATTGATTTTGTTATAAAATAAGCTACATATTCCATCATTTCATGTAAGTAATTTCTGAATTCATTCTTTAACATTTAATTTCTGCTTTCAAACCAATGCATTATTTTCTTAGTTAGCTTGTTTTTTGTTGTTGTTGTTTGGTTTGGTTTTGTTTTTTTGAGACAGAGTCTCACTCTGTCACCCAGGCTGGAGTGCAGAGGCATGATCTTGGTTCACTGTAGCCTCCACCTCCTGGTTTCAAGCAATTCTCATGCCTCAGCCTCCTGAGTAGCTGGGACTACAGGTGCATGCCACCATGCCTGGCTAATTTTTGTATTTTTAGTAGAGATGGGATTTCACCATGTTGGCCAGGATGGTCTCGATCTCTTGATATCGTAATCTGCTGCCTCGTCCTCCCAGCTCACTTTTATATCTTGTCGAAAGTATCCAATGATAGTCAACACTACTACTGATAATTTCAATCAATTTTCCCAAAGCCATCAAAAGCAGATACACTTACTTTCAAACTAAGACAGAAAACAGCTTAAGCAATATTTTTACTAGTGCATACGAAAGCCTATCTTGCCAAAACATGCCATAACTTCCATCACCACACACTATTTTATCATAAGAGCAAAGTCGTTTTAAATATTTTAAGTTTTTGTTTTTACAGAATGCCACTTCAATATACTAATTTCTATTATATATTAACAAAGGAAACAAACACTAATAAACAATTCTCAAATCTCAAAGGCTTGAGGTAATAAAGGCTTACATCTCACCCATGCCACAATATGATTATGTGTTGATAGGCTTTGGGTTATGGGTGTAGGCTCTGGGCCACTCCTGTGGTTCTGCCATTTCCCTGGGGCTGAGTTTTGTACTCTCGTCTCTATTTCTGGTTATAGACAGAGAATAAAGGAAAATGAAGGGGATACATCTGCTCTTAGCTCTTTAGCCCTGGAGTTGACACGCAGCCCTTTAAAAAAAATTTATGAGTACAAACCAATCGCATGATCTCTCCCAGAAACAAGGGAACTGGGAAATGTGCCCGGAAGTGTAGCGATGAAATACGGGATAAAACAGAGGGAGTGAGCAGAGCAGATACACAGTTACACATAAGAGAAAGTAAAATTAAAGTAGCTCTGTACTCACACCAAAAATAAACTTCATGTGTGTTACATACCTAAACATAATAATAAACATCTTACACTTTAGGTATAATTATAGCAGAATACCTTATGATTCAAGGTTGTGAAAGATTTCTTAAATGAAATATTTTCTAAAAACTTGTAGTGGACAATACTGTAATATTGATATGCATAAAATTATTTTAAGAATTATTCATGAAACTACTTAATTCACAGAAATGATTCATAAAGACATAAATAAAAGTTTTAAAAACAAAAATATATTCAATACATCTACATGATCAACAGTGCAATCTTTATTCTTTATTTTCTATGTTTGCATAAGGATGGGAATTTCCCACTGTTCTGCCAAAAGGGTAATAGTTGGTTGGGATATTTCTGACCTCATTCCACCACTTCTGTCATTCCTATTTAAGGACTGAAGAGTTGATTTCCTGATTAGCGAATTTGGGAGAAAAAAATTAACATGGTGTACATAGCCACTTTCTTCTTGTTTAGCAAAACCAGCCACTAAGAAGTAGTCATTCTTAGCAGGTCTATGTGGCACACTTTCTAGGGTAGGTTATGCATTTTGTGGCAGTGCCGAATGCCTGGGCTGTCATCTGGAGGGGAGAGTTCAGTTCAGTGGAAAGGATATTAGAAGCCTCTTTGGCCACTATGTAACTGCAGTTTCTGATTCACGTCTATAAGTAATTAAATTTGTATTTTATTCTCTAGCCATCTGATTTGTCTATTTTCTTCTTAATGAATTCTGAACTTAGACGAGATTTAAGGGAAGAAAATAATTCGCTATCCTAGAGTCTAGTATAATGATAAACATGCGGGAAATTAAGGAAATAATTAAGAGGACCTCCTTGTGGGCTAAAGACTAGATCAAAATTTTGCACTACCTGGTGGGTTGGCTTTTAGGCTTTGACTTTAGTCAATGTGAGTCACAGCGTCCTTGATCACAATGATTTGTAGGAGTTATAATTGTGGGTCTGATGTCTACCTGGTATTACCAGCACAGTCCTTGATAGCTACAGATTTTTTTTAACCCAGTATGTTTAAACTTAATTATATCCCAATTTAAACATCTTACCTTATAGAGATTGGATTATAGGTAAAAGGGGGGAATGAGAACACTAGTTAGTGCTTTATTTTTAAAATTCATGATGCTTGTGTATACTGGCTTTTCAAACCTTTATTAGTGAGAGAAAAATCTGTTGCTTTTATTATATTTTGTAGTCAGACCTCTAAGCTATGATTGTTAACTGTAAAGATGGTTAATTTATCAGAAAACTTGCTACACTTTTTAATTGCATGCACTTTTTAATTCTAATGATATCTGTGGAAACTTTTTTATTTTCTTATGTGCATTCATAACTAAAAAAATAGTGGTTATTTTATTGATTCCTTTTTTATCTTCATAACATCTATTACTTTTTCATACTTTATCACTGGCTAGAAATTCTAGTTCCATGATCAATGTCACTGGTAATCTTAATCATCCTTGTCTCACTCCCTCAGAGAGTAATTTGTAGTTTTACTGCTAGGTTTTGTACGTTGATACCTATATTATATTAAGAAAGTGTCCTTTATTTCTTAGTGTTAGAAGAGAGTATCATCTGAGATGATTTGACTTCTTACAAATGCTTTTCTTCTGTAGTGTTTGAGAATATATACCTCTTAGGTA
Source organism: Macaca mulatta (assembly GCF_049350105.2). Taxonomy (NCBI): domain Eukaryota; kingdom Metazoa; phylum Chordata; class Mammalia; order Primates; family Cercopithecidae; genus Macaca; species Macaca mulatta. Next base: position 29,827,529 of record NC_133411.1, read on the forward strand.
CTTGGTTAAGGTGGTCAATAATGTTACTGAATTGCTAAATTTTCAAACCAACTTTGTATTTCTAGAATAAATCCAATTGTGTTTTATGTTATTTTTGTAAGTATTGCTTAATTGATTTCTTAACATTTTGATAAATATTTCCATTTTTGTTGATGTATAATAATAGACGTACACATACATGTGCTTCAGATGACTTATACAAAAATGATTGTAGCATCATTGTTTTCTGCAGCTAGAAATGGGCAAAAATTCATCTAAATGCAAACATAAATACATTGTGGAATAGTCGTGCATTAAAATGCTTAGGATCAATTAGAATGAATCAAAAAGATCTACGTGCAAAAGCACTCATAGATGTCACAAAATTATACTAAGCAAAACATCCAGCTACAAAAGAATACATTTGAGGTGATTTCAGTTATAAAATTTAATAAACACTCTGTGATTGGGGACAGTAGCACTAGAATCAGGGGGTTTGATTTTGTTCACTAATTTCCTGAGCTTGAGGCTGTTATAGTTACTATCTTTCAGTCTTCTTAACCCTGACACACCATATCCCAGTCACCATAGTCTTAATAGTTAAGACAAATGTGGCATGAGACAGAAATTTAGGGCTGGTAGTGAGTAGAAAGATGTCTCCACTACATCTTCTAGTAGTAAAAACCATGAGGCAACCACCCTTGGGTGCTCTCCATTTCCCCTCTTCATTAGTTGCTAAGCCTGAAGAAATAAACAGTATAGTTGGCTGATTAGCTTCATCTCTGTCTGTCTCATATTGCTGCCTTACCTTCACACATAGAAATCTGAATTATTCTTACTGGCAGGATTTCCGGAAGAGACTCAGGGGCTATTCAATAGGGAAGTTGAAGTTTTTCAGCAGTGCCCATGGTTCTGTAGTTCTGTGGATACAGTTAGTTATGTAGGAAAATTGTGAAAGCCCATCTGCCCACTTATCTACCTACATTTTCCAACACAAAGTTATGCATTTTATTTCTATCATTTATCTATTATCTATCTATCTATCTATCTATCTAATCTAATCTATCTATCTTGGTTTGTATATATGTTTCTTCATAGGTTTTGCATTTAGAAAATTTTAATTAGAGAGTAATTATCACCTTTTTATACTCCACACCAGAGAAGATTCATATATCAAGAACATAATCATTTTTACAGATAGCAATGGACAAAAAGGGATGGAGGTTGTAAAGATACCTGATTGCATTAGTAATCAAGGATATGTGGTCCTTCCCTCCAACATAATAAAAAGAGATTTTATTTTACAACCACCGGAATACAAATATTTAAAAGGATGTAAGACTTCATGAGAATGTAATGAAATGTGAGGTAATGATGGAAGTAAACAAACAGAATCTTGGAAGGCAATTCAATCTGGCAATGTGAAGTGCCTTTGAATAGGAACAGAACTTTAACATTTAGCCATATGTTGCTAATAACTCACCACATGCATGTGCTTGAGAAGACACATGTAGTAATGTCTCTCACAGCTCACAGTAATAGTGAACAATTGAACCAACTAAAATGTCCACGATGGATAATTGGATGTGCATACAAGGGTGTATTGCAAATGAGTAAATTACAGACTCATTTATCATTTTTAAACAAAGATTGTATACAACATTTACTAAACAGAACAGAAAGATATGTGATAATAAAAAGTAAATATTTATTTCAATTTTCACTTGGTGTCGAGTATATTCTATACTGCCAACTCACTTACCACACACAACAACTTGTTGAAATAAGTATTATCATCTCCATTATACAGATGCAAAAAAATGAGACACCAGAAGGCTAAGAGATTTCCCCAGGATCACACATGGCAAGCATGTTGAAGAGTGGATATTGAATAAATCTTGGTATTCCATATATTATGTTTTAAACTGGAAATTTCCATTGCATTTTATTACTTACACAATACTTATAATAAGCCATCATTTGTGTAAAATTAAGAAAAATAAAGTACAATATTCTATATTGCAATGGACATAAACATATACAGTAATAATCATTTATAAGGTATAAGAAAAAGTGAGAATAGTAGTTAAATCTAGAAAACAAGAAACAAAATTAGCATGGGGTTATAAAGATAACTCCAATATTATGTGGTATAATATTCCCTAAAACTCTTTGAGGCAAATATAGGAATGTTTTAAGATACTATGTAAACGGTTGATAGATAGTTTTTTACATATATATTCTACTGTTTTATTTCTGTAAAAAAATATTTTATAGGATACTTTTACAAGAAAGTTAACTATTATCTGTGAAAGACTGAATATTTTATTTTACTCAATCCTATTCCTGAGGAAAACTAGAAAACCTGCAGACACAAAAAATAAAAATAAGAAAACTTATTTGGAAGTCATCAGATATTCCTTGAGTCTGTGAGATTTTGTAGTGGAGAATCTTGGGGAGGAGGCAGAAAAATCAAAAGACTGGAATTTAATGCGAATTTTCCCTTTGATCTGATTGTCAGTTTTTAAAGTTGCGGCTAAGAGTCTGAAAAAGTCTGCAGGGGATGGGGCAATTACAATTCAGAAGCTGCCATGGTGCAGGGTCCTTGTGAACTTTCAGGCTCTTACACAGGACTAAAACTTAAACTTGTATTTTCTTTTCTTTTTTTGAAGACGGAGTTCTGCTCTTGTTGCCCAGGCTGTAGTGCAGTGGCACAATCTCGACTCACTGCAAACTCCACCTCCTGGATTCAAGCGATATCTCCTGCCTCAGCCTCCCGAAAAACTGGGATTACAGGCACACGCCACCATGCCTGGCTAATTTTGTCTTTTTAATAGAGACGGGGTTTCACCGTGTCAGGCAGGGTGGTCTCCAACTCCTGACCTCTGGTGATCCACTCGCCTTGGCCTCCCAAAGTTCTGGGATTACAGACTTTAGCCACTGTGCCTGGTCCATATATTTTTATTATAAAATAACCTGAATATAATAATTCAAAAAATGAATAAAAATGGATGACTCTAGAATTCTATCATACTATTAGATATCATATCTATCATACTATTAGAGAAAATGCCCAATACATAATGTGTGCTATTCTTTCTCTTAACTTAAAAAAGAAAAATAAACTTTCCCTTAACCCTATTTCGGTTCTTGCAATTGTTCCTTTATTCTGCTCCTCTTCATAGCAAAACTATTTAAAGCAATTATCTGTAAGTCGTTGTCAGCAATTCCTTTTAAACATACTTTAATCAGGCTTTTAGCCTGAACATTCTATCAAAAGTGCCTTTGCCTAAATTACCAGTGACCTCCAGATTCCTAAATCCAATGGTCAATTCTCAGTGTTCATTTTACTTGATACCTTGACAATATCTAAAATATTACATATGTATTAACTCTTTAATCCAGAAATTCACTTTGTAAACTTACTATAAAGATAAACCTCTGAAAATATGGCAATATCATATACATGAACGTATTCATTGCAACATCAATAGTGCTTGCAAATATTCTAAATAAACTCACTGACCAAGCATAGAAGATTGGGTAAATTAATGATGGTGCCTACACAAAATAAAGTACTATTAAGCTGTAAAATAAAGAGGAATAGCTCTATAAACATATATGGAGGGATTTCTGAGAAACATTAAGTGAATAAGAGCAAAGTGCAAAGGAACATTTGCATCTGCTTATATTTACAAAAAGATTAGAAAAATGAATAAACCGTAAACAGTTATAATGGGTCAGGGAAAGTGACAGGAGAAAGCAATTGGGGAAAAATGACGGCACTCTGAAAATCCACTTCGTGTAGTTTTGGCCTTTGAAAGAATGTTAGTATTTTTTCATATTCAGAAAATCAAATCAAATTAACAAGAATGAGAAGAAGAGGAAAAAGAAAACACCTAAAACTTAAAGCAAATTATAATAAGTTATAACAGTTCTATTTTGAGAAAATAACCATTCAGAAAGAAAAATAATAATAAAGGATTAATCAAAGTAATTTATGGTTAGAATATTTCATGATACACACTTCTTGAATGTAGTTTGTAGTGGGGAGACTACAGACAGATTCTCAACTCCTTATATTTTTACTTTTGTAACAGAAGCATCAATTATAGTTATACTATGGAAGCGAATAAAAAAGGAAAAGTGGTGATATCATTTAGAGCCAAGATTTTCACTCTGACCAAAAAAAGCATGCAAGCAAAAAGAGATAGCGAGAAATATGTGTATGTATATATATATGTGTGTGTGTGTGTGTGTGTATGTGTGTGTGTGTGTGTACATATATGTATAAAAAATATATGTATTTCTTTTACCCTTACCTTTATCTGCTGAAGGGACCCAGAAAAAGATACAAAATTATTAATGAACAAATCTCAGGCTATAATACTATTTCCCACTAAAGTAGGCTGGGGTAAGATAAGTACAAGATGAACCTGAAGCATTTTGTTATGCTAATTGTAGGGAAGTTCTTGTAAAAATAATAGGCATATGTTACAACAACACAGGAACCAGGCAGAGAGGTGTATGCTGATCAAATATAGTGTAATTTGAATGCCCAAATCACTGTAAGTACAGTAATAATTTATAAATGAAAAGTTGAGAATGCCCATTATAGAGAGATGAATACTAGATAGATAGATAGATAGATAGATAGATAGATAGATAGATAGATACATAGATACATAGATAGATAGATAGATAGATAGATAGATAGATAGATAGATAGATAGATAGATAGATAGATGATAGGGAGACAATAGATAATAGATGATAGATTAGACAGATAGATGCATAGATAGATGGATGGATGGATGGATGGATGGATGGATGGATGGATAGATAGATAGATAGATAGATAGATAGATAGATAGATAGATGTAAAAAGAGAGGGCCTTTGCTTACAGTGGAATGTGCAGTGCTGAATGGTAAATGTGGAATGAGTGCTGGAGTCAGAAATTCATCATTTTGCAACCTCCATTTTAAGGATAGGACCAGGAAAAAATTGACAATGCATACTAAACCCCAGGGGGAAATTTTGATGCAGAGTAGGATATTTCCATGGTCCTAAAAGAGCTACTGTGAAATTGCTTATTAGTTGTACAGGACTGAAATGGTGCCGATAAAATGGTGAAATAGGAAGCAACTTGAATGGATTATCAAAGTCAATGTGCCAGGAAAAGAGACGGATATGTGCCTCCAGAAATGAATATACCAAGGAGGAAATGACATCACTTATTACTCCAGCTGGAAATGCATAATCTGAGTGTAATCCTGGGGAAATCTCAGACAAACCAAACGTGAAGAATATTCTATGAAAATAGTGGCAGGGGAATGGTGAATTTTTCAGAAATATCAATTTCATAAGAGATAAAGAAAGGCCATTGTAATTACTGCAAAATAAACAAAGGAAAATGACATTTAGGAGTAAAGATAAAGAGCCATGCGCTATGCAAGTTACTCTCAATTGAGCAATTTTTCACTGACGTACTTAGTGATCCCTGAACATGCCAGACTGGCTCTCACATCAGGCCTTCTCCATTTGCTACTCCTTAGTAAGGAAACACTATTCCCAAACATGCATCAGATATATTTCCTTACATCTTTCAAGTGTTTACTCAAAAACCTGTATCCTTCTGAGAGTCATTCACTGCTTAAAATTTCCAGTCCCCCAAAGACACTGCCAACTTCACGTTTCTCTACAATGCTTATCATGTTTTAATGCAGTGTTCACTGAATTTATTCATCTTGTTGTAATTTCCCATGCTAAAGTGCAAGCTTCAAGATAGCATGGATTTTTATATTCAGTTTGTTCTTTGTTATTGACTCATCTCCTTGAACACTGCCTCATTATAATAGGTGCTCAATAAATACTTTTTTGATTTACGATCTCTGTCTCGGTTTCATTTGATATTTAGAAGAAAGTAATCAATGAATATAGATTCTACCAATATCTAGAATAAACTTTATGTAAGTAATAGCAGTGATCATTTGTCTATTGTATTTTAATAAGTGATATCCGAAATAGGTTAATATAATGCTACAGAAAGTGAAAAATGTCCACTTAGCTCTGAATCCTGAATAAAAGGATCATAATGCTGAATAAAATAATTCTGAATTAAAGGTTTTATAATCCTGAAAAGATTTTATTAGCATACTATTTTACCTCTTAGAAACAAATGAGTTCACTCCTGCTAGAAGTAGCAAATGGAAGAATTCACTGGTTTCATTCTCATGGATTTTTCTTCTCTCCTTCACTTCATGCACCTGAGGTGCTGGTGATAAGCAGAAATGAAATTCGACAAATATTCTCTAATTTATTTTTGCTTTTCAAGTGTGCAAAACACAGGCTCAAATCAGAAAGCCAGAAATCTTGTTATGATGTCAAAATAGGAATGAAATCAGAAGAGAGCATTTTAGACAAAAGATGCATTTGTATGTGATCGTAAGTATTAAACCTCTGAGTAACAAATTAGTGGGTTTCACGCCCTCTTGGAAGAACAATTGCGGTATGTTAGTCATTGATTTAGCTAACTTTGACTTACCAACTGTTAAGCGCATGGGGAATTTTAGTAAACAAACTAAGTACCATGTATTCCCTCACTGAGGTTACCACATCTCAAAGGCATGGATTCAATAATTCATTTAGAAATGTTGATGTCGACTCACTTGTTTAGTTTTGCTTTTGTTGCGTGTGTTTTTGGTGTCAAATCCAGAAAATCATTGCCTAGATCAATGTCAAGGAGTTTTCTGCTGTTTCCTTCTGGGAGTTTTAAAATTGCACATCTTGCATTTAATTATTTAATATATTTAGAATGTATTTCTGTGTATGTTGTAAAACAAGGATTTTACTTTTCATTTTATTTTTTCAAATGGATATCCACTTTTCCCAACACCATACACTGAACAGTCTTTTTCCTCATTGTGTATTTCTGATATGCAATAAACAAAATGAGATGTAAATTTCTGGTAAGCATGCCATTGATATATGAGCTAGTCAACTTGAATTACAATATAAAAATGGGACCTCTAGAGGTAATCTATGGAGATTGGGGAGATGTTGATCAAGAGATACAAAATTTCATTAGGCAAAGGAATAAATTCAGAAGATCTATCATACAACATGCTGACTATAGTAATTAACAATGTATTGTATACTTTAAAATTGCTAAGGAAGTAGATTTTTAGTGTTTTTACCACAAAAAAAGATAAGTATGTGAGGTAACGCATATATTAATTAGCTCAATTTAGCCATTCCATAATGCACACATATATTAAAACATCACATTATACATCATAGAAATGTAAAAACTTATGTCAATTTAAAATTATTTTTAAAAAGTAATCCTAACAAGAAACAAATCACGACAAATGCTATTTTATTTGAAACAAAAATTCTGTCAATTCAGTGATCAAAAATTTCCAGGTTGTAATTTGATTTGTTAGAAAATATGCACTGATTAGAAAGGACATTCTGATATTTTCTAACCTGTAAGATAGTGTTGTGTTGCAGTTAAGATCTAATTGAATGGGGCTGAAAAGGTGGATGAGAACATTCCTAATACAAATAAGCACTTCAGAATATATCTGACAGATTGTAGCATGCATGGCATATGCAAATATACTTCTAAGATTCAGGGTGTTTGTGTAAATTGTGTGATCTTCAAGTTTCACAGGATAGTGTGAACTCGGTAGAGTTTATTCACTTTGGGAATGCTTAAGAGAAATAAACTACCACAACATACACAATATGTATCCCAGTAGCAACAGAGGAATTCACAGAAAAAAGTACAAGGTCTAAACTCACCATTATACCCAGGAACCTGACTTACTAAAATGTCAGGTACATTCTGGCTAAAATCGTTTATCTCACTAAAGGTAATGTTTCATCTTTAAGATGACTTCCTTAGCTACACAGTACCTGGATTTATGGCTTATAAAGACTCTCTGCGCAGTGCTAGATTGAATGTTTCATGTTATTATTTGTATTTAGAAGAGAGATCACTGATGCATTCACAAAAATTGCAGCTTCTGATGGTTTGGCTATGAGAAAATCAGTGTCCATTATCAGATAGTGTATCTCTGAGAAACAGAGCCTGAAAATACGGTTAGGATTGTATGACACATAAATATGTAGACATATAGTTTGTGTATGTATACACATGCATGCTTATATTGGCGAGGGGAAACTTAACTTTTAGTATTAATTGTTGCTCACAAGGCTGTGGGTTAGCTGGGCTCACTCACATGTTTTCAGTCAATCCTGGGTCAGATATGCAGGTCTACTGATCTACATTATACTCTCTGTTATTCGTGGTTCCTCTGGATTTCAGTTAATTCAGGACAATCATGCCTAGGTCTGCTTGGTCTACTAGAGTTTCTCCATGTGGTGTTTCATCTTCTTGCAGGCGATGCTGTACTACTCATTTGTATGTGAGCAGAATTCCAAGAGAGACGAGAAAAACAAAAACGTCTGGAACCTAGGCACAGAACAAGCACATCATCAGTTCCACTACACTCTATTGGTCAAAGAAATTCACAAGGCTAACTCTAATTTTAAAAATCCTCAGCTCTAAATAGTATTTTCTTAGAAAGGACCACTCCACACTTATTATCCTGTAATTTTGTTTAATTCTGTGATCAGCATGTGTAACTGTGAGAAGCTTCAACGATTACTTCTATGTTTTGTTTATGCTTATTTTCTATCTTCCCAGAGGAGAACTTTCTCCTTTTAAGGGTTTCTCCTATTAATGGTTTTGTCCATTGTTTTAACTCCAGCAAGTTCAGTGGTTCTGGGAGGGTCATATATTGTTATACTCTAGCAAGTGAACTGTTTCACATCTGGGATTGAAAAGGGAGAAGGGAGGATAAATAAAACAAAGCTAATTATATCATATTTATGAGCATATATAAAAGCATCCAAAATGAGGTGATATGCATCTTAACATACCAGTTCACCAGTTTATTAATTATTAGCAGAAAATTTTTTAAAAATAATTAAACCTTAAATAACAATATATTCAATAAGCAAATTATTCATTGTAACATAGATCATGAAAGTTTTTATTTTTTATACTCTCATTTTTGGAAATAAAGCTAGATTTGTTAACTGTGAATTTTATTCTGCTGCCTGTGCTTTGTTGTACTAGGAGAATGAAATAAATTTTCCACCTTAAATGAAGGAATATATTAATAAATTGTGATCACTTCTATTCTGTGAATCATCTCTTTTGCATTGTAAAAAAATTAACATCTCTTCCTACCCTGAATAATTTATGTACTTTCTTCAGTCTTTGCAGTAGCATAATAAATGTACTACATTCCCGGCAAGTTGATTATTCAATTCATAAAACATGAAAAATTTTTTAAGTAAGTTACCAGGTTGATAATTCTAAATCACTCACCTACTAATTATCAACTAGGCTGTCATTCAAGTCATGCAATCTAAACCTTTTTAGATATCTGACTGATCTGTCTGCATTAGATTTTCATCAAAGATTACCAAGCAAGTATAATGTTTAAATTTTTTGATTTCTCTAAAAAAGAGAACTTCTGTTTCATGAAGGCTTAAAGCCTAGTGGTCTACAGGTAGATTCTCAGAGTCCTCATTCTGTTCTCTACCTTTAATAGCTATATAAATTTGAGTAGTAATTTTTTTTTTTCTCAAAGGCACACTTTCCTTATATATATGATGAGGTTAGGAAAGATTTTTAGTGTTGTAAGGTTGATAGAGTGATTAAATAATGCAATTATTAGAAGCTGACTAGGACTCTATCACATAGATATTTATAACAAAATATATAAATTTAGTTATTAATAAGTAGAATTTATAATTGATCAATTAAAAGGTAAATATTATTTCATTAATATCAGGAATACATGTTGATTGTAATATTATTTCCTATAATTAATAATTTTTAAGGTGAGAAATTTCAATATTTAATTTGATTGCAATAAAAACATGAAATGATGAAAAGGAGTATTACATACTGCATGTTTTTTTCTCCCCCAACACAGATACCATGAAACCATAAACATATTTTCACTTCATTTTTTTAAGAACTCAACTCAAAGCAAAGCTCATGTTAAATGCAAATAAATGTTGTTAATAAAATCCAGGCAATGAAAGGTTATGGAAACTGCTAACACAGATATACACAAGTGAATTCTGGGTTTCCTTCACTAAATGAACTACTGCAGATGTCAAATGGCTGAGATGGCAGAAGTTCACTTTGATATGGACATTGAAGTAAATAAATAGATAAAATGAAACAGAGGTGTTCTTGTCTCGTGTAGGGTAGATATCTGCTCTGCAAAATAAGTTATTTCCTATCCAAATTACAGTTTTACTTATTAGCTCTTTTAAATGTACCAAGACACATAGTCAGGAAGTTCTGTATACCAGAGAGCACAGGGAAGGAAGAGCTTTATTGTAGAGGCCGGTAACTGCAGGAGAGTGTCAGAGTAGCAGAGGACAGGGAAGAGAAGCTACTAAACCAAGATCTGCAGCAGGAAAGCCCAGAAAGATCACAGGGTGTGCAGACAGCAGGGAAAAGCAAGAGCGATGGAAAGAACTTAAAGCAAGACCTTCAACAGCACTAACATGGAAGGGGAAATTACCAGGAAGGGACAGGAAACTATGACTATTCACAGAATGATAGAGAAACTTTAAAAACTTTAGTGATAACACTGATAAAGTAGGTATCAGTTTACTAAAGAGGGCAGTTAGTATCAACATGGAGACATAAATGAACAAAGGAAGCTATTCTGATAAATCAGCCACTTGAATATGTGAAATCAACAGAACATGTTACTTAACAAGATGACAGGTGCTAGTTCAGTATTAGGTTATGATATGGTTAGGCTTTGTGTCCCCACCCAAGTCTCATCTTGAATTGTAATCCCCATAATTCCCATAATCCCTACGTGTCAAGGGAGAGAGCAGGTGGAGGTAATTGAATCATGGGAGCGGCTTCCCCTATGCTGTTCTTGTTATAATGAGTTCTCATCAGAGCTGATGTTTTTATAAGGCACTCTTCCCCCTTCACTAGCCACTTCTCCTTCTTTCCACCTTATGAAGAAGATGCCTTGCTTCCTCTTTGCCTTCTACCATGATTGTAAGCTGCCTGAGGTCTCCCTAGCCATGCTGAACTGTGAGTCAATTAAATCTCTTTCCTTTATCAATTACCCAGTCTCTGGCAGCTCTTTACAGCAGTATGAAAATGGACTTATACAGGTTATGAATTTCCAATTAATAAAGTAGGATTGGTACAAAGAACAATCCTATCCTATCTATCCACCCGTCCATCCATCCATCCATCCATCCATCCATCCATCCATCTATCCACCCATCCTTTTATCCTTGTATCCATCCATTATCAATTGATAGTAGATGAATCAGTCTAACATCATTCATTAAGTATTTAGTACCGTGCTGAATATTCGGGATATGCACATGACATGCACATATTTATATTTTAAAACATACAGCTAAATTCTGGTGTTCTATAGCACAGTAGGGTGACTGTAGTTAGCAATAATATAGTGTGTATTTTAAAATGGATAGAAGAACGGATTTTGAGTTTTCTCACTACAAAGAAATGACAATGATTTTCAGGTGATGGATATCCTAATTACTCTGATTTGATCATTACACAAAGTACACATGTATTGAAACATCACACTGTACCTATATATGTGTGTGTGTGTGTGTGTGTGTGTGTGTGTGTATATAATTAATCATGTGTCAGTTAAAAACTACAACTTAAAATATTTATTTGTATTTTTAAATTCTGGCTATACAGATTTATTAATAAGTTGAAAACTAACTTGAATTTAGTCATCTGTTATTTAAAGTTCAGTTATGAACTCATTTTTAGCAGAAATGCTTAATGTGCACACTCCGTTACCCAGAAGTTTAATGTAAATATTGCCTATTCAGGATTATACTAAACATTGTGTTATTGGGTATAACATTGTAGAGATGCTAGTTTGAATAGGGATATCCTTTTGGCAACTAATATTCATAATTACCATAAAATAATTTCACTCTAAGTCCCTTAATCAACTATTTATTAAAAAGTATATTAAAGAATATAATTTTCTAAATATTGGTGTAATTTCTGTATGTGTATATGTATACATTTAATCAGAAACAATTTTCGTGTTACAAAAATAACAAACTCTAAATTACCTCTCTAAACATACTATTACTGTCTTTTTAAAGTTGGTGTTCATAGAAAAAGTGAAAAAACCATTATTACAAAACCTTCTGAAGAGAGTTCTGACATATGTTACGATTTAATAACATTTGTAAATAATATCAAAGGCCTAATGTATCATTCTCTTTTTATTTATAAATTAGCCATTCAAAATCTGTATAAGACATGAAAGTGTTTTAATGCACAATTATCACACACAATTTTGTGAACACAAAATATCTTAGAAATAACAATGTGAAAGGATGCAAGCAAATATTAAAGTTACAGTAAATATTATTTAATTATATGCCAGTTTCTACATATTCCACTAAATATCAACAAATATTTACTGATGGTGATGATAATTCTATGCTTGACTGACAATATAAAACAGGAGAAATTAAAGTTAAAAAAAAAACAAAACTAAAAACAAAGTTGTAAACTATCCATAAAACCGATATTACTTATCTGATATTACTGGTTAAAGTACCATTTAAAATTCCTTAAGCAGTTAACATTTTACTTTTGTTTGCCTCCCTACTGAGTAATCACCAAAAAAGGTGACATCATTTTAACCAAACATAAGTAATCATAGTTTGACTTAGTGATTGGGGTGGTTAATGTTATGCATAAACATGCATAGGTCACGGTACTAGATATTTGGAAATACCAGTCTAGATGTTGCTAAGAAGATATTTTAGATGAGATTAAAATTTAAATCAGCAGGCTTTGAGTAAAACACATTATGCTCCTTAATGTGGCTGACCCTCATCTGATCAGTTGCAAGGCCTTAATCAAAAAGAAAATGAGGTCCTCCAAGGAACAGGAAGTTCTGCCTCCAGAGAATTCTTCAGACTGCAGCTATAACATCTGCTCTTTCTTTGGACTTCAGCCTCTTGGTCTGCAGTGTGAAGTTTAAACTTGTAGGCTTCAAAATCGTAAAATCAATTTATTTCCTTGAAATAAATCTCTCTCTCTCTCTCTCTTTCTCTCTCTGTGGGTGCGCACGTGTGTGTAAAATACATATGCCTTATTGCTTCTGTTTATCTGAAGAACTCTAATAGAGTAAATGTAGATAAATTATTGGTTATTCTTTTAAACAACTTTATTGAGATATAACTGATTACAAAGAACTGTACACATTTAATGTGCACAATTTGATGACCTTGGACATATTCAAACACCTGTGATACCATCACTACAATCAAGGTAATAAACATACCCAATATATCTCAGAGTTTCCTTGTGTTCCTTTGTTTTGTTTTTAGAAATTAGTGGTAATTTTTCAATATGTTGAGTAGAAAATTGCATAACAAAATAGGTTTCCTTGAAATTTTGAGCACTCTTTATACTGGTGAGTATTATTATATGCATTCAGTGATTCTATTTTTATTCACTTGCTGGTAACCATAGGAAAAAAATGTGCTGAGCAGATTTTATCATTTAATTTAATTTTCATTTGGGTCAGTTTTCAGTTCAGTCAGGGTGACTTTTCAGACTTCGGAGTTTTTTTGTTTAAGAGATAGCATAACAGCATTGTAAAGCAATTGCACCAATTTACTAAAGAAGTCAATCCAATTTCTGCAAGTTCACTACTGTCATATCTGGTTTCTTGTACATGCATTGATTATATCAACAGAATCTTAGATGGTTCTTTGAATACCTGACTTCATTGCATTAAAAGCTGAAATCTTTTATCTACATAGATACTTGAGAGACTTGCCTTTCTATATTTTAGACGTAAATAAATTGGCAAATATATCCTAAAGACTCTATGGTTAAATATAAATTCCCTGAGGTTTGAGATATATGTATATGTATGTGTATATATATTTTCAAGTGTGTGTCATTGAAATAATTTCAGAAATGTTGTTTAAAACTGGTATATGTATTTTTTATTCCTGCCATTATTATTACCAAAATGTCATTCCTTTTATAATTTACTCAATTTATATAAACAGAAAACAATCAGCATCTGCCTTCCCTTATACAAATGTAATTTAAGAGTAGCAATTCACTTTCTAGCTATCATTTTTGGCAATAGCTTCTCAGCAGAGCTAGTAACTAAAAAAAGGGGGCTTAGCCAATCTGAGGTGTTCATTGTGGCACTTTCAGAAGTATTTCTGTGGACTTGGAAATAATTTTGAAAAGATCATTATGGTGATGTTTTTAGTATCCCTGTTTGAGTAATGCGAGACCAAAGAGTGTTGTAAGAAAATGTAATAGAAATTGAATTGGAAAACGAGACTCAATCTGAAACATTGATTTATTAGGCACATCAATAATGTAAAAAATATTTTAGCATGCATATGCTGTTGTCCTTTTTCTCCCTTATGCCTACATGAATTAAATTGAGATCATACTTAGTATTTCTTTTTCCTCTATTACATATGTAAATGTTATTTATTCATCCACAACTGAAGTTCAGAAACATCACTATATTAGCATCCAATATCATACTCATTTCAAAAATTTACATTTAGATCAAAATTGACAGCTAATAAAGATCCAAGTGTGTTGAGAATGCTTGTTTAGAAAACCCAGTATTCCAAGTTGATGTGTTTGCATTTATCCTTCTACTGCTACCTTACTACTTCCTCAGCGTTGATGGAGTATAGTTAATACTTCATTGTTCTGAGTGCTGACATGAAAAATTTCATGTTAAATACATGTTTAGATATTCATCCTACTACAATTTTGAGTGCTGTTTCATTACTAAGATGTTTCTTCCTTAGTTGAAAATAAACACTTTTTAAAAATATTTATCTTTCATAAGATAAAATTACATGTACATTTGTTTTTATTTGCTTTATACACTAATCTTATATTTTTCCTAATTTATGTTTTCAACCATAACAAATTTTCTTCCTTTGAGTTCAAGAAATCTACTACATCCTACTGTTGTTCACAGTCAAGTAATTACTAAGGAATCAAGATCAAAAATAATTTTCATAGTTTCATGGTAATCTTTCTCACATCTAAGTTCTGTACATCTTTCTAAAAGTTTTATTTGTCGTCCATGTATTTGTCATAGGAAAAATGGAGTATCTTTAGTAACCTCTTCTTTTCTGTTGGCAATTGAAGTGATATGTGATGCTTTCACTGCAAATTGAGTCTACAAATATTCTTGCTTGCTTCCATTGTCTAGATGGATGTTTCTTTTTTCTTCTCCAAGATAAATTTGCTGATATGTACTCAAAATCCTGTCATTTTCAGTACCTTCTGGGAACTTGCTCAATCCATTACCTCATTTGTTTCATGGATCTTTATCTGTCTTGTTTCCATTGGCTCCCTCATAGCAGGGCATAAATTTCAAGCTTAAAAAGCAGCATTCACTCTCGCCCTGCTCCTTTCTAGATCTTATGTCTCTTTATTTCCATGACAATGATAGAAAAACAACAGCCTACCCTTGCTACTTCTATTTCTTAACCTCCTAATTATTTTTCAAAAACTGCCCTGCCTTCTGCTTTTTTATCTTTACCCGAATTGCTTTTCTTAAGTTCCTGATGACCTCCTCATTTCTAAATAAAAGAGGAATTCTTCAATTCTTCATCCTTTTGACTCAATAATATACAATAATATATCTTATCCTACTTCACAGTCATAGACTATGTTTCCCAGAATCCTTGGTGCAAGTTGTGTGTACCCTGTTTGAGTTCCAGCCAATAGAATATGGAAGCATGTGACATATGTCACTTTCAGGCTTGCCTTACAAAACCTCTTTCATAGTACTTCAAGCTTTCTCCATTTATTTACCGATGGGTTAACTGCAGAGGCTCCAGAAGAAGGGTTTTCAAATATTGGAAAATAGTGGCGTTAAAGAAAGAAGCTCTAGTTTCAGAATTCTCAGTACAACGATGTTGACAAGTTGTTCCTGTTTGCCTAGGACTTTCCCAATTTGAGAACTGAAGAGTCCTGTATTCTGGGAAACCCTCTGCACCTGAAACATCGGAAATTTGGTTAACCTAGGAAGAATGCTACCCACTGAAAATTGAAACGGACTGAAATTGAACAAGTGATAACCATTCTACTGTATTTAGACACATTTATTTGGGATTTATTTGCTATAATAGTCTACTTGAAAAAATATCTCGCTTAAGTAAGACGACATCAATTACCTTCCTTCATTTTGCTTCGCCATCCTTTTATTTTTATTTGTGATTACTACTATCACTTATATATTTAATCAGTCCGGAGTATAATAGTTATCCTGTATTCCATTCTTTTCATTAATTCACAGATTCATTCAAACCCTGTATATGCTGACACAGCCATCTAAAATATCTAATTGTTTTCTTTTTCTCTATTTTTCTTCCCAGACATTATTAGTTCATATTCTCTTATTTCCTCACTTGGAACACTGATATTAACATTTAGGCGCATAACATAATTATCCAGTGAGCTTCTGAAAGGTTTCCTAGACACACCTGAAAGGCTCTTATCGTAAGCTCAGGGTGGAAGAGGGGATCTTATTATTTAAATTACCCCAATAACTGTGATGGTAAATGTGACAGTTTAGAAACACTAATCTGGAGTTCCACTAAACCCTTCTTATGAGTGACATACATAGTAATAAAAATCCCTCTATATTGGGAGTTTCGTAATAATGATTTTCTAAAGGAAAAGAATATTTTCCATGTCTCTGTAGTAGAATAAATAGTTGTCCTAAAATAATCTGTCCTCAATTCTGTGAAAAAAAATATATGCTTCCTTGCCCCTTGATTAAGGGCTGGATTTTAAGTATTTAGGACTTATGGGGGTTATATTTAAACTTTAATTCTAAAATGCAAGTAGTAGCCACAAAACAAGGGTACTTGCCTCAACTTCCACCCGAAATGATCAAATGCTGATGATGATCCTAAATCCCCAAATCATATTAGTTTTCATATATAAATTTAACTTGATGTGGCTCACATGCAACTTCTTTCAATACTTATGTCATTTTTGGTGACACATCTTCTTTTTATTCAAGTTGCTCCTTCATGTCCTTTTAAAATAAATATATCTGACACCCTCAATGTAAAAGCCAATATTGCTACAATAGTGTGCAAGGCCAGACATGGCTCCATCCTCCTTCACTGATCTTATCCTTCAGTTGCTCCTGTTCTTGCTCTAATCCTAGTGTCCTCTTTCCCTTGTTTGTCCTCTGCTCTGTGCATTCTCCAGAGAAGTGATCATTTTCCTAAGGGCACATAAATGGATTATTGGTGAGAAAAAGACGGTGAAAGAAAATCTTACTTTTTCTTTGTGCTTACTCAACTCAGCTCAGCCCTCTTCCCCTTGGATTCACACCTCGTCATGGCTAGCGCCAGCTTTCCCGTGTTAGTCCATGGCATAGAATTTACCTTACCTGTTTCTACACTGTCTGAAACTGAGTGGCTAAGTATGCCTCACTAAACCTACTTAACAAACAAAGCCAAGTCCATCCATGCTCTTCATCTTGGCCTCTATGAGTCATAAACATGATACTTTGGCCTGAATATAGCTTTGTTTTTCTTTTCAATTTGTTCAGAAACTGAGAAGAGAAAAATATATACAGGCAATTCTCTTGAATAGACCACTCAGTATGTTCCGAAAGTTATTCTTTTGTGCACTTACGTATTCAATTTCTCACTTAAACAGCAATATTTACTTAGACTATTTATTGAGACTATGACATTGTATGTGCTGTGCTAGTACTATGAGGGGTTGCCATCTACTCTGTCAATTACAGGAGGTCCTTTTGATGGAGAAAACAGTAATCTTGCTCCTACATTCATATTTGCAGTGGTTCATAAGACTGGGCATAGAGAAAAGATAGGACTCCCAATTGAATGTTCTGGCCATAAATCATATGCTAAGCCTCCTATGAATATTTAGATACTACTTTATGGCAAGGAGTTGTTAAAACTCAAAGTACTTACTAAAATGTCAGCACTTATAATTATTAAAAAAAGAGATTGCTAATGTGACCTACTAAATTAGTTAAGACACATGAATGAATGTTAGCAACAAAAACTAACTCAAGCTAAGTAATTTATTTTTGTCCAATTCCAAGATTGGGGATGTTGCTTGGTTTCAAGCAGAGACCCTGCATAAGGATTTGGAGGACTCTTCCTATCTTTGATAGACTGGGGTCATCCTGTACCTCCCATAGTTTCCACCTTATGAAAATATTTTCTTTGGATCCCATTTCTAAATTCCAGGCAAAGATAATCCGATTAGCCCAGTTTGGAGCAATCATCCTTCCTCTCTTATCGGCTACAGCCAGAGGGCAGAAGAATATTGTAGTAAGAGAGAACAACCTTATGTGTAAGGTAAGTATTTCTAAGAGAGATATTGCTAGACAGACATATCAATAGGTCTCTTGACTCAGGGAATACTATAGGCTTCCGTAATTATTGTTCACCCTAATGTTTATTGATGTGTGATTTTTAAACAAGCTCATATGTGTTTGGATTTTCCTGCAGTTGGAAAGCTATGTCAACCATGTTAACATAACTATGGGAATAAATAAATATCAACCTTCAGGGAATACTTGGGGCAATTTAACTATTCATGTCACCCTTTAGGATGTGTGGCTATTTATTAGTTTTAATTATTGATTAGTTATTTTGATATTATTCTCTGCAGTAAAACAACGATAACTTCTCACTGCAGCTAAGCCCAGAATTAATGTATATTGAGAATAATTTGCTAGCAGTGTGCTAAAATGTGACAGATTTACAATGTTAAAACTAAATAGAATACATTCATATCACTGTAACTTTCTTCATGGTGTCTTAAAAAAGGGAAAGAGATAGAGTTATGGTTAGTAACCTAGCAATTACATAAGTGAGAGAAAGGAAAATATCAATGTGTTAGCATTCCCAGCATTTTGTACAACTTCTCATTTATTTAAAACGATTTTGTGTTTGCCCCTTTGCTCCAGGGAATTACTGAATTGAATGAGATAAAGGATTCATTAGAAAATTATGTGAATCTGAGCTAAACTAAATTGATTTACCATAAAAAGAATAAAACACCACTACAAGGGATGGGGAAAGTAATGGTGTATCCAGGGAACTAGAGAAAGTCAAGCTAGATACAGCCAAGAAGGAAAGGATAATAGAAGGCCAGGTTAGAACTGTTTGCTGGAGAAAAACAGAAGGATGATAGAATAGTTAACTGACACCATTAAGAATTTGGTGATCACTTATTTATAGATGCTCAGAAAATTTTTGCATGTCTTATTTCAAGGCTTTTGCTCCATCTGATAGCCAGGATGATTTGCGTTAATTTTTAAATACATGTCTTCATAAGTCCTTAACATTAGAATGCCACTGATAATGCTGATGACTCCACAGACCAACCTACACAGATGTTCTGCATCTAAGTATTCCAAGAAATTATTCATTATGTACAATGATTCATATGAGGGCAGTCAAGTACTTTAATTTTGAGAGCCACATAGAATAGATTCCAGGACAAGTTATACTTACTGAGTTATATAATTCGTTGCTTATTTGGAAGTAGAAAACTCTTAAATGTTATTAAATATAATTATTTTTAGATTTATTAATTTCTAAATATGATTAATTCCTAACTTTCAAACCTTTCTATTACCCTAAATAGAATGTCCTTTTCTAAAATGGGCATGGTTTCACCTGGATTATTAACAAACAGAATAAGAAATAGAAGAAATAGCTTTCTATGTACTTTGAAACAATCTCTCCTCAAGTCTAAGAGTTTATTGTAACAGAAAAATGGCCCCCCAAATGTCTACATTCTAACCCACGAAACTTGTTAATATGCTTTCTTACATGGAAAAAAAACTTTGCAGATCTGATTATGTTTAGAGATCTCGAAGAGATTATCCTAGATTACATACATGAGCTCTATCTAGTCACATGAATGAATTCTTAAAATTAGAGAACCTTTGCCAGCTGTGATGAAAGAGCGCTATGACAATAGAAAAAGGGTTAGAGAAGTGGCAACACTTCTAGCTTTGAAGATTGAAGGACAGGGCCATGAGCCAAGTAATGTAGACAACCTCTAGAAGCTGAAACAGGCAAAGAAACTAATTATCCAGAAGCTCTGCAAAGAAAAATACCTTTGTTGATACCTTTATTTTAGCCCAATGATATAGATTCTTTGTGTTAATCATTAATGTTGTAATTTTGTAATGTGATGTTCAATTTTACATTAGAATTGCCTCATAATCTAATAGATGATAGATAATAGATGATAGATAGATAAATACTAAAAAAGATTTAGATAAAGGAATACGTAACTACACTCACCACCAGAGACATTTAAATTACAATCTTTAAGATGGAAAGAGCTATTCATAACTTAAAAAATTTTCTAGATAATTCAAATTTTCATCAAAGTTTGAGGACAACTAATATAAGTAATAATTTTGACATACTTAAACATTTTTCTAATTTACATAAAATTTATTTTCTAAAATAATTTAAATTACAAATTCATGAAAAATAAATTTCTACTCAAAAGATAATACGTTATTAAAAAGTACTGGCATGGTGAATTAATTATCTATTGCAGTATAACCAACCATTCTAAAACTTAGTGTATTGTACGTCAATTCATCTTGCTTATGACTGTACAAGACAGGCTGGGTTTATTGGTGCTTCTTCTACTGGGCTCACTACTCAAATGACTACAGTCACCTGGCAAGTTAACAGCATCTCTACGGGCCACGAGGGCCTCACTTTCATGTCTGGCAGTGAGCTAGTTCTATTGGCTGGGACTCCTTGGCACTTGTTCCTGTAGCCTCTCTAACCTTTCCAGCAGATCAGCTTAGGATTCTTACACAGAAGTGACAAAAATCCAGGTTGCCAAGACCACTTAAAGAGGTATTTATTAAGCCTCATTTTCTGTAATACTTATTGATATACCATTGATCAAAGCACATCTCAAGGCTAAGCCCAGTATCAGTATAGAAACGGAATACACAGGCATGAATTTTGGGAGGTGTGTTTAATTATGGACCATTAATGTAGTAATGTAACACATTCAGTGTAATTGATTAGTGCCAAATATAAAATCTGCGACTGGGCATGGTGGCTCATGCCTGTAATCCTAGCACTTTGGGAGGCCAAGGAGGGTGTATCACCTGAGGTTAGGAGTTCGAGACCAGCATGGCCAACATGGTGAAACCCTGTCTCTACTAAAAATACAAAAAAGTTAGCTGGGCATGGTGTCATGCACCTGTAATCCCAGCTACTAGGGAGGCTGAGGCAGGAGAATCACTTGAATCCGGGAGGATTCATATATATATGTGCATATATATATATGTGCACGTGGCTAATTATGTAATACATATTCTGATTTCAGCTTTTTAAAAGTCTTTCTTTTAATACTCATTAACAAAAAGTACATAAAACATAACTATCGAAGTGAATAAATGATTGTGAATGAGTAGTAAGGAGAACAAAAAATCAGCAGCAGAAGAAGAATTTTGCCAGCATCCCAGAATCCCATTGAACATCCCTTTTGGGTCACATATTCTTATTTTACACAATGGGTATCATTTTTTCTGAAATCTAAGGAATCACTTTCTTGATTCTCTTCAGAATCCCATTCAATGATTTTTTTTTCCTGTTTTTAAACTTCATAGAAATATGACAGAGTGCATGTTATTTTTTATGTGGCTTCTGTTGCACAACAGTATATATTTCAGTCATTCAGGGTGCTACATAGAGCTGCATTTCATTGATTGTATGGTTGTATTCTTAAAAATAAACCACATTTTCTTTGTTCATTCTGTTGCTGCAGAACATTTCAGTTTCTATTTTAGATTTATTACAACGTATTATATATAGTATTACTCTAAACTTATAAACATATCACTTCAGTTTCTATTTTAGATTTATTACAACGTATTATATATAGTATTACTCTAAACTTATAAACATATATACACATTGTACATATGCTTTCCAGGTTTCAGTGTACATAAACACATGTGTATGCATACCCCAAAGAGATATATAATCTAAAGGAGAATTATTTCTGAGTCATAGAGAATGCATTCCCATTTAAAGATAAAAAAGATAATAGACACTTTAGCAGCATATGGTTAATTTTAGTAAGTGTTTCCTATTTACTTGGTGAGAATATGGATTTACCATTCTGCATTCCATCACTTAACTATTTTGCTAAACTTATCTGTAGATTGTTTTATTTTTTATGTATATAATTATCTGTGCATAAAAATTTTCTTCTTTCTCCTGTTTCGATCTTCTGAGTGTTACTTTTTTTTCCTTTTTAAATATTCAGGCAAATATTTTTTGGCTCTACCATGATTAAGAGTGGTGAGAACAAGTAAATATTTTTACATGAAATAAATTAATTTGCCATTCAAGCACTGTAAAAATGCATTTTTGCTTTCTCTAAATCAAATTCCCATTTCAATTTTATCTGCAGATATTATGCATTTCCCTTCTGCCTACTAACTTTAATTACTCCATTATCATTGGAATTCATTATTATTTTTCTATATTAAGCACTGTGAAATGAGTTTTGGAGGGATGCTTTGAAGGCTATTTTTATTGCATGTTAATATTATTATATTCATTATTTAAGAAATAAAATGAAGAAAGTCATTTTTGGAAATCCAGTGCCTCAAGAGTCAATTAATATTTTAGATACTAAAACCACTATTTAAGAAGGATGTTAGTCAGTTTAGGATGCCTAGCAAAATGCCACAGACTAAGTGGCTGAAACAATAGATGTTTTCTTCTCACAGTTCTGGAGACTTCTAAGTCTGAGATCAGAGTGCCAGCATGAGTGGGTTCTGGTGAAGGCCCTCCTTCTGGCTTACAGATGACCACTTTATCATTCTTTTTGTTCACATGGATCAAAGGAGAGAGAAGGAGAGAAAGAGAGAGGGAGAGAGAGAACACACAAGCTCTCTGCTATCTTTTATTATGAAGAATACTAATCCCATCTAAACCTAGTTACCTCCCAAAGCCCCCATCTCTCAATCATTACATTCGGAGGTTAAGGCTTCAACATATGATGTTGGAGAAAAACAATGCAGTTCAACAGTTCAATTCAGTTCCTTTTCTCCTTCTTCTTTTTTTTTTTTTTTTTTTTTTTTTTGAGAAGAAGTCTTGCTGTCTTGCTCTGTCGCCAAGGCTAGAGTGCAGTGGCAGGATCTCGGCTCACTGCAACCTCTGCCTCCCAGGTTCAAGAGATTCTTCTGCCTCAGCCTCCCGAGTAGCTGGGACTACAGGCACGTGCCACCACGCCCGGCTAATTTTTGGCAGCTTTAGTACAGACGGGATTTCACTGTGTCAGCCAGGATGGTCTCTATTTCCTGACCTCGTGATCCCCCCGCGTCAGCCTCCCAAAGTGCTGGGATTAAGGGCGTGAGCCACTGCGCCCAGTCTCCTTCTCTCTTCCTTCCTTCCTTTCCTCTTTCTTTTCTTTTCTCCTTACTTCTTTCCATTATTTTTCTCCTTCCCTCTTTCATTCCTTTTCTTTCTCTCTCTTTCTTCCTTTTTAGCCTTCCTACTTTCCTTTTTTATTAAAATTATTTGAACCA
This sequence comes from Macaca mulatta, assembly GCF_049350105.2. Classification (NCBI taxonomy): domain Eukaryota; kingdom Metazoa; phylum Chordata; class Mammalia; order Primates; family Cercopithecidae; genus Macaca; species Macaca mulatta. Next base: position 29,851,241 of record NC_133411.1, read on the forward strand.
TCATCTTTACATAGTAATATAATTTTATTTTGGTAACAATTTCATAATTATCTTTGAGTGATTTATTATCTCTTTGAAATTTTCAAGTTGTCAGGCGTTTTCTTCAAATATGCTTAGCTACCTTTTTGCCTGAGGATAAAACAAGGAAACACGCATACCTCTGAAATATTGTAAGTTGGCTTCCTGGCCCCTACAATAAAGTGAATATCTCAATAAAGCAAGTCACACAAATTTTTTGGTTTTCCAGAACATATAAAAGATATGTTTACACTATGCTGCAGTTTATTGAATGAACAATAACATTATGTCTAAAAATAATAATGTACCTACCTTAATTAAGATTTTATTGCTGAAAATTCTAATGATCATCTGAGCCCTCAGTGAGTTGTAATCTTTTTGCTGGTAGAGGGTCTAGCCCAATCTTTGATGGCTGCTGACTGACAAGGGTGGTGGTTGCTGAAGGTTGAAGTTGGAGGGAAAATTCTTAAAATAATAAAATAATAAAATCTGCAGCATTCATTGACATTTATTTTCATGGAAGATTTCTCTGTAGTGTGCAATGCTGTCTGGTAGCCTTTTATCCAAAGTGGAACATCTTTCAAAATTAGAGTGAATTCTCTCAAACATTGCTGCAGCTTTATCAACTAAGCGTATACAATATTCATAATCCTAAATCAAACTATCTATATGTTTTTATTAAATTGACCTGTGATTATCTATGTAAATACATAATTTATATAGAACTAAATTACTTTAGTTACATATAAAAGCACAGCCATTTGAGATATTGAAATACAAGTTATCCCTTTTAACTTTACAATATAGTACTTCCTTCTGGTCCTTTGCATGTTGGTGTATATACATCATTATAATATTGTTTTATCTGAGTACATTAGATAAACTTATTACAGCATTATTATCACTTTACCTTTAACATGGAGGACTCAAATATATACTTGCTCTGCACTATCACCGAAATATTTACATTGGCAAATTAAAATTAAAAAACACCCAAATCCTAGTTACACAGGTTGGTCATGAATATTAACAAAATGAACTTATTAATTATACTAGAAATTCCTTACTCTAGGATAGTCTAATCACTTTTTAAGACTTCCCTTTCTCTAAAATGATTTTAGAAATATAAATGTGTGCTCCACACGTTATTTAGAATGGCTTCTAGATGTTTTCAAATGAAGTACAAATACTTGCAATGGATGTATTTTCTGGCAAATTTTTTAAAAAGTTACTTTAAAAATGTCTGATCACTATCATAAATGTATTCTGTATAACACGTCTTAAAGTTGTGTGAATGTATTACTTTTAATAGGATTACATTTTTGCAGTTTGCATTTTCTTTTCTCATTTACTTGTATTTGCATTGTCTTTCCTAAAATATTTCACCCTAATGCAATATGTTTTGTTTTTGTTTTTGTTTTTGTTTTTTTGAGATGGAGTCTTGCTCTGTCACCCAGGCTGGAGTGCATGCAGTGGCGCGATCTCCGCTCACTGCAACTTCTGCCTCCCGGGTTCAAGCAGTTCTCCTGCCTCAGCCTCCTGAGTAGCTGAGATTACAGGCACATGCCACCACGCTTAGCTAATTTTTGTATTTTTAGTAGAGACGAGGTTTCACCATGTTGGCCAGGCTGATCTCAAACTCCTGACCTGAGGTGATCCACCCACCTTAGCCTCTCAAAGTGCTGGAATTACAGGTGTGAGCCACCACACCCAGCCAATATGTTTTTAAGAAATGTTTTTCTAATTACTCTGTCCTCAAAAAATTGTGAACATATGTATTACTTAAAAGCAATTTATTTTGCTTAATAATAATATATATTCATTTTGGTGTTAGCATTTTGATTATATAGTAGTAAAGAACTAATCATATGTTCCATCAATACCAAATTTTTATTGAGAGTTTTTAGCATGAAGGCTGTTGAATTTTGTCAAAGGCCTTTTCTGCATCTACTGAGATAATCATTTTGTCTTCGGTTCTGTTTATATGCTGGATTACATTTATTGATTTTCGTATGTTGAACCAGCCTTGCATCCCAGGGATGAAGCCCACTTGATCATGGTGGATAAGCTTTTTGATGTGCTGCTGGATTAGGTTTGCCAGTATTTTATTGAGGATTAGAACTCAATCAAATTTACAAGAAAAAAACAAACAACCCCATCAAAAAATGGGTAAAGGATATGAACAGACACTTCTCGAAAGAAGACATTCATACAGCCAACAGACACACGAAAAAATGCTCCTCATCATTCACCATCAGAGAAATGCAAATCAAAACCACAATGAGATACCATCTCACACCAGTTAGAATGGCGATCATTAAAAAGTCAGGAAACAACAGGTGCTGGAGAGGATGTGGAGAAATAGGAACACTTTTACACTGTTGGTGGGATTGTAAACTAGTTCAACCATTGTGGAAAACAATGTGGTGATTCTTCAAGGATCTAGTACTAGAAATACCATTTGACCCAGTCATCCCATTACTGGGGATATACCCAAAGGATTATAAGTCATGCTGCTATAAAGACACATGCACACGTATGTTTATTGCGGCACTATTCACGATAGCAAAGACTTGGAATCAACCCAAATGTCCATCAGTGACAGACTGGATTAAGAAAATGTGGCACATATATACCATGGAATACTATGCAGCCATAAAAAAGGATGAACTCGTGTCCTTTGTAGGGACATGGATGCAGCTGGAAACCATCATTCTCAGCAAACTATCACAAGAACAGAAAACCAAACACTGCATGTTCTCACTCATAGGTGGGAACTGAACAATGAGATCCCTTGGACACAGGAAGGGGAACATCACACACTGGGTCCTATTGTGGGGAGAGGGGAGAGGAGGGATAGCATTAGGAGATATACCTAATGCAAATGACGAGTTAATGGGTGCAGCACACCAACATGGAACAAGTATACATATGTAACAAACCTGCACGTTGTGCACATGTACCCTAGAACTTGAAGTATAACAGAAAAAAAAAAAAAAAAAAAAGAACTAATCAAAACCTATCTCGGTCGAATGCAGTAGCTCATTCCTATAATCCCAGCACTTTGGAAGGCCGAGGTGGGTGGATGACCTAAGGTCAGGAGTTCGAGACCAGCCTGGCCAACCTGGTGAAACCCCATCTCGACTAAAAGTACAAAAATTAGCTGGGCGTGGTGGCATGTGACTGTAATCCCAGCTACTGGGAAGGCTGAGGGTTGAGGCAGGAGAATTGCTTTAATGCAGGAGGTGGAGGCTGCAGTTAGCCGAGGTCGTGCCATTGCACTCTAGCCTGGGAGACACAGTGAGACTCCGTCTCAAAACCAAAACCAAAAAACAAACAAACCAACCAACCAACCAAAGACCTATCTTAATTTTCCAAAACACATTCAAACTGTAATGTAAAATTTGATCGAAAAGTTTTTTTGCTTGTTTGTTTTTCAGTGAGATAGGATACTGCCTTATTAAAGTAAACTTCTTTGTATGAAGATCTTTTGAATTGTCTCTGCATTTGACAACCACAAAAGTTTCCCACTGGAAAACTGTTTCTTTTATTTTAAGATGAGTGAAGACAATGTTTTATTTTTTGTAAAATGAGAAAAAGGTGATTGTGAAAAAAAAAGATTAGCATAGAGAATCTAAATAATACTTTGATGATAATTACGTTCTGAGCCAAATCAGTTGCAAAAAAAATATTAATTGATTTCTTAAAATTTATTGGTCTTAATATATTCTTTGTAAGATCTTCATACATCTCAAGGGTTAAAAACACCCCAATTTGAACATTTATTATTCCAGGAAGGAAATCAAAGTAAGATACTTTTTCTCTGAGAATCCGATAACCTTTAATTTTACTCTCTGACGGAAGCATTCCTTTGTAACATCTAAATTTGTGAAACCTTCACATAAAGCAGGAAATGTTAGCAAACATTTTTCAGGCCAACTTATTAATAGAAAATATTGTTCAAAAAGGATTTACTTTCCAAAGAGTACTTACAAATAGGGAAACAAACACAAATCTCATTAAGTTCAAATAGTTAAATAGGCCAAATACTGAAATGCTAATTCACTAAATGTAAATAACTATTACAATGTCAGCAAAAACGATTCATATTCACCAATAATTTTTAAACATTAATAATAAATTACCAGTTATGCTTAGGAGACACTGAAAAATATGTGATCTAAGATGGTAGAAATATACATATTCTTATTTTGTTAAAGTATCATGAATCACTGTGGTAAACAGGTCTTTTCTACTTTTCTCATGCAGCAGATATGTTCATTAAAGACAAATACCTAAGACAAATATTTCATCCCTTCTTTTGAGCACATCACTTGGTTATTTATCTATGACGAAGGAATTGTCAATCTGATTGGTCAGCACTTGAGAAGTTTTATTAGGCTATATTTCACTAGTGATTGGGGTTTTGCAACTTAAATTAATAATTTTGGGTGTATCTTCTCTATTTTCCTTCTCATTCCTATCTGTTGAACTAAACTGATCAGGATCTGTGTTTTTGGTTGAGACTAAAGCAGGATCTTCTCTCTTTTCCATCCTTTCCATTCTAGCAGGATGAGTCCCTTGAGATTTGGAAGTAGTGAAGCAGAAAATTTTCCCTCACCCCTTTGCGGGCAGGAACTGGAGTGCTGGAGCTAGCTGGCCGCTTCAGCGCTGGCACGGGGCAAACTTTGTTCACTCAAACCCGCTGTGCGCAGCCACTAGTGGGAGGGAGCATGCTGGTGAGTGGGTGCAGAAGCTGCGCCAAGCGTTTTTGGGTGCTGGCAGGAACGAACTACTTACCAGCCCCGCGGCAGCATCTAGGGGGGTGGCTGCGACCCCTGAAGCCCCAGAGGGTGTGTGTTATAGTGCTCTTTTAGCTCTGCTGGCCGCGGATGGCTTAAGTGTTAACAGCTCAGTGTGACAGCCTTTTGCATCTGCAGCGGTAGTACCCAAGCTCTTGTTCAGTGTCCGGGAAAAATCAGGTCACACGAATGAATTGAGGAGTGGTGAATGCGGATAATTTTATCGCCAATGAAAATAGCTCTCAGCAGGAAGGGGAGCTGGAAAGGTGAGGGAGCGGAAAGGTATTCTTCCCCTGAAGTCGCGCCATCAAGCTATTTTTCTGAAGTCAAGCCACTTCTCTCTTACGGCTGACCATAGTTTCCAACGCCCGGCTGTTTCTCCTATCGACGTTCAGCCGCTTCTCTTTTCTACTGTCTAAGCCTGGCGTTTTTATGAGCACACAATAGGGACTGGGGCAGGCATGGGAGGTTTTGGAAAAAGGCAACATTCAAGCACGAAAACAGGAATATAATGTTCTCACTGTGGGCCTCAGTTCCAGGCTTGAGGGTGGGGCCCTTGCCGGGAAACCACCCTCTTCTGCCCAGAATTTTCATATCAGTAGAAGAGTAAAAAGTCGGGTCCTAAAACTCCCACCCTAGAATGAATTCTTCATCCACCCTTCTCGGAAACTGCAGTGTTTACTGTCACTGGGAGCTTGCCAGTTTTATTTCGTTTTAGTTAACGTGGGAATTAATTTCATTTTTCAACTAGAGTAAAAAAGCTATACGCAGAAAACTGAAACTGGACCCCCTTCCTTACACTTTATACAAAAATCAACTCAAGATGAATCAAATACTTAAATGTAAGACATAGGACAGCCCAGCACGGTGGCTCACGCCTGTAATCCCAGCACTTTGGGAGGCCGAGGCAGGCGGATCACGAGGTCAGGAGATCAAGGCCATCCTGGCTAACACAGTGAAACCCCATCTCTACTAAAAATACAAAAAAATTAGCCAGGCGTGGTAGCAGTCTCCTGTGGTGCCAGCTACTAGGGAGGCTGAAGGAGGAGAATGGCATGAACCTGGGAGGCGGAGCTTGCAGTGAGCAGAGATCACCCCACTGCGCTCCAGCCTGGGCAACAGAGCGGGACTCTGTCTTAAAAAAAAAAAAAAAAAAAAAGGAAGATGGCCGAATAGGAACAGCTCCAGTCTCCAACTCCCAGCGCGAGCGACACAGAAGACCGGTGATTTCTGCATTTTCAACTGAGGTACTGGGTTCATCTCACTGGGGAGTGCTGGACGATGGGTGCTGGTCAGCTGCTGCAGCCCGACCAGCGAGAGCTGAAGCAGGGCGAGGCATTGCCTCACCTGGGAAGCGCAAGGGGGAAGGGAATCCCTTTTCCTAGCCAGGGGAACTGAGACACACAATACCTGGAAAATGGGGTAACTCCCGCCCCAATACTGCGCTTTAAGCAAACAGGCACACCAGGAGATCATATCCCACACCTGGCCGGGAGGGTCCCACACCCACGGAGCCTCCCTCATTGCTAGCACAGCAGTCTGTGATCTAGTGATCTACCGGCAAGGCAGCAGCGAGGCTGGGGGAGGGGCGCCCGCCATTGCTGAGGCTTAAGTAGGTAAACAAAGCTTCTGGGAAGCTCGAACTGGGTGGAGCTCACAGCAGCTCAAGGAAACCTGCTTGTCTCTGTAGACTCCACCTCTGGGGACAGGGCAATAACAAACGCAGCCGAAACCTCTGCAGACGCAAACGACTCTGTCTGACAGCTTTGAAGAGAGCAGTGGATCTCCCAACACGGAGGTTGAGATCTGAGAAGGGACAGACTCCCTGCTCAAGTGGGTCCCTGACCCCTGAGTAGCCTAACTGGGAGACATCCCCCACTAGGGGCAGTCTGACACCCACACCTCACAGGGTGGAGTACACCCCTGAGAGGAAGCTTCCAAAGCAAGAATCAGACAGGTACACTCGCTGTTCAGAAATATTCTATCTTCTGCAGCCTCTGCTGCTGATACCCAGGCAAACAGGGTCTGGAGTGGACCTCAAGCAATCTCCAACAGACCTACAGCTGAGGGTCCTGACTGTTAGAAGGAAAACTATCAAACAGGAAGGACACCTACACCACAACCCCATCAGTACATCACCATCATCAAAGACCAGAGGCAGATAAAACCACAAAGATGGGGAAAAAGCAGGGCAGAAAAGCTGGAAATTCAAAAAATAAGAGCGCATCTCCCCCAGCAAAGGAGCGTAGCTCATCGCCAGCAACGGATCAAAGCTGGACGGAGAATGACTTTGACGAGATGAGAGAAGAAGGCTTCAGTCCATCAAATTTCTCAGAGCTAAAGGAGGAATTACGTACCCAGCGCAAAGAAACTAAAAATCTTGAAAAAAAAGTGGAAGAATTGATGGCTAGAGTAATTAATGCAGAGAAGGTCATAAACAAAATGAAAGAGATGAAAACCATGACACAAGAAATACGTGACAAATGACCAAGCTTCAGTAACCGACTCGATCAACTGGAAGAAAGAGTATCTGCGATTGAGGATCAAATGAATGAAATGAAGCGAGAAGAGAAACCAAAAGAAAAAAGAAGAAAAAGAAATGAACAAAGCCTGCAAGAAGTATGGGATTATGTAAAAAGACCAAATCTACGTCTGATTGGGGTGCCTGAAAGTGAGGGGGAAAATGGAACCAAGTTGGAAAACACTCTTCAGGATATCATCCAGGAGAACTTCCCCAACCTAGTAGGGCAGGCCAACATTCAAATCCAGGAAATACAGAGAACGCCACAAAGATACTCCTCGAGAAGAGCAACTCCAAGACACATAATTGCCAGATTCACCAAAGTTGAAATGAAGGAAAATGTCTTAAGGGCAGCCAGAGAGAAAGGTCGGGTTACCCACAAAAGGAAGATCTCTCGGCAGAAACTCTCCAAGCCAGAAGAGAGTGGGGGCCAATATTCAACATTCTTAAAGAAAAGAATTTTAAACCCAGAATTTCATATCTAGCCAAACTGAGTTTCATAAGTGAAGGAGAAATAAAATCCTTTACAGATAAGCAAATGCTTAGAGATTTTGTCACCACTAGGCCTGCCTTACAAGAGACCCTGAAGGAAGCACTAAACATGGAAAGGAACAACCGGTACCAGCCCTTGCAAAAACATGCCAAAATGTAAAGACCATCGAGGCTAGGAAGAAACTGCATCAACTAACGAGCAAAATAACCAGTTAATATCATAATGGCAGGATCAAGTTCACACATAACAATCTTAACCTTAAATGTAAATGGACTAAATGCTCCAATTAAAAGACACAGACTGGCAAACTGGATAAAGAGGCAAGACCCATCAGTCTGCTGTATTCAGGAGACCCATCTCACACGCAGAGACATACATAGGCTCAAAATAAAGGGATGGAGGAAGATTTACCAAGCAAATGGAGAACTAAAAAAAGCGGGGGTTGCAATACTAGTCTCTGATAAAACAGACTTCAAACCATCAAAGATCAAAAGAGACAAAGAAGGCCATTACATAATGGTAAAGGGATCAATTCAACAGGAAGAGCTAACTATCCTAAATATATATGCACCCAATACAGGAGCACCCAGATTCATAAAGCAATTCCTTAGAGACTTACAAAGAGACTTAGATTCCCATACAATAATAATGGGAGACTTCAACACTCCACTGTCAACATTAGACAGATCAACGAGACAGAAAGTTAACAAGGATATCCAGGAATTGAACTCATCTCTGCAGCAAGCAGACCTAATAGACATCTATTGAACTCTCCACCCCAAATCAACAGAATATACATTCTTCTCAGCACCACATCATACTTACTCCAAAATCGACCACGTAATTGGAAGTAAAGCACTCCTCAGCAAATGTACAAGAACAGAAATTATAACAAACTGTCTCTCAGACCACAGTGCAATCAAACTAGAACTCAGATCTAAGAAACTCAATCAAAACCACTCAACTACATGGAAACTGAACAACCTGGTCCTGAATGACTACTGGGTACATAAAGAAATGAAGGCAGAAATAAAGATGTTCTTTGAAACCAATGAGAACAAAGATACAACATACCAGAATCTCTGGGACACATTTAAAGCAGTGTGTAGAGGGAAATTTATAGCACTAAATGCCCACAAGAGAAAGCAGGAAAGATCTAAAATTGACACCCTAACATCACAATTAAAAGAACTAGAGAAGCAAGAGCAAACACATTCAAAAGCTAGCAGAAGGCTAGAAATAACTAAGATCAGAGCAGAACTGAAGGAGATAGAGACACAAAAAACTCTCCAAAAAATCAATGAATCCAGGAGTTGGTTTTTTGAAAAGATCAACAAAATTGACAGACCGCTAGCAAGACTAATAAAGAAGAAAAGAGAGACGAATCAAATCGACGCAATTAAAAATGATAAAGGGGATATCACCACCGACCCCACAGAAATACAAACTACCATCAGAGAATACTATAAACACCTCTACGCAAATAAACTGGAAAATCTAGAAGAAATGGATAATTTCCTGGACACTTACACTCTTCCAAGACTAAACCAGGAAGAAGTTGAATCCCTGAATAGACCAATAGCAGGCTCTGAAATTGAGGCAATAATTAATAGCCTACCAACCAAAAAAAGTCCAGGACCAGATGGATTCACAGCTGAATTCTACCAGAGGTACAAGGAGGAGTTGGTACCATTCCTTCTGAAACTATTCCAATCAATAGAAAAAGAGGGAATCCTCCCTAACTCATTTTATGAGGCCAACATCATCCTGATACCAAAGCCTGGCAGAGACACAACAAAAAAAGAGAATTTTAGACCAATATCCCTGATGAACATCGATGCAAAAATCCTCAATAAAATACTGGCAAACCGGATTCAGCAACACATCAAAAAGCTTATCCACCATGATCAAGTGGGCTTCATCCCTGGGATGCAAGGCTGGTTCAACATTCACAAATCAATAAACATAATCCAGCATATAAACAGAACCAAAGACAAGAACCACATGATTATCTCAATAGATGCAGAAAAGGCTTTTGACAAAATTCAACAGCCCTTCATGCTAAAAATGCTCAATAAATTCGGTATTGATGGAACGTACCTCAAAATAATAAGAGCTATTTATGACAAACCCACAGCCAATATCATACTGAATGGGCAAAAACTGGAAAAATTCCCTTTGAAAACTGGCACAACACAGGGATGCCCTCTCTCACCACTCCTATTCAACATAGTGTTGGAAGTTCTGGCTAGGGCAATTAGGCAAGAGAAAGAAATCAAGGGTATTCAGTTAGAAAAAGAAGAAGTCAAACTGTCCCTGTTTGCAGATGACATGATTGTATATTTAGAAAACCCCATTGTCTCAGCCCAAAATCTCCTTAAGCTGATAAGCAACTTCAGCAAAGTCTCAGGATACAAAATTAATGTGCAAAAATCACAAGCATTCTTATACACCAGTAACAGACAAACAGAGAGCCAAATCAGGAATGAACTTCCATTCACAATTGCTTCAAAGAGAATCAAATACCTAGGAATCCAACTTACAAGGGATGTAAAGGACCTCTTCAAGGAGAACTACAAACCACTGCTCAGTGAAATAAAAGAGGACACAAACAAATGGAAGAACATACCATGCTCATGGATAGGAAGAATCAATATTGTGAAATGGCCATACTGCCCAAGGTAATTTATAGATTCAATGCCATCCCCATCAAGCTACCAATGAGTTTCTTCACAGAATTGGAAAAAACTGCTTTAAAGTTCATATGGAACCAAAAAAGAGCCCGCATCTCCAAGACAATCCTAAGTCAAAAGAACAAAGCTGGAGGCATCACGCTACCTGACTTCAAACTATACTACAAGGCTACAGTAACCAAAACAGCATGGTACTGGTACCAAAACAGAGATATAGACCAATGGAACAGAACAGAGTCCTCAGAAATAATACCACACATCTACAGCCATCTGATCTTTGACAAGCCTGAGAGAAACAAGAAATGGGGAAAGGATTCCCTATTTAATAAATGGTGCTGGGAAAATTGGCTAGCCATAAGTAGAAAGCTGAAACTGGATCCTTTCCTTACTCCTTATACGAAAATTAATTCAAGATGGATTAGAGACTTAAATGTTAGACCTAATACCATAAAAATCCTAGAGGAAAACCCAGGTAGTACCATTCAGGATATAGGCATGGGCAAAGACTTCATGTCTAAAACACCAAAAGCAACGGCAGCAAAAGCCAAAATTGACAAATGGGATCTCATTAAACTAAAGAGCTTCTGCACAGCAAAAGAAACTACCATCAGAGTGAACAGGCAACCTACAGAATGGGAGGAAAGTTTTGCAATCTACTCATCTGATAAAGGGCTAATATCCAGAACCTACAAAGAACTCAAACAAATTTACGAGAAAAAAACAAACAACCCCATTAAAAAGTGGGCAAAGGATATGAACAGACATTTCTCAAAAGAAGACATTCATACAGCCAACAGACACATGAAAAAATGCTCATCATCACTGGCCATCAGAGAAATGCAAATCAAATCCACAATGAGATACCATCTCACACCAGTTAGAATGGTGATCATTAAAAAGTCAGGAAACAACAGGTGCTGGAGAGGATGTGGAGAAATAGGAACACTTTTACACTGTTGGTGGGATTGTAAACTAGTTCAACCATTATGGAAAACAGTATGGCGATTCCTCAAGGATCTAGAACTAGATGTACCATATGACCCAGCCATCCCATTACTGGGTATATACCCAAAGGATTATAAATTATGCTGCTATAAAGACACATGCACACGTATGTTTATTGCAGCACTATTCACAATAGCAAAGACTTGGAATCAACCCAAATGTCCATCAGTGACAGATTGGATTAAGAAAATGTGGCACATATACACCATGGAATACTATGCAGCCATAAAAAAGGATGAGTTTGTGTCCTTTGTAGGGACATGGATGCAGCTGGAAACCATCATTCTTAGCAAACTATCACAAGAACAGAAAACCAAACACCGCATGTTCTCACTCATAGGTGGGAACTGAACAATGAGATCACTTGGACTCAGGAAGGGGAACATCACACACAGGGGCCTATCATGGGAAGGGGGGAGGGGGGAGGGATTGCATTGGGAGTTATACCTGATGTAAATGACGAGTTGATGGGTGCAGCACACCAACATGGCACAAGTATACATATGTAACAAACCTGCACATTATGCACATGTACCCTACAACTTAAAGTATAATAATAATAAATAAATTAAAAAAAAAAAAAGAAAGGCATAGGACCATAAAAATCCTAGAAGAAAACCTAGGCAATACCATTCAGGATGTAGGCATGGGCAAAGACTTCATGTCTAAAACACGAAAAGCAATGGCAACAAAAGCCAAATTTGACAAATGGGATCTAATCAAACTAAAGAACTTCTACACAGCAAAAGAAACTATCATCAGAGTGAACAGGCAACCTACAGAATGAGAGAAAATGTTTGCAATCTATCCGTCTGACAAAGGGCTAATATCCAGAATCTACAAAGAACTTAAACAAATTTACAAGAAAAAAACAACCCCATCAAAAAGTGGGTGAAGGGTATGAACAAACACTTCTCAAAAGAAGACGTTTATGCAGCCACAGACATATGAAAAAATGCTCATCATCACTGGTCATTAGAAAAATGCAAATCAAAACCACAGTGAGATACCATCTCATGCCAGTTAGAAAGGCGATCATTATAAAGTCAGGAAACAACAGATGCTGGAAAGGATGTGGAAAAATAGAAACTATTTTACACTATTGGTGGGAGTGTAAATTACTTCAACCATTGTGGAAGACAGTGTGGCAATTCCTTGAGGATCTAGAACTAGAAATACCATTTGATCCAGCAATCCCATTACTGGGTATATACCCAAAGGATTATAAATCATGCTACTATAAAGACACATGCACACGTATGTTTATTGCAGCACTATTCACAATAGCAAAGACCTAGAGCCAACCCAAATGCCCATCAATAATAGACTGGATAAAGAAAATGTGGCACATATACACCATGGAATACTATGCAGCCATAAAAAAGGATGAGTTCATGTCCTTTGCAGGGACATGGATGAAGCTGGAAACCATCATTCTCAGCAAACTATCACAAGAACAGAAAACCAAACATCACATGTTCTCACTCATAAATCAGAGTTGAATAATGAGAATGCATGAACACGGGGTGGGGGGGGAGGAACATCACACACTGGGGCCTGTCGGGGGATGGGGGGCTAAGGGAGGGATAACATTAGGAGGAATACCTAATGTAGGTGACGGGTTGATGGGTGCAGCAAACCACCATGGCACGTGTATACCTATGTAACAAAAACGGCATGTTCTGCACATGTATCCCAGAACTTAAATTATAATAAAAAAAGAAAGAAAAGAAAAGCTATATCTTTAATTGCAGTAGTCCCAAGCTGCTTTATCTTAAAATAAAACAAAATTGCAAACTAATATAAGTAAATATTTATCATAAAATTTGTATTTATATAAATATTAAATGACTTTTAAGACTGAATCAAATGTAATCATAGCTATAAACAAAGATTAACTCAGATACTCAGCAATATAACTGTGATTAAGTATATTAGCATATAACTCAATAAAATTTAGTATGTAATGTAAAATTCTGTGTTTTTAACCCAGCTAAAACATGGAAATGTTTAACAGACTCTTTGGAGAAAAATCCAGATAAAGCATTATTTATAAGTTCAGCTATATGGAAAGAAGCTTACATTATAAAATATGTATATTTTTTAAAAAGATATTGTGTTTTTGTTGTCAGATCTTCTCTATTTTCACAATTTACTAAGCTTAGTAATGAACTTAAATGACTATTGCAATTCAGTTGTACAAAATCATCACTAAAGGACAAAAAGCAAACTGAAATTTTTGTGGAATTGAATATACCTTACAATATTTCTCATTTTTAATGCCCTCTTACATCCACTAATAAATCTTTTTTTTTTTTACTTTTGAGTTTAGATCTTTATTTTTTATTCCTTTTAAGATATTTATCATTTAATAAATATAGAAATATATTTTCTTTTGTATCTATAATTCTTAGGGTGACATACATGTATGTATGTTTGATGGCTTCATATCAAGTCATTCGATTTTAGATTTATTCTGAATGAATTCTTCAGTGGTATTTTTTTGCAGTGACTTTTCAAGAATACTACAATACTTTTCAAAGACATAATAGAGTTAACTTCAATCTGAAGGCCTTTGGCTCTTTTGAAGGCATTTCACTGTTATTTTCTGTTGATATTGTCATTATGACTTGCATTAAGTGACATTTTGAATATAATATACAAATGTTTGTGCCCTTAAAGTTTCACCATGCATTTTTCATGCTCAAATTTTGTTAAATGTCTCTCTTTTCATTCGATTTTAGAGTTCCCTGAGACAATAGAGAGGAAATATGCCAATATTAATGTTTAAGTGTTTGTATTATCTTGTTCAGTTTTGTTGTGTAAGTGTATGTTTAAGAAATCGTTGCAATTTCTGGGCCAAGTTTAAGGACAAAAGTTTGTTATTACTAAGAATATAAATAAATCCAATCATGTATACATAATTAGCATGGTATTTTTTGAATGAAATAACAATACTAGTGCATTTTACTTCATACTTTCCAAAATAATACTTTATTTCCCTCTATTTCGGTTAATGTTTTCCTCAACTTTACTATATACATTGCTGTATTTAAAATGTTGATGCCCGCCCCGCTGACTGACTTCATATATTAAAATCTTTACAGTTAAGGGAATGATATTAGGAAGTGGGACCTTTAGGGGCATTTAGGTCATTAGTGTGGAGCATTTGTAAATGAGATTAGTCTTCTTATTAAAAAAATGCTTAAGAGAAACTCCTCATTGTTTTCCCTATGCGAGGACGCAGCCAGAAGGAACCATCTATAATCTAGAAGTTGGGCCCCCACAAGGCAATGGATCTGATTGTGCCTCAAAGTTGGACTTCCCAGCCTGGAGAATTATGAGGGATACATTTCTGTTGTTTATAAGTCACTGAGTGTACGAAATTTTCTTAAAGCTGCCCAAGAGGACTAAGACATACACCGAGGAATGAAACACATTCTCTACCTGTATGTTTTGTTATCAAATTTAAACAAAACAAATATCATACAGAAATTTAAACAGTATAAAGCTGCATTTACCATTCTGAAATAATCTCACCCCAGGAATCAAAGAGCAGCACATTTTTCTCTATTCCCCTGACAAAGCCCTGAGAGAAGTGAAGAATTGGGTGCATTAATCAAGAGACAGAAACAAAGTGGAAGCACCAAAGCATTGCTGCAGGTGGACTTTGCCTGTTCTGTCATTTCAAATTCCCTCACTCTTACTTTTATGCGTAGATTTGTCCTCATCAGCTTTCTCCAGGTTTCATACTTTCTCCTACAACCTATTCCTCTATGCCAGAATCACCTGGTCTCAATCCATGTATCTCATGAATCTGGGATGGATTTCTGACTGTTGACAGCAGAATGAAGAAATCAGACTTGGAGTGTGACCTTTTAAGAGACCTCCACTCATGTATTTCATCTTTAATCTCCACAGAGCACAAGTCACAAGCAATTCTGCCCCCGGTGATTACATGAGAACTACGTAAATAATCACCAAATTTTTAATCACATTAATTCTCACATTAAGTGCATTATTTCCTAGCCTCTTAGGGTAAAGATTTTATTTTAGTTACCCAGAGGTTACATACCTGTCATTTTGTACTTGGAGAATTCCTTGTCGTTTGTGTTTTGCTTACATCAAAATCCCACCTCATCCTCATAGGAACAAATAATGCTTGATAATCATTTCTCCTTTTCTCTCTTGCAATTTAAAATTAATGAGTAAAAATAATGCAGTCGTGTTTCATGTATTCAGTGTTTTATATACTTAAAATTATTTATTCTTCAAAAAAAAAAATCCTGTGAGCTGACCACTACATTCTTTTTTGTACAGATGAGGAGTCTGAAGTACAGAGAGGTTAAGAAACTTGCAGAAGTCCAGACAGCTTTTTAGTGTGGTAGATGGGCAGTGCAGCATCAGAATCTGTGATTTTAATCATACCACTGCAAGGCCCCTGAGTACTATGAATGCCCAGTTGTGTGCCTTAAATGTAACTGGTGGAAGGTATCCAAGTTACCGGTGGCAAATTCATACAAGTCTGCAGCAACCTCAATTCTTGCCTCTTCAGGAGAAATAATTTGATTAAGGGAATAAGGCAAAAAAAAAAAAAAAAAAAACGGGACCAAGGCAATTTTCAGAATAGGAGTGTACGTTTATTTAAAATGTCTTCAGACAGGGGGGAAACTATGCTTGGAAGAGACCCAAATGGGCATGTGAGGGTCAAGTGCAATGTTTAACTTTGATCCTAGCACTTATAGGCTGGCCCCTTTCCACTGATTCTTCCCTGAGGATGGGCCAACCACATGTGTAGTGTCTCTTTACACTTGAGAGGTGAGCACATGCAGTGTGTTTAGGAAGTTGTATGCATGCCCATCTGAGGCTTTTTCCCTTTTCCCTTGGAGTGCCCCCGGAAGATCATGCTCCGCTATTTTGTCTCTTAATGCACGTGCCCAGGAAGTTGTTTCTCCCTGACATCTGCGTTCAATTAACACTTCAATGCAACAGGTGTGGACCATCAAGAAATGGCCTCTTTCTGACACCAGCCGCCAACTTCCCACTTTAAGAGGGGCAATGTGATCATTGCCCAACCATCACCTGACATTCCTGGTAAGTGGGGAAAGCCATCTCCTGGTCTACTCATGCCTATCTACCTGTTACATAAACTCCTAGATGCCATACATTAGACACATTCTCTCTTGACTTTGACGAAGAATCTGGTATCAGAAGCAGGAAAGTACTGACAGCTCATCTCTCTTGCTCTTTTTCTCTCTCTCTCTCTGCTTAGGGTTTGCGGTAGTTATAATAATTACAAGGTAGGAATCGTGGAGCAAGAGAGACAGTGGTGCAAACTTTTAGTAACCATTCCTTGGTGGCAGCAAGTACATATCCTGATCAGACCAGTGTACTCACCAGATCAGCAGCAACCATTGTTGTCTGTGAACACTTGCTATTAAATTAAGTCTACTAAAGGTTTTATAAGTTTCCTATTTTTTTAATTTAGTAAAAAGTTTAATCGACTGGATCATTAGCCAGAGCTGCATTTATTACTTTCGACCAGAAATACTAACTAACATGTACTAATGATTTTCAAGGCAACTGCCTCAGAATGAAGAGAGCAACTTCACAAGTAGAAGGCTTAGACATTTACCTCTAATTTCTTCTTCCAAATTGTGACTCTTTATTTGCACCAGGGATGAAAATGTGTCCGAAGCTTGAGTCACATATTTCTTGTATCTTTCTTTTTATTGTCAAGAGCTGAGGTGCGCCTGAGAGAACCGAAAGGTCACGTTTCAGGCAAATTGTCCAACCACGACAATTGTCAAATTGTGACAAGTTGTCAGTCCATTAAAACAATAAGTTCAAATCAAAGTAATAGTTGAGCCTTTAATTGCTTTTTGCCATAGTATAAAAGCAAGAGACTAAACAGGAAAAGGTATTGACTCCTCAAATGTTCCATTTTCACCACAGTTCTGCACTAAGCAAATGTCATGTGTATCAGTGCAGACAGAGACAATTGTCTCACTGTCAAGAGATCTCTGAAAAGAAAGCTATTTCCAATTTGTTGACTGTAGAGGCCATAGAAAGGAAGAAGGGAAAAGGCTGGGAACTGGAAATTTCTGAGGACTGAGACACGTTGGAGAGAAGTGTCTGTACTTCTTCTCTGGGCCCCATAAGAAGGCTTGGCAGTGGTGCCTAGGGAGGGACTCAAATTAGTAACCTTGATAAAGCGGCCTCCACCTCATTAGAGGTGGTCTCTAGTTGCCTGAGAGCTGGCTTTGGAATAATTTAAGGCAGGGAAAATATTATCTTAGTGTGTGAGATTTAGATAAAGAGTGTAGTTGTAGAGATACACTTGGGATTGCTTTACTGGCATAAGAAGGCAGGTCATATCCAAGGTCTTTGCCATCTCTATCAACTGGTTAAGCCTGAGAGAGACAGTCACTTACCAGGAAACAATATTTTGAAGATGACAAAATATCATACTCTATAGGAAAAAATCCATATTAACACAGCTTTAAAAAAAATAGCAACTTATTCGTTCACAGTTGGTTAGGGCAGAAATGTGAGATTTAGGTGTCAGTAGGGTTGATTTCTTCTGAGGTTTCCCTCCTTGCCTGGTAGATGCCTACTTTGTGTCTTCACATAGTGTTTGGACTAAATTGTATCTTCAAAATTTACATGTTGAAGCTCCAATCTCTAATGTGACTATATTTGGTGATAGAAGATTTAGAAAACTAATTAAGTTTATATGAGGTCATAAAGATGGGACCCTAACATGACGAGATAGGAATTCTTATAAGACAAAGAAGTAGTACCAGAGATCTCTCTCCACACATACAGAGAAGAAGTCATGTGAGGACATAGTAAGAAGGCAGTTATCTATAAGCCAGAAAGAGGGGCCTTATCAGAAACCAAGTCTAATAGATGCTTGATCTTGAACGTCTAGCCTCCAGAACTATGAGAAAGTAAATTTCAGTAGTTTAACCTTCCTGGTCTGTGTTATTCTATTATAGCAGCATGTGAATAATACACATCATCTTCATAAGAATACGTCCGTGTCCTAATTTCCTTTTATAAAAACACCAGTCATGAGGGATCAGGACCCAACCATATTACCTTGTTTAACGTAATTATTTTATTAAAGACTCTATCTTTGAATACAGTCACAACTACTGGGAGTTAGAACTCCAGCATATGAATTTTGGGTGCACACGATTTAGTCTCTAGCATTCACCAAAGACCCAGTCAAAGATTTGAGAGTTGAGGACTCTCAGACTCCATTCCTAGTTTTTCTCTGGAGCAGAGAACATCTTACTTTTACGTCATAGTTACAGTTTGTTGTTTCAGTTTCAAACAAGTTTTACTAATTTGAAAACTTATTTTTTCTGCTGTTTTTATGATATGTATATATATCAAACTGATCTTTGTGACAATGTGAATGTGGAAATCATAAATAAATGAGCTGAGGGGCCGGGTGTGGTGGCTCGTGCCTATAATCCCAGCACTTTGGGAGGCTGAGGTAGGTGGATCACTTGAGGTCAGGTGTTCGAGACCAGTCTGGCCAACATGGTGAAACCCTGTCTCTACTAAAAATGCAGAAATTAGTTGGACGTGGTGGCATGTGCTTGTAATCCCAGCTACTTGGGAGACTGAGGCAGGAGGACCACTTGACCCCAGGAGGCGGAGGTTGCAGCGAGCTGAGATTGTGCCACTGCACTCTAGTCTGGGTGACAGAACAAGACTCAGTCTCAAGTAAATAAATAAATAAACAAATAAATAGGCTCAGAGAGTTAGCAAGGAGGGCATTTTATTTACAGCTGCTAAAAATGACCATAAAGACACATGCATGTGTGTATTCATTGCAGCACTATTCACAATAGCAAAGACATGGAATCAACCTGAACGCCCATCAACAGTAGACTAGCTAGAGAAACTGTGGTATATATACACCATAGAATGCTATACAGCCATAAAAAAGGAAGAGAACATGTCCTTTGTAGCGACATAGAGGGAGGTGGACAACATTATCCTAAGCAAACTAATGCAGGAACAGAAAACCAAGTACTGCATGTTCTCATTATAACTGGGAGCCAAACAGAGAGAACAGATGAACACAAAGAGGGGAACAAGAGATACCAGGGCAGAAGGTAGGAGGAGGGAGAGGATCAGGAAAAAATACTTATTGGCCACTATGTTTATTACCTGGTGACAAAATAATATGTACACCAAACCCCTGTGACCTGCAGTTAACCTATATAACAAACCTGTGCATGTATTCCTGAACCTAAAAGTTCTAAAAAAAAAAAAAAAAAAAAGTTCAAAGTATCAGTACACTATCATCAGAAATCAATTAATAAACATCCAAAAATTCAAGTCATTAGAATTCCTAAAGGAGTCAGAGTGAGGGGAATATAGAATGGGTGGGAGTCAGGAAGGTTGGAAAATCAGAGTGTTGAGCACTTGGATGTGGAATGCAGTGAGGAGGAGCATGGTGTGAAGCAACTTGAAAAAGATGGACACATGTGGAAGAACTATGTTATCACATCCATTCATTCATTGAATTGGCTTAGTCTTTTGGGGATGATATAACAAAGATACCAGAAGCTGGGTGGCTTATCAACAACAAACATTTTTTCTTACAGTTCTAGAGGTTGGGAGTTCCAAGATCAGAGTACTGTCAGTTTTAATGTCTGGTAAGAGCCCTTCCCTCACAGATAATGCATTCTTAGAGCATCCTCCTTGGACCTCTTTTATAAGGAGCAAATCCCATTCATGAGGATCTAATCAACTACTGAAGACCTCATGTCTTAATACTATTCCACTGGGGATTAAGCTTCCGCATATGAATTTTGGGAGAAGGCAGAAACATTAAATAGTAACATGACTAAAGAAGAACCAATGAAACAAATGCAGCAGGAAAAGCATATTTAAGTTATTTTGACAGAGAAACAATATTTTCATTGAGGTATTATAAGAAATACCTTTGGTATATACTATAATATACAAATTAATATAATAATAACACAACATATTCTGGGGAAAATTGCATTACCAACTTCTTCTTGAGAAGCATCTAGGCCATTCTTGTTCTAAATAGAGCCCTCCTAGCATGGATGGAGGCTTTGTTTTTTAATACTTCCCGAATGATATTTAGCAAAGTATTTTAAAACACCGTATAATATGTACTCACATAACATTTAATTTCTAATGTAGATCAATATGTAAATATATATGTAAAGCTGCTTATCAAAGTTGTGTTTAGTGCATGCTGTTTACTAAATCTTTCAAAAATAGTTCTGAAAATTGTATATATCTTACAAATGCTTGCTGAGGTGTTTATTTTGTTTGTTTTGTTTTGCTTTTAAATTATTAATGCAGTTGTCTTTTTCGGAGCAGTGCATGTATCTAGACCACAGTGTTTCCTAGAAAATAACATCAAACTCTTCCAATGACTTCTTATTTATTGATATAAATAGGTCTTTTACTTTTGATATGTAGAGAATTACTTTTAACATCAATGATTTTCATTATTATGTGAAAGCTTCTACTGGCTGCTAAGCTAAAAATTGCATAATGTTGCTATAATGCTTAAAACAAGGCCTAAGAGTAGTATATATTCCATATCTTTATTGTGAATTAAGTCACAAAATTGTTAATAAGAATGTTATATTTAGTTAGATTAAAATGGATTCTTCTGGCCAGGCAGGCAGTACTACTGGTTGGGAGTAAGGCATGCAGGGCTGACCAGATTTGAAGCAAAGCTCTGTAACGTCCATAACCTCTGACATCTCATTTCCCTCCTCTGTTAGAAGTTAACAATGATACCGCTTAGAGTACATGAAATAGTCAATCACAGATACTGGCCATGGCATTGGCATAAAATCCTAGAAAGCCACTACTGGGCCAAGCATTAATCATTTAATTTCTGGATCATGGGGATATTTGGAGGCAGGGGTTTCCAGGTGAGATTCTACAGCAGCAGAAGAGACAAGCAGTATTTAAGGGGTAGTGGCCACATAGCAAGTATGGAAGAGTTTTGATATCTTAATATCTGATAATGTCAATATTTTAACATTTAGTAATGCTAACACTAGATATTTAAATGTCTAGTACCATTAGCTTACAGGTTGCATATTAGCTGTGGTTGGACTCTAATTTTATATGTTAAATTTTCTCCTGATTGGATATCAGTCAGACGATAGACAGGAGATCAGCGTAGGGCTTTGGTAGAGCAGCGTAGATGGATTGTAGCTAATAAGCTGAAAAATGTCCAGAAAGAAAGATCTTTAACCCTGAAGAGGTGTAAAATAATGAGATGCAGGACAAATAGTTCTAGTAAATCAATAGGGTGGCATTTTTTTTTTTTTTTTTTTTTTTTTTTTTTTTGAGACGGAGTCTCACGCTGTTGCCCAGGCTGGAGTGCAGTGGCGCGATCTCGGCTCACTGCAAGCTCCGCCTCCTGGGTTCACGCCATTCTCCTGCCTCAGCCTCCTGAGTAGCTAGGACTACAGGCGCCCGCCACCGCACCCAGCTAATTTTTTGTATTTTTAGTAGAGACGGGGTTTCACTGTGGTCTCGATCTCCTGACCTTGTGATCCGCCCGCCTCGGGCTCCCAAAGTGCTGGGATTACAGGCTTGAGCCACCGCGCCCGGCCTAGGGTGGCATTTTTATGGAACATTTTACAAGTGCCCAGGAGGTGCATCAGCTATGTAGAAGGTGCCTACCTAGAAGTTTGCCAGTGGGGAGCCCAGCATCCACATCAGATGTTGCTTTCATATATCATCTGTGTGCCCAGTGACCTCAGCAGACAAACATTCAGACATTATTTGAATAAAAAATTTGCATTGCTATAATCAAGCCATAACCTTGCCACAATCAAGCCATAACCTTGCCACATTTGTGGGAATTTTGTGTATCTTCATCTAGAAGATGGAGATCACTTTACTAGAGGGAGAGCGAAGCCTAACCACGTTTTGTGACTTACCTGGAAGAACAGTGTAGTATATAAAAAACAAGGAGGAGAAACGAAGTCATTATTCTCAGCTTTTGAATAGGACAATATATCTCTCACAATACAAGAGAGAGGCAAGAGAAACAGTACTTTATGTTCTCTCCTAAATTTTTCCGTGTTAGTTTCAAATTAATTCCATGCCAAAAAGTGTTATGATGTGATCATATATGTATAAATGCACGCAGTTGAGAAAATACAGACTAAAAATTTGAACTAACATATAGAGTACTTGAAATTTGAATACATGCTTGATATCAGCATCCATTCTTTAAACCACTGTTCTATTATGACTTTGAATAGTAAACTACTGCTCTATTATGACTTTGAAGGGTAAGCTTATCAATCAAGTTTATCAAAATATCTGAAAGACCTTGAACAGTGCTTGTGAATTTTAATAATCATGAAAATACATTTAATAGTAAAAGTAATAGTAATAACACCAAGTGCTATTTTAGAAAGCCCCTAAAATAAACATTTTACTAGATGTTTTACATTCATTAGCTTGTTTAATCCAAACAAATATTCTGTGTGTAATCATATGTTCATTTCACAGATGAGTAAAATGAGAATTAAAGATTAAAATTAGATTGCCCAAGAATAAATGAGCAATGCCAAGATTTAAATATGTCCCTCTCTAAATTCCGTTGTTTGTCCCTTTATTTAATGGAAATGACAAAAGAAGGTAAAAACTCAATAAAACAACTTTAGAAATTTAAAATTAATGATACATTGACAATTAAATGATATATTTTATGATTTCATTGTATAAGTTTAACATTATAATATACATGACAAAAATGCATAATGCAATATTAGAAGCTAAAATCATGTTTCTGTACTAAGCCCTGCTGCTTAGAGAGAAGCAATTCAATGGTTTCTTGTGGCAAACATTTACATTATTTGCATTGAAAAAAGCATATTTTATTTTTACCAAGGCAGAAATTCTTTTGTTATTGTATAGATTCTTGTGTCATTGACTTTGTAAGAATTCAGTTAATATCTAAATAAATGTTTTTCAAATCTGTATGCTTTGTTGTTGTCAGTAGCAGAGAAATTTGAAAGAGCAATAAACTGACATCTAGTTCAAGAATCTAAACACTGGATGCTTAGTGCTATTTTTTTAAAAAATGTCTAAATCTGTTTCATTTCCAGTTAATAGCTTTCCGGGAGCAGACTTGAGAAACAAAGATTATTGGGTGTTTGCATGCATTTAAAGATCATTTTATTATACTTCACAGGTGATTTCTCTCAACATGCTTCCTTGTTCAGAAAGAATGCGGTTTGGCAAGGTGTTTGAAACACAAGGGCAAGAGGAAAACAGTCCTCAAACGAGGAGTGAAAGTTGACCATAATGTCCTCAATTCTGTAGTTAACCTGATTTTCAAACTGTCACTTTTAATAATATAAGACAATAGTCAACAAAATATTTTTGGAGAAATAAAGAGCAATTTTATGATGAGAAGCAGACAGAAATTTAGATGCATAGGTGGTAACTGTGCGGTTTCACCTGGCAATGGTATGTGAAATGATCATTTTTAGAGGCATGTGGAAACTGCATTCCATTATATTTTCTTCAATTCAACTTATTTCATTTGGTGAATCTCTTCATCTTCCCAAGAGGAATTTCCCCTCATTTTCTGAAGCAGGAAGAGCACTGAAATTGTGGAAGATGAATGACCACCATAAAATGATTGGCTGTCACCATCAACTTCAATTCACATTGTATCGGGATCTTATTAAAATGCAGATTTGATTTTGAGCAAGTCTATTACTGTTCTTGTGCAAGCTTGTTATTCTTCTTTATTATCAAAGTCCATGGGTCCCTTTAATTCATCTATCCCTATTTCATAAGATAGCTTGAACATTCCCTGAGCTAATAGAAAAACAGAGTTGAAATGTGGAGTCAGGGTAAAATCTAACTATGGAGACTAATATCACATAATACCTAGACAACTCAGGGTAAAAATAACTTTAGACACTTTAGGTAACATTGAAAATGAGCATTTGTAGGGTATACTTAAAAATAACAAACTCCATTTTTTTCCGTATCTATGATCCCATTTCCATTTTCTCTCTTCACTTTCTTTTTTATTTAGTAAACACATAAACTAGTAAAAATTTAAATATAAATGTTTAAGTTATCGTCGCTTATTTATACCAAATGTTTTCCTAAATTTGAAGAATACTAGAATTAATTCAGACATTCCTGGTCAAGGAACTGACTAGTACAATGCATGATGATAAAAATGAGGTATAGTATTCTATGCATATACAGACGCAAATATAACTATCTCAGTGTGAAATAAGAAATTTCCAGTTTGTTAAGGGGAGATATCACATTACACAAACATCAATAGTAGATGTAAAAGGAAGAAGGCATGAAAACCCGTAGGAAAATGGAAACTATCAGGAAGGCAGATGAAGCTGGGCAAAAGAGAATATGGTGAGGAAGCAGGTTATCAGATGCCTACTAGAATACTGGGACATGAATTATAGGAGCATATATGTGAAATTGAGCTGAATAATTCTGGCCATGTAAAGCCTTAAAAATAAGGCTGGTGCTCTAGAAGCATTGATATCATTTGGAAATTTGTTAGAAATGCAGAAAATTGAGATACACCTAGACTTGCAAAATCATATCTTCAATTTGATAAGAATCCCATATAATGTGAATTATATGCATATTCAATTTTGAGACAAATTTCAAATGATATATTTGGAAGTGTATGAGTAGCTTGAGAGCAATTGGCTGAAACCAGATATCATCAACAATGCTTTTTGACAAGAAAAGCTCAAACAGGTTTCTGCTGGGAAATATTAAAAAGAAAGATTTAACACTAATTAAAAATATTTCCATAATATGACCTTGGATATAAGATCATGTGGATCATGTGGTAGACATGTCAGGTTTTTTTGCTTTGTTTTTGTTGTTGTTGTTTGTTTAACATATCAACAACCCTTTATTTTCATGTGGCAATGAGCTTCAGAATAGTGCAGAATGATAGCTCTAGGTAATTTCTATTCTGAAAATGAAACACAAATCAGCATAATAGTTAATACCCTGGAATTACAAATTGTCTTTGTCTATTTCAAAATAAGATTTCGCAGCACTCAAGTAGAGGACTTCCATACACTCTTCACATGTAAGATTTACATTTTGTATTATTATTTCTATGTTTTGATTATTTAAATATTAGTTTTCTAAATAAAAACTTTAAATTGTTTTTATTTTTATGTGGAAGAAAGTAAAAGCTTTTGTTTGAAGATTCTACAAGATAGTTCCAATTTGGGCACAGATGTAGGAAAGATTTATAGGGTATTAGCAGGATTAAGTAAGCCAAAGTTTTGCTAGTTTTGGAGAATAGTTAGTCAAGGATGGTTCTTGGAAGAGGGAGAATCCGACCTTACGGCTTAGCGTCATTGGCAATTTAGATATTGTCAAGAGGGTAAGAGGAACAGTTAAGGCTACACGTTTGTCCAGGAGGTGGTGGGAGAAAGAGCTATAGGGGACAAAGTCAGTCAGGGGTTATAGAGAAAAATTATTTGTCCTACCCTATCTTTTACAATTAACACATTATTTTAGTAGACAATACAAGTGAAATATTTATTGAAATATCCCATGTTTCTTATTATAAATGTATACATATGACACATTCTGTTTCACTAATGCTAAATCAAGCTCAAGTTTCTATTACTTGTGCTGTGGTTCCCAAGAAAAAGGACTCAATATTGATGGTTTGCACAAATTAAACTCAACCATGCAGGAGAACTTGAACTCTTCCAGTGGAATACACTAAATATTTCTACCATTGCATTGAGATAACTCCTTACTTCTCTTGTCCTGGACCTCATCACTGCTATATATTTTTTCATACATCTTAGGATGCTGAGAACTCTGTTCATTGTACTTTGTTTCTCCATGTTTAAATTAGGGTGGGCTTGGTCTATCATTGATTTCATATCAAAAACCCAATTGTCTGTAAAAATCAAGCCTCTAACATACACGCCACAAATATGCCATGGCAGCATGCATGCCATGTATATATGTTGCAATGATATTTGACAAGGAAATTGACACAGACTTCTTTGATTTTGTGAAAGGGTAGTAAATACCAGATCAGCAAAATCAAGAATGCTTTATTGTAACTCAAATGGTACCACTTACAAATAAAATGTTCTTTTGAGAAAACTCCCTTCTGGAATTTTTACATCTATCTGCCATCCTTCTGAGCTATGCAATGGTGGGTAGTACAGGGTAGGCCAGCAAGTCCCAAGTGAGAGACGATGTGTTAACAAGAGTTTCAAAAACATTGTGCATTAATTACATACAGTGAGTATCTAGGTGTAATGTTGTAAAACCTAATGCATTGGGAGTTTCATCAGAACAGCAGAGTAAAAACTGTCATGCCTATTTCCTGAGAAGTAGAAAAAAGTGTATATATATATATATATTTGTATGTATGTGTGTGTGTGTGTATTTTTCTTTATGGATGAGGAAGCCCCAAAGTTGAGGTAAAAGTAAAAAGTTAGACAGAAATATTGTTTTGTTAACTGGTTTGAAAAATGGTGGTTTCCTGTTCATCCGAAGAAATAGGCTGATTGTCCTCATTTTAATTCTTTCCTAGCGTGGGTATGCGAGGTCTACTGCTTTTGCTGTTCTTAAAAGTGAAAAAAAAGTTCACAGGTGTTTGTGGCTGGTGATTAACCATCAGAGCTTTCTCCTTGTGAACAACTATTTTCAACCAAAAAGATAATTTCAGAGACAATTAATCACTATTAAAATTAATCTAAATATTAGCAACTTGTCCAGAAACCCAAGGACAATTATCAAACTAAACTTAACACATGCTAATTAGCCTATTTTAAATTAAAATTTAAACACCAACTTTATTTACAGAAAATATACAGAGAATATAGATTGAAAATGCAAATGAATAATATAGAATTTGCACAGTTCCTTTTTGATATTTCAAATATCAGAAAACACCTAATGTTTTGGTCAGTGTCTGATAATTCCCACCTCTTAATATTTTTCTTTGTGATTAAGTAAGAAGTCAGATTCTCAATAGATAAATGAACATGAACAAAGCCTTCAAACAAACATGTAGAAGAATTATACAAACCCAAAATATCTATAAAATGTGCTCAAACTTGATTTTATAAAAGCCATAAAAATGTGATTTTCCCCAAATAGGTTGGTGAAACAAACAAAAATGATACAATTTCTATTTAGGGACTATCATTCAACACTATCCTTATGTCAATGATAGGAAAGAGGAATTTTAAGAATCTCCTAAACACTGTTTTAAGAACTTAAATTGGTATAAGCATTTCAGCAACAATGCCACATTAAATTTGCCTCTATTCCCTCCCAGTATCTCTGTCTTTCCCTTGTCTCTCCTAGCCTTACTATTTGTCCAGGACGCTAGGCATGCCTACCTCAGGTTCTTGACAATCTTCTCTCTGCTTGATATTTACTTCTACTAGACATGTCTGTATATGTCTCTCTTCATTTAAGTCTTCCTCAAATACCACATTTCTCAGTGAGCCAGATTCTGACCACACCATTTACAATTTCTAACAGTCAAATGAGGCAATCCCTGTCTCTCTTTATTCCCTGTTTTATTTTTTCTCCATGTACTTATTGCTATCCATGTACTATTACATATTTCATTTTGGGTCTGTTTTCTCTAGAACATATGTAGTTTAATCAGGATTTTGTCTTTTTTGTTACCGTTATATCTTCAGAGCCAAGTACTGTCTGAAACGTACATGTTTTTTGATGATTAGATCCATGTGTACAGTATCATCTCACATAATCACACCTATACTTATATGCACATTGCTGGGGAAATATAAATAGAAACTAATCTCCTGCCAACTGAGGAAACCTCCTCACAAAAACAAAAAAGAAAGGAAACGGTTTTATTATTGAATAAACAGTAAACCAGAATGTGATAAGAGATTACAAAGACAGAAAGATACCTCTCCCTTTTATATAGGCAGGCAAATACAGCCCATTACATACATGTTCTCAGCATAAACACAACTAGTGCTCAAGTTAAGAGTACTTGACAGCAACATTTGTCACACATAGTTTGTCTTAGATGCACCTGGTAATTCAGGAGGCCATCTGCGTTTGCTAATTGGATTTGTGCACAGGAAAAATAAACTTCTCATATATTTATGACAGGAGAAGTGTTGCAACTTGAGGAGGGTGCCTGCAGAACGTAGGCCCCTACCTGTCACAGGAACTGGGAGATAGCGGCACTATCATCCTTGATGGTGACATTTCAGAGAGATGGTTTTCAAGTCCTTGAGAAAGAGACAGAGAAAGAACTTAGAACTATTATGTTTCTAAAGTAAATTCTCTAGTAAATGGGAGGGGGGAAGTCTCTCTCTTTATTTCCAATAAGAAAAATTAATCCTCCTATTTTTAATTTGTATTTGCTCTTACAGTCTGTCATATCTATCTATCTATCTATCTATCTATCTATCTATCTATCTATCTACTATCTATCTATCTATCTATCATCATCATCATCATCTATCATTTATCTTTCCTTCTGAGAATCCACTGAAAGTCCTAAGAGTTTTCTATTTATTTACTTACCTCTTGAAGGTTTGACTTAGCGTCTTGGGCAAAAAGGATTAATTTTCATTTACTTCAAATGCATTTGAATTACTTTTTAGAAAAAGAAAAATCATTAACAGGGATTTTATTTAAAAGTATAATTTTTAACTTTAATAAATATAAATGTATTCATCAGGGCTCTCTAGAGGGGCAGAAAGAATAGGATATATATTTATATATAGAGAGAGGTGTGTTTGTTAAGGAGTATTAACTCACACAATCACAAGGTCCTACAATAGGTTGTCTGAAAGCTGAGGAGCAAGGAAGCCAGCCTGAGTCCC
Organism: Macaca mulatta; assembly: GCF_049350105.2. Taxonomy (NCBI): domain Eukaryota; kingdom Metazoa; phylum Chordata; class Mammalia; order Primates; family Cercopithecidae; genus Macaca; species Macaca mulatta. Next base: position 29,880,688 of record NC_133411.1, read on the forward strand.
GAAGCTGAAGAACTTGGAGTCTGATGTTTGAGGGCAGGAAGCATCCAGCATGGGAGAAAGATGTAGGCTGGAAGACTAAGCCAGTCTAGTCTTTTGCGTTCTTCTGCGTGCTTTTTATTCTGGTTGCGCTAGCAGCTGATTAGATGGTGCCTACCCAGATGAAGGCTGGGTCTTCCTTTCTCAGCCCGCTGACTCAAATGTAAATCTCCTTTGACGACACCCTCAGAGACACATCCAGGATCAATACTTTCCATCCTTCATCTAATCAAGTTGACACTCAGTATTAACTATCACAAGTCCACCTCTTGTCAACGTGAACCCATACACATCTCCTGAGATGATAGATAATCTTTAAATAAGGACAATAATAAGGTCATAATTATGCCTATTATAATACAACTATCTTTCCTACAAGTGAAAATCTACCAATCCCCAAACCAGATGCTATTACATAAAGTTAACAACACTTAAATGCTGATATAAAGTCAATAAATCTTACTTCACATGATAAAGAAAAAAAGGAAATAACATGAAGATATTTTCTTAGTGCCATTGTATATATGCACAAACATGTTTTTAACAAAATAAAAAGGAAATATTCATGACAATTACAGTCTCCATTTCTGCAAATTGTCATGTGGTCATAGGTGGCATAGATTACTACTTTCTTCTATTACACATTTTCTATTACCTTTACCTTCAGCAAGCACCTCAGCCGATCATGGGATTTTGTTTGTTTGTTTGTTTGCTTTTTCCTGATGAAGTGCCCCAAACCATTTCTGAAGGGTCTGGATCATTATAGTCATGCCTGGATTGGGCTGTTGTAGTTTCTCATTGACCTTAATCACAGGGCATAGTAATACTAAGAGACCCTCCAAGGGATCTCTTGTATTCCATGCATACTGCTCCTTAACTCCATTGTGGAGTAGCAGACTGATATTGTCTTGATGGTCTGGGTCAGTCACCCCAGTCAACACTGTAAACCCCTTCTCAGCCTGTTGACTTAAAGGCAGGAGGAGCCCAAAGTGTCCAGGTGGCAATCTTAACTTCCAGTTTAATGCAATTGTTGTGTCTTTTGGTGGCAGTGTTCCTCCATATGGAACTAAGACCTCTAGGCTAGCAGAACATAATGTCGCAGAAACAGGAAGCAAAAATGTTGCTAGTGGATCACTAAGGGTGATGGTGAGTGCTGGCACTTCCATTTCCACTCCTTTATTCCTAGACCCATGAATCCTGGCTATGGGAGAAACAACGCCATATTTTGCACGTGGATTCAGAGTATACACGGCCTTCTGGAGAACTTTGCCTCAGTCTTGCAAAGTATTGTCACCTAGTTCTTGTTGTACTTGACACTTCCAAAGGCCATTCCACAGTTCCATCAACCCAGCTGCTTTAGGATGATGGGAAACATGGTAAGACCAGTGAATTCCATGAGCATGAGTCCACTGCCACACTTCTTTAGCCATAAAGTGAGTGCCTTGGTCAGAGGCAATGCTATGTGCAATACCATGATGGTGGATAAGGCATTCCATTAGTCCAGGGATGGTAGTCTTGGCAGAAGCATTGCATGCAGGATAGGCAAATCCATACTGGAATAAATGTATATTCCAGTGAAGACAAACCTCTGCTTTTTCCAAAATGGAAGTGGTCCAAAATAATCAAGCTGCCACCACGCATCTGGCTGATCCCCTCTAGGAATGGTACCATATCAAGGGCTCAGTGTGGGTCTCTGTTGCTAGGAAATTGGGCATGCAGAAGTGGCTGTAGCCAGGTCAGCCTTGGTGAGTGGAAGTCCATGTTGCTGAACCTATGTGTAACCTCCATCCCTGCCGCCATGGTCACTTTGTTCATGGTCCCATTGGGTGATGACAGAGTTGGCTTGGGAAAAGAGATTGAGTGGTGTCCACAGAATCAGTCATTCCATCCAGTTGATTATTAAAATTATCCTCTGCTGAGGTCTCCCATTGGTGAGCACTCATATGGGATACAAATACCTTCACAATTTTTTACCCCTCAGAGAGGTCCATTCACATACCTCTTCCCCAAACTTCTTTGTCATCAATTTTCCAATCATGCTTCTTCCAAATCCCTTATCAGCCAGCCAAACCATTGGCTACAATCCATGAATCAGTATATAATTGCACATTTGGACATTTCTTCTTCCATTCAAAGTGCACAAGCAGGTGCATTGGTCGAAGTTCTGCCTACTGGGAAGGTTTCCCTTCACCACTGTCCTTCAGGAATGTCCTAGAAAGGGGCTGTAGTGCTGCAGGTGTTCACTTTTAAGTGGTGCCTGCATATCGTGCAGAACCATCTACGAATCGAGCCCTAGTATTCTCTTCTTTCTGTCAGTTGATCATAGGGAACGCCCCATGAAGCCATCAGTGCAAGCTGGGGGAGAGAAGGCAGGGTGGCAGGAGTGAAGACCATGGGCATTTTGAATCACTTCCTCATGTAATTTACTTGAGCCTTAAGGGCTTGCTCAAGCATAATCACATATATGCCACTTCCATTTGATGATGGAATGCTGCTGTGCATGACCTACTTTATGGCTAATGGGTCAGAAAGTACCCAGTTCACGGTAGGCAGTTCAGGTCACATGGTGACTTGATGACCCATAGTCAAAAGTTCAGCTTCCACCAAAGTCCAGTAACACACCATGAGCTTTCTCTCAAAATGAGAGTAATTATCTGCAGAAGATGGCAGGGCCTTGCTCCAAAATCCTAGAGATCTCCACTGTGATTCACCTATAGGCGCCTGACAAAAGTTCCAAACAGTATCCCTATCTGCCACTGACACCTCAAGCACCATTGAATCTGCTGGGTCATTAGCCCAAGTGGCAGAGCAGTTTTCACAGTAGTTTGGACCTATTGCAGAGCTTTCTCTTGTTCTGGACCCTACTTAAAACTTGCAGCCTTTCAGGTCACTCAATAAATGGGCCAAAGTAACACAACCAAATGAGTAATGTGTTGCCTCCAAAATCCCAATAGGCTCACTAAGTGTTGTGCCTCTGTTTTGGTTTTGGAGGGGCCAAATGCATCAACTTACCCCTCACCTTAGATGGAATATCTCAACAGGCCCCACACTACTGGACCCCTAGAAATTTTACTGAGGTAGATGTTTCCTGGATTTTAGTGTATTTCCCATCCTCTGGCACACACATGTCTCACAAATAAGTCTAGTGTGTTTGCTACCTCTTGTTCACTGGCTCCAATCAGCATAATGTCATCAATGTAATGGGCCAGTATGGTATCTTGTGGAAGTGAAAAGCAATCAAGATATCTGCCAATAACATTATGACACAAAACCAGAGATTTAATATACCCCTGAGGAAGGACAATAAAGGTATATTGCTGCCCTTGACAACTGAAGGCAAATTGCTTATGGTAGGCCTTACAGACAGAATTAGAGAAAAAAGGATTTGCCAAATCAATAGATGCATACCAGGTACCAGGATATGTGGTAACTTTCTCAAACAATGAAACCACATTGGTTCAGCATTTGGAGTCACCACTTGGTGAAGCTCACAATAATCCACTGCCATTCTTCAAGATCCATCTGTCTTCTCCACAGGCCAAATAGGAGAGCTGAACATGGATGTGGTGGGAATCACCACCCCTGTGTCCTTCAAGTTTTCGATGGTGGCACTAATCTCTGCAATCACTCCAATGATGCAATGTTGTTTTTGATTCACTATTTTTCTAAGAAGTGGCAACTGTAATGGTTTCTATTTGGCCTTTATCATGTAATAACCATTACCCTACTAGTCAGAGAGCCAATATAGGGGTTCTGCCAGCTGCTAAGTATGTCTATGGCAATTATGTATTCTGACACTGGGGAAATGACCACAGGGTGAGTCCAGGGACCCACTGATCCTACTGTAAGTCAAAACTGAGCTAAAACTCCATTAATTGCCAGACCTTCATAAGCTCCTACTTTAACTGGAGAACCACAATGACATTTTGGGTCTCCTGGAATCAGTGTCAGCTCAGAACCACTCCAGGTATTCCCTGAAATGTCTGATCATTTCCCTTTCCCCAATGCACAGTTATCCTGGCATAAGACCAGAGTTGCTCTTGGGGAATGATGGGAGAAAGATATGCAGCATAAATTGTCTGCAGTGTAGTGGGGTCCTTCTTCATGGGGACCCACCCTCTCCTTCATTCAAGGGGTTTTGCATCTGTAAACTGGCTCAAGTCTGAAAATTGATTGGGGTCCATGATTCTCTGCTTTTATAATTCAAGTTAGTCTTTTGTCCATTTGACCTGGAAGTTTTCTGCTTATACAAATTAAATAGGAATTCAGGAGGCTTCCTATCAATTTCACTTCTAGGAACACTGTGATTAATTAGACAATGCCAAAGCTCTACACGAGTCAGGCTATTCTGATTGCTGCTTTGCCTCTGCTGTCCATTACGGTAGCTACACCCACCTTGTCTTTGATGATTGAGAGCTGCCACTTAGCCCCTGCCACCTCAAGATCCAATTATTCCCATTGTATTTCAATTTTGTAGTTGTATGACTGTGGTTTTCACGGTTTCTTCTGGCATACAGAAAAGAGTAATTACAGGGCTTTTCAAAGACGCAGTTGCTGCCTTCACAAATCTATTTCACAAAGCATTGGTCAAGAGTATGTCTTCTGGACCATTCCAGCTTGGATGAGTATGTCTACGGTGACTAATTTACTCCACCATCCCAATATCCCTAAGCCTTTGGATTCCTTCCTCTACATTAATCCAAGGGAGATCAGGCATTTTCAGTTAGCTCACAGTAGGCCATCTTTTGATCCATATTTAAACTAACCAAGCAAATAAATTATTAGAACCTCTTTTTAACTCCCCAAACTGTAACATTAAATGCAGAGTCTCTACTTAGTGGGCCCAAATCAATAAATTCAGCCTGATCCAACTCTATGTTCCTTCCACCATTATTCCACACCCTTAATACCCATTCCCATGTCTTTCTCCAGATTTCTGTTTATATAAATTAGAGAACTCTAGCAGTTCTTTTACAGTGTAGTCCACCTCCTCATGGGTCACACTCTGAACCTCACCTCTAGGGACCTGCCAGGACTTTAGTCTAGTTATAGGGCTAGAAGTAAACAGCAGTGTTGGGGGTGTGTCTTGAGAATCAACATTATCTTGATAGGCAACTGCCTATGGGGAGGTCATCACTGTTGCCTCAGGCAGCACAGGGTTTATCTCCTCAGACAAAGGTGGAAAGGCTGATGGCAGTGTGGGTCGGGGAGGGTATGTTGCCACTTCTGGGAATGCGGAATCTGTTTCTTCTGGCAAAAAAAGACTCATCAGAGCTTACAAAATCAGTGTCCCCAGCTTCATTAGAGTCCTCCCACATGTCTCCATTCCAAGTTGTAGGGTCTCATTCTTTTCCAATTAATGACCTCACTTTATCAGTAGATACCTGTCAAGGCTGTGCATGCACCTTTTATTGCAGGTCAGCAACTCGAATGACAAGAGCTTGTGTCTGCTTTTTCATAATTTCAGCTTTTTCTCTACAGGAGGTTAAGACTCTCATTAAGGGCAATTTTACGAGATTTGAGACTCAGTATCTGCTTTGGAAGCCAGGAGTTAGAATCCTTGAGTTCATCATTTTCTTTCATCATTTTGTTCAATGAACTTGGGAGCAACCAACCAACTTCATTGTGTTCCTTCATTCTCCACATATAGTCAAAAGTATTATGTATAAAGTCACTGAGCTCCTTGCCAGTGACTCAACGGTGAACCAGATGTTGAATGCATTTATTTTGCATAACTCTCCAAACAGTTAATCCCAAGGACTATTAGCATTCTCCATACTATTAGAAGTAGAGTCATTAGCATTTTGGGGTCTTATCATATTAAACAGTCAACTCCAGAAACCCCAAAACTATGAAAGAACTCCATCCTTAATATTCTGTTCCTCTAAAACCACTTCTCGTACCAAAATCTGTAATAGTCAGGGTTTTCTAGAGGGACACAGAGAAAGATGTAGGCTAGGAGGCTAAGCCAGTCTAGTCTTTTCACGTTCTTCTGCTTGCTTTATAATCTGGCTGAACTGGCAGCTGATTAGATAGTGCCCACCCAGATTAAGGGTGGGTTTGCCTTTCCTAGCCCACTGACTCAGATGTTAATCTCCTTTGTGAACACCCTCACAAACCCACCCAGGATCAATGCTTTGTATACTCAATCCAATCAAGTTGACACTCAGTATTAACCATCATAGCAAACAAGAATGAAATTGGGTTTGCTTCTTAGTCAGTGCTAAGTACTTTAATGTTTATATGACCCATATCTTAATGCAGACTTAGATCTACCTTTCATTTCTTTTTGCATTTATCTCCTTGCTTGATAATGTCTACTGATTATCAAACAGAATAAGACAGTCATATTCATTTTTTAGGAATTAATTAAATACATGATGTCAGATTTTGATCAACTTAGACAGACCTTATTTAGTTCCAAATCATTGTCTATGATACTGATGTTACTAGGTGGTGTAGGAAGGGCCACCTAACAATACTTCATCTCAGAATTTATTCCATTGCCCAAGCACACTTTGTAGAAATCCAGACTGTACTTCTGAACTTTGAGGCAAAATGGTATGCGAAACAAGACTCCTCATGAACTGTTCTCTGAACATGGGGTAAACCATTCACAACTGGTATAAAACTGGTAAATAAAATATGCAAATTGAGAGTGCATTTTGCTACAAGTGGAGAAAGGCTAATTGCTTTATGCAGAAAATGATTTTGTTTATTGGTATATTTTCATCATCATAATTTTCACCATTGTACTGAGCCATTAGCAAATAATAAAAATAACTTTTTTATAGGAATGTATATTCATTGAATAAGTCACACAATATTGAAGAAAATCTTTTCTCCATGTTACATTAAGTGCAGATGATATTTTGAACCATACAATATCCAAAAAGATTGTTGCAAACAAAAAACACAAAAGGTAATGTTTCAAACATCTAATGGGAAGAAACAGAATTTTATACTTGGCATATGGAGAAGGAATTTGTTTTTCCAGTGAGTCATCAGTTTCATAATATCTTGTTTCAAGTCAGAAAACACAGAATTTCTAAGCATAGAGTTCAAAAAGTCAGGTAATTGTTGCATTTTAAATTCTGGACTTTGAGCTTCACTAAGCATAAAAAGATAGAAACTCTGCTTTATAATATCTGAACTCAGAAGTGAAAAATACTAGGCTCATGGGGATCATATGAATACAGAAAGATATTTAAACTGTTTACATAAAGGAAAAATTATTTTTTTACAGGAGGGGATTGAAATAAAGTTAGAAAGTCAGAATCACTTTTTTTGCAACTGCATCTTTGGGATTCTAACAAGAATTGAATGGAAGGAATGAGTCAACCAAAGCAACATTGTGGAGTATTTACTATTGCTTAAATAATTTTTAGATTATTTGTATAGAAGACATAAATGTTTTAACCATGTAGTTTTGTCTGTACTTTTTTCCTATATTGCTGATTGGAACCCAGTATTATGAACATAATATTTTGATCCAAATATTTTTATATTTATGATTAAAAATAAAATATGCAAAAAATTACACATTGATTAATTTTTTATTATAAAGCATTGATTATTAACCGTTTATTGCCCATTTATTTAATAGCTTTTAGTAGCTGATTTTCTGTATAGAACACTAAACATACTTCCAACATGCAGTAATCTAATTTAACCTACATTAGCATCCATGTTAAATAATTATTTTCCATATACATATTGCCATTGTTTTTCCCAAAATAAGACAATAATATTGCAATATGAGTTTTATAAATTGTTTCCCAAATCAATTTCCCTGGATCAACTTTTATAACCTACATTTTAAAATGAAAATTTATATTTTCACCAGTTTTTAATAAATAGCATTTTATGGGCTGCAATTTTAGAAACTAAATTTTAGTTTTGTGCAATTTATATTACTAATAATTATTTTCAGTATGTTTTTGCTTTAAATTAATCTATGAGAAAAATGTGAGAAAATTCCTTGAGAGATAACCAGATGTATTGTTCAAATGTGTAACTGCAATTATATAATTTATCAGTAGAGCAGCTACCATTTTTCACACTGGAGCAAACTACAACAACAGGATTTAAAGTATCTTGGGGAGCAAAATTTTCAGGGCCCATTTGGGTAGCTCAAAATGAAAGGACAAAAACTCTATTTTGGAAACAAAACTCAATTTAAATGCAGTGAGTCTATTGCACAACCACAGTAGTGGGATTAAATCACAGGGTAAAGATATTGCCTCCCCTACTGTTGCCATATCCCCTTGGCTTTTCTTAAGCCAATAAATATGCTTTCTCAAACTTTAAAATCATCTGTCAGGTGTTAAACTGGATGCCCCAAGCGCAGCTGCAGCAGTCTTGTATCCTGTTTTCTGAGCGAGGCATCTTAAGCTTCTGCCTTTAGTCCTGAGTCTGGGAACAAATTCTCTACTCTCCAAAAATAGAGGGAAGGGTTGACAGCAAACCAACAACTGTCTATAGATAAATTATTTTTCATGACTTCCAATAATCATAAATGTAAGTTATAGTTTCAAGAGTGCTGTACATATTTTACAGCCTGTTTCTTTTAAACTTGCATTTTGTTTTGGCAAGAAACAGTGGTATAACATGTCAATAGTATCTGTTGCTTCAGGTTAAACTGATGAACAGCTAGTCAAACATATTTGTAAATATCTTTACCATTGAAATTATACTTCTCTCTTTTACATTTGTGAAAAAGTGATGATTCAGATAAATTAACTAGTTTTCTTAAACTTTGTAGCTAACAGTAGTTACAGCAGCTATTTTTTTACATCTTTATTCCCTTTTTAATCATAGATTAAATGGATTTTTTCCCATTGCCCGTGTGTTTGTTTATGCCATGCTGATAGTAAAACAAAACACTGAAGTAAAGTTTATTTCATCTTAATATAATATGAATATATATGCAAACACATTTATGCTGCATCATTCTATATTTTTAAATTTCCATCTAATACCTTTGCTGTTTTCTTATTGATATGAGGTAATAGACTGCCTTTAATAGTTAAAGGCAGACTTAGCAAAGTACCAGAAAACTCCTTCCACTTGTCAAAACTTATCTCTTTTTCAAAGCTGTATTATCCCATAAGATACAGGAAACAGTATTACAGATGTACTACTAAAGAAAAGAAAGCTGATCCAGGAACTTTAACAATCCAGTTCCTAAATATTTTAAAAGGGGTCGACATCAAAGCTATTTGAAAAACAATCAACATTGTTCCAAAAAAATTTTAAGCCAATTTCACTTATAAATGTTAAAGATGAACTTATAATAGTGTGGGAATTTTTTGTCAAGCTTAATTTGAAATGTGAAAAATAAAAATTTCCATATGAAGGACTATGGAGCAAAAATTGAAATGTTCTGTAATTATATTCATACTCAGTCACCTTCTAAAAATGCAATGTAATGTCCATTATTAACATCAATGTTATAAGGCTTTCATATTTTCTTCTATTTTGGGTATAGTGGTTTTATCCAATGAGAATGAATCTGCATTTCATTTTAAACTGAATTAGGATTTTTTGTTCAAAACTTAGACTCAAACTTTAGATTTGCTTATTCTATACAAGATTACTCATTGTATTGGTGTTAAAAGTTTTCTGTCATTTTATAATCATAACATTAAAATCTGTTTTTTATGAAACCTAAAATTATTAAAGGTGAGTTAGCCATAAATATCTACCATTATCTTTGGCAATTCTTAAAAATGTGGTAACAAATCAAATAGAAACATTTTTGACTGATGAAACAGCAGAAGGCTAAACCTTTGTGTCTGGAATTGGTTCCTTCTGGTGGGTTCTTGGTCTTGTTGACTTCAAGAATGAAGCCATAGACCCTCACAGGGAGTGTTACAGCTCTTAAAGATCGTGTGTCCAGAGTTTGTTCCTTCAGATGTTCAGATATGTCCAGAGTTTCTTCCTTCTGGTGGGTTTGTGGTCTGGCTGACTTCAGGACTGAAGCTGTAGACGCTTGTGGTGAGTGTTACAAACTGAAAGAGTGAGCAGCAGCAAGACTTACTGTGAAGAGTGAAACAACAAAGATTCCACAGTGTGGAAGGGGGCCTGGGCACGACGGCCACTGCCGGCTCCCATAACCAGCTTTTATTCCCTTATTTGGCTCTGCCTACATTCTGATGATTGGTCCATTTTACAGAGAGCTGATTGGTCCATTTTACAGAGTCCTCATTGGTCCATTTTACAGAGTGCTGATTGGTGCATTTAAAAACCTTTAGCTAGACACAGACCGCTGATTGGTGTGTTTTTACAGAGTGCTGATTGGTGCATTTACAAACCTTTAGCTAGCAGAAATGTTCCCCAAGTCCCCATTGGACCCAGGAAGTCCAGCTGGCTTCACCTCTCACTTTGATCTAGTGTATGAAATTTTAGAAAAAATAAAGAGTAGTAGTTAAAGTGACAATCAAATATTGCCAATACACGTAGATATATTCACTCTGTAGGTTGTTATAATAAAAGCACTTTTCTGAATTTTTTCACGTAATTTTCTTCTAACTGCCTTTAAGTGAAATATCATTTTTAAAATGACATTTTTTTAAGTGTGGTCTGCAGACCAAGTGCATTAAAATCACCTAAAATTTTTGTGAAAAATACAAATTCAGGGAAATATTCCTTATCTACAAAATTAAAGTCTTTAGAATTGGGTTCAGGAATCATTTCAACAAAATCACAGGATATTTCCTGTGGCTACATTGGTTGAATCATTGCTCTATGAGTTCTGTGCTATTATTTTATTAAATAGGAAAATAAACAGCCTCTGAGATAGGACAACTTTCCAATGTTACACAATTCAAGTGACTGAGCATCCATTCCAACACAGATTAAAGCTCATGACCTTAATCATTAGACATGCTGGCTCATGTAGAAAATAAAAACTTAGATATCAAAATATCCATTAAACAATGGATATTAGTTACACATATAAACAATATATGTTTTTTTTTATTACTTTTAAAAACTAAACATTAGTGGTAGGTATTTTACACATATAAATTACTTTTGCACCAATCTAATATTTTATGCTCTTTCTATAATAAAAGATGACCCCATGAAATTTAGTAATCATAACAATACTTATCATATTTCATGATCTACTGATTCAAAAGTGTAAGTTGAAAATCAAACTAAAACACTTGTAACTTCAAATATTAGATTTTTGCAACATTATGATTCTTAACCACTGTCTAACCATGTTGTAAATCTCTCACTTCTTGTTTTGCCCATAAATAATCCCTTGTTATAGTTCGTATTAAAGTGAGTAAAAAGAATTCAAGCAGAAAACTCTCAATCTGAAATTTAAAATAGTGATCATGTTTCTTTCAAATTAGAGAACATAACACACAAACAGAAAATGCTTAGCCCAAAGAAAATCCCGAATCCACTAAGATAGATTTTCAGCTTCTGAGATCCCACAAAATATTTTTATTGCTGCTGTGTTTCTGAATCACTTAAGGACATTTGTAGAGATATTGGCCCATCTAGAGCAATATTGAGAAACACAATTTAGATAGGTGGAGAAATAAAAGATATAGATAATTTAATAAGCCAGAAGAAAGCCTTAGTTGGTGAGATATCTTTGCTTTTGCTACAACATGTTTTCTTCCTTTGAATTGCCATTGTTTTGAGCACTATCAAGTTTTATTTTAATGAAAGTATATGAGAAACATGGGATTGTAAGTAGCAGTGGAAACAGTGCCAGAAGCCAATCCAGTTTTCAGCTCCAGCAGTGTCAGCTGTGCTTGCGCCAATCATTCCTGCTCTGCAGCAAGCAGCCTTCAAATTCTAATCAAACTTATTCAACCTCGCGCTTTAAAGTGATGTTCCTGGCTCAGAAATGCTCAACTCGAACAACTCTAAATCCTTGTGCTAAACTCATTTTTGTAGAAATCTTCCAAACTTTGTTTCTGTTGTTTTCAACAACAAACCTTGACTCATATAGTGAGGTATCAAAATTCTATTTTCTGGACAAGGAATTTAAAATTAGGGAAATTAGTGTATCATTCAAATTTTTGGAGCAAATAGGAAGCAGATCCAAATCTAAGTCTATCTGACTCCACGTCCATTCTCATAACTACTATGATAAATTGTATCATATAATTGAGAGCTATGTGAAACAATGACACATGCCTTCACCTAAATATATGTAACTAAACCAACATTTAAAATTGCCTTGAAGCCCCATAACTTAAACTTATAGTGTGTACATTATTTTCAAATTATACCATATCCTCATTGATGATCATCTTATGATCATGAATGTTCTAGGGCTATTTTCTAGCTTTTAGAGTGAATTTTACACTATCATTATTTATACATCAGTGGAGCTCTCAGTGGTATCTCTGATCTCCCTTTTTTTTCTTTCCTGAGCTGCAGCTATGTTGCAATTTAGTGCAATCCATTTTTATTTAAAAGCCATCTCTTCTTCATAGTAAGGAGTAAGACTTACGCATAACATGTGCATGCTGTATAGACAATATAGTATTAAAATGGTTTCAAATAACCTCACTATCAAACAGTCTGAGCTGCCAAGGGAGCAGCCAGTGTACTTAAGATAAAACTAGGGTCTAGGATTTAACAAAGGGGAGAGATCACACAGCAGGAGCACGTTGGTGAAGCAGTAGATCTGGACACAACATAAACAATCCAAACTGGAGGAAACAAAGCCTGGCATGCAGTGATTCATTGGTTCATTAAGTAGAAAGAAAAAGAACACTCTTATTGACTGATGATATCTCCAGGACAATATCTTTGAGTGTAAAGCTAAGAAACTTGGGAAAAGTGAACATCTAAGAAATGAAGTAATATAAAATGTGAAGGCAAAAGAGGACTGGAAATAATTAATAACAACTGGGGGACAATAGACTGTAGCTACATTGCTTAGGTACCTGACTCAGAACACAGAAGCTTCGTGAATGTGGTGGTTATAGAACGGCATGACAAACTTTGAATTGCTAAAATGGAAGTGCCTCAATTCAGACCTTATCAATCTGGTGGGACAGATATCACATGCAAGCTAAGATATTGTTTTGGGGTTGGCCCCATCCCTCTCTATTTGTCTATGTCTTATCTAGTCTTTACAATTTTTCCTTGCCCATCTTTCATTCAGACATTGACTGTGCTTTCATTGTATTCCAAACTTGGTATCTCATTTTATCAACCTTATTATCTAATTATCTACTATTTTATCCTTATCTCATTCTTTTAAATCAGGCTTGGTTCAGAAAAACCTGATGGTAATAATACTGCCTGGCTTTGGAAAAGTACTTCTCAAATTACTTCAAGGTTGGCCCTAGATGATTTATCCCTACTGGCATTGATAGGAACCTAACCTAGGCATATTGGAAAGAAATAGGACCAAAAAAAGTGCTTGTTTTGTATTTGTCTACTTTCTGAAATTATTAATGCATGTCAAACAGTCTAGTTAGCAGTATTCAAGGAACAATAGGCATTGGTTCTATATATATTGCACAATATCAATGCCATACAATAATTTACTTCCAAGAAAAATGATACATTTACAAGCCAACAAAGAAACTGTGAACTTTTATAAGAGAAGCCTCATCCCAAACAATTCTTGCTAACGTTGAAAATTTCAGTTGTCCTGGCATTTACAGGATAATGACTTGTGCTCAGGAAGCCAATCTTCTTAACTTTGGAAATATTTTAAAAATGTGGAGTTTCCCACGTACAATATACTTGTGTGTTTCTGTGAAAAATACTGTCTTCTTAGAATGGATTATATACAAGATATCTGACATTGTGCTAATGACTTAAAATATAATCCACTCCCAACCTATAGTTCTATTTGCCTCAAAACATTTTTTTGATATACAAATTTAATTTGCCAAACTGTTGATGATATGGTTAACCACAACAATATTAAAATAATGTAATGGAAGCATTATACACCCAAAGATGTAACTTTCACACTCCTGTAAGTAACTTCTGGAGAATCAGTCATATAATAACTAAATATTAAAATGCCTCTCGCAGGACTTTAACCTCAAGTAGATAGTACATTGCCACTGAGGCAAATTCAACTCTCTCAAATATTAATTTATGGCAAGGATAATCATTTTTGTTCAATTAAGTCAAATTCTTAGGAAAGCAATGAAATTTTCATGAATATTTCTGGAATAATTAGAGAATTTCTATATTTATAGTGCGCTGACATCTCATAAATATCACATTGTGCTTTTATCTTCATATGTATTCTTTCCACTAAATATAGAAAAGTGATAATTAGCCTTAGAAATATCCATTAAACATGAAGGAAGATGGTATAAAAAATTAATGTCATATGCTCATGATAACGTGCAAAATAAAAATATTTCCAATTATTCAATTGTAGTTATTAATATAGCAAAATGTTGTCTGAGTAACATTAAACCCAATAATCACCATAATCTTCAAGAACTAAAGATTTATTAGAGAAATATCATCATGGAAACAAAATATATTATTTAAATTGGAAGAAAAGTTAGTAAGAGCATGATATTCTGAAACAATTTTTTTCATAAAATGAATAATAAATGCAAATAATAAGAACAATTTAAAATGCTTGGAGATTACTTAAGACCATATTAAAGTAGTAGTATATTTATTTTGTTATAATTTTGTTAGAATTGCTTTATTATATATTATAAGTTTTGAGCATGGGTTAAAAGGGTTAAAAATAAGGTCAAGTTAATACATTTATTAAAACCAAAATTATTCAACATTAAATAATTTGAACACTAACACACAGACTGTATTCTAGCACTCTGAAATTATAGATACATAATTCTACCATTAAAACCTGTTATAAAATTTTAAAACAAATATTATTTGGATTTATTCTTTTATTCCATAGGCCACAAAGATAGGCTCACTATAACAACTCATTTCTCAGTACAATGGATACATTGCATTAATCAAAATTTATTTTTAACTGAAATGTAGCTTTTAAAATGATTTTCTATAAAGAAAAAGTACACTCACCCGCATTCTAGTTAGTAAAGTAGTACATATACTACATATGAAAATACAAAAACTGAAATATGACTAAAACAAAATATAAACTTTATTAAAAGTTAAGGATCATTTATTTTTCTTTGCTGAAAACAATATAAATCACGATGAATAATTAGTTAGCTATCAATAAAGAGGAAGCCACTTGATAAAATGGCCAGTCATTTGAATGAACTTGGCCAATATAAAAATCCGCTTTAAATTGACATGATTATGCTTGGACATAAATCTCTCTAAATTAAAAAAAAAAAAAAATCATACCAAGCATATTCTCGGACCACATTGGAATAAAAATATACCAAGAGGAACTTTCAAAACCACACAATTCCATGAACACTGAAAGACTTGCTCCTAAAAGACTTTAGTGTAAACAATGAAATAAAACCTACAATCAAAAATTGTTTTAAAACAAATGAAAATGGAGACACAGCATACCCAAACCTCTGTGATGCAGCTAAAACAGTGTAATGTTTCAGGATACAAAATCAACCTACAAAAGTCAGTAGCATTTCTATACATGAAAAATGTTCAAACTGAGAGCCAAATCAGAAACACAATTATTTTTACAATGGCCACAAGAAACGAATTTTTAAAAAACCTTAGGAATACATCTATTCAAGGAGGAGAAAGAACAATGTAAGGACAACTACAAAATGCTGCTGAAGAAAATCATATATGATACATTAAAAATAAAAAATTATGCTCATAGATTGAAAAATCAACATTATAAAATGCCCATACTACCCGAAGAAATCTATAGATTCAATGCTATTCTTATCAAATTACCAGTGTCATTTTTCACAGAATTAGAACAAAAAAATTCTTTAATTCATATGGAGCTAAAAAGAGCTTTGAAAGCCAAAGAAATTCTAAGCAAAAAAACAAAGCCAGACATCACATTAACTGACTTCAAGCTATACTACAAGTCTATAGTAACTAAAACAGCATGGTACTGCTACAAAAATAGACACATAAACCAATGGGAACATAATAGAGAACCCAGAAACAAAACCGCACACCTATAACCAACTGATCTTAGGAGAAGTCAACAAAAACAAGCAATGGGAAAAGGATTCCCTAGTCAATATATAGTGCCAGGAAAACTGGCTAAACATGAGCAGAAGAATGAAACTGAACTCCTACCTATCGCCATATACAAAAATTAACTCAAAGTGGATTGAAGACTTAATGTGTTTTTGGATATGTGTTTTAGAATAACTTTAGAATGGTTTTGATAAAAAAATAATAATAATTTATTTCTGGCAAGACCAGTGTCTGTGAGTGTTTGCATGCTCTCTCCATGTCCGGGTGGGTTTTTCCAGCTTTTCTAGTTTCCTTCAGTATACCAAAGCTGCATAGTTTAAGTTCAGTGGAATGTGTCTGCCTGTTTCCAATCTGAGTGAGTGGGAGGTCTGTGTAAGCACACTCTGCAATGGGATGGAATCCTGATCAGGGCTGATTTATCACCTTGTTCCCTGAGGATAGGCTCTGGGAGTGATCCTGAACTTGAATAAGCAGGTTGGAAAATGAATAAGAGAATAAATAAAATGATTGCAAAATAAAAATTTGTAAAATCTATGAAAAAAATACAGATGCATGACAATAAAGAATATGGTACAAATACACTCAAAAAATAAACTGGTGTGATTAGTGTAAATATAATAAAATAAAACTACGGTGTCAAGATCAAGTTATAAACATAGCTAAATAGATGACCAGTAAGTGTATATTTTAGTCTTAAAAAGAAAAAACAACTTACGTCAACTTTTGTACTTCAATAGTAACTACAAATATAATTAAATGTGAAATGAAAAATTAAGGAAATCTACAATTCATGATAAAAATTGAGATACACACTGTGTAAAAAACACTATAATTAGTCTAGGATGAACAGCACCATAGAAAAATGGAAGATCAATATTCATTTCACAACACAAGAAACACAAATAGACAAAGCACATAAGAACATATACATATGGAAGATTATCTTATATTTGTGCATATTTTGTATATAATTTTACCTTCTGTACGAGTAAACAAAGTGATATAGAAGCTGTTTGCTTATCTAATTGGTGAAGGTGAAAAAAATGCAGCTTGTTGATTATTACACAAAATGCGACTCTAATTCCCTGCCAGTGAGAGAGAGTGAATGATTATACAGCTGTCAAAGCACAAAATTGCACCAAAGTTATTCAGGTAAGGAAGACTTTACGGAAAACGATTGCAATAGGGAAGAGAGACAAGAACTCAGTCTGAACTTCATGGACATAAAGGGAGTTTATTAAAAGTCAAATTATGGGGGAGTTTTAAGAGCTGTGGTGAGGGGAATCATAGGCCACTTATGTTTTCTAATTGGCCTCACCAAAAATAAAAGTAAACTTTCTTTTATTGTCATAACAGGAGCTAGTATTACAACTTTGAGCAAGATGCCCCCTACCCTCCCAGGAAGAATGGGAAATGCTGTCTTCTTTCATGATTACATTTCAAAGGAATGGCTCACATGTTTTTGAGAAAGACATTCTTGTGTTGTAAAATTGGCAAGAGGCCTTTAAAAACATTTGCATACTTAAAGAGGCAGAGAAAGAACTTGCGTTACACATCTGCTAAAATAAATGTTCTAAGTAAAGGGAGGGGAGTGACCTCTGTGGTTAGTTCATCTGGATTCTGTCAGGAATAGGGTGAGAGGGAGGTCCGGCCTAGAGGCCAGAAAAATCCTATGTAAAGTTTAGTCAAGCTGAGAAGAATGTTAAAGACTCTTGGTCATACCTTACTAAGGGATCATTTTAATACATTGCTTAAAATACTCAAGGCATTCTGTGCCATCTAAGTAGAATAAGATTTTTATTCAGTTATTCTAGGGAAAACATTAGTTAGTTGTGTATGCTTTGTATGCAGGAGGAGTAGGTTGCCTGAATGGAGTCACAACATCGGGGTAATCTGCTCCTGGCAGAAACTGTGATGGATCTGGTTAGTGTTGTCTGAGTTTCTGAACCAGAGGTAAGCATTTGAAATCTGTATTTTAACTTTCTGTAGTACAATGTGGTACTGTATGAGGGGAACAAAAGTCTTATGGTTTCAATAATTTATTTAAATATATTGTAGAATTGGTAAAAATAAGCCACTTTTATGTGATACTAGGTGTGTCAGACCCCAAGCTCAGCACTTCACCAAAATCATATTTTAAATCTCACAAAATTCTAATAGTAAGGATATTGACATCCCTAGTTATAAATATGGAAACTAAGGCTATTAATTTCCTGAAGATCCAAGAGCTAGTAAAGGAAACGACTTAGTCAAAACTTGATTGTTCTAATTTTACAATACCTCTTAGACATTGTGTTTGTTCTCCAGAATCAAAGTCATTATCAAATATTTGTATCTGTTCAAAACTTTCTGTGAGTCTAAGTTAATGTAAGATCTTGAATATGTTATGCTATGATAACTAAAGATCTGAGGAATTTCTACATATTGGGGAAAATATCAAAAATACCTTCTATAATAACATTGCATTGAAAAGATGTATTGCTGTTGGATGGATCAATGAAAGCTTTGGAAAATCAAGACTACAAATAAAATATTCCTCAAAGCTCATCTTTTGTGTAATATTTACTATGCAATTTCCCAGTAATATTGTAGCTTTCATCCCTACCAGAAAACATATATGAAGCAAAATTTCACTGAAGAAAGTGAAAATAATAATACAAAATATGTGCAAGTTTACAATATGATAAATTGCTTTTAATAGGCAATTTTGAATAGCTCAGATGAAGGGAGGAGACCACCCCTCATATTGCCTTATAGCCAATTTCTGCCTCCAAAGAAAGAAGAAGTAAAAACTAAAAGGCAGAAATGGAATCCATATGCAGACAGCCCGGCACCACACCCTGGGCCTGGTAGTTAAAGATAGACCCCTGACCAAATCGGTTATGTTATCTATAGTTTACAGACATTGTAAAGAAAAGCACTGTGAAAATCCCTGTTCTGTTCTGTTCTGTTCTGTTCTGTTCTGTTCTAATTACTTGTGCATGCAGACCCCAGTCACGTACCCCCTGCTTGCTCAATCTAACATGACTCTCTCACACGGACCCCCTTAGAGTTGTGAGCCCTTAAAAGGGACAGGAATTGCTCACTCAGAGTTCCCAGCTGAATAAAGCCCTTCCTTCTTTAACTCGGTCTCTGAGGGGTTTTGTCTGCGGCTTGTCCTGATACAATATGATATTTATCAATTGAAAACAATTTAACATGCTAGACACTGAAATATAAAAATATTCTAAATCATTAAACATATTTATAGCCAGTTTAGCTTAAGATGTATTTCATTAATTGTCATTTTATAGGATTAAGATTATAACAATTGAGTGGGCCCACAAAATTTTCAAATGTTGGGCCTGAAAAAGTTACGGGTGCTCAGAGAAAAAGTATAAGTTATAGTCTTAAACTGTCTTTAGTTATGTCATAAATTAATTAATATATCTTCTCAATTATATCTAAACATCAAGATCAGATCTTCATTTGAAATGAAAGTGTCACTCTATAGAATAAATTTAATTCAGAGAATGTCATTTGTTAATGTATTTTCTGGATCACAATAAGAAAATTACATAACTATTTTATGTAAGTTCAATTATATAGAATATGTTCTAATTGATACTATTTATGATCTGATCCAGTAAGTTTAGAATCTTAAATGTAATAGTAATAATAAATTTATCTGCTATCTTTATTGACTCTTATCAATTTCAAGTAGTCAAATAATTTAAAAAACATATATTCCAAACTGCATAACCACTCCAATAATTTCATTCTTACTACCTGGAGCGTTTTATGTGTCTTGTTTCGTTTTGTTTTTATTTTTTAAATTTTTGTTTTATAGAGTTGCATGAAGGAAAAATAAGCAGAAAAAAATTTATGGATTAGCATAATAAAGAAAGGATAAGTAGCTTTAAGTGGGTAACATATTTGAAATTTCTGCCAGTAGTTCAGGAAACAATATTCATCAGGCATCATTTCTGAGATTTTTCTTTTGACTCTATCTTATTCGAGTTGTATAACCTTAAAATTGGAATGAATTTCAGATAGCATATTGAAATTTACTATTTGGCCAGGCACAGTGGCTCAAGCCTTTAATCCCAGCATTTTGATCCGAAGCTGGTGGATCACGAGGTCAAGAGATGGAAACCATCCTGGCCAAAATGGTGAAACCCTGTCTCTTCTAAAAATACAAAAATTAGTTGGGCGTGGTGGCAGGTGCCTGTAGTCCCAGCTTCTCAAGAGGCTGAGGCAGGAGAATCACTTGAATTCTGGAGGCGGAGGCTGTAGTGAGCTGAGATCACACCACTACACTCCAGCCTGGAGACAGAGCTAGACTCGGTCTCAAAAAATGATAATAATACATAAAATAAAATAAATAAATACAAAAATAAAGAAATTTACTATTTTGGAGCAAATAAAATCAATATTTAAAGATCTTATAAAGCTTATTTTTAGAATAAGAGATTGTTTTTGTTTCCCTTCACTAGGAAAACAGACTGTTATCTACCTATCTTTCAGTATACAATGCTTTAGATGGCAATCAACTTTAGTATAATGGCCTATCTTCTACTAAGAGAGGTAAATATTTTAAAAGACAGATGTGTTTTGTTAAAGTGTAACTTATTGGAAAGTTCTCTTAATCAGTGAAGTAATCATAAAAGAAGTCTATTTTAAAAGGAAAAGTGCAGTGGTAGCTTTGTATAGCAGAGGACCTAAAAGAGATTTAAATTTTATAATGTTTGTTAAGCCTGTATTTCCTCGATGTCTCCTGCACTACTGGAGAATAAAAGCTTCTGAATTAGAGCTAAAGAAAATTATCCTCTAATCAGGGGTATTATATATTAAATGATAAGCTAGTGATATGCTTTATTTGGGTTTTGATTTATTTAATTAAAAAGAAAGCATTTGCATTATATAAAATCTACTTAAAAAAATTTTTAAGTCTATGTAACTTTTTAGTAATTGGAATTCTCATCTAATTACCAAAGAAGACAATATTTGTTCAGTTTCAGTTGACATTTTCCCCAATATCTTATTGAATTCATATTTTTATCCTGTTTTATACTGTTTTTGTACACTGAAAAGCTACTATTAAGTTGGTGGTGTGTATGAAAATCGACGGTGTTCAAGAATATATGGAACTTCTATGTTTCTTTGCTGAGGTTAAGTTTTAAGAAGTAAATAAATAAGACAGTATCATCTGTGAATGTCTGTTAAATGTGGATTATGGTAATTTTATTAAAAATTGACATACACTTGTAGAATTGTGTGTTCCAGTCTATTCTGTCACTTAGTAGCTCTGATAACTTGGGCAAATCAAGTTTCTCTTATCTGTAATCACACCTAACAACACGGAGCAGTAATGTAAATAAAATATTAGCCTTTTCTCCTCTATTTGGAAACTATTTATCTTTTATATTTATCTGTAACTATTAAACCTGTCATCAAAAACACATTAGAATCAGGTGTTCTCGCTGTTGAGTGTAAAGGCGGGCAGGGTAAAAAAGTGAGGAAAAACAGGGAACGTATGTATCACAAAGCTCTTCCAGGGCAGCTTCAAAATCTAGGTTGCTAAAGAATAGAAAATTGGTCCAACAAATCAAGTCATAAATGAAATGAAATTAAGCAAATGTTAGTTAAAACTATATTATTTACACACACACACATTCTCACACACACACACACACACTCATTACTACATTTGAAAGATTTTGTTCCTAGTCATTCACAATCAACTGTAATTTGCAAGTAATATAGTTTAGATCTGTGTTCCCACCCAAATCTCATCTCAAATTGTAATCCCAAGGTGTTGAGGGAAGGACCTGGTAGGAGGTGAATGGATCGTGGGGGTGGTTTTCCCCATGCTGTTTTCGTGATAGTGACTGAGATTTCATGAGATCTGATGGTTTTGTAAGTGGCAATTTCCCCTGTACACTCTCTCTCTCCTGCTGCCTTGTGAAGAAGATGCTTGCTTCCTCTTTTGCCTTCCACCATCATTGTAAGCTTCCTGAGGCCTCCCCAGGCGAAACTGTGAGTCAGTTAAACCTCTTCCTTTTAAAATTACCCAGTCTCAGATATTCTTTTTTTTTTTTTTTTTTTTTTTTTCCAAGGCGGAATCCTGCTCTGTTGCCCAGGCTGGAGTGCAGTGGCACAATCTTGGCTCACTGCAACCTCTGCCTCCTGGGTTCAAGCGATTCTCCTGCTTCAGCCTCCTGAGTAGCTGGGACTACAGGCTCATGCCACCACACCCAGCTAATTTTTGTATTTTTAGTAAAGACAGGATTTCACCATGTTGGCCAGAATGGTCTAGATCTCCTGACTTCTTGATCCACCCACCTCAGCCTCCCAAAGTGCTGGAATTACACACGTGAGCCACTGCACCTGGCCTTCAGGTATTCTTTACAGCACTGTGAAATTGGACTAATACAGAAAATTGGTACTAAGAGAGTGTGGCACTGCTATAAGGATAACCCGAAAATGTGGAAGTGACTTTGGAACCGGGTAATGGGCAGACATTGTAACAATTTGGAGGGCTCAGAAAAAAAAAAAAAAAACAGAAAGATGTAGGAAAGTTTGGATGAGGAACTTATTGGGAAATGGAGTAAAGACCCCCATGTTATGCTTTAGCAAAGAGACTGGCGGTGGTTTTCCCCTACACTAGAGATTTGTGGAACTTTGAACTTGAGAGAGATGAGTTAAGGTATCTGGTAGAAGAAATGTATAAAAAGCAAAGCATTCAAGAGGTGACTTGGATTATTGTAAAAGTGTTCAGTTATATCAATCCACAAAGAGATGACTTGAAATTAAAACTTATGTTTAAAAGGGAAGCAGTTCATAAAGGTTTGGAAAAGTTGCCGCCTGACCATGTGGTAGAAAAGAAAAACCCATTTTCTGGGGAGGAATTCAAGCTGCCTGCAGAAATTTGCATTAAGTAATGAGGAGCCCAATGTTAGTTGTCAAGACAATAAGGAAAATGTCTCTAGTGCATGTCAGGGAATTTCATGGAAGCCCCTAAGGTACTCCTTATAGCAGTGTGAGACCTGACTAAAACAGTAAGCCAGGTTCATTTATTTAAAACAGCTTGGAGGCTCAGCTATTATATGTTTGGAAAATAATGACTACAACTAATGCAACTTGACCCAATAGACATCTATAGAACAAGAACATGCCACCCAAAAACAACAGAATAAATATTCATCTCAAGTATATATTGAGGATTCTTTATGCTAGAACATCTGCTGGGCCATATAAAAAACTTTAATACTGGTATCATACAGAGTAAATTCTCCATACACAGTAAGGAGTATAAAATTAAAATAAATAATAAAAAATTTGGAAATTTAAAAAATATGTAGAAATTAAGTCTCACACTTCTAAATAATCAATAGAGCGAGAAAGAAATCACCGTAAATTTCAAAAATACTTTGAGATGAATTATAATTAAGGCACATTATGCCAACACATATGGAATGCCACTAAAACAATGCTGAGAGGAAAATTTATAGTATTAATTTCCTATACTAATCAAAAAGAAATATCTTAAATCAGTAACCTTTTCTTTCATCTTAAGACACTGGAATAAAAAGCAAATTAAACCTAAAGCAAACAGAAACAAAGGTAATAATAATAGTTAGAGTGAAGAATAATCAAAGAAAGCACAGAAAAACAGTAGAGAAAATTAAAAACAACAAAAGTTGTTTTTATGAAGTGAGTGACAATATTTAGAAACTTGGTTAGACTGTCCAAGATGAAAAGAGTGAATATTCAAATTACCAAAATTAGTAATAAAAGTAATTTCTACTGAGTTTCCAGAAATAAAAGAGTGTAAAAATATACTATTAACAATATTTGCCAATAAATTAAATAAACTGAGTTGAATAGAATAGAAACACAAATATACATACTACGAAATTTCCTCAAGAGGAAATAGAACTTATAAATAGCCCTAATAACTAATCAAGTGATTAAATTAGTCATTCAAAAACTTACCAAGGAGAAAGCTCCAGACCCAGATGCCTTCAGTGGTAAGTTCTAAAAAATATATCTAAAGAAATGTATTCCATATCCTCACAAACTTTCTAAAAAATAGACAAGGAGGGAATAACTCCTACTGTATTAATAAGGCCAGTATTACCCTTATCAAAACTACAGAAATAAATCACAAGTAAAAAAGAAAACCAGACAGATTCTCATGAATTGAGCATAAAAATCCTCAGCAAAATATTAGCAAACAGAATTTAGTAATAAAAAAGGGTTGTACAACATGACTATATGGCATTTATCCCAGGTTTAATTTCTGAAAATTGATTAATTATTATAAAAATATAATAAAGAAAACCATGTGATCATCTCAGTAGCTGCAGAAAAAAAAAACACTAGACAAAATACAAAACCCCTCTGATTAAAATATGTGTTCTACATACTAGCAGTACAGGAAAGTATCTTAGGCTCTTATATACAAAAAAGCCACAGTTCATATCATATTTAATGGTGAAAGACTGAATGCTTTCTTCCTAAGGTCAGAAACAAGAATAGAATGTCTACTCTCACTTATTTTATTTAACATTTTATCGGAGGTTCTAGCTTGGGTATATATGCAAGAACATTAAAGGAAACAGTTTCAGATTAGAAAGAAAGAAGTAAAACCACATCTATTTGCAGACAACAGTCTTATATATGAAAAAATCCCTAGGAATCCACTACAATAAAAGCAACTATTAGAATTAATATAGGAGTTAAGTAAGCTTATATAATTTCAACATAAAGAAATCAATTGTATGGCTAAACTATCAGTAAATTTACATTAAGCTACAATTATTTAGTCAATTTCAGTTTTTTTTCAACTTTTATTTTAGAATCAGGCCATACATATGCAGATTTGTTACAAAGGTATATTTCAGTAATGCTGAGATTTTGAGTATGATTGAATTGGTCACCCAAGTACTGAGCATAGGACCCAATAGGTAGTTTTTCAAACCTTTCCCCCTCCCTCCACTCTTCTTGTGTTCCCCAATGTCTATTATTTCTATCGGTATGTCTGTAGGTACCCAAGGTGTAGTTCTCATAAGTGAGGACATGCAGTATTTGGCTTTCTGTTTTTGCAATAGTTTGCTTAGCATAATGGTCTCCAGCAGCATCTATGTAGCTGCAAAAGACATAATTTTATTTTTATGGCTGTGTAATACTCCATAGTGTATATGTACCACATTTTCTTTATCAAATACACTGTTGATGTGTTGATTCCATATTTTCTTTTTCTATTGTGAATAGTGCTGCCATGACTATATGGGGACATGTGTCTTTTTGGTAAAATGATTCAGCTCCCTTTGACTATATACTCCGTAATAGGATTGTTGGGTCAAGCGGTAGTTCAATCTTAGTTCTCCACAATGGCTGAACTAATTGACATTTCCACCAACAGTGTATATGTGTCCCATTTTCTTCACAGACTTGTCAATACCTATTACTTTTTGACTGTACAAAAATGATTCTGACTGCCGTGAGAAGGTATCTCATTGTGGTTTTGATTTGCATTTCCTTGATGATTAATTACGTTGAATATTTTTTCATCTTTGTTGACTGCTTATATGTCTTCTTTTGAAAAGTGTCTGTTCTTGTCCTTTGCCCACTTTTAACGGGGTTGTTTTTTGCTTAATGATTTAAGTTTCTTACAGAATCTGGGTATTAGTCCTTTGTTGGATCATAATTTATGATTTTTTTTTCACATTCTGTAGGTGGTCTACTTACTCTGTTGATAGTTTCTTTTTCTATGCAGAAGCTCTTTAGTTTACTTAGTTCCCACCTGTCAATTTTTGTTTTTGTTGCAATTACCTGTGGGGACTCAGTCCTAAATTCTTTCCCAACATAGATATTGAGAAAGGTATTTCTTAGGTTTTACTTCAAGAATTTTTATAATTGTGGACCTTACATTTAAGTATTTAATTCACCTTGAGTTAATTTTTGTATATGATGATGATAGGTAGGGGGTCCAGTTTCATTTTCTGCACTGGGAAATAAAAAAGTTAGAAATATGTTTAACAAAAGTCAGACAATCTATTGTATAACCATACAAAACAATTGTGAAAGAAATTACAAACCTATGTTTGTAATCACATCTCATGTTATGGGTCAGAAGACAATATTGTTAAGCCAAAGCTAAAGTTATAAAATTTTTGGAAGAAAATATTGAAGTAATCCTTTGTGAACTTGATTTAGGTGAAGGCTTCTTTAGATAAAACATCAAAAGTGCAAGTAACAAAAGGAAATTATGAATAAATTAGATTTCAACAACGTTAAAAATTCTGAGTATATATTTCACCAAAGAAGAAACATAAATGAACAAAAAGTACATGAAAATGTGTTCTACATCATTTATTATGAAAGGCACAATGAAATACTGCTTCATGCTCAATAAGATGACCATAATTAACAAGACGGATCTTAACATGTGTTGGTGAAGATGAGGATAAATTCAATACATATATTAACAGTTAGAATATAAGATAGTGCAGCTACTTAAAAAAATTCTGGTAGTACTCCAAACATTAAGTAGAATTACTATATGGCCTAGCAAAATTTTACTGCAAGGTATTCATTCCAGAGAAATAGAAACACTTGTCTGCACACAATCTTTTACACAAATGTTTATAGCAACGTTATTTGTAGTTTCTCAATAGTGTAAACAAATCAAAAGTCCATCAGCTTATAAATGCTTCAGTAGACTGTTGTATCTTCATTCAGTGAAGTAGAGAATTATCTGCCAGTAAAAAGGAATGAAGTATAAATAGATGCTCAAACATGGATGAATGTTGAAAATATTATCATAAGTAAATTAAAGCCAGTCACTAAAATGTGAACTTATTTTTAAAAATGAAAAAAGTAAGTCACGCATATATTGTGTGTGAATCAATTTATAATGTCCAGAAAAGACAAATCTATAGTCCCATATCTCTAAAACCAATTTAAAATTATTAACACTTTTGCTATTTTCAAGTTACATGCCATTTTTATTAGATCTTAAGTGTTTATCTATTTCTATCATTACAGTATGGTTTAAAGCAATAGTAGAGAGGGTTTGTCATGTATTTAGAAATACAAATTATATAGTTTAATGTGTTTTCAGTCTGGTTACAAAAATGACATTTTCTGGCCGGGCGCGGGGGCACACGACTGTAATCCCAGCGCTTTGGGAGGCTGAGGCGGGTGGATCACGAGGTCAGAAGATTGAGACCATCCTGGCTAACATGGCGAAACACAGTCTCTACTAAAAAAAAAAAAAAAAAAACAGATGACATTTTCTGAAGGCTTCTTATGAACTAGGCAGGTGTGAAAAGCAATAAAGGAGTGGGCGCCATATAAAAAAACAATAAAAAGCGATAAAGGGGGATGCAGTATAGTCCCTGTTCCCACTTCTTTCAGAATATTTGAAGACCTAATCGAAGGCTTTGCTTTAGAAGTGAAGAAGCTCAACTCCAACAAACCTAAAGACTTTATCTAACTAGCCAAGCAAATTAATGAAGAGTTGAAATAAGGACCAAGATTTCATAATTCTGTATTCAGAATTGTACTTCAGTCTGACGATTGAAGGATGTTTAGCTGTTTTACACACTACAGTATTGTTCAACTGGAAATCATATCTATACAAAAAGTGTGAACTGCTTCTGAAATTATTTTTGAATATGTATTCATAATTTATACTATTCTTTTCACTCTTATTATATAAATATTTGTTGAGTAAGTTTATTAGTTTGGCGAGTGCTTCTTCTTTTAGAGGAATTGACCATTCTTTCCATTCCAAATATGTCATTAAAGGATGTCAGGTTCAGTGTTACACACTCTCGATGCTTGAGCTTTTGCACAATGATTGAGCATAAATGGGTATATACACAAGTAAAGATAGAGTACATAACAAGAAGAGGGTCTCTTTCTTATTCTAACAAGAAGCTTTGAGTATGTGAGCCTTGATATACACATAGTTGTGTTTGTATTGAAAAATACATACAAGAAGTGAACTAACATGTAAATGGCTTCTAATGGTGTTGGGGTCCCTAAACTCAGTTATATTTGAGTTTTATTTCACAATTGTTTTAGTCCCATATCTCTAAAACCAATTTAAAATTATTAACACTTTTGCTATTTTGTTATTATACTCTTGTTTTATGTTTCTATAATCATTTTCCAGTAAAAGTCATGGTTGGAAAAAAAAAAAAAGTCATGGTTGAAAATGTGGAAAATTAACAGCACTGTCTCCTCTAGTGTGTGCTTTGGGTTGGTGGCAAATTTTTCCTATGGATGTTCTCTGTGTGTAATAATTTCGCTTCACTCAAAGTCATTGTTGCAGCATCACTCTGGCAGCCCATGAAAAACACCATGATCCCACTTTGAAAATTCTGCTATGACCTGAGAATGTATTCCTTGCCAAGCCATCCTCTGAAGGTTTGGAACTGACCATGGAGCCATAAAATGATCATGATGATGAAAATCCTGCAGATTCCAGGGTAGCTGGTTCAACTCTTTATCAGTGGAAGATGGAAGGAATGAGACAGAGAAAGCACTACGAGAAATGTAGACCAGACCACCCCTGATAATGCCAGAAGATCTCACACGCTACAGAAAACTTAGAAATTTCAAAGGTTCTCCAAAGAGCAAGGCTGCTGAGGCGCATAGCTCAGGACAGATATATACCTGTGTCTTAGTGAAGTACTGAATAATGAAAAATGAAAGACAAATTTAATAAAATCGTACAGAACATGAATCATATATCAGTGTGTAACTGTTACTTAAAGGAGCTTTATGTGTTGCTCCATATGTGAAATAATAAACCAAATTTGAGATATGAAAGCATTAATTCAACACATTTTATTATTTTTCCCACACTGTATAAGCCATTTGAATATGACTTCCGTTCAACTCAGTATTTTCTTTCCATGGTCCTTTATAAATACAATCTCGTCCAATGTTGCTGACAAATTCTCTAAGAGGAAAAGTGACTGCTTTTATTACATTTCCTATGATAGAATAAAAGAGGGGACTGTCACTTAGAAGATCAAGGGGGAAGGGTCAATGGAAGGAGTCTGACCAGTATGTATTAGGCTTTTACCTAAGCCCACACTATTTGGTGGTGTTTTGGGCCACAAATTGAAAGTATTTTGTGAATGTTAAAAAGTGCTTATAATATTTGACACATTTTCTGATTACCTAAATTCTCTGTACCAAAACTGGGAAAATTTAATATTAAACTTCTATTTATTAAAAAGAATCCCGGCGAGAAAGAGATTAATTGAATAATTTGATTTCAAAGATACAGAAAAATTGCACTGTACCTAATACACTTAAGTTAGTACTTAAAACTAAAATTATTCAGGCTGGGCATGGTGGCTCATGCTCGTAATCTCCACACTTTGGGAGGCTGAGGCAGGTGGATCGCTTGAGGTTAGGAGTTCGAGACGAGCCCGGCCAACATGGTGAAACCCTGTCTCTATTGAAAATGCAAAGTTTGGCCGGATGAGGTGGTATATACCTGTAATCCCAGCTACCCGGGAGGCTGAGGCAGGAGAATTGCTTGAACTCAGGAGGCGGATGTTGCAGTGAGCTGAGATTGCACGACTGCACTCTAGTCTGAGCAACAGACCAAGACTGTATCTCAAAAAAAAAAAAAGAAAAAAAGGAAAAAAAAAACTAGAATTATCCTACATAGTATTAGGTAGTTACTCTTTTCTTTACTTTGTCTTCTGATTGCTAGGTAGTCACACCTAGTTGTGAAGAACACAGTACAAATAGTAAATAGTTCAAAATAGCCTCCTTGAAATGTAAATCTCTAAGAGTATCCATCAAACAAATATACACACACACACATATATAATCAAAAATTATCATTCAAAGTTTATATCCTATTTCTTTCTTTTTTCTTTTCTTTTTTTTTTTTTTTTTTTAAGTCGAAGAAGTCTCACTCTGTCACCCAGGCTGGAGTACAGTGGCATGAACTTGGCTCACTGCAACTTCCACCTTCTGGGTTCAAGTGATTCACCTGCCTCAGCCTTCCTAGTAGCTGGGATCACCAACGTACGCCACCATGACCAGCTAATTTTTTTGCATTTTTAGTAGAGACAGGGTTTCACCATGTTAGCCAGGCTACTCTTGAACTCCTGACCTCAAGTGATCCACCCACCTCCCAAAGGGCTGGGATTACAGGCGTGAGCTGCTGCGCCCTGCCTATATCCTGAATTTTTATGTAAACTGTCTGTAGCTGTTAATAGAATATGTTCCACTCTGTTTTAAAACTACCAAAATTATTAATTTAAATTTGTGTCACATTATAGGTTTTATCATTTGTAAAAATAATTTAATAATATAGATTATTTTAAAAATAGAGAATCATGTACTATAATGACACATTTTATGAGAATTATCCTGTAACAATAATAAAATCATCACAAGTTATTTAAAGCAAAGTAAATTAATGATAGAGTTTATTTTTAATATTAGTAAGAAATCAGAAGACATCCTGCCTTGTATAAACTTAATTTGATGATAATATTTTAAATATCTCTTAAGTATAAGTTGGAAAATATAATAATGAAGTTTATTTTTACTGTATTCTTCACAGAGTCATGAAACATTTTGGTAATTTTATATTTAATTAATATACATTAGTTCATTAGCAATCATTCCATAAAAATATTTCTTTAGGCACTAGTAATTTTTAAATTTACCATGTATAAATACATCGTTAAGATTATATTTTTATTAATTTTGTCATGTTTATCATCTTCTCTTTTAACTGTAGACCATAGGAATTATATACAACATAACTTGGTTAGTATAACTGTTGAAGATACTTTGCAGTAGATCAACGTTCCTAACAGTGTCAGTTAGCCATTGCTGCTCATAAAGTACATCCAACACCTAGTTCCTTAAAACACAACTTTCTTCACTCACAATTCTATGGATGGACTAGGATTCTTTATGCATCCATAGTCAGTTGTGTTAATCTTAGCCTGACTCTTTCACAAGTCTTGGGCTTCACCTGGGAAAGCTGAACTGAGTTGACACTCATCCCTGTGATTTCTCATCCTCCAGCAGGGCAGGTTAGATCTTTCACACAGTGGAGGCAAGGGTCCTAAGAGAATGGAAAGATACATGGTCTACTGAGCACTAGACTCAGAATTGTCACAGTGTAATTTATGTTCCATTCCATTGGACAAAAGAGGTCACAAGGCACAGAGGATATGAAAATAGACTTCAGAAGCTGCACGGTTACATTGTAAAACATGTGGATACAAATAGCATTGGAGAAATAGCACCAATTGTATACTCAGTCTACCCTACAGCCAAAGCCTGACTTCCAAATTATAGTAACTCACAACATGTCATGTCTCTTAACTTACCCTCTGCTCCCCCAAATAGCCACTACATTGAAAATACTTGTATTGGGTAGGAAAGGTATTTAGAGAGACCCAGATAAGCAAATATTGATCATTTCTATGATTAGAAATCTTATCCTGAGAGATGTCTATTACTATTTTGTATTTGTGAATTTTTGACAGTGTGACCTTTAGCATCTGCCCAAAACTCCCGGTTAACATGACATTAACTGGCATAGTTGTGTTCTAAGTCAACACTTAAAGTTGTATATTAACAAAAGAGGGAGGAGAAGGCTGTTTTTTTTTCCTTTCCATCCTATATCATTATCAACTTATTTACAAGGAACACAACTACATGTGCTCATAGATACAGATATAGATACACACACATATACATACATGGACAAAACACGCCTACACATACAATTACACAATGTGAATACTCTATATCCACAGTTTCTTATAATTTAAATTTGAAATTCATCACATTAAGAGAAGGTTAAATATGCACTGATCTTGTGGCTTGCTTTGGCCAACACATTGCAGCCAAAATGGCAGTTTGCCAATTCTGAACCCATGTGTCAGAAGACCTTACTCATTTCTCCTAGCCGCCTTGGAACTTTGCTGTTCAGGTTAGGCTGATAGAATCTTATGGTAAGACATCCACATCCAGGCACTTGACCTTACTAGCTAATACTTAAGCAAACACTAGATATGCAAATGAATCTGCTGGAGGCAATCCAGTCTCAAGTAACCCATCAGCTAACCACATACATGTGAGTAAGCCAAAATGAGATCACTTAGACCTGACTGATTGCTTATAGTGCTCAAATGATCAACATATTGGTGGGGGAAAATACTGTTCTAACATTAAGCCACTAGGTTTTAGCATCATTTTTTATAACAAAAACTAATAGATATGACTGTACACACACATGTTAAAGATGCCAAAATATAGAAATAAAAGATATTATTCAGATATATAGGAGTCATTACTCCTATGAGTGACTGACAGATGACTTTAAGAATTTTGTACTTTTTAAATACCTTTTTAACTCTGGTGTATTTTTGGTCTCCTGTATAATTTTAATACTATATTCTCAAAGTTGACTCAAATGGAATGACCAGTGTTCAAACAAGTACATACTGATGATCTAATTCCTTCAGGGCATCTACAATTTAAATCATAGCCTAACATATGTATTGCCAAGATATTCAGTTACTAGTTTGGATTCTTCTCTGCTAGACCTATTATTTTGCTTTAGTCAGATACTCTGTGAATTTGAATTAGGCCTCCTTTGGTTTTTTCACCTGTCAAACTCTATCCTATTATAACAACTTCAAAAGCTTAACTGTCTTCTCTGACCTAATTTTTTCTCAAGTGGCCAGATAAAAGGGAGTGAAAAATAAATTATGAAACCATCATTTGCTACACAAGTGAATAAATATGAAAAGAGGTTAATGAGAGGACAAAGATCAAACAAGCTCAACCAAAGTAACACGCACACTGTTCTTAATGACTACAAATGTTCACAAAACTTTACCTTTATCCTATAAAATACAACATCCTAAAATAATAAATTATATTGAAATATGAATGCACGCCAACTTGAGGCCAGAGTTCATTGCCCTTGTGTTTTACCTTCATGCTCTTAAGCTCAGGTAACAAGCTTATTCCTCACAATACTCTCTCCATAAAATCATAGCAGTTATTCTTTACCTGGTCTTTTATTACAGACTTATTCAATAGTAATAAGGAGCAAATTATTACCTTCTTATAGATTGTGTGAGTTCACAGTCAGACAAAATTAAAATAGAAACATCTAAAGACCTCATGACAAAAGAGACCAGATTGTCTTCACTGACCAAATTTCCTGACTGCCATAATACATATTTCATAAGACTCCTGTTTGTACGTAAGACCTTATTATAAACTTGCTATACACGAATGATTTTAACAATAATAATAATGAATATAACTGCATTTTGTTAAATGCAAATATACTTGAAAACTAGGTGAGAGAAATTTTACAAAGTACTTTCCCTGAAATATGAATATTCCTATAACAGGTTATAGCTCAGTCCTATTCTAAATAAAAACACCAGTAATACTGTAATCCCAGCACTTTGGGAGGCCGAGACGGGTGGATCACGAGGTCAGGAGATCGAGACCA
Organism: Macaca mulatta; assembly: GCF_049350105.2. Taxonomy (NCBI): domain Eukaryota; kingdom Metazoa; phylum Chordata; class Mammalia; order Primates; family Cercopithecidae; genus Macaca; species Macaca mulatta. The sequence goes on from NC_133411.1 coordinate 29,914,340, forward strand.
TCCTGGCTAACACGGTGAAACCCCGTCTCTACTAAAAAATACAAAAAACTAGCCAGGCGAGGTGGCGGGCACCTGTAGTCCCAGCTACTCGGGAGGCTGAGGCAGGAGAGTGGCCTAAACCTGGGAGGCGGAGCTTGCAGTGAGCTGAAATCCGGCCACTGCACTCCAGCCTGGGTGACAGAGCGAGACTCCGTCTCAAACAAACAAACACACACACAAACAAACAAACAAACAAAAAATACTGATATTAGATTGACACTCTCACTAACAGCATATAAGTGTTTCTTTTTCTCCACAACCTCTCCAGCATCTGTTATTTTTTAAGTTTTTGATAGTAGCCATTCTGACTGGTGTGGGCTAGTATCTTACTGTGGTTTTAATTTGCATTTCTCTAATGATCAGTGATGTTGAACTTTTTTTTCACGCAATTGTTGACTAAGTATACATCTTCTTTTGAAAAGTGACTCTTCATGTCATTTGCCCCCATTATTTTTGTTTTTTGTTTTTTTGTGTGTAATTTTCTTTAAGTTCTTTATAGATGCTGGATATTAGACCTTTGCCGGATGCATGGTTTGCAAAAAAAATTCTCCTATTCTGTAGGTTATCTGTTTACTCTGTTGATAGTTTCTTTTGCTGTGTAGAAGCCTTTAGTTTAACCATTGTGGAAGACAGTGTGGTGATTCCTGAAATACCTAAAGACAGAAGTACCATTTGACCCAGCAATCTATAAAGAACTAGGTATGTATCCAAATGAATTTAAATCATTGTCTTATAAAGACACATGGACACATATGCTCATTGCAACACTATTCACAATAGCAAAGACATGGAATCAACTTAAATGCCAATCAATAATAGACTGGATAAAGAAATATATACACACACACACACACACACACACACACACACACACACCATGGAATACTAGGCAGCCATGAAAAAGAATGAGATCATATCCTTTGCACAGACATGGATGGAGTTGAAGGCCATTATCCTTAGGAAACTGACGCAGGAGTGGAAAATCAAATGCCTTATGTCCTCACTTAGAATAGGTTAGAAGAAGGAGAACACATGGACATATAGAGGGGCACAACACACACTGGGGCTTATCGGAAGGTATAGGGTGGGAGGAGAGGGAGAATCAGGAAAAATAACTAATGGGTACCAGGCTTAATACATGGCTGACAAAATAATCTGTACAGCAATCCTCTATGACACAAGCTTACCTATGTAATAAACCTGTACACATATTCCTGAACTTAAAAAATGAAAGTTAAAAAGATTACCAAGAATACAAGTTCACCATTCCCAAACTTTCAGCTGAGCTCTTGCTGTCTCTCAGAAGGACTTTTGAGAACTATATAGAATCATGAAACATCATAACTTGAAATACCTTGATTGATGTATTTTAAGTTTTAATTGAAACCTTCTATTTCTTATACAGTTGCATTATTACAAATATGTCTGACACATTTTCTTAACCAGAAAGTACTTATTTCTATGATTGTTTGTGTTTAATTTGATTATTTCATCGTAAGACGTCTGCAATTTCTAGGTTGTGTATTTTTACATTTACATCCCGTATTTACCATTTTTACATTTTTCTCTTCTGATATATATAAATCTTTAGATTCGTTTATTGCACAAAGCAGGAAGCTCCTTTTCTATCTTCACAGGAGTTCTGTAAAGTATGATAGTTTCTAGACCAGTGAAGACACAATCTTCTAGATATGTAATCACTTGATAAGCTTATTAAAATTGAATTTCATAGAAACATTATATTTTAGGTTAGGATTGGAGCAATAAATCTCTGTTTTGTTCCCAAGGTGTTTATGATATTATATCATTCTTTGAGTGAATTTAAAGTCTTTGTAGTTTTGTTTTTTGCTAATAAGAATCAATATTTTTGAATTATAATTTTCACTGTGAAATGCTTCTGAGGCTGTGAATACAGGTACTCTATTTCTCTGAATTGTGTATGCTGCTTCTCACTTTCATTTATACTTGCTTTGTTTCATTCAGCTGAATGAATAAAAAGGTTGGGTAAATATCCCCAACCTGAGAACATGTAACCTGTAATTGCTTCCTTTTCTGTTGGCTTGGATTCTGTATTTCTAAACTAGAGAAAAACAGGATGTTAGAAGACTCTTTATCCCTTTTCCCAGGCAATAATGATGTTCTGTGTGAGCTCTGTAGCACATTTTTCAGTTTATTTATACTTAAGTAAATGAAGATATAACCCAGATTTTGTTCAGTGTTTTGTTACTCTTACTTCTAAGTAGAATGTGTTTGTGTGTGTGGTTTCCACAGAAGTAAATGAAAAATAGCATTCTTTTTACCTGTTTAATAATCATGATTGTCTTCATCAGCAAATATATTATGTGAACTATTTATAGACATAAGTATAAAGACTTTGGTTGTAATTGCTTTCAGAACTTGACTTTAAATGTAATTTTAATTTTATATTTATAATCTCTCAATACTGTTTATATTGTAGTTAACACTCCAACTATTTTGGAATATTTAATTAATAATAACTTCTCAGTATTTAGTATTTTCTTATTAAGACATGATTTAAAGTCTTGATTCAAAATTATTTGTGTCAGATAAAATAAATACTATTAATAACAATAGACCTCCGTCTGTCTCAAACTATAAACAAATATCAAATTCAGCATTTTCTAAAACTAGTGGTTAGCTTCTTGTTAATTTTGATTTATTTCTTATTTATAAATATTCAAACAATTATAAAACCTAAAATGACTATAAAGAATAATGTTATTATATTCTTAATGTGATCTGATTTTCCAAAGGAGAATCAGGAAAATGTGTTTTTGAGATAAATAACAAAAAAAAAATATGTTGGGGAAAAGCTGAGTGTTGGGAAAAAAGCCCTGCTCCCTGGAACTGATATTTTGAACAAGGCAACCAATGAGTTGTCGGCAATCAATCCTCTGAAATGGATTAAGGCCATTGGAAGCTCTACACTTGCAAATTTTGTTCTAATAATTAAGTGCTTGTACTATCTCCTTTTAGTCTGCAGATGTGGAAGCTGCCTCTGGAGAGAAAGCCACCATCAAGAACAAGCAATGATAGCTGTGGCAGTTTTACAAAAAAGAAAAGGGGGCATGTTGCGGAAAAGCTGAGTGTTGGGAAAAAAGTTGAGGCAGGGCTTGCATGTCTGACATAATGTAAAAGTCTTGGAACATGTCCAGGGTCCAGGGTCTAAAACCCCTTGTGGCCTTTGAAGAATGTGTCTAGACTTGCTGGCTCCTTGCTTCTAGCACTCCCAGTCTCATAGATCAATTGTATCTTAAACTAGAAGAACATGTTTCCCATTATCTCAAGTAGCAGAACATGTTCCATATGCTGCAAAGAAAATGCTAAACCATCACAGCTGTAGATCATGCACTTGATACACCAGTTTCTTTCAACCCCCATATCCTCACCACCTGCTTTTTTGTTTGATCACCAATAAATAGTGCAGGCTTCCAGAGCTCAAGGCCTTTGCAGCCTCCGTACTAGCGTTGGCCCCCTGGTCCCACTTTATGCACTCTTAAACTTGTCTTTTCTCATTCCTTTGACTCCGCCATACTTTGTAACCCCCACAGCCTGGTGTTGGGTCTGATCACCCCAACAAAATAAGATTGCTACAGTTTTTGTATGTAATTTATAAAATATATGTGTTATTTGACAAAATAAATATGATTCAAACTTGGTATCTAGATTATTTGTTGGATATATCAAAATTAATAAAGTGGACATTTTAGAAATTATTTAGAATAAAAATAGCTGTAAATGAGTTTCTTTCTGAATACAAATTGCATCAATTAGTAACTTTGGATATGTGGTTTGGTAAGAAACAAACACATACAAAATCTCAGAAGCTTAAAAGAACAAAGGTATATTTCTTGTCTATACCACATGTTCATCTTGGGCAGGCTGGGAGCTCTGCTTCCCATCTTCTGCAAGTTGGGACCAGGGTGATATAGCAGATAATTTCTGCAACATTGCTGGTTATTCTGGTGGAGAGAAAGAAGATGGCACATCATGTTTGGTTCTTACATGTTTTATCTTGATCCACAACCCTTTCGCTTTCTGATGACCTATGCAAATTACTTGACCAACACCAATCACCTGAGGCTAGAATAGCCCAACCCTACCAGGTTCTCATAAAGAAATCAGAGAGATTTAATGCAGAGTCTGACATCCACACTGGTTCAATATTATTGTGATAAAATGTAGAATGGCTTTAGAACATATGGAAAACATTACCCGTAGCTGTATAATCCAGAAACTTTTTTTTTATTAGCTTTAATGTTTTAGCTTTATGTTTATTGAGTTATCTGACACATTTTTCAGATGTTATATAATATTTAAATTGTTTCATTTTAGGTCATGTTTTATTCAGGTATTGATAAATTCACTTTGAGTTGTATTTTGCATGATGCTAGAAAAATGTAATGATTTCACTTTTCTGAGAAGTTCAGTGAAATTTCTGTGACTGTTCTAGTCTACCCATGTGGTAGGAAGTTTATCTAACTTCTGTCTAATGATGTGTCAGTTTCCACTGTACTTATGACACTGCTTTAGCCATCCAATGAAAGTACTTTAAGTAGTCTAATATGGATTTTAACTTAGTCACCACGGTGATCCTGTTAGCACTTCAAACTTTACAGATTACTCCTTGAAAAAATGTGCTAGACTAAGGAGTTCAAAAGCTAATTGCTTTATTTTATGTGCCATTGACTTAACTTTCATTCATTTTTTCTTTTGATCTCATCTCCTGGAGGGTAAGTCTTACAAAATAAGCTTCATTCTTTCTTTGCTGTTATCAGTGAAGGCATATTAAAGGCAAAAGGCAATTAATTTGATGATTTGACTGAAATGTGCTTGGTTGTGTAAGACTTTTCAGCCCAGTACCATTTATTGTAAGTCTGTAGGAAGGACATCACATTCAACTCCACACACAACATGATAAATCAAGTGTTTTTCAAATAAAGAATCATCACTTCTGAAGTATCTATGGGATTCTGCAAGTGACCTATTCTCTTGCATTTGTGAATTCATTAAAAGATAGTGTTATATTTGATTTTTAAATCCTAACCTAATAAAATTCAATATAATGCATTTTGAATCACACAAATGACCATTATATTAGAAAGGTAAATGAATAAATTCAGTGCCCACAGGCAAGTTTGCTTTTGACTTTATGATTACTTCTGAGCAAAGTAAAGATCAAGTGAGGTCAAGAGCAGCTGTACAAAGAACATTTACTTAGTGGTTTAAATGGGAACAAATATTCTGAAAATTAAGTCATCTTATGTCATTACACGGCAGTATACTTAGGACAAAGTCAAAAGTACTTAAATAGTGTATAGAGTGACAAGGGAAAAGTAATGCTTAGATTATGCTTTTGTACAATTGAGCGGCTTCTTTGTTATAAAAGTCAGTTATTCATCATCATAAGAAAAATTTTAAGAAATTATTTTAAATACTCAGTACCATTTCTATGTGGATTAGTCCATTCTCATGCTGCTATACCCTTAGACTGGGTAATTTAAAAATAGAAAATGGTGTAATTGACTCAGCATTCCACAAGGCTGGGAAGACCTTAGGAAACTTACAATCCTGGTGGAAAGGGAAGCAAACATGTCCTTCTTCACATGGTGACAAAGAGGAAAAGTAAGTGCCCAGCGAAAGTGGAAGCCCTTATAAAGCCATCAGACCTTGTGAGAACTAACTCAGTAATATCATGGAGAACAGCATGAGGAAAACCACCTCCATGATTCAGTTAACTCCACTTGGTTCCACTCATGACGTGTGGGGAATACAGGAACTAAAATTCAAGATGAGATTTGGGTAGGTACACAGCCAAACTATATAATTCCAACCCGGGCCACTCCCAAATCTCATGTCCTCACAGTTTAAAACACAATCTTGGCCTTCCAAGAGTCCCGCAAGATCTTAAATCATTTCAGCCTCACCTCAAAGTTCCAAGTCCAAAGCCTCAACTGAAACAAGGCAAGTCCCTTTGGCTATGAACCTGTAAAATCAAAATCAAGTTAGTTACTTCCTAGATACAATGGAGGTACAGGCTTTTGGTAAAAACATGCATTTCAAATAGGAGAAACTGGCCAAAATGCAGGGGCTATATAGGCCTCATGCAAGTCCAAAATCCAGTGGGGCAGTCAAATCTTAAAGCTCTGAAACAATCTCCTTTGAGTCCATGTCTCACATCCAGGTGATGATGATTCAGTAGGGGTGTTCCCACAGTCTAGGGCAGCTCCACTCCTGTGATTTTGCAGGGTACAGCCCCCCTCCTGGTTACTTTCATGGGCTGGCATTGAGTGTCTGTAACTTTTCCAGGTGCATGGTGCAAGTTATCGGTTATCTATCATTCTGTGGGCTGGAGGATGGTGGTTGTCTTCTCATAGCCCCAGTAGGGAGTGCCCCAGTGGAGACTCCTTGTGGAAATTCCAATCCCACATTTCCCTTCTGCACTGCCCCAGCAGAGGTTCTCTATGAGGGTTCTGTCCCTGCACCAAACTTCTGCCTGGACAGACAGGCATTTCCATCCATCCTCAGAAATCTAGGCAGAGATTCTCAAACCTCAATTCTTGACTTCTGTGCACCCGTAGGCCTAACATCACATGTAAGCTGCCAAGGCTTGGGGCTTGCACCCTGTGAAGCCACGGTCTGAGCTGTACATTGGCCCCTTTGAGTCACAGCTGGAGCTGAAGCAGCTGGGATGCAGAGCACCATGTCTGGAGGATTCATAGAGCTGTGGGTCCCTGGGCCTGGCCAAGGAAAGTATTTTTCCCTCCTACATCTCCAGGTCTGTGATGGGAGGGACTGCCATGAAGGTCTCTTCAATATACTGAATTCTTTATTTTGAATATATGACTAGCAGTGACATGGCTGGATCATATAGTAGCTCTAGATTTTTGTGGAACCTCCAAACTGTTTCCTACAGTGGTTGTACTAACTTATATTTCCACCAACAGTATACCAGGGGTTCCTTTTCTCCATATTTTCACCAGCATTTGATATTCTTAACTTTTGGATAAAAGACATTTTAACTGGAATGAGATTATATCTCATTGCAGTTTTGATTTGCATTTTTCTGATGATCAGTGATGTTGAGGCACTTTTCATATACCTATTTTCATTTGTATGTCTTCTTTTGAGAAATGTCTATTCAGGTTTTTTTTCAATTTTTACTTAGATTATTAGATTTTTTTCCTATAGAGTTGTTTGAACTCCTTATATATTCCGGTTATTAATCCCTTATCTGATAGGTAGTTTGCAAATATTTTCTCCCATTCTGTGGGCTGTGTCTATATTTTGTCAATTGTTTCTTTTGCTGTGCAGAGAAGCCTTTTAACTTGATGTAATCGATTTGTTCAGGTTTGCTTTGCTTGCTTGTTCTTGTGGGGTATTACTACAGAAGGCTTCGTCCACTTCTATGTCCTGGAGAGTTTCCTCAATGTTTTGTAGTAGTAGTTCCATAGTTTAAAGACTTAAATTTAAGTCTTTAATCCAATTTAATTTGACTTTCATACACAGCAAAATATATGAATGTAGTTTCATTTTTTTCTATATAGATATTTAGTTTGCCCAGCACAATTTATCGAAGAGACTATTCTCTCCCTAATGTATGTTCTTGGCACTTTTGTCAAAAATGAGTTCACTGTAAATTTATGGATTCATTTCTAGGTTCTCCATTCCGTTCCACTTATCTCTATGTCTGTTTTTATGCCAGTACCATGCCATTTTGGTTACCATACCTCTGTAGTATAATTTAAAGTCAGGTAATGTGATTCCTCCAGTCTTGTTTTTTTAATTAAGAATAGCTCTGGCTATGCTGGGTCTTTTGTGGTTTCCTGTAAAATTTAGAATTTTCTTTTTCTCTATTTCTGTGAAGAATCTCATTGGTAATTTGATTGGGATTGCATTACATTTGTAGATTCCTTTGGTTAGTACGGACATTTTAACTATATTGAGTCCTCTAATTCATGAACACAACCTATCTTTCCATTTCTTTGTCTTCTTCAATTGCTTGCATCAGTGTTTTATAGTTTTCATTGTAGATACCTTTCATTTCTTTGCTTAATTCTTAGGTATTTTATTTGTAGCTATTGTAAATGATATTTATTGATTCCTTTTTCAGATTGTTCACTGTTGGCATATAGAAATGTTACTGATTTTTGTATGTTGATTTTGTATCCTGCAACTTTACTGAATTCGTTCTTCAGTTCTAATAGATTTTTGAATGGAATCTTCAGATTTTTCCAAATATAAGATCATATTATCTGCAAACAAGGATAATTTGACTTCTTCCTTTCCAATTTGAGTGCCCTTTATTTCTTCCTCATGTCTGATTGCTCTAGCTAGCACTTCCAGTATTACGGTGAGTAATAGTGTTGAAAATGAGCATCTTTTTCATGCTTCTGATCTTAGAAGAGAGGCTTTCAGTTTTTCCTCTTTCAGTATGAAACTAGTTATGGGTCTGTCACATACAGATTCTATTATGTTGACATATACCAAGTTTTTAATGGTATCTATCTAGAAGAAATGTTGAATTCTATTAAATGCCCTTTCAGCCTCAATTGCAATGATCATAAGGCTTTCAGTTTTTCCTCATTCAGCATATAACCAGCTATAATTCTGTCATATATGGCTTCTGTTATGTTGACATATGTTTCTTCTATAGCCAGGTTTTTTAGGTTATTTATCCAGAAGAAATGTTGAATTTTATCAAATGCTTTTTTCAGCCTCAATTGTAATGATCATATGACTTTGTCCTTCGTTCTGCTGATATGATGTATCACATTGATTGATTTGCTTATGTTGAACCATCTTTGCCTCCCTTGGATAAATCTCATTTGGTCATAATGAACGATCTTTTTAGTGTATTATTGAATTTGGTTTGCTAGTATCTTGTTGATAATGTGTTATATCAATATTTATCAGTGATAATGGCTTATAGTTTTCTCTTTCTGATATGACTTTGTCTGGTTTTGGTATCAGGGTATATACTGGCCTCATATAATGACTTTGGAAGTATTCACTTCTCTATTTTTCAGAATAGCTGAAGTAGAATTTGTGTTAGTTCTTCTTTATATGTTTGGTAGATTTCAGCAGTGAAGCTATTGGATCCTAGACTTTTCTTTGCCGGGAGACTTTTATTATAATGTCAATGCTGTTACCTATATTCTGTCTGTTCAGATTTTGGATTTCCTCATGGTTCAGCCTTGGTAGAATATATATGTCTAGGAATTTATTCATTTCTTCCATATTTTCCAGATGACTGGCAAATAATTGCTCACAGTAGCCACAAATGGTCCTTTGAGTTTCTGTGGTATCATTCATAATGTCCTGTTTTTCACCTCTGATTTTATTTATTTGGGCTCTCTCTCACTCTCTTTTCAGTTAGTCTGGCTAAAGGTTTGTCAATTTTACTTACTTTTCAAAAAAAAAAAAAACTTGTTTCATTTATGTTTGTGTTGTTTTTGTCACTTAAACTTTATTTCTGCTCTGATCTTTCTTTATTTTTTTCCTCTGCTAAATTCAGGTTTGGTTTGCTCTTGCTCTTGCTTTACTAGTTCTTTAAGGTTCGTTGTTAGGTTTTTAATTTGATTTTTTTTCTTTTTTTGATGTAGGCACTTATAGCTATAAACTTCCCTTCTAGTACTGTTTTTACTGTATCCCATAGGTTTTGGTATGTTGTATTTTATATCAATTGTTTCAAGACATTTTTCATTTCCTTTTTAAATTCTTCATTCACTCATTTGTCATTCAGGAGCATATTGTTTCATTTCCATGTGTTTGTATAGTTTCGAAAATTTCTCTGGTTGTTAATTGCTAGTTTTATTTCATTGTGATCAGGGAAGATGCATTATTTCAATTTTTTGATTGTTTTAATTCTTGTCTTAATACATAACTAACATATGATCTTTCCTTGAGAATGATCTATATGCTGAGGAAAAGAATGTGTATCCTGCAGCCATTTGAGGAAATGTTCTGTAAATATTTATTAGGTCCATTTGGTCTATAGTGCAGGTTAAGTCTGTTTTTACTCTATTGCTTTTCTGTCTGGAATATCTGTCCGATGCTGAAAGGGGGGTGTTGAAGTTTCCAGCTGTTACTGATTCGGGGTCTGTCTCCCTCTTTAAGTGTGATAATATTTGCTTTATATATCTTGGTGTTCTACTGTTGGGTGAAATATATTTACAATTGTTATATCCTCTCGCTGAATTGACCCCTTTATCATTGTATAGTGACCTTCTTTGTCTTTTCTTATAGTTTTTGTCTTGAAATCTATTTTGTCTAAGAACAGCGACTCCAGCTCACTTTTGGTTTCCACTGGCATGCAGTACTTTTTTCCATACCTTTATTTTCAGTCTATGTTTGTGTTTATAGGTGAAGTGTGTTTCTTGTAGACAGCAGATCAATGGACCTTGTTTGTTTATTCATTCAGCCACTTTACACCTTTTGATTGGCAATTTGGTACACTTACATGCAATTTATTATTGATAAGTAAGGGCATACTCCTACCATTTTGTTATTTTGTTTTTTTATTGTTTTGTGGTCTTCTCTTTCTTCTTTCCTTTCTCCTTTCTTTTAGTGAAGATAATTTTCTCTGGTGGTATAATTTAATTTCTTTTCAACTTTTGTGTATTTCTATGATTTTTGATTTGAAGTTACCATGAGGTTAACAAATACTATCTTAGAACCCATTATTTAAATATGAGAAAAACTTAACACTGTCTACATATACAAACAAACAAGAAAAAAAAAAAACCACTAATAAAACTCTATTTTAACTTTGTCACCCTATGTTTTAATGCTTTGTGTTTCTATGTATATCTTATTGTACTGTCCATGTCTTTAACAGTTGTTGTAGGTATTGCTTTTGATTTGTTAAAGATAGTCTACACATCAACTTACAATGTTATAATGTTCTGTGTTTTTCTGTGTATTTACTATTAGCAGTAAGTTTTGTACCTTCAGGTGAGTTCTTATTACTTATTAATGTTATTTTATTTCTCATTGAGGTACTCTCATTAGCATTTCTTGTAACAGGTCTGAGGCTGATGAAATAACTCAGTTTTCATTTGTTTGTTCTTTATTTCTCCTTCATGTTTGCACAGTATTTTCACTGACAACATTATTCTAAGGTAAAAGTTGTTTTTTTTTTTTTCCATCAGCACTTTAAATATTTCATGCCACTCTCTCCTGACCTATAAGGTTTCCACCGGAAAGTCTTCATGAGACATATTGGAGTTCCACTGTATGTTATTTATGCTTTTTCTCTTGCTGCTTTTAGGATTCTTTCTATATCCCTGACCTTTCAGGGTTTAATTATTAAATGCCTTGAGGTTGACTTCTGTGGGTTAATCTGCTACATGTTCTATAACCTTCTTATACGCAGATATTGATATCTTTCTCTAGGTTTGGGAAGTTCTCTGTAATTATCCCTTTGAATAAACTTTTTCCCCTTATCTCTTTCGTTACCTCCTCTTTAAGGTCAATAACTCTTAAGTATGCCCTTTTGGTGCTATTGTTTAGACCCTATAGGAAAGTTTCACTGCTTTGTGTTCTTTTTTCTTTTGTGTCCTCTGACTGTGTACTTTCAGATAGTCTGTCTTCAGGCTCACTGATTCATTGTTCTGATTGAACAATTCTGTTATGAAAAGACTAATGCATTCTTCAGCATGTCAATTGCATGTTTTAACTCCAGAATTTCTGCCTGATTTTAAAAAGTTATTTCAATCTCCCGGTTAAACTTATATGAGAAGATTCTTAATTTCTTCTTTGTATTATCATGAATTTACTTGTGGTTCCTCAAAAGAGCTATTTGAATTTTCTGTTTGAAAGGTTCCATATCTCTCTTTCTCCAGGACTGGTCCCTGGTTCCTTATTTAGGTCATTTGATGAGGTCATGTTTTCCTGGATGGTCGTGATGCTTGTAGGTATTTGTGTCGGTGCATTGAAGGGTTAGGTGTTTGCTGCAGTCTTCACAGTCTGAACTTGTTTGCACTTATCTCTCTTGGTAAGGTTTTCCAGGTATTTGAAAAGACCTGGGTGTTGTAATCTAAGCCATATCTGCATTAGAGGGTACCCTAAGCTCAGTAATGCTGCAGTTCTTGCAGACTTATAGATGTGCTACTTCATTGGTCTTGGGTAAGATCTGGAAGAATTATCTGAATTACCAGGAAAAGACTCTTTTTTTTTTCCTCATACTTTCTCTCAAGCAAGTGGAGTCTCTCTCTCTCTCTCTCTTTCTTTCTCTCTCTCTCTCTCTCTCTCTCTCTCTGCCACCTGGAGCTGAGAGTAGGGTGACACAAGCACCCCTGTGGCCACCACCACTGGAACTCTGCTGGGTTAGACCTGAAGGAAGCACAGTACTGAGTTTTTGCCTAAGGCCTGCTGTAACCAATACCTGGATACTAACTATATTTGTTCAATGTCCTCTGTTTCTACAATCAGCAGGTGGTGAGGCCAGCATGTGTGCCCTCCCCTTGAGGGTGATAAGTTCCCCCAGGCCCCAGGTAGGTCCAAATATGACATCAGGGAGCCACGGACTGGAGTCAAAAATACTACAAGTCTTTCTGGTATTCTGTTGTACTGCAGCCAAGCTGTCACTCAAACCATGAAATGTAGTCCTTTTCATTCTTCTTTCCCCTTTTTACAGGCAGAGAAATTTCACCCCATGCCACCATCATCACAGGCCCACAGAGAGCACTGCCAGGCTAGTGTCAATGTTCCCCTAAGGCCCAAGAGCTCTTTAGTCAGCTTGTGGTGAATGCTGCCTGACCTGGGACTCACCCTTCAGGTCTGTGAGCTCTCCTGTGGCCCATGGCAGGTTCAGAAATGTCTTCCAAAAGAAAAGACCTGGAATTGGGGACCCCAAGAGCCTGCTTAATGCTCTACTGCACTGTGGCCGACCTCATACCTGAAGCCAGCCAGTCTCAGAGTTTCACCCAAGGCCCACAGTATACTACCTTTATCACTGCTGGTTATTCAGGCCCCAAAGGCTCTTTAGTCAGCAGGTGATGGATCCTGCCAGGACTGGGCTCTTCCCTATAAGGCAGTGGGTTCCTTTATGGCCCAGAGTGTGTCTCAAAATATTATCTAGGATAGGGGTCCTTGCAACTCTGACTGTTGCCCTATTCTGCTGTGACTGAGCTGGTATCCACGATACAAGATAAAGTAAGAGTAGGTACATTGTAATTATCTATTTACATGTAATTTAATTTCATTTCTTGTTTGGTTAAAGTCAGATCACATAGCTAATAAACCTATGAATGTTTAAATGACTGCTTAAACACTTGAGAAATAATTAGAAAGTTTTCTAATGTCAAATGAAATATTGTTATATATTGACTCCACTATGTTAGAATTCAGAGCTAGTAGTGATTATGAATTTCCAGACCCCCATGTTTAACCCTTTTTAAATTGCTATTAGTGTATTTTAAAATGTTTTTTAAAAATATAACAACATTGAGATTTTTATTCTTTCTAGTAAACTCTTAATTATTAAAGAGAAGGAGACTCATATAAATGTTCATGGAAATAATGTGAACTCAGTAAATATCTGGATAAAAGAATCCAAACAAATGAATTATAATGGTAAAACCTGCTGTTCCTCGCAGACTGATGTGTGAACAGAATCGTGACACACACACACACACACACACACACACACACACATACACACACACACAAAATCCTTCCTCAAAGGGACAGAGTTGACAAATGAAAGATTCTCCTCGCATGACCTTAAAATAATCTAATATTTCTCCATTATTACACAAAGGAATTACTGCAGTTTTATTTTTGATCTCTACTGAATAAGGGCTCACCTTTTGATGGTTGCCATTTTATGCTTTTTGTGCGTAATAACTGCCTTGACATTTATGGTGCTCCAATGTGTCTTTCTTAATGTGAAGGAATCATCTGTGCATTAATGAACTGGCTTGATGTATCTGCCAAACCTTTCAAAGAAGCAATTAAATACCTGTACGAACTTGTGTGAATGGCATGATTTATTGTAATCTAAGAAGAAGAAGTATAAACAAAAAGTAATTAGTTTTTAAGGTGGCAATCAAGTAGTACAACATAAGAACTACGTCTATTGAACTCCATCTACATAGAGCATAATAACAACATGCTATTTTTTTAAATGTCTCATCAAATTTCAAATAGTACTTTTGGGAACATGTTCAACTTATTACTGTTCCAAAAATTTTAAATTACAACTATGGGGTATCATTCTCATCTATAAAACTAGAAAACTTAAATTAGACACAGAAGGAACATGAATATTCAAGGTTAGGAAAGAAATGTTGAAATGAATACTGCTCGACATCATTAAAGGCAGAATGAGCAGTAATCTAGCTGTTCTTTTTTATACCTTTCAATATGTATTAGAAGCCTAAAAATGTCATATACTATAGTTCATAAACTACCCTTCGTAAACAGCCATAAATATAGGATTAATTCCTCAGGATCACTATGGCATTCATTTTTTTTTAATATATCTACCATCAAAGTAAATACCCAAAATATCCAAGAATAAAGGAATAATACATTGAATTATGTTAATGCACCAGAGAAATTGTATTCAGCACTTTAGGTGATATTTAATTACACCAAATGCATTTTTTATGTAGCACATATTGAGTACATTTGTGAAGGGAACCATCCTAATCGATTTACATTTAGTTCTTATAAGGCTTATTTCTTGTGCGATCTAATATTTTTCTCAATTTACTGACGAAGATCATTTTGATTAAAGTAACTTGCTTAGGGTCACACTGCTCATGTGTAATGAAGCAAAGAGCAGAAATATGTCTAATTAGAAAAATCCATGCTCTTAACCCTTGAAGCATACTGACTATTCAGTGATGTTGTAATTTTATTGAGCCAAAAAATACTCAAATACACTTTCTGTGTACACATTAAATGTTTAAACTGGATTGTTACAAACTAATAATGTCTCTCTCTCTCTCTCTCTCTCTCTCTCTCTCCACCCCCTCCCCCATCTTTCACTTTCTCTCTCTTTGGCTTTTCTCCATTATCATTCTTGATATATTCAGCATACATCCTTAATATATAGGTATAGTTGACTAGGTTGAGTTGTTATTTGCACACATTATTTCTCTTCAAGGTTCACAAAAGACTTGTTTTTCTCAGTCGGCCTGATTGACTTAGTCTTCAATAACCTATATTATACTGAGTTTAAAAGTGTGGAGGTTTCTTAATAAAAAAATTGCATTTTTGTGTGGTTGTCTCCATGCATTGAAGACCTGTCTGACATACCACATTTTGGGGGGAGTCTGGAACATAAAGAGTATCTTTGAATGGGACTTGTGAGAAGCAATCATACAAGTCTGTAATGACATATGATCAAATTAAAAAATAAGAAGAGAAATGCTATTATCCACAATATATTTTTTTGTGTTATAAACACGGGATATGTTTTTTATATAAATTCAGAGGATTGTTTTTTTCTTAAAGGTCCATTCTCTTCTCTTTTCCTTATGGTACCTTTTATTTAATCTTTGTAGGTCACTCTAAGTGTCAGCCTACTAGGAATGCCTTCCTTGATTCCTTAGACATGGCATTTTATTGCTCATGTTGTACTCTCTTTTGTGACAGTTAATATAGTTGGAATTGATGTTTTTTAATAAGTGTTTGTTTAGTGTTTCTTTTCCCAGTTAGACTGCGAGTGTCATGAAGACTGAACAGAAAATATGTTTGTCATCATCTGTTATGTATCATAAGGACATTATTAAATGAATAAGTGAGTGTCTTTCATATATATACATATATATATATTTTGTTGTGGTGGTGGTTTGTTTGTTTTTGTTTTTGTTTCTTTTTTGAGATGGAATCTCGCTCTGTCACCCAGGCTGGAGTGCAGTAGCACAATCTCAGCTCACTGCAACCTCCACCTCCCGGGTTCAAGCAATTCTCCTGCCTCAGCCTCTCAAGTAGCTAGGACTACAGGCACACACCATGATTCCTGGTTAATTTTTGTATTTTTAGTAGAGATAGGGTTTTGCCATGTTGGTCTGGCTGGTCTCAAACTCCTGACCTCAAGTTATCCACCCGCCTCGACCTCCCAAAGTTCTGGGATTAGAGGTGTGAGTCACAGTGCTCAGCCCTCATACATGATAATAAAAATCGAGAAATTAATTCTTTTCTGATTAAGAAATCACATATATATGATATATCTGTATATCATATACAATACATATAAATCTTAGAAATCTGTAGAGATTATATAATGTGCTCATAGAATTGCAGTGATCTTATGAATTCTAAGTAAAAGGATGTCTAGAAGTGGGGTATATGGGGTTTTTGAGCTGGTCCTGTAAGAGGTAGAAGAGGATATATTTTCAGGATAATTTGTCTATGGCACACTATTCTCCATAAAGCATACGACTTTGATCTTATTATGTACTCTTGAATTTTATTGCATCTTTTTAACCATTCCTGCTGAACATAGTGTGGACTAAAGGTATGAATATTTAACTCTACATATATATAATGTGGGAAAGGAGCTTCAAGATTGTTGACTAGATACATCTGGTACTTGCTCTTCCACAAAGAGAACCAAAATAGTGAGTAGATAACTACACACTTAAAATAGATCACCTAAGAGAGGACACTGGAATTCATCAAAGTGACAGGGAACACCTAAATCAAGGAAAGATAGGAAAGCAAAGCGACTGCTTGGCTGGGATTGGTTGGGGGCTTGGAGAGACTCCAAGTAGGGGGAAAGGGAGATTCTCAGTGTTCTCTATTTTCACCATGCTATCCTATCCATGGGAGAGCCCTTTGACCCAGTTGGGCCCTGAAATCAACACGGGGAGCTGCCTGGAGAAAATGTAATAGGATCACTCTGGAGAGGGGGCCCACAGGGTGTCCCACAAACCCTCAAATCCTAAGCAGCTGCCACTTTAAGGGTCAGAGCTCGAGTGAAGTGTACCCCCCAGATGACTGCCTACAGTTGTTCCCACTGAAAGCAACTCTGTCTTCCCCAACAGAAGGGCTACAGGCACAGCTGCTGCCTGTCAAGCATTCTGCTGGTGGCCTCGAGATTGCCCTGCACCTGCCTAACACAGAAAGTTTCTGTATCTGCTATCAGGGGACCTGAGGGCAGGTCTTCTTGGCCTAATTTCACTCCCCCCGCTACCTGGGCACACTGTCCACAGCCTGGAGATTGCCCAGTCCAGTCCACCACATTGGCACCTGAGAACATCTCTCAGCTGCCTGAGCTTGGACCCACTCAACAGGCCTCTGCCAACATACCTGATACCCATCTACACTTGCCACACTTGAACCTGGAAACTGGCTCACCCCACCCATTACAACCACCACCAACACCATTGTGAACCACTTGGGGCCTTTAGGGTTGTTCCAACATTGCTACTGTCATCACACATGCCACACCTATTACCCAGGGGCATGAGAACTTTCCCATCTGTCCAGCCCACTGCTACCATTTTCTGCATCTGACAAAGCTGCTGGGAGGTTCAAGAATTGGCCTGCCTGCACCTGCTAACACCAGTGTCAGTGTACACCACCCTGGGTGCCAAGGACAGTTATACTTGATCCATCACTGCCATCAAAGGGGTCCAACTGTTATCCCAGTCACTACAGCCTCCAGTAGCAACTGCATCTTAAGCCACTGAGGAAATCAGTCACCACTGATTCTGTTATTGCCAAAAAAATCAAATGGAAGACATGCTA
This sequence comes from Macaca mulatta, assembly GCF_049350105.2. NCBI lineage: Eukaryota > Metazoa > Chordata > Mammalia > Primates > Cercopithecidae > Macaca > Macaca mulatta. The sequence goes on from NC_133411.1 coordinate 29,932,109, forward strand.
TTGTATACAACCACAATCAAAGCCAACATGAACTACATCCAGATACAGGAAGCCCAGAAGTTCTGAAGTAGATACAATTCAAAAAGGTCTTTTCTATAGCATATTATAATCAAAATGACAAAATCAAAGACAAAGAGAGAAGTCTAAACAAAGCATGAGAAAAGCACATAGTCATTTGTAAACAAACTCGCATCAGACTAGCATAGTTTTCTCAGCAGAAACCTCACAGATCAGGAGAGAATTTCAACCTCACAAAGTGCTGAAAGAAAAATAAAAACTTCCAGTCAAGGATATAATACTCATAAAGTTATCATTCATAGATGAAGGATGACGTTCTACTCATTCTTTCTCAGAAAAACAAAAGTTGAGAGAATTTATCATCATCAGATCAGCCCTCCAATAAATGGTTAAGGGAGTCCCACACCCAGAAGTGAAAGAATGATATTTACCATCATGAAAAACATTAAAATATAAAACCCACTGGTAAAGCAAACAAGGAGTGAAAAATATTTAAATTATACTGTTACAGAAAACTAACAAACCACAACGGTAAGAAGAGATAAAGGAACAAATGATATACAAAACAAACAAATCAATTAATAAAATGACAGGAATAAGCTCACTTACATCAATAATAACTTTGAATGTAAACAAATAAAGCTTTCCTCTTAAAAGATACGGACTCGTTAAATGAACTTAAAAAAAAATAATTCCGCTAGGTGCTGCCTAAAAAAAAGTCAGTATGACATGTAAACACACATATAGGCGAGAAGTTTAAACAGGTTAATTTACCACTGATACCACAGAAATCCACAAAATTCATCAGAGACTACTATGAAAAACTGTATACTAAGAAAGAAACTGAAAGACCAAGAGGAAATGAATAAATTTCTAGATACATATGACTTATCCATATTGAATCAAGAAGAAATAGAAAACTTGAACAGACCAATAGCAAGGAATGAGATTGGATCAGTAATAAAAAGGCTCAGGACAAGATAGCATTATAGCTGAATTTTATTGAACTTTCAGAGAACTAACACCAATTCTTATCCAGCTATTTCACAGAATTGAAGAGTATTCCATGGTGTGTGTGTGTCACATTTTCTTTAATCATTCTATCATTGATGGGCATTTGGGTTGGTTCCAAGTCTTTGCTATTGTAAATAGTGCTGATATAAACATACATATGCATGTTTCTTTATAGTAGAATGATTTATAATTTTTCGAGTATATACCCAGTAATGGGTTTGCTTGGTCAAATTGTACCATGTCCTTTGCAGGAACATGGATGAAGCTGGACGCCATCATTCTCAGCAAATTAAAATAGGAACAGAAAACCAAACACAGCATGTTCTACTCATAAGTGGTAGTTGAACAAGGAGAACACATGGTCACAGGGAAGGGAACAACACAAACTGGGGTCTGTTGAGCAATGAGGGACAAGGGGAGGGAGAGCATTAGGACAACTATGTAATGCATGCAGGGATTAAAACTTAAATGATGGGTTGATAGGTGCAGCAAACCACCGTGGCACATGTATACCTATCTAACAAATCTGCACATTCTGCAGATATATCCTGGAACTTAAAAAAGAAAAAAAAAAAAAAAAAAAGAAGATTTCGTGAAACCCCGTCTCTACCAAAAACCCAAAAGAAAAATTAGCCGGGCGTGATGGCGGGCGCCTGTAGTCCCAGCTACTCGGGAGGCTGAGGCAGGAGAATGGCGCAAACCCGGGAGGCGGAGCTTGCAGTGGGCCGAGATAGCGCCACTGCACTGCAGCCTGGGTGACAGAGCAAGACTCCATCTCAAAAATAAATAAATAAATAAATAAATAATGGAAGAGGAGAGAATTCTACTCAACTAATTCTAGGCCAGCATTATCCTTATACAAACATTTCAGAAGATGTTTGTTAAAGTCAGATTCCAACCATACTATCTTTAAACATACAGTAATTTTTTATTACAATTTGATATATAAATAATTTTAAAGCTGTGTTGTATACATATATGTCTGAAATTCAGAATTACTCTTAACTTTGTCTAATTTTAAATTTAATATTTAAATGCATGGGTCTTAATGGAATTATTGCACCCTGTATTCTTTACAAATGTATTAATCTATATATCTATACATCCATTTATAGATATTCAGACATGTTAGACATGTATGCATGTGAAGATTTTTAGAGAGTTTTTGATATTTTGGTAGCTGCTTGTGTTTTAACATTATATTTGTTTTACTGTTTTACCTTGCTAGGTATGTTTTTATATATCAAAAGCCTTTATTTATTTTAAATGATACAGATTCCTTGGCTTACTACATTAGCACATCTGGATGCGAGGCATGACAATCTGTCTTTACAAAATATAACGAGAGATTTTTGTGCACAGTACCATTTAAAACCATTGGAATAGACCACAGAATGACACCAAAAAGACTGTGGTAAGGTTGGCAACTGAGTTTGAAATAGTTGTGCAGGTTGTTCCTTCCAATTTCTCCACTCCTTGAGTTAATCCTATTTACAGAATCTGATGAGACAAATTTTATCCTAAACCTAATAGACTTGGCTTTCTAGATGCATGTTATGCAAAACATTTAGGATGAAATTGACCTTATCCTGTTCATCTTAGTAATATTTATCTTCTCCTTGAATGTAAATATTATATTTTAAAATATTCATTATTTTCTGTAGTATATATACTGTTATTTATAATGTTCAGTTATTAAATGTTTTGATTATGTATCTTTTATATTCATGATTGTATGTCATTTATTTTTCTAGCTGTCTAGATCAAACTATAGACCTAAGCATCTGCTGACCATGCTTCTTTCAGTCTATCTTATTTAAAATGTAGTGAAATGTCCTAATTCTTGAAAGAGGAATTTCTTTCTACTAGCTGACATGGCCCCTTGAAAATCTAAGCATAATTTAATAATTTAGAAATCCTTTGGGCATCGCTTGACATGGACTGCCTAAAAGCATTAAATAAATAAATAAGTAGGTAACATATGAGGTAATAATAAGATTGCCACGACATATAAAACTAATATTTAAATATTGAAAGTCGATACCTAGGAGTTCATAAATTTAATACTGACATAATTATAGCTTCCCATTCACCCTTCATTCTTCTAATCACCTATAACCCCCTAAGATAGCAAGAAACTGTGAATCTACATAGGACAGAGGTAATTTAGATAGATCTAGTAATAAAGGCAGATTCTAGAGCATGATTCCCTTAGTAAATTTGTGGAATGGTAGTTCTGTATGGCATGGGAGAACACAACTTTCCCAGCTTTCCAACGAGTGCCCAAAAGGTACAATCTTTCAATAGTACAGATTACTTTCTGTCTGGGCTTTGGAATTTTTACCACACAGTAACAGGATGATTTATTGCTAGACTAATCTTAATGGTATTCTGTGGTCCTTAGCAATTTGTTTGCCTACAGTCATGGTCCCTTCTGCATACATTAGCCTAACACACTGTATAAAGTAATGCTTCTCACCGATACATTATCTTCTCTTTCATAAGGAATATTTCTAAATAATGTTAAAATGTATATAGTTACCTCTTTATATATTACAATGTAGAATTTCTTAATTAAAGACCCATATGGGTCACACTATTTAGGCAACACAATCTGATATTGAACATGTTTTAACATTCTGTATCAACGAATGAATCCATCTATTTATATTCAGTATTACACGTATATGTGGATGAATAATATTTTGAAATAGTATGGGTATGTGTTTATCAGTGTGTCTTGCCTTTTTCTTCCATTGAAAAAGATAGCTTTGTATTTAATTTCTCATTGTCAGTACATAGAGCATCAAAAAAAGAGACATGGTTAATAACACCTTTAGGCTATCAATTCCCAAATATTCAAGCCATAAGAAAACTTATGGGAAAGAACACTATTGGGTAAAGGTAGTAGTAGTTTTTAAAAGCTGAAGAGAAAAGTCCCTCTTAAGATTAACAAAATAATCCTTAAACTGGATAAGGAGACAGAAATCACAGGTACTCAGTGCCTTGAGTCTATCTAGTGTCAAGCATCCTCGTAGTCCCAAAGAGGCCCAGCAGTGTCCTAGAGAATACTGACTGTGTGACGCATTGAGGCAGATACATGACTGTTCAGAGAGAGGATAGAGAGGGTACCACGAAGGTGCCGAGGATGACAATTATTTTTGCACGGTGATATGGGTAGGACTCAATGAGAAGATAATTTTTGAGCAAATTGTAGAAGGAATAGAAAAGCCAAGTATATTTCTGAGAGCAGATGTCCAAGTAAAAGTACACAGTCTAGATCAGCAAATCTCATCTCTGTGTATTAGGAACAAAAACTCACCAGACAATTCAATAGTGTGTTTAGTGTTGTGAAAAATTGGCTTAGATTATAGAGATAAGGAGAAAGGACACAGACACATTCACCTGGTCATTGACATTGAAGGAAGGAGTACTCCTCTTTCTAGTCTTCCCCAAACAAATTGACGTGCTTAGGCTCCCCACTCCAAAGTTTAGGTCTCTGAAACGAAGTGGGGAGGTGGATAGGCCATTGGAACGACCTCTGAGTACTTGGCAAAAGTAGACTCTCATGAGGCAGCTTTAAGTCAAGACCATTGCCTTCAGTGATAAAGAAACATTTCCTTTTGGCTGGAGGTTAGAAGAAAAATATAGAAAGATCATTATTCAAAAAGATACAAAGAAAGCCACACCAGGTTATTTGTAACAGGATCCTCAGAACTTCGATAAATGCTCAGACCAAAAACAAAGCAAAACGAAACAACACAGAAACAAAACCTATTTAGACTGGTAGCCAATATGCCTCTGTTTAGACTGATGGCCAACCTGTCTCTGAGAAACTGAAGAAGACTTTTTTTTCCATGTTGTCTCACAGTCAATAATAATGATTTTAATTGTGCTTACAGAAACGCAGAGGAAGTATATTAAGAGAATTCTGGTAAGTATGAAACTATGATCTTAGTGGCTGTAAAATAATAAAATAGCAATACAGGTGTAGAGATTGATCATCTGTGGGCAATCCAAAAAAATAGACTTATCCACAATGCTAGAACCACATCAAAGTTAAAACACTCAAATGGAGGTGTCCAGTACGTAAATGGAATGTTGAAGTCTGGAGCTCAAGAAAAAAATCAGGATAGGTTGCAAGTCCATTTGGGAGTCATCATCACATAAAAAATTGATAATATAAAAATTGATTACATTGTTCATGTATGGCATGCACACATTGTAAAGATAAATGGGGCAGAAAGAAATCCCAGGAAAACACTAATTTTAAAAGCCAGGAAGAAAGAGGTTCATGAAGAAGCATGGAAGGGAACATAGGTGGCTGGAGAGTTGCAAGAAATATCACCTGGCCCTTAATATGACATGCAACATCATTTATCTGCACCCCAAGTACCTATCAGGAAGCATAAGTGCCAATTCCTTGGTGCTTTGCAGAAAATACAACCTTTTTGATGTAACCTTTGGGGCATGCAGTTTATCCATTCTACGTAATCTATCCCTAGATCACATCAGAACAGCTGAGGCTGCAAATATAAAGTACTTTATTTCAGCCTCCTTAGAATGGTTTTATTGAAATACCTTTGGCAACAGCCATTATGGGATGCTATAAGATGTAGTTTTATTAAACTTGTCCTCTATTTTTTGTAAAATTGAAGTGTTCAATAAATTGCAGTTTTCTGTGTGACGACTGACACTAGGAACATCTTCTTGGCCACTGTACTGGGAATAGTAATGCTGTACCTCAGTAAATTTTCTGTTCCTTTATAACATTACCATTCATTTAGCTGATCAAAATTTACTTGCCTGGAAGAGGCAAGTAAATGGTCCAACTTTATCATAGAGGAGTTTAAGTCACATATTTCATATTTAACCTCACCTGGCTTTTTTTTTTTTTTTTTTTTTTTTTTTTTGCCTATGCTACTCTATTTTTGTTTGTTTTTTATTGTTTCATTACATTTTCTTCTACTGAATGTATGAAAGTCAACTTAAACTATGCTATTTTCCTTTTACCCATTCTGATCCAGCATCCATCCTCCTCCACTTTGAACTGTGTCTTTGGAAGCAGGACTTTGTGAATGACATCAACCCAGCTCATTTTTCCTCAGGCTTCAGCATATCTTTGGCTAATGGGAGGTGTAGCCTAGAGATTTTGGGGACTGGAAGATGGTGAATGAGTTTGAGCTATCAATGTCTCCAGGGTTTTTTGTTTGTTTATTTGTTTTACTTTTTGTGCTGTGATTTGACAGCAGCCTTAACTCTTATCATGTTATTCCCACCTGTGACCTTTTCCATCTCAAACCTAGATATGACATTGGCTTCCTACTATTGCTCTCGGCCTGGTGTTTCGCCATTTTTGTTTGCTTAAACCTATGCAAAATTTTATAAAAGTCACTCTTCTACCTGTCTTCTATTAATTCTTGCCATGTATCTTGTTTCCTGTTGAGATATTTTCTGACCAAGTCATCTTAATAATTGTTTGATTAAAGACATTTTCTATTTTATTGTGTGCATCCACACGCGTCCACTTACAGAGTCACAAACATGAGCTAAGTGAATTATTTTTATTTTTTTGAGTGAAGAGTCTAAAGCACAGAATGGGAAAAAAAATAACAAAATTTTCTCTTAATAGCTTTGTTTAACTAGTCTTCTTTCTCTTAGTGTTACCTACACAAGTTAAAATTAACTTGTGATGGTACTATAGAACTGAACTGGGGTCCACTTGCCCAGTGCAGTAAGACCAGATATCTATACCAACGTTTGTGGCCACACAAAGAAAGTTGATTATTTGCAGGGCATCAAGCAAGGAGGACCAGGCAGCTAACACCTAGCTCCTGACCTCTCCAATGGTGTGCATGCAAGTGTTTATAAAGGAAGGGTAAATTTCAGGAAAACAGAAGTTACAGCAAAATTGTAAATCAACACATAGAAGTTAGACACTGGTTTTGGCCTAAAAGGAAGAGAGATTTTGAAGTGGGATCCCACAGTTCCTAGGTCAATTCAAATATTTTATGATTTGAATTTGGTTCAGGAGGCAAATCTTTGCCTAAAAATTTGGAATTAACAGAATGTTAGTTCTGGCCTGGGGATGTGACCTCCCCCAGGTCCCTCAGGAAGACATTTTAAAAAAAGAATGGTGATCAGAGTTCAGTCCTCAGTTCCCCTTTGAGGTTTACATGCCAGTAGACCTATTTGGTGGAAGTCCCCGTTTCTGAGTAATAACCCAGAGATATATGTTAGGATGTTATCTTTAGTTTCTACAGGGAACCATATATTCACATGACTCTAAGACTTTATACTATTGTTTTAAGTTACTATTATCTTCTTATTTATCAAGTTGCTTATTTACTTTTCAAGGCTAGTCAGCTCCCTGGAATTTCCCCTGAAGGAACTCAAGATTTTCCTTTATGTCCGTGCTTGGTGGAGCCCACAGGTCACTAAGAGGGGGTCACTGCTCTCCTCCCTGACTCCTGGTGTTAACACTCTTACATAGTCCCTTTTAATTATGTCCTAGGGTTGGTATGTGTGACCAAAAGCATGTGGAAAAAGTAATGGTGTGAGTGATTCACGCATAACATTGCAGTAGACGCTCCAAGCTCATATTCCTCCCAAAGAAATATTGAAAAACATGCAGAAACAGTCAGAACCAGCTCTGGCAGAACTCTAGAAAGGTTTACAGTAACCAAGTAAATACTGAGTTGAGAAAAAGGCAATTTCAAAACTGTTGAAAATGTCTTTTTCCACGATGGTTGACTGGATGCAGCCAGAAAATGCTGCTCCCATAGACAGACCACAATTTCAATTACACCAACATAATTTGAACTGATCTTTAGGGAGACAATGCTAAATGTGGATGGAGAAACGATGCGGTCACTGAGGCTGAAGAGGGAGGCAGAGGAGAACTCTTTGGGGGGTGCCTGAATGTTACCTCTGGTTTCTGCCCCAGAATGGCACCTGGGAAAGAGGTGATTGACATGGATGGAAAACTGCTCACATTTGCCACAGATCTCTGGGATCCCAGCTGAAGAGGACCCCATACCCCCAACAAATGTGGGAGCTGGTAGAGGGGTCTTCCTTGATATAAGACAGAAACAGAGCTGGAGCAGGCACAGAGCTGGGAACGTTTGAGCATGGGGAAGCTCTGGTGGAGCCGGCTATAAGCACTCACTTCCCAGGGGCACCTGGCTCCCCCCGAGAGGCTCTGGAGCTAGCTAACTGGTAGGGAGAAAGCAGGGTCTGCTTCCCTGTGGGACTGGGGCATTTCTGTCCTGCAGGACGACTTGCCCACCAGTCCCTCCTGGGGCCCCTGCCTGGCCACTCTATAGGAGTGTGTACACAGTGCAGCCTCTGCTGCCCAGGCTGGGTGTTTTGCTCCACTCGCATGTGTTCTGGCAGCCTAGGAACACCTCAGACCCCCATACTACCCCCAGAACCCAACCCCAGGCATCCATAGGAGGGAGCTACAAGCAGATCCTGTGTCCCAGGGCTGTGGCCTGTGACTCAGGAGTCTCAAGATGTAATTGGTGATTGACACTTGAATAGAGCAGGAGCCCACACTCTCAGAAAACTGAGAGGACTGGCATGGGACCTAGCCCTGCCTTTCTCCACAGGGTAGGTCTAGTAAGGGTATACCCTATTTCCTTACCAGATCTCTCCCCCAAGGGAGTCCTGTGGCCCAACAGACCTAACTACAACAACAAAATAGTGGACACAGTGACAGTGATGAGAGGCGGCTCCCCCAGCGCCCACAAGCTGATCAGGTAATGGAGTCACCTCTCTTGCCCTCACACCAGAGAACACAATTGTAAACTCAAAGATACATGAAGGAACCACATGGCTCAGTAAAAGCCTATCTACTGCCCATTGCTCTCAAGAGCAATCTACTGGATCACAGCTGAAGCTACACCAGAGATCACTTTAGAATGTCCCCCCTGCAAAACCAATAGCAAACATTCTACAACAAAGCCCTATATAAGAACTCTGGCAATTCAAAAAGCTAGAATGTCGCCTTAAATCTAAACAAGCCCATGAGCTCCCCAACAATGGTTCTTAACCAGTCTGAACTGTCCGAAAGGACAGACATAGAATTTGGAATCTGGATGGCAAGGAAGCTCATTGAAATCGAAGAGAAAGCTAAAATTTAATCCAAGGAAACCAAGCAATCTAGTAAAATGATTCAAAGCTGAAAGATGAAATTCTCATTTTAAGAAAGAGCCAAACTGAAATTCTTGAGCTGAAAAATACATTATAAGAATTTCATAATACAACTGGAAGTACTAACAGCAGAATAGACCAAGCTAAGGAAAAAATACAACCAGTTCTTCAAGTCAACTCAGTCATACAAAAATAAAGAAAAAAGAATGAAGAAACATAAACAAAACCTCCGAGAAATGTGCGATTATATAAAGAGACAAAATCTGTAACTCACTGGCATTCCTGAGAGAGAAGGAGAGAAAAAAACAACTGGGAAAATGTAACACATCTGACGCTATAGTCCGTGAAAATTTATCTAATTAAACTTGAGAAGTTCATACACAAATCCAAGAAATACAGACAGTCTTGACCAGATAATATACAACACAGTCATCCCCAAGGCACATAGTCATCATAATCACCAAGGTCAATCAACAAATCTTAAAAGTAGTTAGAGAGAACAGGCAAGTCACCTACAGAGGGAACCTCATCAGGCTAACAGTATACTTCTCAGCAAGAACCTTACAAATCAGAAGAGACTGGGGGCCTATTTCTAGTGTTCTTAAACAAAGAAAATTCCAATCGATAATTTCACATCCTGCCAAATTTATCTTCATAAGTGAAGAAGAAATAAAATCCTTCTCTGGCAAGCAGATGTTGAAAAAACATATTTCAATTAGACGAGCCATACAGGAGGACTTTAAGAGAGTGATAAGAATGAAGTCAAAAGAACCACATCTGCTACCACAAAGCACGCTTAAGCACATAGCTCACAGGCACTATAGAAGAACTACACAATCAAGCCTACATAAATACCAGCTAACAACACTACAGGATTAATATCACACATATCAACACTAACTTTGAATAGAAATGTGCTAAATCCCCCATTTAAAAGGCACAGAGTGGCAAGGCTGGATAAAAAGACAAAGACTCAACTATCTTTTGTCTTGCAGAGACCCATCACGCATGTAAAAAAACCCACAAGCAAAAAGTAAAAGGGTAGAGTGAGACCTTCCACGCAAATGTAAAACAAAATAAAACAGAAAGCATTATTTTTCTGTCAGATAAAATGCAACTTAAGTCAATAAAAATTAAGCACATTGAAGAGTATTACATGATGATAAAGAATGCAATCCAATAAGAAGCTTTACCCCCAATATATATGCACCCAACATTGGAGCACCCAGATTTATAAAACAACTTTTTCTTGGCATAAAAAAGGACTTAAGACAACCACAAATAATGTTGTGAGACTTCAACACCCTGCTGACAGCATTCAGCAGACCATCAAGTCAAAAAAAGAAAAAAAAAAAAAGAATCTCTGGATTTAAACTCAACACTTGACCAATTGGACATAATAAAACTCCATCCAACAACCACAGAATAGACATTCTTCAAACCTGCACATGGAACATGTTTTAAGATCATGTTTTAAGGTTTGCTTTATGCTCAGTCATAAAGCAAACCTCCATAAATTAAAAAGCCTGAAATCACACCATGTACACTCTTGAACACAGCACAACAAAAATTGAAGTTAACAGCAAGAAGATTTCTCAAAACAACACGAATACACGGAAATTTAGAAACTTATGCCTGAATAATTCCTGGGTGAACATCAAAATTAAGGCAGAAATAAAAAATTCTTTGAAATTAATAAAACTAGAGACACAACTTACAAAAATATCTGAGATGTAGCTAAAGCAGTACCAAGGGGAAAGTTTATAGTCCTGAATGCTTTTATCAAGAAGTTAGAAATGTCTCAAATTAACAATCTAAGTTTGCACCTGAAGAATCTAGGAGGAAAAAAAAAAAAAAACCAAACCAACTCTGAAGCTAGCAAGAAAAAATAAATAACTAAAATTAGAGAACTTACTGAAATTGAGATGCAAAAATCCTCATAAAAGATCGATGAAAACAAGAGTTGGTGATTTGAAAAGACAAATAAGATTGATAGAGACCCCCTGGCTTGATTAACAAAGACAAAGAGAAGATCCAAGTAAGCACAATCAGTAATGACAAAGATGATATTACAACTAATCACTCAGAAACACAGAAGATCCTCAGATACCACTATGAACGACTGTATGCTCAAAAATTCAAAAATCTAGAGGAAATGAATAAATTCCTGGGAGCATACATTCTACCCAGATTGGATCAGGAAGAGTTTGAAACCCTGAATAGACCAATATCAACTTCTGTAACTGAATCTGTAATGAAGAATCTACCAACAAAAGGAAACCCTGGGCCAGATGGATTCATAGCCAAATTCCACCAGACATACAAAGAAAAGCTAACACCAACTCTACAGCAGCTATTCCAAAAAATTGAGGACAAGGACCCCTTGCTAATTCATTCTATGAAGCCAACATCAGCTTTATGCAAACTTTGGCAGAGACACAACAAAAAAGAAAACATCAGACCAATATCTCCCATGATTATGTATGCAAAAGTCCTCAACAAAATACTAGCAAATTGAATCCAGCAGCAAATCAAAAAGTTAACACACCACAATCAAAATGCCAAAAATAAGCATTTCGGCATTATTCCAAAATGCAAAGCTGATTCGACATACACAAATTAATAAATGTGATTTATCGCATAAACAGAACCAAAAACAAAAATCATATGATCATCTCAATAGATGCAGAAAAGGTATTTGATAGAATTCAACATCCCTTCATGACAAAATCCTCAAAAAGCTAGTCATCAAAGAAATACACTTCAAAATAATAAGAGCCATCTATGACAAACCCACAGTAAACATCCTACTGAATGGACAAAAGCTGGAAGCACTCCCCTTGAGAACTGGAGCAAGATAAAGATGCCCACTCACATCATTCTTACTCAATACAGTACTGAAATTCCTAGACAGAGCAGTCAGGCAAAAGAAAGATGCAAAAGATATCTAAATAAGAAAAGAAGTCAAACTCTCTCTTAATTGATGATACAATTTTGGATCTAGAAAATCCTAGAGACTCTGACATAAGGTTACTAGTATTGATAAACAATTTGGATTCAGTAAAGTTTCCGGATACAAAACTAAGGAACAATAATCAGTAGCATTTCTGCTCAACAACAACTGAGAGTGAAATCAGGAAAGCAATCCCTCTTACAATAGCCACAAAGAAAATAAAACACCTAGGAATACGGCTAACCAACGAGTTGAAAGATCTCCACATGGAGAACTATCAAGCACTTCTCAGAAAAATCAGAGATGACACAAATAGATGGAAAAACATTTCATGCTCATGGATTGGAAGAATCAATATAATAAAAATGGCCATGCTGCCCACAGCAATTTACAGATTCAATGATATTACTATCAAAATAGCAATGTCATTCTTCACAGAATTAGAAAAAATAAGTATGCTAAAATTCATATGGAAGCAAAAAAGAGCCTGAATTGTGAAAGCAATCCTAAGCAAACAGAACAAAGCCAGAGGCATTGCACTACCTTACTTTAAACTGCAGTATAAAGCCAGAGTAATCAAAACAGTTTGTACCAGTACAAAAACAGGCACAGAGAAAAATGGAACAGAATAGAAGACTGGAAAATAAAGTCACACACCTACAATCATCTGATCTATAACAAGGCTGATGAAAATAAGCATTGGGGAAAGGACTCCCTATTCAATAAATGGTGCTGAGATAACTGGCTAGTCATATGCAGAAGATTGAAGCTGCACCCCTTCCTTTTGCCATATAAAAAATTAATTCAAAATGGATTAAAGATTTAAATGTAAAACCTCGAACCATAAAAATCCTGGAAGACAACCTAAGAAATACTTTTCTCGACATCAGTCTTGGCAAGGAATTTTTAACTAAGTCTCTGAAAGAAATTACAACAAAACCAAAAATAAAGTAGGACCTAATTAAGCTAAAAATCTTCTGAACAGAAAAATAAACTATCAACAGAGCAAACAGACAACTCAGAATGGGAGAAGATATTTGCAAACCATGCACGTGACAAAGGTATAATAACCTGATTTTGTGGGTTACTTAAACAAATTAATAAGTAAAAACCAAATAATCCCATTAAAAAATGGACAAAGGATACTAACAAACCCTTCTCAAAAAAGAAAAAAAAAGACATATAAGGGGCCAACGAACATATGAAAATCTGCTTAGCATCACTAATCATTAGAAAAATGCAAACCAAAACCACAAATACCATCTCACACCAGTCAGAATTGCTATTATTAAAAGAACAACAGATGCCGGTGAGGCTTGGGAGAAAATGTAACACTATACTCTCTTGATGGGAATGAAAATTAGTACAGCCACTGTGAAAAGCAGTGTGAAGATTTCTCATGTAACTTAAAATAGAGCTGCCATTTGACCCAGCAATCTCATATTCAATATATACCCAAAGAAAATAAACCATTTTACCAAAAAGACACATGTGCTTGTGTGTTCATTCCTGTGCTATTCACAATAGCAAAGACATGTAATCAACCCAGGTGCCCACCAATGATAGATTAGCTAAAGATGATGTGGTACATATACACCATGGAATACTATACAGCCATGAAAGAATGAAATCATGTCTTTTGCAGCAACATGAATGGGGCTGGAGGTCATAATTCTGTGCAAATTAATGCAGAAACGGAAAACCAAATACTACATGTTCTCACTTATAAGTGGTAGCTAAACATTGAATACACATGGACATAAATATGGGAACAGTAGTCATTCAGGACTACTATGGGGGATGGGGAGTGTGTGGATTCAAAGATACTACCTATTGGGGACTACGCTCATGATCAGAGTGTCAGTATCTGTCCTCCCAACGTCAACATCATGCAATATTCCCATGTAACAAATCTGCATGTGTACCCTGTATCTAAAATAAATGTTAAGAAAAACAGCAAAAAAAATAAAATAAAATAAAATAAAATAAAAATAAAAATAAACAACAAATATAGAAAATATTTGTGATGTTTTTACTCTCCTTGTTTCAAATCCCTTGGGCATGGCAGCACTCTTGAAGAGAGATGTCCACATTACCAGAGTAAAACTCTGGTCTCTGGTTGTGGAGGAACCAGAACAGACTCTATTTGCAAATTATTGTGTGTGTGTATTCTCACTTGTATGAAAGCCACTTGAGGGAGTGATGTAAGGCACTCACCTCTGTTTCAACAAATTTAGAATCCAGGCCAGGAAGCAAGTACTGGACATTACTCAAAAACACTGCAAGCCAACCCAATAACTTGCAGACTCTCGTGGCAAAAAGTACGCTGAAACATACAATAGACTACCTGTAGCTTGGGAGTAAAAGCTAGAAAGAGTTCCTTTGGGAAGCTAAGACATTCAAAAGCACGTTCATATGAGGAGAAATTTTGAAGACCGTGCTGAGACCCAGAGAAAGACAAAATGCTTAGAAAAATCTAGGAAGACACAAACCTGTCATTTTTAGTTGATTCTTAGTCCCAGTACAAGCCTGGTTAAGTGCTGAAGGAGCACCCCCTTCAGACTCGGACAAGTGTTTTTTTGGTTGGTTGGCTGGTTTTAGCTGCTGACATTCTCTTTCAAAGGAAATCTCTGTTAAAACACTGGGTAGACACCAACTAAGGCACAGGGACTTTTTTGACTGCATACAAGGGATAGAGCCTTTACAAAAAGAGTTTGAAAAAGACACTAAGCAAATTGTCTACTATAGCTTTCGATTGAAACAACCAAAAATGACAACAAAATAACAGCAAACTCTGGGGAAGGGAGAAAATCTAATTTCTAATATTATCTCATTATAATATTCAAATGTCCACTTTTTAACAAAAATATCACAAGGTGTACAAAGTAACAGAAAAATATGCTGATTCAAAGTAATGAAAAATGTTGATTTACTCTAATGAAGTCAAAATTTTGGACTTACAAAATAATAACTTGAAAATAACTCTTGCAATGGATCTGTTAATAAACCTGATATAGCCATTCTAAAATGTGTATATATATATGAAAGCATCATATGGCACAGCATAAATGTATACAACCTTATTAGTCAGTTATAAATAATTAAATACATAAAATTTTTAAAACAAAAAACAACTGTTAATTTTGCTAAATTCTAAACATTAAAAGAAACATTAACAAATAACTATGGGAAATCAGGGAAATAGTATATATACAAAATAAGAATATTAAGAAATATAAATTATAACAAAGAAACAATCAGAAATTCTGGAGCTAAAAAGCACAATAATTAAGCAAAAAAAATCAGTGTACTTGAAGATAATACAAATGAAATGATTAATTCAGAGAAGAAGAAAGAAAAAAGGGGTGAAAAACTGAACAGAACGTAAGGGGATTATAGAGCACCACCAGGGCACCAACAAATGCATTATGGGAAGCCCAGAAGACAAAGGATGGGGGAAGAAATATGATGTGATAATGGCTGAAAACTCCCAAATTTAATAAAGACATGAATCTACAACCAAGAAACATAAATGGGATGATTTCGAGAGACTCATCAAATTTACAAACAAACTTGAAAGGAGTAAAAGAGGAACAACTCATCACATACAAAAGATTCTCAATAAGATTAACAGCAATTTATCAGCAGAAACCCCGAAGGCAAGAAGACAATATGGTGATATATGTAAATTACTGAAAAAATTTATCTACCAAAAATTTTAATTTGGGAAAATTGGATAAAATTAAGACATTTCAAAATAAACAAAAGCTGAGAGAATTCATTATCACTGGAACTGCCACACGAGGGATGCCAAAGGGAGTCCTTCAGGTTAAAATAAAAGGGCACTGAGGCCGGGCACGGTGGCTAACGCCTGTAATCCCAGCACTTTGGGAGGCTGAGGCGGGCAGATCATGAGGTCAGGAGATCAAGACTATCCTGGCTAACACGGTGAAACCCCGTCTCTACTAAAAATACAAAAACTTAGCCAGGCGTGGTGGCGGTCGCCTGTAGTCCCAGCTACTCAGGAGGCTGAGGCAGGAGAATGGCGTGAACCCGGGAGGCGGAGCTTGCATTGAGTTGAGATTGCTCCACCGCACTCCAGCTTGGGTGACAGAGCGAGACTCCATCTCAAAAATAAATAAATAAATAAATAAATAAATAAATAAATAAATAAAAGGGCACCGAACAGTAATTCAATGCCATATGAAGAAATAAGAACCTCTGGTAAAGATAAATATGTGGACCAATGCAAAACCAGTATTATTGTATTTTTGGTTTATAACTCTACTTTTCTTTCCTACAGATTTTAAAAGAGAGATACATAACAAATTATATAAAATTAATGCTGTTGTGTGAAAAATGAATAAAGACAGATTATAACAATGTAAGTGTGGGATGTATGAGACTTTATATGTACAGAATGTTTTATGTTATTGAAATTAAGTTGGTATCAGTTTGAACTAGATTGTCATAAATTTAGGGTATTAAATGTAACACATATGGTAACCTTAAGGGAAAATCTAAAAGGCATACAGAAAATGATTGAAAGGAAAACTATGGTTCACTGAAAATAAAACTACTAAATATCAAATACAGCAGTAATGGAGGAAATGAAGGATGGAAAATGTATAAGACATATAGAAAACAAACTCATACATCTACGGCATATTTATTTTTGACAAAGGTATCAAAATCATTCAATGGCAAATTAACAGCCTCTTCAACAAATGATGTTAGGACCACGAGATAGTCACATGCAAAATAATAAAACTAGACTCCTATTTCAAACATGTATGAAAATTCACTTAAAATGCATAAGTCACCTAAATACAAGAGCTAACCCTAAAACTGTTAGGAGACAATACAGAGGTAAATATTAATTACTTTGAATTTGACAATAGATTTTTAGATATGACAAAAGCATGAGCAACAAAAGAAAAAACAAATAAATAGGGCTTTATAAAAGACAACAAACAAAAATTACTTGCAAATTAAAGAACATTATGAAGAAAGTACAAAAAAAAACCTTACAAAATGAAGAAAAATTTGCAAACCATATATTCGATGAGATAATGATCCATCCAGATTGTACAAAGAATCCCTTCAACTCAACACCAATAACAATCTAATTAAAAATGGCAAAGTACTTGAATAGACATTTTTTAAAGAAGCTATGTAAATAGCCTATAAGCACATTAAAATGCTCAACATCATTAGTCATTATGGAAATACATATCAAAACCTCTCTGATGTATCATGCCATACTTACCAGGTTGAAGATAATTTTTGAAAATGGAGAGGCCGGGCGCGGTGGCTCAAGCCTGTAATCCCAGCACTTTGGGAGGCCGAGACGGGCGGATCACGAGGTCAGGAGATCAAGACCATCCTGGCTAACACAGTGAAACCCCGTCTCTACTAAAAAATACAAAAAACTAGCCGGGCGAGGTGGCGGGCGCCTGTGGTCCCAGCTACTCGGGAGGCTGAGGCAGGAGAATGGCGTAAACCCGGGAGGCGGAGCTTGCAGTGAGCCGAGATCCGGCCACTGCACTCCAGCCTGGGCAGCAGAGCGAGACTCCGTCTCAAAAAAAAAAAAAAAAAAAAAAAAGAAAGAAAAAGAAAATAATCACTATTAAGCTATGAAGAAATTGGAACCTTCCTTCATTGTTGATGGGAATGTAAAACAGTGTAACTGCTATGAAAAAGTCTGGGAGTGCTAAAAAATAGTGAATAGAATTACCATGTATCACAGTAATTCCACTCATAGGTATATACACTATAAATAATTGAAAACAGAGACTCAGACAGACACTTGTATGTTTATTATAGTACTATTCACAAAAGCTGAAAAGTGGAAACAACCCAAGGAGCGATGAATGGATAAATAAAGTGTGGTGTGTATGCACAATGGAATGGCATTCAACAATAAAAAAAATAGATTCTGATACATGTTGCAACATGGATCTTCAAAAACATTATGCTAAGTGAAGCTAGACACAATAGGACAAATATAATTCTATTTAAATGAAATAGTTTAAATGGCCAGTTCATAGAAAGAAGTTTAGAGCTTACTAGAGTCTGGAGAAACAGGGAATGCAGAGTTAATGCTTAATGGCTATAGTATTTCTGTTTGGAATAATGTAAACATTTTGTACATAGATAGTGGTGATGGTTGCACAACATCGTGAATATACTTAATAACACTGAACTGTACTTAAAAATAGTTAAATGGCAATTTTATGTCACATATATTTCATTCAAATAAAAACTATTTTAAAACACACTATTGAAGAAAGCAAGCCCACTTCACTAGCCAAGAAGATTTAGTAAATTAGTGCATTCCTGATAAATGTCACATTCAAAATGAGTCTATATTCTGTTATTATTTTTAGCTCAAGGTAAATAAATGGATTGCATGATACAAATAGACAAAGCAAATGGAGGCAAAGTGATATATTGCCAGGTGTTATGACCACATTTTTTCTCAATCATAGTTAAGTGTCTATTCTAAACATACTCTAATAAAACAGAGAGGTGGTCAATGTCACCTATCAGATTAGATTTTGAAGACTGAAGTTCCCATCTTGTTTCTCTATCTCCCTGTCTGTCTCTCTCTCTCTCTGTGTTGTTCTCTCTCTCATTATCACTTTGGGGAAAGCAACCACCATGTCTTCAGAACACTCAAGGCATCCCTATGGAGAGAGTCGACGGCAGGAAACTGAGGCATCAGCCACCAGGCCAGTAAGTAAATATGTCTTCAGATACAGTCCCAGCTGAAGCCATGTCTGCAACCTTATGATGACCTTGAGTCAGAAACATCCAGCTGAGGTACACCTGGATTCCTAACACCCAAAATCTGAGGATAATAAATATTTGCTATTTTAAGTTAAATTTTGGGGTCTTTCATTTTGCAGCAACAGATAGCCAATTTATAACTTATTCTATATCCACAACTTAAGATTTAACACTTGCCTAATACTCAATATTTTGTTTCAGAAACGTAAAATAACTTACAGACCAAAGTGAAAAAATAATAAAAAGGTTTCATTATAATAATTTATTTTATTATTTTTCAAACAAGAACCTAAATGATATTTTTCATATATTTTCTGCTCATTGTTTCTCTGAATAGGGAACATTTAAAAAGTATTATTATATGTGATTTAAAATCTAATTAAGGAACACTAACTTTTCTTCTTTATTCACATTTTACACCTTTGTGAGGTTAATTGCAATGTAAAACACTGTAATAAATGGTCTACAGATTGTTTGCTTGGTGCAAAAGATCTGTAAAGAAATTATAGAAATTAGTTTAAAGTGATCATGTAAAATATTATCAGACACATACTTGAAATCTCCATTCAGCAACAAGAAATTTTCACTGTAGTAAATGTTATACACTCTAATTTCCATGCAATTTATTATGATGGTTCACAAATTATAAAAAAGTTACTTTATTTTAGAATAAAATAATAGCTTAATATTAATTTGCTATAAAATTAATAGTGGCAGAAGTAAGCAATAAATTTCCCATAAGGTGGAAGCTACTAATACAATACTTAAGGGAAATAAGGTTCCCACATTAATTAAGCATTTATAAATGCATTAAATGAATTTCCATGTGATAGAATTTAACAAAAGTAGCGTTTAGTTAAATAACTCAAACAATTCTCAGGTCAAAGTGCAAGTAAAATTATAAAACCCAAAGATGTGATTAATATGGTCTTGGATTTTCATAATAAAGATAGCAAATAGATTTTGTATTTGAAAAAGATATATTATAAACATTATATTAAACCTTCATGTATGTGGAAACAGAGCATATACAATTTTATAAAACTCTTCAGTTCAGTGTTCATTGGTTTTCCATTCCACAGAACGATAGTTGCTCTAAGATGGACAAAAATTCTGTTCTTTTAGTGTTTCAAAGCAATATATAACATTAAAAAAAAAAAAAAGAAAGGAAAATATTAACCCCTTAGTTCAGACCATCATCGCTAAAACTGTACTTTACTCAAGAACGAGTTGAGAAGATCCATTTGGATGTGTCTGTATAACTGAGGGTCACAAATGTGTTTAATGAACATGATGATGGAAGTTCAAGTGAATGCCACACTCACACAAAATTGTTGAAGGTGTATAAATTATTGTGTCTTTGTAAAAGCCTTCTTGATAAATATCAGAGAGGTGTTATTTATGAACTCACCAATGAGAAAGGCAAGAGGATAAGAAAGAGGATACAGCAAGAGGATAAGAAAATAAAGGACAGATGGAAACTAAAGACAGATCGCAGATTTTAAGAGTGGCTGTTGGGGGAATGGATAGTGAATAGCAGAAATTAAGGAGGGCAGTGTGAATGATGGTGATTGTGTTTGATTATAAACTTACAGGGAAAATTGCCATTTGAATGGAATGAGTGCTTTTTTGTAGTGGGAGGTGGGTAGTGCCTTGAATGGGTGCTGGTGCTGTAAGCAGTATGAAAGTTAGGTGGTTAGTGGCTGAAGTGAACAGTATTGGTATTTCTACAATGGCAGCAATCCTTTCATTTATTCTGGAAATGACACAAGATTTTCAAGAATAACAGACACAGCTTTGTAAACTCCAGGGACTGAAGATTATCTAATTATAGCAAAAAAAGTAGAATTGTGTATTTCTAGTTCAAGATGGTGATCTACTCCACATAAAGTCCGATGACATCAACAGTAGCTATGTCTATCTAGGATCTGAAACACATGGGAAAGCTGAGAGCAGAAGAATGATTATGAGGTCACAAATTTGCCATGAATGCCTGTATGACTGAATATGGATAAAAGCATATTGGTAAAACACTGAAACTAAAATATGACATATGATTTAAAATAAATATAGAGTTTAGAAAAAAGAAATTTATGTGTGATTGACCCTATAAATTAGTATGTGTTTCAGATTATTTTATGATGGTGAAAAACAGGGACACAATTGTTATTCTAATATATTATCTTACTCTATTATAAAAACTATAGAGTTACATATTAAAGTTTCTTATTAATTTTTAAATACTCAGGGTAATAATAATGCTGTGGCTTTTTAAAAGATATGCATGCTCATTTTGAATATATTAAGAAATACGTAAGTAAAGAATGGGAAAAGAAAAAAAGCCCAGGAATACTCCCACTGAGAAATAATTGTCATTTTTGTGGTACAAAATTTCATATCTCCCTATTTGTAAAAATAGGATGACAGGAGTTAAAACTCAGTGCTTTTTTTTAAACTGTGATAAACAGAATACATTAAATTTCATTGAATTTGGCAGAAATTGATGTAAATTTAAGAACTTAAAGTAAATATTTCTCCACAACAGTTATTAGTTCTAGAATAATCTTCTGTAATAATGAGAAAAAATGACAGGCAGTATCATCTTGTACTTAATTTTTAAAATAATTACAATTCTATCTTACATTATCCGTTGACTTCCAGATTAAAACAAAGTAAACACATTATATTCTGTTTACCTCATCCATTCCCCTTTTTGTCACATGATCAATGTTTAATTATTTTATTTTTATTTTTTTCCTACATGCACCTTACTTTAATGTTCACCAGTGGTCAATTTTCAAGAGATCTTAATTCTAGATTTTTTGTTAATGTGGAAACAGTAACAGAGTATTGTTAACAAGACTTCAATATTCAAGATTCAATGTTGTCATTTGTTTCCATGAATAATTCATGGTTACCATGTTCCCTAAGTTTGCTTTGACTTTAAAATGTTTGCTAATTTAGAACTGGAAGGTCAAATTTTTCATATGTAAAATCTTAGTGGCATAAGTTCTCAAAGATTGTATGAGCACTGTTATTACCTTAGAAAAAACTTGGAATTAAATTTAACCTTAGTCCGAATTCTTTTTCTTTTCTTTCTTTCTTTCTTTTTTTTTTTTGAGGAGTCTCACACTGTTGCCCAGGCTGGAGTGCGATGGTGCCATCTCAGTTCACTGAAACCTCCGCCTCCTGGGTTCAAGTAATTCTCCTGACTCAGCCTCACGAGTAGCTGGGATTAAAGGCATGCACCACCATGTCCAGCTAATTTTTGTATTTTTAGGAGAGATTGGGTTTCACTATGTTGGCTAGGCTGGTCTCCAACTCTTGACCTAGTGATCTGCTCTCTTTGGCCTCACAAAGTGCTGGGATTACAGCTGTGAGCCACCATGCCTGGCCTAACCTTAGCCCTAATTCTAAAGTAATCCCTCAAATCAACCTCTTCATTGCAGTAAATAATTTTCCCCTATTTCCAGCCTCATCACCGATTCTTATACAGTGCTTACTCTATTAAACAAAGGATTTGCAATTCTTTAACTGATTTGTTTTATGTTAAATGAATTCTAATTTTTTCTTCCTTGAGCTGGATGCTTTTAATATTAATGTAGGGAGAAAAGACTAAGCTATTTTAAATTCTAATAGTAAACTTAACTTTCCCACATCCTGTCCAAACACTAAAAATAACCAAGCTCATATAGTTAATATTTTCTTGTTTTAAATTGTACTAACCTAGAAATAGTCTGTGAGACAAAGATTTGAGTGGAAGAAGCTCATTTTGAAGGGATTTGGATTTCAGGAAGCATGTTTAAGTGGGGGGTTACTAAGCCGTACCTAACAATTATCAAATCCATCCCTACTGGGAGTTATTTAGGTCCAGTCTCACTTCAAGATAGCTGTCAATTACCATTTTAAGAGGTCCTAGTCCTGTGTTAATAAAGAGCTTAGCAAATGTTCTCCAACCATTATGATAGTTGAGGTTAAAAGTAGTGTCTTTGTTTGTTTTCTGTTTCTATAACAGAATATCACAGACTGGATAATTTACAAATTAAAAAAAGTTTATTTGGCTCAGAGTTCTGGAGGCTGGGAAGTCCAAGAGCATGGTGTTGATATCTGGTGAGGGCCTTCTTTCTGTGTTAGCCCACGGTGGAAGTGCAAGTGAGCACAGAAGCCAGAGAGAGGAATCAAGACAAACTCCATCCTTTTATCAGGAACTCACTTCTAAATAACTCATTCTCCCAATAAAGGTATTAATCTAATCATAACAGTAGACCCTTCATGGCCTAAATCTCTCTTAAATGTCTTACTTTCCAATACTCTTACAAGGGCAATTAAATTGCAAGAAGAGTTTAGAGGTGAAATGCAAACCAAAGCAAACAGAAAAATATGTGATTACTGGAAAGTAGCATACTGTGCAGGCTATTTAATGCAAACATTTAGACATTGTTTTATGAACCAAAGGAAAAGGGAGTTATTATAAATACAACATGGCACCTCTCTTTTCTTTCTTATGTCTCTTTTTTCCTGATACACGATGAGAATCTGTTTTGAATATTTCAAAACAAAATTAAAACAAACTGTTATAAATCTAATTGGCTTTTATTCTTAATTTATTAATTGGGGCAGCCTCCATTCTAAAGCATAGAATGAGATCTTTGAACGAACAAGAGCAGAAAAGTGGCTTTTGTAAGATGAGTTAAGGAGATAGAACAATAGAAAAGTAGTTGATTGAATAAAATCAAGTTACTTCAGGTTACTTGATTTTTGTAAGGGTGAAAGCAGAGAGAACTTCCTTTTTATGCTGAATCAGGTAGATCTGAATCTCCTGTTTTCAGAAAAAATAAAATAAAATAAAACTGATCTGTTATGGGACTTACCTGCTTTCTTAAAGTTTACTTTGCTTGTTTGGCATTTAGCTTGAGTGACTATATTTTGGTTTGGTCAGGTCTGTTGGGGCCTAGTTCTGGAGCTCAGTCCAAAACAATGGCCTCCCATATACTTTGTTTAATGATAGTATAATTCTAAACTATGTTTATTCTAACTACCTCCATATTGTGGCATCTCAGATTTTGGTATGCATGACTGCCATCTAAAGTTTTGTTAAAATGGATATTATCAGATATTTCCTCTGGGGCATTTGACTCAATTGTATCTGTATGAGGCCGAGGATGCTTCAGTTCTAATATCTGCCTCCAGATAATTTTGATACAAGTGGTGCCTGGACCACATTTCAGGAACACTGTGTAGCATATTTCAGGGTTATTTACATTTCAATTAAGAATACTAAAAAATAAACAGTTTTACTCTTTACTTTCCATAAATTCCCATATGAGAAGAAGGAAAAGTATTAATACTTCAACTAAGTCCCACAATCTTATTTTGACCTTCACTTTATCCCCCACTAACCTGGGAATAGTAGAAATATTATCCACTGATACCACACAGAGGAACCAGAAGATGGTACTTTCACCAAGACATTTAAAATTTGGCAGAAGAGGGGAAAGGATATCACTGAAAAGCCAAGGTTGATGAATGACTTGATTCTAGTTCAAGACCAGCCTGGCCAACATGGCAAAACCCCGTCTCTACTAAAATACGAAAATAATAGCTGGGCATGGTGGTACATGCCTGTAATCCCAGCTGCTTGGGAGGAGCCCAGAAGGCATAGGCTGCAGTAAGCCAAGATTGCTGCACTCCAGCCTGGGTGACAGAGCAAGATGCTGTCTCAAAAAAAAAAAAAAAAAAAGAAGAAGAAAAAGAAAAAGAAAAGCTTATAAATGTCACCTATGGGCTGGAAATGATGGTAGCAAGCTCTGAGTAGAATTGAGTTCCTCTAGCTCAGTGAAAAAAGAAGGGTCTTAGGGATCAGATGGCAATGATTTATCAGAGACAAGGAGAAATGGAGTGCTATCTATAGTGGTCATCAAACAAATTATGTGTCTCTAGAAAAGTCAGAGATGAGCAGGCTGCTAAGGTGCTACTCGATATGTATAGAAGGAAAAAGTCTAGTACAGAAATCCAGAACCTTCACTCAAGTGAAAACCATGAGATGCTAAACCTCTTACACAGTTTCCAGATGTTGGTTTATATAAGAGGAGCCCTTTAACTGAGAGGGAGGAAAATATATAAAGGGAATCTTACAACATGGTCATAGGTGTAATCTGTGAACACTTCCCCAAGCATTCCTAAGACAGACCTGTGGCTCGTGTGCAAGGAAATAAGAATTACCTGTAACTTTCAGAGAATATCATATGTTGGCTCTGAACTTGCACTGCTTCCCGGAGACCCAATTCCACTCTGGCTCACTAGTGAAACAAGAGATTTACAGACATTAGGTAATACAAAGAAAGGTGGTCCAGGAAAATTTAACAAAAGTCCAGTGTGACTGATGGTAAATTGTGTGTTATTTTCAAAATCATAAATAAATAAATTAGAAGGATTTCCATACTGGTTTCAATATATGGAGTAAAGTGTATTACGGCAGAAAGAGCTTCACTGAAGTCTCCGGAACTACGTACTCCTGGGAAAAAAAAATAGTAAATTGAAGAACCATTTCATCTCTGAGGATCTGAAGAGATTATTTTTATCATCAAGCACCTCAGAGATGCAGGGGTATTGATTCCTACATCTCCCATTTAACTTGTTTGATTGTCTGGCACAGAAACCAATCGAATAATGCATAATAACTATAGAGAGTTACAGGCTAAATTAGGTTGTGATGTCCATCACAGTTTTCTTTCCAGATATAGTAACTTTACTCGAGCAAATCAACATAGCACTTGGTGCAAGAATCGCTACAGATTCTTCCTTGCCTTCCCCATCAATAAGAAAAATATCAAGCAGTGTGCATTTAAAAATAATACCATTCAAACAGGAAAAAGACGTTATCTTGTTTCATGACTAAGTCAATATGTTGCTGCTGCACAATACAATCTGGGAAAAAAATTATAATGATCAAATCCCACAGAAGATTCCATTGGATATTATGTTGATGGCATTATGCTAATTAGATATAATAAATATGAGCTTGTAAACACCTTATGTGTCTT
The DNA here is from genome assembly GCF_049350105.2 of Macaca mulatta. NCBI lineage: Eukaryota > Metazoa > Chordata > Mammalia > Primates > Cercopithecidae > Macaca > Macaca mulatta. The sequence goes on from NC_133411.1 coordinate 29,958,083, forward strand.
AGTAATGTAACTGTGCAATGAAGGGTGAGACATAAACTTGGATCAATTCCAGGGGATGGTTAAGTTTCTAGGGATAAGTGGTCAAAGCATGTAAAGATGTTTCTTCGAAAATGAGCAAGATACAATTATCCATTCTGTTTGACCAGTGAAAAAGTTTTTGCTGGTTACATTTAGATTAAGAAACATCATCTCAAGTCATGCTTTTTCAATGCATTTATTGGATAATTCCTGAAGCTGACAGTTTTGAGTAGGACCTTGAATAAGAGGTGTGCTGATCATCATGTCCTGGGTTTTTTTTTTTGATTCAGTGAATCATCAAATGCATCATGCAGAGCAGAATTTAGTTACAAATTTACGGTTGCATATAGAAGACTTGGATATAGAAAGTCCAGAAGCTTAATGTAAACTTCCTTAGCAAGTGGCTTATAAGTCAATTAGCTGTTAATTTACTGACTTTTTCTCTGCTTCCTAAGGTCCCTAGTTAACACATGAAGAAACAAGAGTATACACAAGGATAACACAAAACATATCCATTGTATGCAAGAAACTGCTGGAAACCGGTATTAAAAAATAAATAGCATTGGAAAGTTGGTAACAAGGATATCTGTAGATAGACTTCTTAGAACAGGCGCTGATAGACACTGAGTGGGAAGATATTTTGATTACAAATGAATGCAAACAGCGAGCCTCCAAGGTGGTAAAAGTTCTCAGTAATTAGATGACTAAGGCGGCCTATCCTATGGATAACAGTCAGTCTCTTTCTCTGGTCATTCTAAATACGCCTTAGAGGTTCCATGAACAAAGTAGCCATGATGACAAGAAAAGAGCCTGCCCACAGTCTCAAAAGCTGATCTGGTTAAAGCCTCTGCTGATCTGGTTAAAACCTCACCAAAATCCAAACATTCTTGGGCCAATGCTAAACCCCCAGTATGACATAATTGTCTGGGATTATCAGTCAACTAGTGTTTCCAGGTTGTTTTTGTTACGATCCTCCTATGATGGAGGAGGATAGTTCATTTTCTGAACTTTGATGGACATACATGCAGTATGTTTGCGCAGCATCACCATTGATGAGTTTCCTCAATGCCTTCTCTTTTTCCATGGTATCCTACACAGGATTGCCTCTGATCAGTGGGCATATTCCTCAGCAAAGAAAATATAGCAATAGGTTCGCAGCCATGGAATTCAGTAGTCATCACCCAGAGCCAGTTGGGTGGATGATTGGAAAGCTCACCAAAAACTAATGGTATTGCCTGGAAAATCACATGCTGTAAAGCTGAGGTACACCTCTATACTCTGTGGCAAATGCTTTAAATTTTAGGGCAATATATTTTGCAGTCTTTCTCACAGTCTAGATACAGAACTTCAGAGACCAATATAGTAAGGTGTAATTACAAACCCTACATGATGCAATTTTTGCTGATCCCCAAAACCTTTGGCTCCATTGCTCTTTGGAGATTTTATTTTCCAGTAAAGAATTGCTTCCATAGGAAAGACGGTCATAGTTTTGATGAATTAGAAGCTAAGTCAGTCCCTGACCACTTTAGAACACTAGTATCGCTGAATCAACCGGCAGAGGAGTTTATTTTATTGATTAGTGTTACTGATTTAGGTTATTAGGGGGATAACAGAGTTGTTGCTACGTAATTTGAGTAAGGATATTTAAATTTGGAATTCAGGGGATTGGTTGAGGAATTTTTGCCTAATAACTCTAGTCAATGGAAGATTGCTGAAACAATAAAAATAAGACCACTAAAAGATCATATTATATGATAATGAATGCTGAATCACTCTGCGATTAACCAAATAAAACACATTTTCAGATGTTAATGGAGTGCAAATGCAATGGGAACAAGACCTTTGTGATGATCTACTTCCACTTAATGATTAGTAGATATATTTTCTCTTCTTTATGACTTTCTTAATAACATTTTCTTTTCTCTCTTACTTTCTTGTAAGAATACAGTATGTAGTCCAGGGGCGGTAGCTGAAGCCTATAATCCCAGCACTTTGGGAGGCAGAGTTGGGCTGATCAAGATGTCAGGAGATAGAGACCATCCTGGCCAACATGGTGAAACCCGTCTCTATTACAAATACAAAAATTAGCTTGGTATGGTGGCAGGCGCCTGTAGCCCCAGCTACTCGGGAGGCTGAAGCAGGAAAATCACTTGAACCAGGGAGTCTGAGGTTGCAGTGAGCCGAGATTGTTGTGCCACTGCACTCCATCCTGACAAGAGAGAGAGATTCCATCTCAAAAAAAAAAAATTAAATAAAAAAAGAATACAGTATATAATGCATACAATGTACGAAGTATGTGTGTATGTGTTAATTAACTATTTATATTATCAGTAAGGCTTCCAGTCAGCAGTAGGATATTAGTAGTTAATTTTGGGGGGAATCAAAAGTTATGCATGTATTTCAAACTTTGTGGAGGGTCAACGCCCCTAATATCCACATTATTCAAGGGTCAATTGTATATATTTTACTCAGCCTAAAAGCCTTTATAAGGAAATGAAGACCCAAAGAGGCGAACCTGAAATAAACTAGTGAAAGCCAGTGACTTTGCCCAATAGGTGATGCTCATATTTTGTTGTAGCATTACTTTTTAGTTTATTATCATTTCAAAATGTCCTTAAGCTTTTTCATATCTGTTTTGTTAGCATAGAATGATATTGATTGCTCTATATTTCCAAATAGTGAAGCTTTCTATAACTACACCTAAGGTGACAGAAAATATTGATCCAAAATATAGAATATATATGTAAAATCAACAGGAAGAATGTATTCAATTGAATATTCAAATATTTGATATTACTATATTTTAAAATGTACTATTCTTCAATAATGCAGATATGTTCACATGTACATAAATCTCATAAATGACTCCTGATTCATGATCTTTCATAAGTAAATGTTGATGAAAGTGATTACCTCTTTTCTACTCCTGATGTTACGTTACTTTTTGGCAGAATCTCCACTGCCTGAGAATTCTGGTTTCTACTTTGTCCTCACTCATGATGTAATAGTTGATATATAAACATTTACCTAATTGGTGAATTTTGAATAAGATACTGACCATGAGTAGTTCAATCTTGCCTTGGATGTTGTTTTCATTTTCTTTCCTCCCACTACAGGACCTTATTTCCAAGGAGACGTGCACTATGCTTTGTTTCTTCATGCCTTAACTTTTATACATTTATACCACAGTATAACTATATACCATTGTCAATTTCATCACAATTCTTTGATCTTCAATAACTAAATCCTGTGATAATTTTAACTCTTTGAAAAGCAAAGCTAGAGGTATTACAATAAATGATTTTAAAATATGTTACAAAACTATAGTAATCAAAATAGCATGATACTGGCATAAAAACTGACATATCAGCCAATGGAACAGGATAGACAACCCAGAAATAAATCCATGCATTTAAGGTCAACTAATTTTCCTCAAAAAAAGGCAAGAGCATACAATAGGAAAAACATAGTCTCTTCAATAACTGGTGCTGGAAAAACTGAATGTCTACATGCAGAGGATTAAAAGTGTACCCTTATCTTACTCTATACACAAAAATGAAGTCAAACAGAAATAAAAACTTAAATGTAGAACCTGAAACAGTAAAACTCCTAGACGAAAACATAGGGGAAAAAACTTTATGACACTGGACCAAGTAATGACTTTTTTCTTTCAATATGCCCCCAAAAGCATGGGCAACCAAATTAAAAAAAAAAAAAATAGATAAAGGAGATTGCATCAAACTGAGAAGCTTCTGTACATCAAAAAGATCAATTGGCATAATAGAAAATCCACAGATTCCCCTTCTAGAAAAACATTTGCAAAATATACATCTAAGAAGGAGGTAATACCCAAAATATGAAAGGATCTCAACTCAAGAGCAAAAAAAGAAATAATCAAATTAAGTTCTAGCAAGCAAAATGGAAAAATGTCCCCTTTTAGGAAAATAGCGTCATTGCATTTTACTCCTGACCAAATACATTAGGCCAATTTTGAATTGTTGTAAAGAAAAACTTGAGACTGGCCAATTTATTAAAAAAGAAAAAAAAAGAAGCTGAATTGGCTCAAAGCTCTGCAGGCTAAACAGGAAACACAGTGTCAGCATCCACTTCTGGAAATGTCCTCTAATGATAGGAGAGGGAAATGGGAAAGCCAGCACGTCACATGGTGAGAGTCGGAACAAGGAAGAGAGGGAGGAGGTGCCACACAATTTCAAACCACCAGATCTCACAAGAACTCACTTTCTCCCTGACAACACCAAGGAGGATGGTGTTAAACCATGAGAAACTGCCCCACGATCCAATCACCTCCCATCAAGCCCCACCTCCAAAACTGGATATTCCATTCCAACATAAGATTTGGAGGGCAAAAATATCCAGACCGTAGCATATTATGAATATCCATACACGTTGATATAAACTAATAAAATTATATTTTAAAGTTATATAATTATTATAGATGACTTACAATATTACATAATGATTTCTCTATTAATGGTAATTCAGAATTTTTCTGCATTTTTATTACTAAAATTACAGTAGAATAGCCATCCATGTTGTTATGGATTAAATTATGTCCCCGTAAAGTTTATGTGTTGGAGTTCTTACCCTCACTACCTCAAGATGTGACTGTAGTTGGAGAAAGAGTTTTTCAAAGAGTAATTAAGTTAAATGAGGTCATTAGAGTGGGTTCTAATCTAATCACTGGTGTCCTTATATAAATGGAAGATTAGGACACAGATATGTACACAGGGCAGACCATGTAAAATGAGAGCCACCTACAAGCCAAGGACAGAAGTCTCAGAAAGAAACCAGCTCTGCTGACATCTTGACATTGGACTTATAGCCTCCTGAACTGTGAGAAAATAAAAGGCCATTCTTTTTATTTTTTATTCATTTTTTAATTTAATTTAATTTTTTTTTTTTTGAGACAGAGTCTTGCCCTGTCACCAGGATGGAATGCAGTGGCGCGATCTCCACTCACTGCAGCCCCCGCCTCCCAGATTCAGGCAATTCTCCTTCCTCCGCCTCCCCGAGTAGCTAGGACTACAGGCACAGGCTACCACGCCTAGCTAATTTTTCCATATTTTTAGTAGAGATGAGGTTTCACCATATTGGACAGGATGGTCTTGATCTCCTGACCTTGTGATCTGCCCTCCTTGGCCTCCCAAAGTGCTGGGATTACAGGCGTGAGACACCACTCTAGGCCAAAAGGCCATTCTTAAAGCCACTCAGTCTGTGGTACTTTGTTATGGCAGCCCTAGCAACTTATGTACCTGAATCCTGGTTTTTAACAAGACACATTTATTATTTTGCTATATGGATATATCGACACAGATGAGCTTTAATAGTGGAATTGTTGGGTCAGTATGTTTATAGACTTTTATTTAAATAGACACTGGCAGATTTCTTTCTATAATGTTTATAACAATATGTATTATAAATGTTTATTTGCCAAGGCTTTCTCTTCTTAAAATTTCTACTAGTTTAATTATTAAAGGTTGATATATACATCTATGAATATATACATTTATGCATATATATAAAATACACATACATGTACATATATGTCAATTTTATTTCCCAATAACTACTAGCAAAATTGACACTTTTTATGTTTGCTAGCCATTTAGGTTTGCTTGTTTCAGTCAATTTTTGTTCATATCATTTTCAGAATATTTTTTGGCTAGTAGTAATTTTGCTTGTTGGTTGTATATTTTTCCAACCTTTAATTTTAATGTTTTTAGTCTTTACGTTTTCTGGGAGTAACTTATAAATTTCACATAGCTGCAATGTATTTGGATTCTCTAAGTTGATATTCTCTCACTTTATTTTTTTTTATAAATAAAAAATTTTCATAAGACAATTTGACAAAGTCTAAACTTCTGTCTCTCCCCTCTCCTATGACTTTACCCACTCATTACCCTCTCCCTCTTTCTCTCCCTTTCGCTATTGTTTTCTCCTCAAACGATGAAACAATATGAATGTCTTAGAGTACCTAAAATCTGTATGATAGTAAATACCAAGATGTTATTACAAAAAGATCTCACGGTTTTGGCTTATGTGTGGTAATCTGTTTCCACGCTGACCCAGGCTAATAGGAAAGCTCTGTTCTATTTGGTTATGCAGGGACCTTGGTCCCTATTTTCTTGTTGCTCTGTTATCCCCTAGGACACTGATCTCATTTTTACTCTAATTTCTGCATTCAAGGTGAAAGGTGCTCACTGCCGCAATCACATTGCAGACCACAGAAAGGGAGCAAAGAAGAACTCATGAGCAAGCAGCTTTTCTTTAATTTGCAGATACTCTGAAATTGACCACATCAGATATGCTTACGTCGAATTAAACTGAAATCTAATCACGTAAATACCCATGACTGAAACAGAGGCTGAGAAATCTACATTTTAGATATGTTTTATCTACAGATGTACTAATTTGCATTTGCTGGGGCAGTGTAAAATCTCGGAGTGAATTATCTTCCTTATGCTCCCTGAATTTGAGCATTTCTGCCCATTTGCAATTCCAGAAAATGGTCTAACTTTGTTCGTTTGAATATTGTGTCCCCAAAGCAATATCATTTTCTGGGAAATCTGAAATATGTTGACCTGTATCATTTTGGATTCTATTTTGAATTACCTCTGTTTTATATATTGCAGCTGTTTAATCACTTCATGCTTTATTATGAATGACTTCTTCATATCTTTCTTTTTACTAATTATCTATAGATTAACCTAACTTTCTACGTTATATAGCCATTTCATTTTAATCTCAATGGCTAATCTACTCAACATAAATATATACGGATATAAAATTATGTTATTTAAGTTTCATTTTTCTTATTTCTAAATGTTTCAATGCTTTTTTTTTTCATAATGTGGCCCCCATAATGGATATTTTATGTATGCATATATATTTATTTTTAAATCTGTCTAAACTACTTTAATTTGAAATTTGTTGCTGTGAATAATTTGGCTGTTGATTGTGTTGGCAGTCTTATTTACTGAGGATAAGCACTTCCTGTGTTCTGACTTGGGATGATTTATTTATCTTTAGAGCGCTATTATCCGTGCTAATTGAGTGAGGTTTGACATGAACTTTGCGGTTGCGCTGTGGAAGGGAGCTCCACTTGCTCCAGAGTGTGAGAGTCAAATGGGTCCAACTCTTGCTCACTTGCCTGTGGAGCCTCACACCCCTCTGGGTTGGCACTTGCTTCTGCTATCGCAGGTTCCAAGTGCAGGCTTTTCTGGCTTAGCCCTGCCAGCTTCATTGATTCCCACCTTTGCCCTACACCTCAGAGGCCAAGCATAGGACCTCTGAACCACTGAGTATTCCATGGGCCAACCTATGACCTGGGACACCCAAGTACCCCATCTGGTTAACAAAGGTCGAGCATAAACCCACTGTCACTGCTGCAGTTGGCTCTCACCTGCAAGTGCTACCTACAGGCCTGGAAGTCAGCCTGCACAGTCCATCACATCTGCTGACAGAAGTGCACAGTGCTTGGGAAAAACACAAGCTTCTTACTACCTCTGCTCTCTGCTACTACCATCACCCACATCATCCCAGCTACACAGGAGGCTGTGAGCCCACTCACCTGCCCAGTACACGACTACTACAACTGGCATTTGAGAATGCCGTGGCCCCAAGGCTATTTATAATCAAGAAAACCACACTGAATATTCGCCACTGAAGCACCCTAGAAGCGAAGCCAAATGACCTCCATCAACATACGTCCTAGTCACAGCCTGAAAAAAAGAGTCCTGCCCCAATGAAAGTAAATTGAAAAATAAGAAGTGACTGTTACTTCAGGTGTGAAGAAATCAGTGTAATAATACTAGAACTATGAAAAAGCAAAATATTATGACACCTTCAAAGGGAACACAGTAATTCTGTAGCAATGGATCCTAAAATAAATGAATTTTTGAAATGATACGAGACATTGTCTCTATATACTACGTTTATTTTTGTTTCAATTCTACTAGGTGAACCAGAGATATTATCAGTTCATACACATTATATTCTAGGTTGAAGCTGCTGAACCAAAGATATAGTGTGAGTGTAAATTGCTAAATTTGCTTAAACATAGGGTTTTGCCACAAACATTTAGTTGAGTTTTTTTTTTTTCTTTTTTTTCCCTCTTGTCCCTACCCAAACTTTTAAAGCAAGGAACTAGACAGTAAGAAAATACACACACAGACACACACACACACATACACACACCCAAAGAAACAAACAAACAAAAACCTTTGTACTCTGTCTGTGGTAGTTTTAAGCATATGTTTGGCCTTTTGGTGGCATTTATTTTAAAGCTTCATCTTTCTTATCTAGGATCATGGCCTCATCTGATGAATTTCTATAAGCATGAAGCCTTAGGTTTTCTATTATTGGTGCAGGAATAGGCATGTTTACTCACACTTAACACTATATTTTAAAATACTTTTTAAATTGAACTTCAATATGCTCCTTATTTTTTAATTCAGTCATGGGCGCTTCACCCTTGTGAATGGGAAGGTTCTTATGAAAGAGGCTTCACTCTGCACTCAGCTTTCTTGTCCTTCTATCTCTGCCTTGTGGGGACACAGTACCCTTTCCCTACAAAGAACGCACCAGCCAAGCATCTTGGGATCAGACAGCAGCCCTGACCAGACAACCAAACATGCCAGTGCCTTGACTTTGACCTTTGCAGCCTCCAGAACTGTAAGAAAACTAATTTCTGCTTTTTATAAATTATCCGGTCTCCAATATTTTGTTATAACAGCACAAACAGGACACCTTTGTAATCTCTCTGTATCCGTAGAGACTGTATGGTCTGCTTTCTTTGAATGGTTGCATCCTATGCTAATGTTCTCCATTGAGGCTTTCTTGTGGAAGAAAAATTAAGGACTAGCCTTGTTCACATAGGAGTAATAATTAAATAATATTAGAAGGTAGATACTGAGCCACAGGCTGGTACTTTCACTAGATTAGCCATTCTTGTGTGGATTTCCATGCAATGGAGGTTTAGCCCCATTGCTTTCTTTTTTGGGGGGAGGAAATCAGGACCAAAAGTTGTAAAACTTTTACAAAAGAGGTCTCAGTGGAGAGCACCAGCATACTGAGTAAATCCTGTCTTTTTTTTTTTTTTTTTCCCTCACAATAGGGACAAAAGCAGAAATCAGGTTATCTTTACAAACAAGTTACAATGTATGTTAATCAAATATTTTTGTGGATTTTTTATTCCTTTATTTGTAAAATGAGCCAAAAATGACTTTAAAAAGTACCTTTTTCCTTTTAGGTTCTCTGAATCATAGCAACTTGAGTTTTTGTGGTAGATTAGTTTTGTGTGGTCATACTGTGTAGGTAATTTAATATCAAACCCATTTAGTAACACGGTATAATTTTCAGACCAATAACTACAGTGTTATTTATGTAGGCTTAATATGCAAAATGGTTGTGTTTTGAATTATGACCTAGAAAAATTAAGCTACAATCTAATGGTTTTCACTGACATTTAATTCCACAATAACGGATTACAGTATTATTTTTCCATTGTATATTTGAGCCCAATATAGCTTTATAGTGTTATAAATAATTTAGCTCTCTTTCTTAGTGTTTATTTTGGTATATCAATATTCTATAGTATTCGTGCATTGCACTTATATTTTTTGTTAACATAATTTATCTCATTTTACATTTTAATCACCTTGTTATATTCTTTAAAATTCAACTAGCATATTAATTTAACTTTATTGGCATAATTTATCTACATTATTTTCTCTTTAATTTGTAGAGGTGGAAAGAAACATTTAATGTATTCATGTTACAAATTGATGTCCAACAAATCTATGTTTATAGAAACAATAAATAAGAAACTAATTTCTAAAAATTATGGCAGTAGTTTAATTTCATCTTAATTTAAAGTGAAATTTTAAAAATAATATTCTTGATGTTTTAATAATTTGGCACTGATTTTTACTGAACTCTGGTCTAATTTCAATTACACATGTAAAGTTTATACATTTAATGAAGAACAACTCCATCCTATTTTGAAAAAAATCTGTTATAAAATTTCTAGGTAATTTCCATGAAAACATATTTACCTAAATTTTGCATTAAGAATACAATTTATAAGATTGAAAACTAAAACGACTACTCTTAAATTAATGCAGCAATTATTAGATGGTCCAACAACATCCTGATAACATATGTAACAAATTTTGTTTTATCTTCAACTGTTGTTGCTTAAAGCAAATACTTCTTTTAAATATTTTGATATTATAATTAATTTAAATATTTTTGTTGTTTTTAAATATCTCCTTGTTTGCTATAGTAGTAAACACTGTACTCTTCTTTATGTCTATCTAAGAATGCCCTGATTTAGTTTATTTGTAACACTGAGATATATAATTTAGAATGAAAATGTGTTTACTATTCAGTTGTTTCCAAAATATTTATTTAATAATAGAAAATGGTATAGTAGTTAATATACATTCAATATATATTTACTTTGGGAAACTGAAAAGGTTTTGTATATATATTATAAAATATATATAAATAAGAAGTTGTAAAGTTATCAGTAATAAAATTAATAAAGTAAATGAAAAGAATATATATTGATAACTCAATGTTATAAATGAGAAAAACATGTTTTAGGTGTCAATGTAAAAAATAAAAAGAAAAATTAAATAACTCATGTTCTCTGATGCCAGTGTTGTAAAGCTTATCAAACATGGGCAAATACAAAATCTATAACCACTTGAAAAAAAAGCCAATAAATAATAGCTCAAATTGACAATTAAAAAGATTCTCTAAAATCCTTGTAAACATGTATTATACTAGTAACATGTAGAGTGGGAAATATTGTAAAAATGGACAACTGATAAACTATTTACTTTTTTGTTTGTTTGTTTGTTTGTTTGAGACAAAGTCTTGCTCTGTCACCCAGACTGGAGTGCAGTGGCGCAATCTCGCCTCACTGCAACCACTACCTCCTGGGTTCAAGTGATTCTCCTGCCTCAGCCTCCTGAGTAGCTGGGATTACAGGCAGGTGCCACCATGCCTGGCTAATTTTTGTATTTTTAGTAGAGATGGTGTTTCACCATGTTGGTCAGGCTGGTCTCGACTCGAACTCCTGACCTCATGATCTGTCCTCCTCGGCCTCCCGAAGTGCTGGGATTATAGGCATGAGCCACTGAGCCTGGCCAACATTTTTAATAGTAAGCGAAAATATACTTACTAATAATTTATTTGGAGAAAAGGAAAACAGAATATGATAACAGGTTAGAGATACAGCCTAATTTATTAATATATATTGTGGCTGATAGAAATAAAAACAAGAGGAAATAAAAAATCATAGATTTATAGAAGACATTGATGATATATATACTTTCAGAAAATTCGACACAATAATACTAAAACTATTAATATTTAATTTTTATTTTTAGCTGGAGATTATATGTACAAACTCGAAGTGTGTTTTTACATATCCTGATCACATGCAAAAAAAAAATTCAAATTAAACCCTCTTCATACTAGAATGAAAAAAATTCATTTCAGAATTTTAGAACATAGGTTCAGTTTGGGGGAAAAAAAAAAAGTAAGCAAGAACTAAGAGAATAAAACAGTAATAAACATCAACAGGTCTTTCCAATCCTGGGCTATCTGAACTATAAAAGTTGAGCCAAAAAAATAAAACCATATTTTAGTACTTGTATTTAGAGATTAAGGGCCTGTATTAACCAAAAATTTATGTATATATTCATTGAGGCTCTGATAAACAAAATACTATCCAGATGATTCTTCTTAAATATCTCAGAAAAATACTGCAAATGCCAGACATATTGAGAGGTTGAGATTGGCATGATGGAAGCCCATTTTAATAATTTCAGGCGTCAAAGGTGAAACTTATTATTAGAGTTTAAGTAAAACAAATATGATGATAATGCAGTTTGAAATTTAGAATATATTGTATGCTTCATTCTTCAATAGTTCCAGAGAATTAGGCAGTAAGTAGAGCATACGTAAAACCTTCTTAGACCTGGATATTGGACTAAAAAATCTTCTCTCTGGGAGTGAGACCATCGCACATAAAAATTTATTGGATGTGTACAGTAATATTTTATAGGAAGAAAATTTTTAATAAGTTAATTATTTTACTACGTGTTCTCTATTAACAATAAATTACTATAAGTTGAAAACCAAAAAGCAAATAAAGAACAATATTATTGCAAAATGTTATGCCAAGTCTAAGTTTTAAAAAGACAAAGTATCAAAGTTCAATGATCTAGCAAAATTTTAAAAAAAGTATTTAATTAAAAAATGTAAAAATTGTAGAGTTTAGTTGGTAATACATACATAAAAAGTTTTAAACTGTGTAGAAGTTTTTCTTTTTATAGGACAAGTCTTATACTGTATGATGTCTAATAAAGTCTTATTTTTTGAAGACAAAAATAATAACTTTTTTTTAAATAGGAAAAGGTGTTTTATATGAATATATATTAGATGGTGTCTTGCTCTGTCGCCCAGGCTGGAGTGCAGTTGCGCGATCTGGACTCCCTGAAACCTCTGCCTTCCGGGTTTAAGCAATTCTGCCTCAGCCCCTTGAGTAGCTGGGATTACAGGCGCGCACCACCACACCTGGCTAATTTTTGTATTTTTAGTAGAGACAGGATTTCACCCTTGTGGTCAGGCTGGGCTCAAAATCCTGACTTAGTGATCCACCTGCCTCTGTCTCCCAAAGTGCTGGGATTACAGGCATGAGCCACTGTGCCCGGCATATTTCTTTTTTAAAAATAACTAAATTTTATGGTAACTATTGTGAAGTCTAAATCAAAAAACATATATGAACCTATTTGGATTCAAATAAAGCAGGAACATAAAATACCAAGTAAGTTTTGATTCTTGTGAAAAATAAATGAAATAAATGAAAGTGCCATGAGAGACCCAAACTCTGACACTATATTTACAATGAACGCATAACTAAGGACCAAGTTCCATTAGAGTTCAAAAAGTAAGTTAATTACTTTTTTAAAAATATTCTTACATGTAGAAATTTAAGTCTAGATATGGAAGAAAGGGGAGGTTATAGAGGAAAAGTAAACATTTAGCTTTTCAGACGCTGCCTAGAATGTAGAGGAGCCTGTTTTTTGAGAGTCTGAAACACTTGTGTTGAACTGATCTATTTTATTAAGATTAAAAGTGCTAGAAATCTACTGGAAACAAAATAAGAGAAAGAAAAATTTTAAAAAAAGAAAACATTAATAAGAATATTTAAAACAATATAGCGATGTATTTGTGAGGTCATTAAAAGTACTTGTGTTACTTCCAAACTAGAGATTGATTAATCCAAAGAAAGCCTCACAGATTTTTGTTCTAGTCATGATAGACTAGCTATTTTAAACTTATCTTTCTGCTTCACACAGACATGAAACTTAAATTGAGCATATAGTAAAAGGAAAATTCTGGCTGGATGCGGTGACTTATGCCTATAATCCCAGCACTTCGGGAGACCGAGGCGGGCGGATCACAAGGTCAGGTGATCGAGACCATCTGGCCGACATGGTGAAACAACACCTCTACTAAAATACAAAAAATTAGCTAGGTGTGGTGTTGCATCCCTATAGTCCCCGCTACTCAGGAGGCTAAGGCAGGGGAATTGCTTGAACCCGGGAGGCAGAGATTGCAGTGAGCTGAGATCGTGCCACTGCACTCCAGCCTGGTGACAGAGTGAGACTCCATCTCAAAAAAAAATAAAAATAATAAAAAATAAAAAAAAATAAAAAGGAAAATTCTTTTTGTTAGTTTTAGGGAGTAAGAAATGCCAGGTTGTATCCTTGAAATAATCGAGGCAATTTGGGTCAGTCAAATATTTGTCTCAGCTTCTCTAAGGAATATTTCCTGGCTTAAATGCAGGGAGAGAGGAGCAAATATAAATAATCTTCCCACGCAAAGAAAGCAAACATCAAATTTCAGACAGTTGAGGTGGCTTCAGATTGGGGTTCAGGTACCAGATGCGAGAAGCCAAGGAGAAGGAAATCCAGAAGACTAAGATAATTTTCCTTTTATTTTCAGATTTTTTTTGTCTTTTGAACTACATGTGCACATAGTGACACTTGAAGAGACTGGTAGAGAGCAGCTGCTGGTCGGAATGCACCTGAGAAGATTTGAGCAATGGCACAGAGAGTGGAATATAGCAGGGGTTTGGTCTTAGCCAGAGCAGAGATCCCTCAAGCACCCCAGACACTCATTTGAGGGTGCATTACATTTATACCCTAGAAGTAAAGGCTATTTTCTATTGGGGGTTAAAAAAGCAAATAAACCATAAACCAATCACATAAAAAACTCTTTCATATTTCCTCAAAAAAAAAAAAAAACTATAACAGGGCATTGGTAGAATTAATGAGAATTTCCAGTAATTTATCTGCCAGGAAAAAATAAGCCAAAAATATTTATAGAAAGGCCTCTAAAATATATTTTCAACAATGTTGATTAATAAGTTATAACATATGCAGAAAATCAGAATAAAGTGATTGATAATGAAAATTTAAAATAATAAACATAAAGAAACCCAGAGGTGATCCAGACATTACAGTTAGCCAATAATGTTTAAAAGAAAGGAAAGATGTACAAAATAAATGATAAGATGGAATATATAATAAAGTATAATATATATTTAAAAAACAAAAGTCAATATATTATTGCTGGATATAAAAACAAACTCGGTAAAGAAAATAAAAATAGCAAATTGAAATAGTAAAAGAAATGTTGAAAGAAAGTGGTGAGTTGCAAAAATATACAAAATAAATAAAAAAGAATGGGAAATACAAAAATAAAAATTGAAAAATATGAAACAGTATAAAAGAAAGAAAAGAAGTAAATCAAATCTACTTGTAATTGGATTCCCAGAGGAGAAGCAAAGATAATGAGACAGAGCATTATTTTGAGAAATAATAGTCAAGAGAGTTCTATATTTTATTTTTTAAAATCAACAGATTCAAGAAGTTCAGTGTATTTCAAAAACAAATAAAATCACTGTATTAGTTTGTTATCACAGTGTTACAAAGATCTTCCCAAGACTGGGTAATTTATAAAGGAAAGAGGGTTAATTGACTCACAATTCCACAGGGCTAGGGGAGCCTCCGGAAACTTACAATAATGGGGAAAGAGGAAGCAGGCATGTCTTAAAAGGTGCAGGCGAGAAAGAGAACCTGTGAGAGCACAGGGAAAACTACCATTTCTAAAACCATCAGATCTCATGAGAATTCACTCACTATTAGGAGAACGGCATAAGGGAAACTGCCTCCGTAATCCAATCATTTCCCTCCCTCCACACGTGGGGATTACAATTCCAGATGAGATTTGGGTGGGGACACAGAGCCAAACCATATCAATCACAATTACAAACAAAATGACTATTACAATACTAACCAACATCAAAGACAATGAGAAAATCTCTAAAAGCAGCTAGAGAAAACAGTAAGAATCACTAACTTTTAACAGAAACTATGCAAGACACAAAAAAATAGAATGATGCCTTCACAATTATAACTGGGAGAATTATTTTGAATTATCTTCAAAACTTAAAGTAAGAATATTTTCTAACAAAGCTGAGGAAATTATTAAACAGTTTTCTTCCTTTACAAGAAATAGTAAACATGTTTTCAAGTTAAAAAATAATGATTTAATATAAGAATGGAGAGGTAAAAAGAAATACACCACTCTGGAAAGGATAAAATAATTGAGTAAATATCAAAATATATTGGCTGTTTACATTTTAAACAACAGCAAGGCTGGATGTGGTGGCTCACACCTTTAATCCCAGCACTTTGGGAGGCCAAGGCAGGTGGATCACTTAATGTCAGGTGTTCAAGAGCAGCATGGCCAACATGATGAAACCCCGTCTCTACTAAAAATACAAAAATTAACTGGGTGAGGTGGTT
The DNA here is from genome assembly GCF_049350105.2 of Macaca mulatta. Lineage (NCBI taxonomy): Eukaryota > Metazoa > Chordata > Mammalia > Primates > Cercopithecidae > Macaca > Macaca mulatta. Next base: position 29,974,015 of record NC_133411.1, read on the forward strand.
CATGCCTGTAATCCCAGCTACTCGGGAGACCAAGGCAGGAAAATAGTTTGAACCCAGGAGGCAGAGGTTGCAGAGGGCCCAGATGGTGCCACTGCTCTCCAGCCTGAGTGACAGAGCTAGAGCCAAGACTCCACCTCAAAAAACAAATAAACAAAACAATAGAAATATCTTGTAGAGTTTATAATACGTTTAGAAGTAAAATGACAAAAATAGCAACACTGAGAAATAAATAGAAATTGTTGTATTTTTTAATATAATAAGATAATACATTTAAGATAAATTAGATATACATACATTTGGTAATTTACAAGGTATTTGCTAAATATGGTTATACTAACAATTATGATAAATATTAGTAAAGGAGAAAGTTGAATAACCAAAACCTGATTAATGCAGAAGGAGAAAAAAAATGATAGGAAAGGAGAAAACAACAAAACAACACCTAAAAACAACAGCATCAACCACAGAGGAAGAAAACAGAACATAGAGAAAACAAGTGATAAAATAGCCGACCTAAACCAAAATACGTAAATAATTGAATTAAATGTAAATGGATTCAGTACTACTTCAACCAAAACACATATTATGAGATTGAATTAAAAATAAATGCAACTACTTACTGCCTGAAGAATACCTGTTAAATAATGAAATGCTGTAGGTTGGAAGCAAACATATACAAACCAACTGACATGTCTTTATTACAAAAAAGACCAAGCGGTCCTTCAGAAAAGTAAATGTGACAAACATTAAAGAGAACTATTTCATAATTATAAAACGGTCATTTCAACAAGAAGATATAATCAAATTTTGTATGCACTTAATAATATCTTTATTTTAAGTAAAGAAACAGGTGATAGAAATTTGTGGCTTTAAGTGCCTAAGTTAGAAGTAAGTGAAGCTTGAATATCAATAATGTCAGCTTAAAAGTCAGAAATAAGATGAGAAGTTCAAGTTTAAAGAAAAACAGCAGGAAAAAAATTTTTAAATGAGAAAGCATTGAGATAGAAAACAAATAATCTGTAGAGGATATCAGTAAAGTAAAATTTTGCAGCTGTAGAATGATATTACACAAACTCCCAAGACCGATCTAGAAACAAAAGAGAGAAAACAAATTATCAATATCTTGAACAAAATAGTAGATATCCATATAGGTTTTACAGTTAATGAAAGAACATTGATGGATATTATGAATAATTTTTGCCAATAAATTTGAAATTTCAGATGAAATTTACAAATTAGTTGAAAGTTAAAATTTACCAAAATAGGTACAAGAAAAAAAAATCTAAAAATTATCTTGTATGTAACATAAATTAACATTTTTATTAAACACTTTCCTCAAAGAAAATTCCAGCACTGTGTAAGTGCAAAGACACAACTCTATTTCACAAGTCAGAAAAATGCCTTTATTTCATGTTAGTCTTAATTAAATTGAGTGAGCATAGAATTTTTAATTGGCTATTATGTTATATCAACAAATGGAAGATATTTAACTCTTCCTTAGTTTCCATTGTTGCTGTTGAAAAATCAGCTTTCAGTGACTTGTTCCTACGATGTTAATCTATTTTTTTCTCTCTCTATTAATGTTAAGATTATTCTTTTGTACTTGCTTTGACAGCACACACAGTAACATTTGCAATGTACAGGGAAGATTAACTGACCTGCTGCACAAAGATGACACACAAATTTGTGAAGATGGTTCTTTTTATTTTCCTTAAATTTTAGGTAATTTCCCAATGATGTATATTTTCTATTTTTTTCAAAGTCTTTGTCAATTTTCATAGTTTCCAGGTTTCTGCCAAAATTTTGCAGTTTGACTTCTATCTCACTCTAAATAAAAGCATGATTGCTTTATAGTATGTGTCTGATAAATGTAAAAATTTTCCTGTTGAATTCTTCTATTGTTTATCCTGTCTTTTGTTTCCTATTTATGTTGACTTGTAGACTAAAGGTCCTCATTATTTTGGCTGGATGCTAGACATTATGGTTTAAATTTATTTTTAGAAAAGCAATGTTTGATGTATAGGGTTTTTAAAATCTCTCCTAAGAGAATTATTTTATTCTGTCATTTACTTCGTGTCACTAACAATAGATTATCATTTTAATCTAAACACATGGCTAGAGATTTTGAAAGCAGATATATTCTACTTCTGGCTCACCCTACATTTTTTTTTTTTTTTTTTTGAGACGGAGTCTCGCTCTGTCGCCCAGGCTGGAGTGCAGTAGCTGGATCTCAGCTCACTGCAAGCTCCGCCTCCCGGGTTTACGCCATTCTCCTGCCTCAGCCTCCCGAGTAGCTGGGACTACAGGCGCCCGCCACCTCGCCCAGCTAGTTTTTTGTATTTTTTAGTAGAGACGGGGTTTCACCGTGTTAGCTAGGATGGTCTCGATCTCCTGACCTCGTGATCCGCCCGTCTCGGCCTCCCAAAGTGCTGGGATTACAGGCTTGAGCCACCGAGCCCAGCTACCCTACATTATAAAGTGTAGACATATGTAGTTTCAGTTGGCCTCTCATTGTACCTCTTACAAAGCATGAAATGCTACTAGAGCCAAAGTGGTCGCATGCCAAGCTGATGTCTCTGTATTTTTGTCTTTCCTTCAGTCATGGTCTGATACTTTCAGTTTTCAAATGCAGTGTCTCCAAAACTGAGCCCTTCTTTTCTTCATAACTCTTTGTCCTCTTGTGCTTTACTATTTGGGGAGTGGTGCTAGTCTTTACCTGTCTTATAGAAGCCTATGACTAGAAATCTTTGTTTACTGCCCAAATTGTCACCCCTCTAAAAAAGAAAAAAAAAAAAAAAAGGAAGAAAACTGTGTGAAATCTGTCTTTCATACAAATACTCATGTTTGTTTTCTTTAACTTTGCATAATTATTCTCATTGATTTTCTTATCTTTCAGCTGCTCTAAATGCAAATGTAATTGTGTTCTATCCCAGCTCAAAATCTTGAATAGGTTTTTATTGCATACAAGATGAATACACTCTGTTGATCAATAAAAAAAATAGTTTAGCTTTATACCTTATGAGAAGGTTCCTGAATCTTACTTCCAGTTTAAATCCAGACTCTACCTTTTATTCTGTTTTCTTCTACTATATGCTTATCTTCTCTCTCCTTCAGCTTCCTAACATATACAATGGTACTTACAGTAACTAACATATATTTATGCTCTACTTTCTGCATGTTACTACATGCTACAAAATTGAACACAGATATTACTTCCTGCATGATATATTTATTTATTCCCAAAGTAAAATTTTTTCTGCATGATTTTCCACACTGCTATGCCTTAAAAACGGTCACAATTATTTTTTTTAATTTTAAAAATTATATTTATAGCAAAGTCTACTTGTATATTTATGTATGGATTCTAAGGCAAAGTTGAATAAAAGTTTAAGATGAAAACTCACACAGTATTCTAGCTTGACATAGTCCTCTTTGGGGTATTCAGTGATTGCACTGAATGTATGATTTAGCTCTGCTCTGACACTCAGAAGCACAGCTAGACATTCAATTTTCTGTCTGAGCTCTTACAGCATGATTGTCTCTCTCTCTTTTAGAATACACTAGGCATAATACCAAGCTGTTGAATTTTACATGTTTTTCTATCCTGACCACTTTATACTAGAAAGTCCTAATAAATGTCTATTGAAAAAGTGCATGAATGAGTGAATGAATGAAGCTCCAGAAGAGACAAAGCCAAAATGAAAAGCCAAGACATTTTTGCATTCACAAGCTAGAATTATGTCTTACATATTTGAAGAGACTTGAAAAAATTCTCTTCCAGTCTTGCTTCCATTTTCACCTTTTGGAGTTAAAAAACTGAAGTCTGGACTCATTACATTAATTTCTTTAAAAATTACTAACTGAGGTTCTATTACTGTATACACAAGGCACTATGTTAAGTGATTTTCAAATTAAATGTTAAGAAATATTTTCTGCCCTTGAGGGGGGATTGGGAAGCTGCAAATGAGAAACTATTTTCTAACCTAATAAGACCTGACCTCTTTATATTTCTTTTACATTGTAAGTACAAACTGGCCATCATCTTCAGGCTCATCTCTTTCTTGCAATTATCAGACACAGCTAGGAGCAATTAGCTGACATTTTAAATATTTTACATGTGCATTCCCATAGTCAAACTCAAATGTTCATTTCATATAGTTTCCATGTTTCAACTTTTCTGGTTGTAGTTGTGCCAGTTGCTTTGCTACTGCATGCCAGAGGTTACCATTTTATCATCCTCCAATAACATTTCCCTTGCCGTTTTACAGCCTTCACTACTGACAGACTTTGCTGCATTTTTCAACTTCTGTCCACTAAAAGTTATAAAGTGAATGCCAAATATTTTAGATGTTTTGTTATGGCAGCATCCCACACTAGAACAATTTCTGATGCAGTGGTTGCTGCATAGCAAAACTTCTGAAACTCAGTGCCCAAAGAGAGAAAAACAGTACCTGTTTTGTTCATACAAATACATAGATGAACTGGAAAGTATTCTGTCTGGCACTATGTGAAGAATCCAGCAGCCTCAACTGGGATTATTCCAGATCAGCCAGCTTACCAACACAAAATTTAAGAGAGTCCAGACAAAATCAACAGGACCATTTGCATGACCCACAGTTAACTGCCAGCTTCTAAGAGAACTGAGTAGAAATTTTCAAGAGCTGTGCATGTGACCTTTTGACTTATATGTAATTGTTAGGAATTGTTTTAAGTTACTGATATTTAGGAGACTTTGTTTTACAGCAATGGCTAACTAATTCATTATTGAAATTGAAACATTTTGAAAACATTTTTATTCTTTAATAAAAGTTCCTAAAATTAGAGGCTAATGCATAATAAAACAACATCATCAGCAACAATAATACAAACAAAATAGGCCTGTAATAAATATTTAATTGGGAGGCTGGGCGCGGTGGCTCACGCCTGTAATTCCAGCACTTTGGGAAGCCAAGGCAGGTGGATCACTAGGTCAAGAGATCAAGACCATCCTGGCCAACATGGTGAAACCCCATCTCTACTAAAAAAAAAAAAATACAAAAATTAGCTGGGAGTGGTGGTGCGTGTCTGTAGTCCCAGCTAGTCTGGAGGCTGAGACAGGAGAATCGCTTGAACCCGGGATGCAGAGGTTGCAGTGAGCTGAGATCGCACCACTGCACTTCAGCCAGGCAACAGAGAGACACTCTATCTCAAAAAAAAAAAAAAAAAAAATTAATTGGTGAATGTATTGGCCAACATAGCAGTCTTGAGAGGGGTTTAGAGAAGAAAATAAAACTATAGTTTAATAATCATACCTTATAAAATAAAGATTTGCCCAAATGCCTACATGTTAAAAGGCATTTTGATAAAACACAAACCCAAATTAAGATAAAAATTTTTGATAAAGTACCAATAGATATATAATTTTTAACATAATGATATATTTAACATGCTGAAATATTTCTACCAAGGGTATTTCTAGGCATTTTAAATATTTAAGTGAAAGTAAAGACTTTACAAAGAAATAAAGTTTAGAAACTATTTTTTAACCATTTATAAACCATAACTATATTATTTTAAAAATAAATCTATTCATAAAAGAAGAAACAATTTTAAAATAGCACATCTCCAAGCCAAAGAACTGACATAAGGGGTTTGCATATTTTGGATCCTGATTTGTCTCCAACATGTAGTATTTGGCCTACTACACAGTAAGTGCTTAATCCTTTTTTAGTTGAATAAATAAATCAATTATAAATAATGAAAAAAAAGAAAGCCATGAAATACTGGGTAATTTTTTGTCTCTTTTCTGGGAGACGGCTAAAAATTGGTGTTTAGTTATACCTAATATTTTCAGGAATGTGGAGACAAAAAAAAATCTTTTCTTTTTTTTTGTTTGAGACGGAGTCTTTCTCTGTCACCCAGGCTGGAATGCAGTGGCATGATCTCAGCTCACTGCAACCTCCACCTCCTGGGTTCATGCTATTCTCCCACCTCAGCCTCCAGAGTAGCTGGGACTACAGGCGCCTGCCACCACACCAGGCTAATTTTATTTTTGTATATTTAGTAGAGACGGGGTTTCACTGTGTTAGCCAGGATGGTCTTGATCTCCTGACCTCATGATCTGCCCGCTTCGGCCTCCCAAAGTGTTGTGATTACAGACGTGAGCCTCCGTGCCTGGCCTCAATAAATATTTTTTATGTATGGCAGACATTTAGTAAAACTCTTTAAATTTCTCAAGGCAGAGTGTACTTTTATGGAATGCATTAGTCACTAGTTACTTTCTAGGTGAAAGAAAAATTAAGCTTAGTTCAATTTAATAACATTTTTTGATGTTTTTGTAATTATAATTTGATAGCTACAAATTCTATTTCATTATAATTTCCTGTATATATTAACACAATATTTACATCATTAGAATTCAATTGAATTTAAACACGTTTATTAACACATATAGTATAGACTTTTCAATAAAACTTCTAGTGCAATGTTTCCTAGAAAAGATTACAACTGTCTTTAGATTATTATTTATACATATGCTGAGTAGAAATAGCTGACTGAAACACGATGAGTGTTATGCATCTAATTTTGAACATGTCAACTTAAATTTCCTCATAATTTATCCTTTTACGTTATCCTAAAGCATGTTTTATTCATGGATTCACATAGCACTGTATCAGTTCACAATAATTAATAGAATATTTATAACAATCTGGAAAACTTACAAAATGTAATGTGCTTGCAAATTCTGTTTCTGCATGAAAAATGTTAATAATGTTATCAGGAAAATAAATCATGGAAGCAAAAACACTGCATTTGTTACCTGATAAAGACTCAAGTTATTATCATACTTACAAATACAACCTCAGGACTGTCTCTTAACTGGTTGATGAGAGTCACTCCCAAACAATAACTCTATACTTATAATGTTTTCACCAACTAGGCAAGTTGGGCTTACACAATGTGGTTCACCTTGAAAATAAACAGTGCACAGCTGGCCACAGTTATCTATTACAGCAAAATTATCCCTTTCGCTAGCATTTATTAAGAGCCTAGTTACATAAGTCATTTTGTTCTTGGTATTATAAAACTACTTAAAAACAACAGAAGATGTCAAAAGTTCCCACCATCCTCTCTACAGCCATCAAAGGTAATTAATATTTTAGCTAGACTGAACTAAGTCATAAAGCAATAGGTAAAAGCATTTTTGTGTTTTGTCCCTTATGAAATAATATACGTGTACCAGAGGAGAAGACATAGAAAGTGCACAAAAGTACAAAGAATAAATTCACTAGAATACAGTCATCCAGCAACAGTCATAGTTAATACATCTCCAGGATTTTTTTCTGTTTTAGTATTTGAGATAATAGTATATATTACGTCATAAATATATCTTACGTAATTAATATTATAATGAATTTCAATATAAGAAAGATTTCTAAAAGTGAATGTTTATTGCAAAATTCATAAAGCTGTATAGCATGGAGGTTAAATTCACACTAAGAAGTCAGTTGGAGGGTGTCATTCCTTACTCTATCTCCGCCAGATAAGTGTGTGAGCTTGGACAAACAGCTCAACCTTTATCTTTACTATAAAATGGAATAAAGTAGTTCCCATTTCACAGGATTGTTACAAGGAGGAAACTCACTAACTCATGCAAAGTTTTTGAAGTATATATTGTTAAATCAAAATATTTTAGTTATTCTTTTCAGGCTGTTACTCTATATTTTCAAATGGCTTTCCCAAAAGAGTGAACATTCCATTCAGAAGTGAACTTATCAGTATCAATTGGGTACACACACACACACACAGAGAGAGAGAAAGAGAGAGAGAGACTATTGGCTGTATACATAAGTGTGGGAATAATAAAATAATAAAATTTTAAAATACCTTAATCATAGCTTTCTTTATGTCATGAAAATAGAGCTGAGACAGAAAAAAAACCCTGGAAAAGGCAATAAAACATGAGGTCAACAGAACACTACTTATAACCAAGCACTATGGAATCCTCACTCTTTAGATATCTCTGGATAAACCATAATTAGATCTACATAATTTTAAATGAAGTCCTTTGCATTCTTCCTCAGGCGTGTCTACCCATTCAGTGTCAATCAGCCCAAATTCACACTATCCAAGTTGCTGGAGGATCCAGAGATTTCAGTCTGTAACTATTCTGAAATTGCCTGAACATTTTATGCCATTAGGCATGAGTCTCGCTCTCCATTATGCTCTGTGAATTTTATTTATAGAGAAAAGCCTGGCCTCCATTCTTGCTGTCAGAGGCACGTTGGGCTTTAGTGCCTAATAAACAGAACAGTGTGTTGACATGCCCATGTTCATGCAGAAGGCTATCTGATCCACTGTCTCTATATTGTTCAACACATTGTCAGGTTCACTTTTTAATTACCCATCACAGAGGTTTTGTCTTTCTTGGCTGGAGATTCAATTTCTCATACCACTCTCAGGAAGATTTCCCACAATGCCAAATTCATCTACACGAGTCCAAATTAAGTTTGCAAATGCCTTAATTAAGGAACGATTGAGGCCCATTGAGTACCAGTGGCCCTACTTGAGGGTGGATATTATTACCGAAAAAGATTTCACTTAAACATGTTGTTAACTCATACATACTGTGTGGCTGATAGATTCATAATTTTTCAGTTTGTGAAATGACTCCAATTCAACCTAGCTTAACTTTTCTGAGCTGAGATTAATTTAGTTTACCGATATTTTAAATTTTATGAACATTATGACCACATCTTTTACATGCAAAAATAGACTTCCTACCATGGACTCTAATTGAATTCTGTTACTGCATATTTGGTAAAGGTTGTAGACTTATGAAGCACAGGGTAATAATTTTTAGGATTTTTTTTTTTTTTTTTTTTTTTTTTTGAGACAGAGTTTCTCTCTTGTCACCCAGGCTGTAGTGCAATGGTGGAATCTCAGCTCATGCAATCTGCGCATTCTGGGTTCAAGTGATTCTCCGGCCTTAGCCTCCTGAGTAGCTGGGATTACAGGCATGCGCCACCCTACCCAACTAATTTTGTATTTCTAGTAGAGATGGCGTTTCTCCATGTTGTCCAGGCTGGTCTCAAACTCTCAACCTCAGGTGATCCACCTGCCTCAGTCTCCCATAGTGCTGGGGTTACAGGCGTGAGCCACTGTGCCCGGTCAATGACCCATTTTTGAATGGTTTCTCATTGGCATGAAGGCTTTTCCAGTAAAAATAAAAGTGAAACAACCAAGCAACAATAACTACAACAAACAACAACAAAAGGCAGCAAAAACAAGTAGCAATATCTGGTGTTATCCATCTCCCGAATTCTGGTTTTGATATTTAAAAAAATCTAAATAAGCAGGCCTCATGAGAATGAGAAATATGCCAAAATGTGCTAGTAGATCACGAAGCGTAGTTATGCGTAGTGCCATCCTCTTGCTTCCAATCTCTGCATTCTGGTGACGAAAGTAATTGAACAATATATTGACTTAAGAGTGTAAGAAATTTCCTGCAGGACAGTACTTTTGTTATGTTAGGAGCTAGTCAGACATGAGCCGGGCAGGAGGGCCCCCCCACCCCGCCCCCGCCCCCGCCCCCACCCCCACCCCCACCCCGCCCCCTGTCCCCACCCCCACCCCCACCCTCCAGGAATGTCAGATGACCAGCAGGTGATGGTTCAGCAGCTGTTGTATTGCCTCTCCAAAATGATAGTTGGTCACAGCTGGCACCAGGGAGAGACCATTTCTTGATGGTCTGGCATTTGTCACACTAAAATGATAATTGATGTCAGCCAGTGCCAGGAAGACGCAATTTCCCAAAAGATAAAAACACTTGAAATTGGTAATCAGCAGCTCCCAACAAGTTCTCAGGGCAAGTGAGCTTGAGCACGCGCATTAAGAGACAAAATGGCAGCCCATGAACTTCCAGGGGCATTCCACCAGATAAAGGAAGAAAGCCTTCAGTGAGCATGGGTATAACTTCTTCAACACACTGTGCATGCTCATCTCCCAAGTTCAAGGAGGGCACCGCACAGGCCAGCAGCTCACCCTAAGGGAAGAATTAAGGGAAAAGGGCTTGAGATGCCGGAAGTAGGCCAGCATATAAAGTCCTAGGTTCAAGGATAAATGGGACACTTGACCTCCAAGGTGCACATTTGGGTCGCTTCTAAGTAGGTACCTTCTTTTCTTTCATTCCTGGCCTAAAGCTTTTAAATAAATGTCCATGCCTGCTTTGAAACTTGCTTTGGACTCTTTTTCTGCCTTATGCCCATCGGTCAATTTCTTTCTTCTGAGGAAGCAAGAATTGAGGTTGCTGCAGATCCATACAGATTCGCTGCCAATAACTCAGTCGCCACTCAACACTTTTCACCTTGAAAGATACTTCTTTCTTTAGATGCCACTACCTCCAAGTTTTCAGAAGACCACTTATCTTTCTGTACATTCAGCTGCTTCTGGTTTGTGACATAAAACAGTAAAACCATTTAACCCATGAGAATCAGCATATTGCTTTACATTTTTCATTCTGAATTCTACTCTTTGTTTATGGGTGGAATGCCTCGGATGGTGGGACTGCAAGCAGCAACACATGAAATTAAGAAAATTAAATGTACAATGTGTGCATTACCAGTGATACAGATTATTTTTTCATCCCCTCATTTCCTACTTCTATAACGGAATTTACCCAATGTCATCGACGCACTGCTTTCAAGAAAGTGACTAACCCCTTTAGGTTATGATGTCTTACATTGAGTTCTGTAATAGGCACCTAGAATAGGAAATTCACAGGCCAAACTTTATGGAGGAAAGTACAAAACATTGAGCTCATATACAGTCCTTCAGCAAACCTGTCCACAGAGTTCATGAACCCTTTGAGTAACCCCTTGGATTGTGAAAGAAAGAAGCTGACTGATATACATAAGACAAATTATGAAGAACCTCTTCTGCAGTAAGGACTTTGGAACGCATTTACATGAATGTCAGATAGGCAGTCATGCAGGCAGTGATATTCAAACCCTGCTGGGACACATGAGAATGGGCCTTGAGCCTGGAACATTCTTACACAGTAAAGAAGAGCTCTCATACCTTGTGCTGAGTTTATGTGTGGGAATATCTCTTCCTGTTTCAGACTCAATGTGTATCTTTTGTTCTGCTTAAGCATGTGTGCCATATGGCTCCTGGCCAATCCCACTACTACAACCATTCTGGACAGGAGGTAGGGTCCCTCACCTGCAGAATGAGGCAGCGCTTGGAGACTATCATTCTATGTGAGCTGTGGAATGAGAATCGCTGGCTGTGGGAAACCAACAGATACCATTGTAGCTAATCTTGATCTGATCATCCTCCAGTAGAATGTTGTTCCATCCAATCCCTTTCCATCCAATGCCTGTGTGAGTGGTGTCTTTCTTGGTGACTTTGAACCACAGAGTGGACTGACATCCTTGAGACTGTGGCTCCTGGAGGAGCAGGACTCCTCCCCTGAAAGTGATACAAAGTATCACTAGTTTACACTGGTACACATATTTTAAGACTTTGGATCAATTTCAAGAGAGCCACTCACATACCTTTTTTAAAAATCTACCATATTTAGTTCCAAATTATTTCCTAAATTATTACCAAGATATTACTATTTTGTAGCGTATATTCAGACTGTCTCTCTTTTTTTTTTTTTTTTTTTTTTTTTTGAGACAGAGTCTTGCTCTGTCGCCCAGGCTGGGGTGCAGTGGTCGGATCTCAGCTCACTGCAAGCTCCGCCTCCCGGGTTTAGGCCATTCTCCTGCCTCAGCCTATTTTTTAGTAGAGACAGGGTTTCACCGTGTTAGCCAGGATGGTCTCGATCTCCTGACCTCGTGATCCGCCTGTCTCGGCCTCCCAAAGTGCTGGGATTACAGGCTGTCTCAAAAAAGGAGGGGGGTTGGAGAGAGAGGCAGTGAAATGAACTGCTCGATGCTCTGCTGACTGAGAGGATATTTTTTTCTTTACTCTGTTTGGGGCCAGCCCTTAATGGATTGAGGCACCTTGGAAGTCCACTTTCAACTCTTTCCACATCATTGAGCAAAGCTGTCTGTAACACAATAAGATCCTTATTAACCTTCCTCAAAGGAAATTTTATGGTCTTCTATAATAGGAAAAACTCCATCTCTTCTATACCACCTATACATTTTTATTTCCCTGAATACATTCTTCTCATACACACCATGATGCAAATTTGCCTGTGGTTACATGCTTACTTTATGATTTCCTAGGTTCCCACTAATTTTATGTTCCTTAAAGCAGGGATGGGCTTGGTTTATCTAACCACTGGCTTTCTTGCACAAAATGCTAAGAGTTCAACATACATTTTATACATTTATGAAAAAAGATGAATACAATAAATCCTATCAGACAACAAATGAACCACACGCATAAGGGAAATCATTCCATTTTTTTCTCTTAACATTTCTTTCATCTATAGAATATTCTAACTTGAGAATTGAAAAGATCCACATAAGTTGTTTTGAGATAATTCTCATCATGTGTTCTGATAACATCCCCAGTCCTTCCATTTCCCATATCCTTGCACAACTTCAGCCATGGAATCTTAATTTTACACAATGACGTTTCACAAGAGATTGTCTTTGACGATAGTTCTATTTTTTTTTTTGTAATATATCTTTTTAAATTTAAGCATACTTTTGGACTTACATAAAAGTTGCAGAATGTCCATAAATCCTACTCCCAGAGTCCTCAACTTTAAAGTCTTACTTTACTATCATACATGTGTTTATTACTAATATTTTAAAACCAAATGTATAGTCCTAGGATAAACAAAGACAGGAACAGGCTGAGTCACTACTTTCCCTCCTTACCTTTGCATTTCAGTGTTAATCATCACAAAATGATAACCGAAGTACAGAGAAAGGTAATTATCTGAGCAGCATCGGTGGATATTCTGCATTTTCCAATTTAATAATTTTCTTTAAACTTAATATATAACAAAGGGTTTAATAATAGTTACTGTTGGGAAAAACACTGCTTTCAGTTACCAGAAACTCACAAAGCTGAAATATTAAAATACTGGAGATTCAATTAAGAAATGCTATTTGGTATCTCTTAATATTTATTATCACTCTACAAAAATGGTTCAGTCTGAGAGTATAAATGGAAAAAGATAGAATTGTATCAGCAGGACAGTGATCATAAACAGCCTCCTACAACTAACAGCATGTTATATTTACTCAGTGCAGTTTTTAACGTTATTTTTAAAAGAACAATTCTTCAAGGACAGTTGCTTGTAATGTATATGGCATGAATCATACACTCTCATAATTGGAGTTTATGGACTTTTTTGAAAAATAAATGCACTCATATACATATTCATTTAAATACACAAGTTTTCTTTTTTTTTTTTGAGACGGAGTCTCACGCTGTGTCACCCAGGCTGGAGTGCAGTGGCGCGATCTCGGCTCACTGCAAGCTCCGCCTCCCAGGTTCACGCCATTCTCCTGCCTCAGCCTCCGAGTAGCTGGGACTACAGGCGCCCGCCACCACGCCCGGCTAGTTTTTTGTATTTTTAGTAGAGACGGGGTTTCACCATGTTAGCCAGGATGGTCTCGATCTCCTGACCTCGTGATCCACCCGCCTCGGCCTCCCAAAGTGCTGGGATTACAGGCTTGAGCCACCGCGCCTGGCCTAAATACACAAGTTTTCATAAAAACTACTTACTCTCTAAGGTCAAGCTTGCTAAAAGCACAAGCTTAAGGGGCTACATTGCATTATTGGACTACATATGTGATTTTACAAGCACATGATTTTAAGATTACCTCTTTAACATTAGAGCTACCATGAGATATTTTTAAATTAACCACACTGGCTCCTAATTGCATTTCTCAAAATTCAGTAAAACGTCACATACTGTAGAGGACACAGGAGCTCTGTGTCTACCAACTAGTCAATCTGATCAAACTTGTGTAGAGGTGAACTTAACTAGCTTAGTTCCTTTGGTTGTTGATGGGGAACTGAAAAGCAAAAACACTGAGACATTTTAAGAAGGCAACACAAAAATTAGGGGGTAAAATAGAATAGAAAGTAAACATCTTACTTCTAATGTCTCTGAAGGCTTTCTTCACCTTTCATTTTAATGTTACATATTAAAAAGTCGTTGGGGCTGGGCACGGTGGCTCACGCCTGTAAACCCAGTACTTTGGGAGGCCGAGATGGGTGGATCATGAGGTCAGGAGATCGAGACCATCCTGGCTAACACGGTGAAGCCCCATCTCTAATAAAAATATAAAAAGATTAGCTGGGCTTGGTGGCGGATGCCTGTAATCCCAGCTACTCAGGAGACTGAGGCAGGAGAATAGTGTGACTCTGGGAGGTAGAGCTTGCAGTGAGCCAAGATTGCGTCACTGCACTTCAGCCTGGGTGACAGAGCCCGACTCTGTCTGGAAAAAAAAAAAAATTCATTGGTTGGCTAATTTGAAATGTATACTCTATCAAAGGGAAGAAATATTTTCTCGAACTTTTTAAAGATAAAGTGTTGTGTTCCTACGCTTAGCTCAAAATTTGAAATTAGTAAGTAGTAGGGAACAAATCAATGCTGTTTCATAAAGAAGCTTGATATCACCACCAAATTGCAATTTATGCTTTAAAGTCATATAAAGCATAATAATTTTTTAACTATATGGATCCATGAATATTGCCTTTGATGAGTTAAAGTGAAATAGGCAAATATTTTTAATAGAACACAAATAACTGTTACCTCTACAGGAAAAACATGAATAGTAAACTATATTCAGATTAAGAATCGGTTTGCCTTAAAGACACCATTAAAAGAGAGGAGACATTTGTAACACATACATTTGATAAATGTATACAACATATACAAAAAAAGTTTTGCCAATCTAGAAGAGGAAAAAAAATCATATAAAAATTGGTAAAAAATTTGAAATGACCCTTTATAGAACAGGGCTTCAAAAAGCTCAATAGAAACATGAAAAGTTACTCAACTCCATTAGCCACTAGGAAAAAATAAATTAAACCTTATATGTGGTACCTATCATAACTCATGCTGCAAAACATCTATAATGAAAAATAAGACAATGGAACTAAGTGTTTAAGAGAATGTCTAACAAGCGTAGCTGTTATATTCTGCTGTTGGTAAAAGGTGAACTTATACAAACACTATGAGTCAGAAATTTAACTGTTTAGTTTATATCAAGAAAAATATCTGACTGTGCATGGTGGCTCACGCTTATAATCCCAGCATTTTGGGAGGCTGAGATGGGCAGATCACGAGGTCAGGAGATTGAGACCATCCTGGCTAACACGGTGAAATCCCATCCCTACTAAAAATATAAAACAAAACAAAACAAAACAAAATTACCCGGACGCGGTGGCAGGCGCCTGTAGTCCCAGCTACTTGGGAGGCTGAGAAAGGAGAATGGCAGGAACCAGGGAGTGGGAGCTTGTAGTGAGCCAAGATCACGCCACTGCACTCCAGCCTGGGCTACAGAGTAAGACTCTGTCTCAAAAAAAAAAAAAAAAAAAAAAACCAGAAAAACTTCCAAAATAATGTATTCACATATTCAGCAAAAGACAAGTCAAAAATATTAATGGAACCATTTTTCATACTCACAATTAAGAGAAAATTCAGTACCCACAACCAGCAGAATGGTTACATTAATGATGATATATGTATTGAAATATTATATGGCAATGAAAGTAAGTGAATTATTACTAACTAAAACAATTTAACAACGACTTAATCTTAAAAAGTTTAGCTAAATAAACCAGACACAAAATAGTGACACCACACACACACACACACACACACACACACACACACACACACAGAGTTAAAAAACAGGCAAAAGATAAATCTATGGTGTTGGAATTTAAAGTGTTTATGACCATGCATGGTGGCTCACACCTATAATCCCAGTGCTTTGGGAGCCCTAAGTGGGAGAGGCTCACTTGAAACCAGGAGTTCAAGAACAACCTGGTTAACATAGTGATACTGCAGCTCTTAAATTAAAAATAAAAATAAAAATTAGCTAGGCATGGTGGCACACACCTGTAGCCCTCAGGAGGCTGAGGTGGGAGGATCCCTTGAGCCCAGGAGTGAGTTTTGCTTGCACCACACTACAGTACAGCTTGGGCAATAGAATGGGATCCTGTCACTATTTTTTTTTTTTAAATAGTGTTTATTTTTGGAATAGGCTGATGATTAAAATGGTGCATAAGGGGGCTTTCTGGAAAGCCGGTAATATTTATTTCTTAATATGGAAGATTTCAATATATAATCTGATTGCATATAAAATGTAATCAAAGTTCATAGCTACATAAATGCATGAATACACATCAGAAAGTTAATATCTTTTGACAAGTGGAAGTAAATGTACATGGTCAAAATGCAGCAAATTACAAGTAAGAGTGGAATGAGGTACCCTAAACAAATCCATATTGGAAATAAAAACAACATCCTTCTTCAAATTTCAGGAAAGGCTTGCATGAAAATAGAGGACAGAACTATGATTATTGAGGTAAATTACAGAAACCAGATTTGTTTCAAAATAAGCAATTCTAGCTACCAGAGCTGTTCAGAAATTGAATAAAATATCACCTTGATACATGAGCCACCAAAATCATCAAACTTATTAAAAATAGTTAATCTTCATTTTTCTGAGTTTTTATCCAGTCATTTATTTTCTTTTGTTTTATTTCATTTCCTTGCAACAATTACTTACTGAGAATTCATTGGTGCTACATATTTTTCTAAGAGTATCCTGTATACTGGATTTTTTTTATCGGCACAAATGTAGACTAAGTAATATTTTTTATTATTTGTTTTAACTCGAGAATAGATGGTTGTGTTAAGAAAATATATTCAATTATACTTGTACATATATTAAATATAATTAAATATTCCATTATCCTAGTAAAGGAAGGCAGATTTTCTTTAGGATCAACAAAGACCACTGTAAAGGGGTCCTGCAGAGGAGGATAGGGATTGGGTTTAACTCTGAATACAGCTTGGGCAGGTAAAAAATTATAGCCAAGGAGCAGATTGGGATTCATTAGAGGGAAAATTGCAGAGAGAAAATATCGAGGGCAAGGGGTTTCTGGCTAAACTGACTTACGGAATTCTTGTTGAAAACCAGCCAGGGGATCAGAAAGCGCCTAGAGGACAGCGGAGGATGATGAACCTGATCAGATATTCAGATGATCAGATATTAAAGGTGGGGAGTTCTTGTTAAACTGATTTAGTGAGGTTCTTTGTTAAAACTAGATTTTATAAGGAAGCGCACAGATGGGTCTAGAAGACATCTCAGAAGTTTAAAATTTGGCCAAGAAATGAATTTTTGTCAATAGTCAAACTAAGGTGTGACATACTAGAGTGTTAAATGTATGTGTTGTGGTTTCAGTCTCTCAGAATTTGAAATCTCTGTCTCCACAGTGTACTGGCTTAGTGACCTGGCAAATTTAATCCAATATTCTCTCTCTCAGTTTCCTCAACTGTCAAATATGGATAAAATGGTAACTACTGAATAATGTTTTTCTAAAAATTAAACATTTTATAAATAAAACCATTGAGGTATTCCTGGCTACTTCAAAAGCATCAGATATGTTAACACTGTAAATAATATTAATGTTTCTTATTTTGTTTAGGCAGGTGATATATTTAAAGACAGACAGGTCACATATTTAAAAATTTCAAGAATACTTATTTTCATATTCATAATGCTACACAGGTAAATGTATATTTGTTCTAGTTCAGATGAAAGTATGTGTAAAAATTTAAAATAAATTCATAAAAATAAATTATTATTTTAAAAGAATCTTAGAGACAACCATTTTCATTTTAATTATACTACTCTTATGTAAAAATTAGACCATACTTTTTGGATTGATTCATGCATCTTGGATGTCCCGCCTCCCTCACTGCACTATACCGTTATATGTTTCAAAGTTCTGTGATACCCAGTAGACAACTTTTGTCCTTTGCCATCCGAAGTTATTCAGCTATGTTTCTTATTTCATGGGTCAGTTACTTTCTTTGTTCTCCATCCATGAAGGATAAACCCAACATTTCTTACTGGATTGGAGGCAAGTGGTGGGATTCTTAACTGTATTGTGGATCTTGGCTTGTCACAGATGAATTGCTTCTCTTTGATACAACCTGAGCAATCTATCTAGTATGTGGAAAAATGTCATCTCTGTGGAAGAAGAAACGCAATTCAGACCAAAGGGAAGCTTCTCTTATTTAAAATGAATGGTGGCTATTGGTGGATGACAAATCCCCAGTTAGTTTAAAGCTGCTAGTTGATTGTCTGTTGAAGGATAAACACAGCTGAAAAAATTTATAAAGACGGTGTAGATGCACCATGGGTAATTCCTCTTACAATAAGTTAAATTACTAAATGTTGATAATATAATAGAAGCATGAAACTGTATTTTTGTTTTCTTTTATAAATCAGGCAAGAGGAAAATGAAGATTTATATTTTTCTAAGTGTGTCAAAAAGAATGGTTTGGTAAATATAGACTTATAAATGTGTTTGGAAAAAGCTGGGCTGAGGGTAATTAAGGTAAGGAGGTTTCTCTCTCTTTTGTTCTTTATCTTGTTCTCTCTCTCTAGGAAAAAGTCCGACTTTATTTCTCTAATGTCATGATATGATCAAATTACAAAATTCCTTTCACTGTTGGTAAATTCATTAATAATGTATCAGTAATATTCATTGAGATTTCTGTAATAACAGTTATTTAGTCATTAAGAATTTAATAAAATAAATGATAGGTTTTGTGGTTGAAAATTACTTTAAGAATAGTTTGTTATTTCCAGCATGTTAGAAATATGATGTAAATAGAAATTTATATTTTTAATAAACTGATTTGCTTCAAGATAAACTAGATATTACTCATAACTATATTTCTCAATGTATTTTTAAAGACTCACGTGTGACTGCAAGAAATAAATATATATATACACTTTCCTTAGACTTAAGAATTGCCTGAAATATTAAAATGTATGAAACAATTTCCTGTTAAAGCACAGCTCTGTATCAGTGAAACTTTATACAACAAACATTAAGTAAATTTTTATGAACGAAGATATTGTGTATGTTTCTAAAAAACTAAATAGCTTGTGATTATGTTTTTCAGAACAATGAGATAAATTATGTTATTTAAAAACATATCTGAAAATTGGAAAAAAAAACCTGCAAAAGTAAAAGAAATACATAAATATCTACAGCAATTGTATTAGTATAAATATTTTATAGAATTAATATTACATTATGCATTTTGAGGTTTGCTTTTAAATGTTATGCTATGCATAAAATTGAAGTGTAGTGAATGGAGAGTATTACAAAAAATTAGTATTTAAAATAGACATTTGTTTTATTGTTTATAATATTCTCTACAATGTCAGATATTATTTTAATTTAAGAGAAAAAAGGGATTTCATAATGCCTGTTGGTTCATAGCATTGGCCAGAGTATGAAATGTGACATTGCATTGAAATATACAATGAATTATTTAAAAAAGATGTTTTAAAATTACCGTTTGTCTTTTGAAATGATGTTAAATACAACCATTGAGCTACATTTATACATTATATAAAAATCATATTTTATGAATTCACATATTTTGAATATATATATATATAACTTAATAACTTACATGGCAATATTTGTCTGCAATATCGAAAGTCTATTGAACAATATTTGTATGCCTTTTATCTTAGAGAAAGATTCTTAAAGAAATCACACAAAGAGCTTAAGTTCTTTTTGTTTGGTTGTTTCTCTAGTTAATATCTTTATAAAATTTCATGGTACACTCTTCCCTTGGTATATGCAGATAAATGGTTTGAGAACCACCCACGGATACAACAATTCATAGATGCTCAAGTCCCTCATGTAAAATGGCATAGTATTTGCATATAACCTACATATATCCTCCTGTATACTTTAAAACTTTTCTAGATTATATGCAATACCTAATACAATGTAAAATGGTTTGTAAATAGTTCTTATACTGAAATTTATTTTGTATTTTTTGTTGTAGTATTTTTATTGTCATATTATATTTTATTATGTCTTCCTAAGAATTTCCAATAAAAACCAACAGGAATAGATGCCATATTCTTAAAATAAATATAATGAAAGTGTGGATTCTGCTACTCAGGAGAGAATCACTCTGGAAGCTAACGTTGGGAGTGGGAGAGTGACTCAAGGCTGCCCAGATTCCCCAGTGACTAATAATTATCAAATTTCTATGCAGACAATGACCAATTTTCAAAGAAGGTGAGTAAGGTGAGCATGTATTTAAATGTCACTAACTCAGTCTTCCTCATACAGGCTAAACACAGGAACTACTATTTAAAAATATAAAAGCATTGTATCACTTTTAACTGCGAATAGTTCTGTTTTAACATGTGGTAATTAATCACACAGATAAGACTGCAAAGAGAATTGTGAACTTGAAATGTCGATTTATGTAAACTCAATGATTTTTTAAAAAACTTTAACCAACAGAAGTTATAGTGGTACACAAAGGAACATTTCTCAAATATATTTTACATTTGCCACAAAATAGGAGCCACCCAAGGATATTAAAGTATTTATTATGTTTTATCAAAAGCTTTCATCAATGGAAATACATATAGAGTAACTTATTTATTTAACTTGTGTTTTAGAATGAATTTATGAAAGTAACTTGTCAAGGTTGATCATGTCTCTTTTACCTAAATGTGTCTGTATAAATTTGAAAATGATTGATTTCATTATTTACATGGCTCTTACATTCACTGAATTGAAATGATATCAAGGCAAACTTATCCAAGTATTAAAACTCGTTTTAAAACTTTGTTTAAAGGTATAGCTTCTGAACTGGTAAAAAAAAAAATGGTGTGTGGGTTTTCTAGTTTCCAGTCCAGCATGTAATTATATTGGAAGTCACCATTCTTTTCTAACCACAAGTATAATGCTGAACAAATTAAAAAATAAATGTCTCTTCTTAGGTCCTTCAGAGAAGTGAAGTTATAGGGCAAACCACTGTCCTCTCCTGAGTTGACAGGCAGACAGGCAGACACAGAATAAATCACACTTTACAAAGGCAGAAAATTCCCAGCAGAAACCTCCATGGTAGCTCAGTAATGCAGTAGAAAAAGCTCAGCTGTCATCGAGGAACTGTGGGATGTTCCTTGTGAACAAGTCTGCACAAAAAAAAAAAAAAAAAAAAAAAAAAAAAAAACAGAAGTTTTCCCCATTTTTGTAAATTTCATCTCCTAAGGCTCTACTAGATTCTCACAGTGAAATTGAGATGAAAAATCTCCTCATTCTCTCCACAAAGGGACAGGGAAAACAACCATTTAGAAATATGCTGGAATATTCTGATTTTTGTTTGTAACCAGATCTGCCCTCAAGAGAAATTATATTACCAGAGTCTAATGTACTGGGGTTGTTTCAACCTAACAGACACGTGGGAAAAGAAATACCCAACCCTAGATGATGCTAGCCTGCCACACAAGGGAAGGAAATACCTAATATCAGCCCACACCAGTCTGTCTGTCCCACCTAAGGTGGGAGAAACACACAGAGACACTTGTGAGGTTCACAGCCAAGGGAACAAATACACTAAAAGACTTAGACCTATTCACAGGACTATAAAATGCTTCCTGTCCTCCCATATTTTACCACATTATAAAAGGCCTACTTATCACAGTTCCTTATCATGTCCGACTACTAAGAAAAAATTACAAGGCATTGGAAAACACACACACACACACACACACACAGTTTGAAGAGACACAGCAAGTATCAGATTTAGACTTGAATATGACAGTTATTGAAATTATCAGACTGGAAATTGAAAACAGCTATAATTTATCTATTAAGGGTGCTAAAGAATGATGTAGACAGCATATAAGAACAAATGGGCAAGGTACATGAAGAAAATAAAAATAGAAGAAAGAATAATAAAATTTCTAGAGATCAAAACATTGTAATGAAAGGAAGAGTACCTATGATAGATTCATTAATAGACCATATATGACTGAAGAATCTCTGAGATACAGGTTATAAGAATAGAAACAAACCTACACATTCTGCACTTGTATCCTGTAACTTAAGGTAAAAACAAACCAAAAAAAGAAAAATAAAGAAAAGAATGGAAACATTCAAAACTGGAAAGCAAAGAGAAAAAAGTGAGCAAATACATATCCAAGAGTGGTGGATTAACAACACAATGCATAACATATGTAATAAAATACCAGAAGAAGAAGAAAGAAAAAGGAAAAGAAGAAATATGTGAATCAATACCGACTGAGAATTCCCTAATTAATGCAAGACAGCAAACCACAGATACAGGCATCTCAGGGAACATCAAGGAGAATAAATGTAAAAACAAACAAACAAAAAACAACAACAAAGCCACTTGAACACATATTCCTATTCAAACTGCAGAGACTCAAAAGTAACATATATATATAAAAAAATAAATACATATAAATATAATATATATGTATATATACACACACATTTAAAGAAGCCAAAAGGGAGAATTAATCTTACCTATAAGGAGCAAAGTAAGAATTAGCTCTGACTTTTCCTTAGAAAACATGTAAACAACACAAAATGAAATGAAGTACTTAATGTTAAGAGGAAAAAAAATCAACCCAGAATTCTGTGTCCTGTGAAATTATCTTTCAAAAGTGAAGGAGAAATAAAGACTTCCTCAGACCCCCCAAAATGAGAGAATTTGTTGCCAGTAATCATAGCTAGAAAGAAATATTAAAAGAAGTTCTTGAGAGAGTAGGAAATTGATATAGGTCAAAACATATATCTACATGAAGAAAGAATAATAATCTAGAAAAGAAATAGATGGAAATAAATAAAACACTTTTATTTGTATGATTCTTAATTAATAAAGTTGTTAACAGTTTGTTCAAAATAATGATAGCAATACCGTTTTTGATTTTGTATGCTTATGCATAAAAATGCATACATATATCTATAAAATAATATTTATGGATACTTTAGTGTAAGTAAAATTAATAACAGCAATAGTAAAAGAGAACAGAGGGGAAATTAGGAATATTTTGCTATTACAGGGTACTCACACTACCCACGAAAGAGTGTAGTGTTATTTAAAAGAAGATTTAGATTAATTGCACATATTTTTCTGTAGAAATAACACAGAAACTGAAAAGCAAATACTGCATGTTCTCACTGATAAGTGGGGGCAAAATAATGTGTATATATGGACATAGAGTGTGGAGTGATAGACACTGGAAACTTGAAAGGGTGGGGAGTTCAAAGGTAGGTAGGTAATGAGAAATTACTTAATGAATATGATGTATATTATTAAGGTGATGGATACACTAAAATCTCAGACTTTATTACTATGCAGTATATGCATGTAACAAAATTGCACTTGTACCTTTTAAATTTATTCAAAATAAATAAATACATAAATGAGGTAGGATAAATGATATGCTAAAAAAGTAAAAAGTGTAATTATATTTTAAAATGCTTAATAAACCACCAATGGCAAAAATAAGTGGAAAACAAAAAAAAAAAAATTATGAGCAAACAACAAAAGCAATGGATTGAAAAATAACAAATATAATAGCATCCTACTATATCCACAAACACATTAAACCCCAATGATCTAAATATATCAACTAAAAACCAATAACTATAAAAGTAAGTCAATAGAGAATACCAACAAAACCAAACAATGGCAATTTACAAAGATCACTAATCTCAATTAGCCTCTAGCCATACTGAGAAAAAACGAAGATCACACATATTACTAATATCAGTAATAAAAAAGGGGGTACAATTAAGATCTCATGGACATCACAAGAGTAATAATACTTTAAACAACTTTATGCCCATATATTTAATAATTTAGATCAAGTGGACCAATTCCTTGAAAGACAGTCTGCCAAAATATACATAACAAGAAATAAAAAACCTGAATAGGCCTATATGTGCTGCAGCAATTGAATCTGTAATTGATAACTGCCCAAGCGAGCATGAGGCCGTTTCACTGGTGAATTCTAATCAACATTTAAGTAAGAAGTAATACCAATTTCTACCATGTCTTTCAGAAGATAGAAGCAGAGGCAATACTTCCTAACGCATTCTATAAGACCAACATAATCCTAATACCCAAACCAGAGAAATACAAGAAAATAAAAATATACACCAATATTTCTCATAATCATAGAAGCAAAATCCCTGAAAAATATTAACACATGCAATCCAACAATGTATAGAAAGAATTACACATCACAACCAACTGCGATTTATCCCGAGTGTGCAAGGCAGGTTCAACATTCAAATATCAGTCCATGTAATACATCAGATCAACAAGCTAAAGTGAAGAAAAGCTCACAATCATATCAGTAGTTGCAGAAAAAGCATGTGACAATATCTAATACCTATTTATGACAAACTATTAGCAAACTAGGAATAGAGGAGAACTTTTTCAACTGATGAACATTTAGAAAAAACAAACAAATAAAAAAGAACACATCACACTGAATGATGAGAAACTGGAAACTTTCCTGCTAAGATCAGGAACAAAGCAAGGATATCCCCTCTCACTACTCCTTTCAACACAATGCTGGATGTCCTGGCTAATGCAATAAGAAACGTAAAATAAATAAAAAGTATATAAATTGGGAAGAAAGAAAACTTTTACCGTTTCAGATAATATGGTCACCTATGTAGAAAATCTGAAAGAACTGACCAAAAAAAAAAACACCCCAAACTCCTGAAGCTAGTAAGGGGTTATAACAAGTTTTCAAGATAGAAGGTTAATATATAATTGTTAATGGCTTTCCTTTATGCCACCCATAAACAAATTGAACTTGAAATTAAAAACATACTACCATTTATTTTAGCATCCCTTAAAATTAAATACATATGTATAAATCTAACAAAATTGGTATAAGGTTTGTATGAGAAAATCTACAAAACTGTGACAAATGAAATTAAAAGGAACTAAATACAGGGAGAGATATTCTGCATTTATGGAAAGACTCAATATTGTCAAGATGTCAGTTCCTTCCAACATGATCTACAGATTCAATGTAACACCATTTAAAATTCCATCAAGTTGTTTTTTGGATATTGAGACACTGATTACAAAGTTTATACAGAGAAGCAAAAGACCCTGATAAAGGACTATTACTCAAAATATATAAAAAATGATCAAAACTAAATGGTAAGAAAACAGAAAACCTGACTTAAAAATGAATGAAAGATCACAACAGACATGTCACCAAAAAAGATTTGCTGATGACAAATAAGCATATGAAAAAAATGCTTCACATTATATGTCATTCAGGAAAATGTAATTTAAAACAAAGGGATACCACTACAAGCCTATGAGAATCTCCAAAATTCAGAACACTGGCAATACTAAATTTTGGATTAGGCCAATTTTTGGGGCCTCCAAGCTCAGCTGATGAGACTGAATTTTTGAGGATGTCCTAACTTATATCCCTGGTAACAAATATCAGACGGTCAACAGGGCTAACTTTGCCTAGTACCTCCCACCATCCAGCAGGCTATCACAAAAGCAGCAAGAGAGAACTGATACAATGTGAAACGCTTTTCAAGTCTTTTGCATGTGTCGCATTTGCTCATAAATCATTGGTTAAATCTAGTCATCTAACAAAGCCCTGACAGAAAGGGTAAGAAAACAGACCCCACCTATTCAAGGAAGAAGCTGCAAAGTCACATTGCAAAGGATATTCCGACAGGGATAGCAAAAATTGTGGTCTTTTTAATGATATATCACAATTTCAAACTTGTCTTGCAATTTGGACAGATTTGTGATAGATTGCTTCCTTAGTAATTTAAATAAATTTATGATAGACTCTCTTTTTAAAAATTCTGGTAATAATTACCTATATAAAAAATAATATTTATACAAACTTTGTTCTATTATTATAGCTCATATTTACTTTTATTCTTTTAATGCACTGTTCTTAACAAGATAATGTTAACTAATAATGATAATAGCATAAATTATTTACTTTGTTAATAATACATATACATACACATGCAAATATCATATATGAAATGACCAAGCCACTTATTGAGAATATTTTCATTTCAAAAGAATTGATTTATTTTTTATTCATATTTTCTTTGTATGAAAAGCTAAAATTCATGAAAAAGAGAAATACAATTTTACAAACCAAAAAGACAATCATATGAGAAATACAATCACTTCTTTCTTTCTTTTATTTCACACTTTAATGCCTTATTTAAATATTTATAATTTTAACAAATTGTTTGTGTTTGACTTCCCAGTTGGCAAATTTCATGTTACCAATAAAAATTAATGTATTCTATAAATATCTGACTACTGTATTCAATTACATTGGGTAATTCTTAAATGTTGTTTTGATCTCTTAACAGCTAATACAAACATTGTCTTAAGAATTACAAACCAAAATTAAAAGTGTTGATTTTCCTCAAAAAAAAATATGTATATTTATGTCAGAATTTCTGCCCTTATTTTAGGAAATTTTTATAAAATACTTGCTCTTTTCAGCACAATTTGTCTTGTTAAAAATGCATGAGCTAATATATCATACAAATAATTCACAATATACATAAAATATCATAATTGAAATAAATGGAATGGGATGTCAAAATGAAACATTAACAATAATATTGGTTATTCAGTCCATCATTCATCTAATTAGGGATGCTACTTTGATGAAATACATATAAATATAAATTTTCACAAAATGTTGATATGGTTTAGTTTGATTTATTAGAAAGACATTTTCAAATTATTATTTAGAGAAGATGTTAAATTTGTTTTACCAGCTGAACAATAAGTATAGTACAATAAACTCATGTCTTAAATATCATTATATTGAAATAATTATGCAGTCCTTGGTTACATGATTTAAGATAGAATAATTTTATACCTAGAAATCATGGAGCTACCAGATTAACCCTCAAGTACTCAGTACTGACCCCGCAAACCCAACTCTGCTATGATACCTAGTATTCTGAGAAATAACCTATATAAAGTCTCAACAGCAGAGAACATTAGCATTCAGCATCTCCTGACAATTTATTTTACTTCCAGTACCCCTGATGCTATGGGTATACTTGTCCAAGCCATGACTCTTCAGTATAAAAGCATGAAAAGTAAAAAATTCAGAATGAGGTAACATTTGACTCTTGGTTTTGTCCTGTAGATTGTTTTTTCCATTGAACACGCTAAGTAGTGGGAAGTCTGAAAAACAAGTTTTTTTTTTTTCACTTCAATCAATTAAGAAAAAAGAGACAAAAGCTACTCAAGCAAAGTTATCCTCCATTGCTTGACAATAAATGTGTTAGAACGAAGTTTACATTATTTTTCAGACTCAAAATAATTAATGTAAATGAACTTAAACCATGTTATGAAATTATTGCATGTGCCTCAGCATGAGGGTAAGGAAGAAAAGTTTCTCTAGGATGGTAAGACATTCAATATTCCAGGGATTAAGCGTATGTCCTAATTGTTCTTGTTAGCCTGGCCTAAATGATTTTTTCCTGATTTAGTGTTCTTGCTCAGACCAGGAAGAGGTTACGCTGTGTTTGTTTCTATTTACCAATCCAAAGGGTTAAACTAGGTGTCCTAGGGGAGGAAGAGTCAAGAACTATGTTGTGGATGGAAAAAAAAAAAAAAAAAACAAAGGCAGGGGCGGGGGATGAAATCTCAAGAGGCTATTTGGCAAGATTCAATCTCAAACACAGATCTGTTTTTTTACTGAATATAGACAAGTTGTAGTTTAGCAATATTGAAATGTCCAGCTATATTTAACATACTGTGATATTGATCTAAAAAATTAAATATATTCCTCCTAACTGAGGCTTTTTACTCTTTGACTATCATCTCCCTATTCTCCCCACCTCCTAGCCTTTGATAACCACCTTCCAGTCTTTGCTTGTATGAGGTCAAGACAGTTTTGACTGTCTTGACTCCAATATCAGGGAGAACATGTGGTATTTTTCTCGCTGTGTTTGTCATATTTCACTTAGCAGAATGTTCTCCAACTCCATCGATATTGTTGCAAATGGCAGAATTTTTTCCTTATTTTAAAGTTGATTTATATTCCTTTGGGTATATACCCGGTAATGGGATTTCTAGGTCAAATGATATTTCTGTCTTTAGGTCTTTGAGGTTTAATAGTATGACATTTTGCATATATACCACATATTTACGCATTTATCCTTTGATGGATGCCTGAGTCCATAATATGGCTACTGTGAATACTGTGCAATGAACACTGGATTGCAGACATGTCTTCCACATATTGATTTCAAATTTTGGGGGTATTAAATTCCCAGACAGAAGTGGGATCAAGGGATCATAGGTACTTCTATTTTTAGTTTTTTTCAGGGATCTCCACACTCTTTTCCACAACAGTTATATTAATTTACATTTCCAGCAACATTGTACAAGGATTCCCTTTGATCCACTTGCTTGCCAACACTTGTTTTCTTTCCTCTTTCTGATGAGAGTCATTCTAATAGGTATGAGGCACTATCTCACTGTGGTTTTAATTTTTCATTTCCCTAATGATTAACAATGTCAAGAATTTTTAATATCTGTTAGCCATTAAAGAAATGGAAGAAGATAAAAATAAATAGAAAGATATATCTGTTCATAGACTGGAAAAATAAATATTGTTAAAATTTCCATACTACATATTCAATATAATCCCTATAAAAATTCCAATACCTTTTTTAAAGATTAAGAAAAAAAAATCTAAAATTCATATGGAACCATAAAAATGCAAATAGCCAAGGCAATCATGAGCAAAAAGAACAAAGCTGAAGGCATTACACTACCATATTTCAAACTATACTACAAAGTGATAGTAGTTGAAACAGCATGCTACTGGCCTAAAAACCAACACATCAACCAATACAACAAAATAGGGAACTCAGAAATAAACCCACACATCTACAGTCACACATCTTCAGTTAATTGATCTCCCACAAAGGTGCCAAGAATATACAAATGGGAAAAGAATAGTCTTCTCAAGAAGTGGGGCTGGAAAAACTGGATATCCATATGCAAAAGAATAAAATTGGACTCTTATCTCACACAACATAAGAAAATTAACTTAAAATTGATTAAAGACTTAAACATAAAAGCTGAAACTTTAGAACTATTTGAAGAAAACCTAAAGGAAAAACTATCATACATTGGTCTGGACAATTTTTTTTTAATACTTGACCCCCAAAGCCCAGGCAACAAAAACAAAAATAACTAAGTGGGATTACATCAAAATAGAAAGCTTCTCTCATCAAAGGAAACAATTCATTGAGTGAAAAGACAGCTTACGAATTGGGAGAAAACATTTGCAAGCCGTACATCTAACAAGGGGCTAATATCCAACATATATAAGGAACTCAAACAACTCTACAGAAAGAAAACAAATAATCCAATTGAGAAATGGGCAAGAGACCTGAATAGATTCCTTCTATTCTTTCTCTATTATATTCTTTATCTAAAGAAGACACATGGATCTGGTTTTGTATCCAGGCTCTGGGTTAGTAGCATAATCTCTGAGAAAATAGTCTACAGTTTCTCTAGGTGGCTAGATCATAGGCACTGATGTATTACCAACTCAAATACTTATTTTTCAAAGTAAGACATGGAAGAAGAAAGAAACATTGAGTTTCATATTTGGAGAAAGGACACAGAAGTTTTTATGATGTACTGGAAATAAAAGACCCTCCTTCATATCCCTCAATATGAGGTGGACTTTTCACATTTTCCTGTGGCCTTGAGAAAGATGTAAGTTTCTCAGATGCATTAATTTCCTGTCACAGCTATAATAAATGACCAAAAGTATCATAAAACAAAACTTATTTATGTATTTATTTACTTTTTTGTTTGGTTGCTTGTTTACAGGTAAGGTCTCACTCCTTCACCCAGGCTGGAATGCAGTGGCACAATCACAGCTCACTGCAACCTTGAACTAGTGGTATCAAGTGATTTTCCTGCCACTACTTCACGAATAGCTGGACTACAGCTGTGCACTACTACATCCAGGTATGAAAACCACACATATTTATTATAATACAGCTTTGGAGGTCAGCTACAAAATTAGTCTCATTTGTCCAAAGTCAAGGTGTGACCAGAGCTAGTTCCTTCCGGGGATTTCAGGAGAGAATTCCTTTCCTGTAACTTTTCAGCTTCCAGAGGCTGTCTTTATGTCTTGACTTGTGGCCCTTAACTATACCTTAAAAGGCAGCATTATTGTAGCATCTTAAACTCTTTCTCTGCTTCTAGCATCATAACATCTTTATTTTTTATTTTATTATTTACTTTATTTTTATTTAATTATTAATTTTAATTACCACATAGTAATTGTATATATTTATGAGGTACAGTATGCTATTTTTATGTGTGCATGCAATTTGCAAAGATCAAAATCAAAGTTGTTAGCATACTCATCACCTCAAACATTTGTCATTTCTTTGTGTTGCGAATATTCAAAATCTGCTCTTCTAGCTATTTGAAAATATACAAAAAAATTGTTGTTAATTAATTGCAAAGTGCTATAGAACACTAGGACTTATTCTTCCTATTTAGCTGTAATTTTCTATCTGTTAACCAAACTCTGGTTATTCCCTTCTCCTCCTATCCTTCCTAGCTTCTAGTAACCATTATTCTACTCTCTGCTCTATGACATCAACTTTTTTAGCTGCCATACATGAGTGAGAACATGAGGTACATTTTCTTCTGTTCCTGGCTAATTTGACTTAACATAATGTCCTTCAAGCTCATCTATGATGCTATGAATGAAAAGATGTTTTCTTTTTCAGAGCTGTATAGTGTGCCATTTTGTATGTATACCACATTTTCTTTATTCATTCTTCTGTTAATGGACATTTAGGTTGAGTCCATATTTTGGCTTCTGCGGCCTCTAACTTCTGGGCTCAAGTAATTCTCCCACTTCAGCCTCCTGAGTAGCTGGGACTATAGATGCATGCTGCTACGCACAGCTAATTTTTGGTTTTGTTTTTGTTTTTGCAGGGATGGCTTCTCAGTATGTTGCCCAGGCTGGTCTTGAACTCCTGCCCTCAAGCAATGCTCCTATCTTAGCCTCCAAAAATGTTGAGATGACAGGTGTGAGCCACCACGCCCAACTGCTTAATATATTTTAATCATAAAATGAAATCAGTAATTTTTACATCTTTGTTATTTAATATGTGAAAGGGATTTCTGCAGATAAGAGTAATTTTTCAAAACAATAATAAATATGAATTAAATTATATTAATTATACTGCTTAAAAGAAGTAAAATTAAGTAAAATTAAGTGTCAGATTATCTAAAATTGCCAACATATTCAGTGAATATCAATGATCATAAGTGTTCGTTGATTTTAAAATCTGAGTGTTATGTGTAAAATTTAAGAAAATACACAATAGTGCCTTAAGTATTATAACTTCTAATAGCATATTTTGGGAAATAAAGTTAAAACTATTAATTGCTGAGTTTACAGTATATCACTTCAGTGGATGATATTGGGGGAATAGATTATTGTGGAATGTGGGAATATGTATAACAGGCAGAAAGAAACATTTTTCACTGATAGTCTTAATAGTTAAGGGGTAGGCTTATTATTTTCTATAAGTGGATTGGAGGAGTTTTTTGCAAAAATATAAAATTAAAGATATCACTACTACTGCAATTATTTTGCATTTCTCTAATGCCTTTTTATTTAAACACTTATAAATCCCATAAAGCAACTACTGGTACATGTTCTCTGTAAAATAAACGGATATGGTTCATAAGACTGCCAGAGTCCTTTATAACCTCATGATACCTTATAGGGTGGCTGTTATTCTTTCCATACGAATAGCTATGGTTCATAGGATTTATGGGTAATCTATACCGCTGTGGTGTCTTGGGAGTGATAGCTCCTGTAGATATTTTATCTTCTATTATAACCCTTACAAATAACACAGTTTATTTTCATGAGGCTTGAAATAGCCATAGCTAATTTCAAAAGAATTTACTTCCTGTGGTTGTATACTTTATTATAGAAAGTACCGTAAAACGAAGTTACAGATTGAATGGCAGTTAATTTTCACATATGTATAAAATATATTCTATCTTAATTAATTTATTATTACTTTTTCCTTGGCATAGTGTTCTGTACCATGACGGTAGACTAGGTAACCACTAAACATTTTAACTTTCTTCCATAGTATTGTGTGTGTATGTGAATTTGTGTGCAACTAAAATAAATCAATACAGTGATGCATGGAACATTCTGGTCAACATGTGTTTTGTTTTAGATGAACTGAAATTACAAGGGTGATAAAACTGTTTACATTTAGCTCAAAATATTTTATTCCATTTCCTTTCTGTAGACATAATACATTTATCAAAATAAAAAATATTGACAAATATGTTATTCATATCCTCAGAAAATGTGAAAACACACATGGCACTTTTGTGGAGCATCATTTCTGCAACATGAAGTAAAAGCTGATCTTCATGTTTTTGTCATTAATGAAATAATTTATCCAGAAAAGTTTGTATAGAAAAATAATGGGCATATGCAAACCTGCAAAGCAAAGTTATTCAGCAATATAGGCCATGGATATGTGGTTGTAAGGCAAGAAATTATACTTATTACTGCCCTACTCTGAAAATACCTCAGGTTGAAATTATTTACAGTATTCTCATTGCTACACCTAGGTTACACTTATCTAACTACAGAAAAATCCAAATGTTTTACATCACATAATTACTCAGCACAAAAATACTAAAGTTCTTGTCTCAAATATGTATTTCCTTTTATCTCTTGGGGAAATATTATAGAACAATTTTTAAGTACAATTTCATAAACATGACCTAAAACACTTTTAGGTCCTTGTTTTTACTCCCAATATATTTTTTGTTCTTTTTTCCCTAGATTTATTGATGTATAATTGAGAATTAAAAATGCATTTATTTACAGTGTGCAGTGTGATGATGTGCACCATTCCCATAGTTTTCTTTTTGTTGTGAGAACATTTACGATCAATTCTCCTAGCAAATGTCAAGTATACAATATAGTATAACTTACTATAGTCACCATGCTGACTTTAAAGCTCCAGAACTTGCTCACTCGTTCATTCTGTTTAACTGAATATTTGTGTCCTTTGACCAGCATCCACCCCATTTCCTTCACCCTTCAAACCCTGGCAACCCCCATTCTACTCTGTTTCTA
The DNA here is from genome assembly GCF_049350105.2 of Macaca mulatta. Classification (NCBI taxonomy): domain Eukaryota; kingdom Metazoa; phylum Chordata; class Mammalia; order Primates; family Cercopithecidae; genus Macaca; species Macaca mulatta. The sequence goes on from NC_133411.1 coordinate 30,007,233, forward strand.
TAAGTTAAAATGTTTTAGATTGCACATATAAGAGAGATGGGCCGGGCGCAATGGCTCACGCCTGTAATCCCAGCACTTTGGGAGGCCAAGGTGGGTGGATCACGAAGTCAGGAGTTCAAGACAGCCTGGCCAAAATGGTGAAACCCCATCTCTACTAAAAATACAAAAGTTAGCCGGGCGTGGTGGCAGGCACCTGTAATCCCAGCTACTTGGAAGACTGAGGCAGAGAATTGCTTGAACCCAGGAGGCTGAGGTTGTAGTGAGCCGAGATCATGCCACTGTACTCCAGCCTGGGCGACAGAGTAAGACTCTGTCTCAAAAAAAAAAAAAAAAAAAAAAAAAAAAGAGAGAGAGAGAGAGAGATCATATGCCTGACTTATTTTGCTTACCGTAATGTTCTATAGATTCATCTATGTTGCGGCAAATGACAGGATTTCCTTCTTTTTAAAGACAGAATAAAGTTATGTCTATCTGCAATATCATATTTTATTTATTCATTCAGCCAGTGATGAAGACTTAGGTTGTATCCATATATTGGCTATTGCAAATAGCTCTGCAGTGAAAATGGGAGTGCAGATATCTTTTCAAGACAATGATTTCTTTCTTTGGATATATAACCAGAAGTGAGATTGCTGGACCATAGAGTAATTCTATTTTTTAATTTTTTGAGGAACTACCATGATTTTTTCTGCAATGACTCTACCAATTTATTTTATTGTGTATAAAAGTAAAACCTACCATATCAACTATATATTATTTATAAATAGTACATGTGTTATGATATATATAGTGCATATTTATAATTTTTAAGTTTACTTTTACTAAACCGCTGTTGTCATATATTCCATTTCTTTAATTTTAATCTTCCTCTTAAAAATAATGTTTGTGCCTTTCTTTGTTTTATTTCATTACATACATGACATAGATGTTTATGTTTTAAATTCCATCATTTTCACTTTAGTCATAAATATTTAAGGCCACTGATTTAAACACATATTGTAATTCATGACACACGATGATTCATTCTCATTTTATCTTAGACATTCTGCAGTTTTGCTTTCAAAGTAAATAATCTCTAGGAAATGCAGAAACTACAGAAATAATTTTGTCCGGTAGAAGCTCTAATGTGTTCTCTCAGTGATTCATGGAATCAAAACAAAGCTAAATTTTTTAAAAGTCTGAAAAGTATATTCTGTTAAAATTAATGATTTCCAAGAATGACATAAAAAATAAAGCATGAAAAGTAACTGAATAATATGCACTTGAAATAAATGTCCAACACACAAATGAATAGAGTTGCAAATATATTTTCTTTTCTTTTCTTTTTTTTTTTTTTTTTTTTTTTTTTTTGAGACGGAGTCTTGCTCTGTCACCCAGGCTGGAGTGCAGTGGCCGGATCTCAGCTCACTGCAAGCTCCGCCTCCCGGGTTCACGCCATTCTCCTGCCTCAGCCTCCCAAGTAGCTGGGACTACAGGCACCCGCCACCTCGCCTGGCTAGTTTTTTGTATTTTTTAGTAGAGACGGCATTTCACCGTGTTAGCCAGGATGGTCTTGATCTCATGACCTCGTGATCCGCCCGTCTCGGCCTCCCAAAGTGCTGGGATTACAGGCTTGAGCCACCGCGCCCGGCCGGAAATATATTTTCAATGTTGATTGGAGCTGGCGATGATCTCCTCAAACAGATCAGAATAGTTTCCATCTGATTCCCTCTTAATACATGTAAATATTTTCCACTGATTTTAGAAAAAATTAAATCTCTTTACAATGCCCTAACAAACTCTGAATATTCTTCTTTTACCTACTTTTCTAAATGTATCAAAGATCACTCACTCACTTTTTTACTCATTCATTTCTAGACACACTAACTTCAGAGCACAATAGTACTTTCAAGATTCAGATTTTCAGTACATTGTTCCGCCTACTTGGAATTTATTACTCCTATATCTGCAAATGTTTTCTGCCACTATAGCCTTCAAGGTTTAGATTAAGTGTTAACTGAGTTTCTTTTTATCTGACATGAACTTTTTTATCTCCATTTCAGGATCTTTTTGTCCAATCCAGAGCACATTGCTGAATGAGTATTTATATATTTGTTTATTTTTTTCTGTATTTTCAACCTATTTGCCTGTGTATTTTCTGAACCAAGAAGGCTAAATTGGGTTAAAAGAATTGAAGAGGTAGAAGAGACAAAAAAAGGAGGTGAGTAAATTAGCTGATGTCTAAATTAAAAATAATAAAAGCATGGGTTAAGAGAGAGACCATGACAATATAAAGAAAATAATGCAATCAAATATAATTCTGAGGTAGAATCTATGGATATACCACCATATTAGATTTGGAGATCAAAGGAAGAAATAATTAATTGTTATAGCTGATTTTGAATAAAAATCAAAGATATGATATTGTAGATACTTTCAAACATATATGTAAGTAATGAAAAAGTCAATTTTAAAGTTGAATGCATTTGTGTTTGTGGGTTTGTGTTGGGGGTTGCCCATGATAAAACACAATGAATAAAATTGTGAATACAGTGAATAAAATAAAAGGTCAAAGCATACACCTAACTTGGGTTGTTGACTATATATTGCCAATTGTTCCATTATATTTTGTTTTAGTTATATAGACTTTTACCAGTGGTGTTGAGAAGAGAGTATCTATCTCTAGAAAACCTTAGTTTATTATTAATTATTAATTCATAAAAATTATAATTTTCATAGGTAAAAATTGATGCCTCATTTGGTAAATTTGTATTTGATAACAAAGAAAAACAAAATAATGTGTATTCTATTTACTGTAAAATTTTTAAATGAATTATTTCTTTAAATCTGTTGACTATATCCCAGTTGAAAAGGCTATTAGCAATTGGGTCTATTACAAACATTTTACTCAGTTTAATTTTTACTTAATTTCTTCTAGATGGTTTGATAGTATATAAAAAATTGAAGAATATATTTAGTCATATATATTTTGTTAAATAATTTTATCATATGCCTCTTAGATGTTTGTATGTATTTTTTAATTCTCATATATATGATAAAAATTTTATATTTTTAAATTTGTTTTACTTTATACTGTGTTATATTACATTGTGGCTCATTTGAGAAGGCACCTATTTTTGGTAATTATGTTGTATTTTGAGATTTTCATGAAAAATATTTTAATTCAGATATTTAATTTAATGTGAGAATTTATTTATATGTATCTGATTTAGTTTCCAATATTTTCATACATTTTTTCTCAGTGAGGTAAACCAAATGTCCAATATCCTGGTGTTTAATAGCGAAAATAGCATCCAATTTTGTCCATGGAAATTCTTCTCTTTTGTTACTGAGATATTGCCTGACTACCTAGAATACATCACCATGTTTACTTAGTTTCTTTTTTATTCTCTCTATATTAAATATGGCAGTCCACATGAAGGAATAAAATATATTTTATAATTAAAAATGAGCAAAATGCTTAAGATAAAATAAAAAGAATTTAAAGTAAAATTAAGTGGCAAGTGCAAAGCTAAAAGATGTCTTTTTTTTTTTTTTTTTTTTTTTTACATCAGTCAAAATAATTTAAGTTTGAAGTAAGGTAATACCAAGTCTAATCAAAGAAGGAAAGAGTTTTTTTCTTGTTGACTGCACTGGAAATGCTCAAGGCTCCATACTACCCCTGCTATACAATCAAAACTATATCAGAATTTCTGTGATTCTCTTGGGACTTCATCAGTCTTCGTGCGGACTTCATCCCCTGAATGACTGAAGCAGTTTTACACATCATATTTATACACCAATCTTTGAAGAGCAAGAAAGACAATTTGTGACCTAGAATTACCAGATCATGTTCGGATTTCCACACTGATTTTTACTTTTGTGTCAAGTCTTGCAGACTAGAAAATAATACGTCACATCCCACTGATTAGTTTAAGAAGATGCATACTAAATGAGATTGTTAGGATTATCTTGAATAGTTTAATCTGGTGACTTCCAATGTTGCTTGCATGTTAGAATCGTGTATGGACATTAAAATGTATACTGATCTTAGTTATGTCCTCCTAGACCTAATCAATTGATCAATGAAAGTATATTATTACTTGATTAGGTATTTTTGTTAACAATATGAAAAATCTGAATATTAAAAACAATAAACCAGACAACTTTCTGATTTATTCTAATATACACCGTGGATAGATAGCCACAATTTTAGTTCCCTTAGAGGCCACTTCTAGAGGTGTGGATGAGGTTTAGTCCCATCCCAAGTGGACCCAAAAGTTTTGCTAGTGAGAAAGTACAGCAAACGTAGGAGGGAAAAAGCAAACTCCCACTGATTTAATTTGTAAATATCCTATTTCCAAGTGAGACAACATAATGTAATTCCTTATTTTCTTACCATCTCCAGCAAGTAATATATAGTGGATAGTTTTGCTTAGTGTAAGCATCATAGCAGAAATAATTCAAAATGCGATATTTAGATATTTTCCACAATTACACTAAGTTAAAGCTTTTCAAAGCTCAATTGTTTTGTTTGCATGAACATTTAAGAAATTATAGTACAAAATAACTAATTGATATGGCTTACCATAATCATTTCTCCTAAAATCAGATTTCATTTTGACAAATAACAAATTAAGCAGAAATCTATATTCACTTCAATTTATATATTCTGAAATTATTAAAATGTTGATGTATTGTCTCAGGATATTGATAGGTAAAAAAATTTTTCTCCCAATTGAAAAATATAGGCCAAAATAATTTATTTATTGTGTTCTTAGCTTGAGAAAGAAAAAAATGCTAGATCAGTATAAAGTATTTGATAAGCAAACTAAATCTCCTATCACATCAAAGAGTAGGTTTTGCTTTGTTTGCTTTTTCTATGGTCTCTTGCTCGTGATACTGTTGTAAAATTCTCCAAGATCTAAAAAAAGGCCTTGAATTTTTTCTGCTTCAGTAGCAAGTCTATTAATAGAATGGGGAGAGAATTGTAATGCTTCATTACAACTTTCAGCTGAGAGAGGGGAATACAAGGACCTCTAACTTTCAAAGTGGCATTGAAGCAAAATTACTTCAACCAGACATGAAGGTATGTAATAAAGTAAAAATAGGGTTTTCTATTTCCCTCAAGGACTGAGGAGAATGCATATTTCTTCAACAAATGCAAATATTTCAGCAATTAAAATTTTCAAAACAATTTTACTTGCTCAAATTAAAGTAAGAATGGTGTGACCATGAAGCTAGCATTTATAATCAAGCATGAATTACAATTTGTATATAAATGTAAAGTTGCTACATTGTGGTCCAATAATATTTGCTATGGAATAAATTCTAAATTACATAAGCTATAACTTTCCCACATTCTCTCAAAATATTGTATAATGACATCTAAAATACTCATTTAGACTAAAAATATCTAGTAAATATTTTCACTGGAATAAATATATTTTTAAGCACAAATTCACATATGAAATATTGTAAATGGAAAAATATATGATTAGGAAAGCCCTGAGTCAAAACAATGTCAAATTGTTTTAGTTTGTCTCCAGGCAGGGCATGGTGGCTCACGCCTGTAATTCCAGAACTCTGGGAAGCTGAGAGCAGCAGACTGTTTGAGGCCAGGAGTTCGAGATTAGTCTGGCCAATACAGTTCACCCTCTTTCAACTCCCTCTCTACTAAAAATGCAAAAACCAGCCAGGCATGGTGGCGTACACCTGTAATCCCAGCTACTCAGGAGGCTGAGGCATGAGAATTGCTTGAACCTGGGAAGCGGAGGTTTCAGTTAGCCAAGATCGTGCCACTGCACTCCAGCCTGGGCAACAGAGCAAGCCTCTGTCTCAAAAGGAAAGAAAGAGAGAAAGAGAGAAAGAGAGAGGGAGGGAGGAAGGGAGGGAGGTAGGGAGGAAGGGAGGGAGGGAGGGAGGGAGGGAGAGAGGGAGGGAGGAGGAAGGAGGGAGGGAAGGAGGGAAGGAAGGAAGGAAGGAAAAGAAAGAAAAGCAAGAAAGGAACAAAGGAATAAAAAGTTTGTGTCCAAAAGGTAGTTTTAATACATTCTTTTATGTTAAAATATAATGAATAAATTGCTATAGTTAATTTACATTTTATATACAAATCCAAAGTTATTAATTTAATCTATTTAGTAGCCATTAGATTTTCGGTGTCTCTTACTTTAAAGCTTTCAGCAGCATATATTAGTTTCAGAACAGAGAATAGTATCTGTTTGCAAAACTATAAACCAAAAAAATTGTTAGCAATATAGAGAAAAATATTCACGAAAATAGAATAGATCACACTGGGGAAAAGAAGTGGTGATAAAATTAATTAAATATAATCTTCCATAGATGCGCACTGGTTATCTCTAAAGATGAAGATTCTACACATGCACATCATTGGCATGGTGTATGTGGAGTATAATTGATTCTGCATATTTAGGAGTATATTAAAAAGTGATATAATTTTAAGAATACCTAACATACCATTTTTTCTCTTAGGTAATCTGTATCATCTAGTACAAATATAGTGGTTGATAAACAAGGGATTATATTGTCAAATGGGCTTACACCAATCACTGATCTCACCTAATTCTGAAATATACAAATGATTTGTGTATTACTTTCCTACTGCTTCAGTAATAAACTACCACAGACTCAGGAGCATAAAAAAGAACAAATGTTTTATCTTATACTCTTGCTGTGAGAAATCCAAAATGGGTTTAGCAGGGATAAAATCAAGGTGTCAGTAGAGCTGCATTCCTTCTTGAGGCTCTAGGAGAATCCTTTTTATTTTTTCCTTTTCTCCTGTATTATTCAACTTGTGGCTGCATCATTCTGACCTCTTTTTCTATCATGATATACTTTTCTCCAATTCTGACCCTCCTGGCACTTTCTTATAAAGATCTTGTGATTCCATTGAGTTCACCTGGATATTTCAGAATAATCTTCCCATCTCAAGATATTAGGGTGGTGCAAAAGTAATTGCTGTTCTTACCGTTCAAAGTAATGGTAATATCTTAAATGAAACACATCTTTAAAGCCATCTGTACTGGCTATGGGAATTCAAACATGAACATTGTTGAGGGGCCATTATCTTACTTACAACAATTTGTAACCAACTAAACAAAAAAGAATCAAGAGAGAACTGTCACTCTAAAGTTTATCTGGAGAGGTAAAAGACCCAGAAGAGCTACCACAATATTGAAAAATAAGAAGAAAATTTCAGGACTGATTTCCTACTGCCAGACTTAATATAAAGCCACAGTAATCAAAAAAGTGTGATGTTGGCAAAGTAGTAGACAAATAAATAAATGAAACATAATAGATAGCCTAGAAATAGCTTCACATAAATATAGTCAACTGATCTTTAACGAAAAAAAAAATTAAGGTAATACAATAGAAAAAAAAGTCTTTTCAACAACTGTTGCTGAAACATTACATAAACAGAAAATGCATCTAAAATAAATGAGATAAATGAGTGAAAACATAAACAACAAATGGTGTTGGAACTCCTGGACATCTATATGCAAGAAAGTAAGTTTAAACACAGACTTTATACCCTTCACAAAAATTGTCCCAAAATGGTTCACAAGCCTAAATGCAAAATGCAGAACTATAAACTTCTAAAAGAGAGCATAAGAGAAAATCTCGTTGATCTTGGTTATGGGGATGATTTTTTAAATACAAGACCAAAGGCATGATATCCGAGAAAAAGTAACTGATAATCTGGAGAAGGGAAGCCATAGACCGGGATAAAAATATTTGCAAAACAACATGCCTGATAAAGGTTATCACCTGAAATATCAAAAAAAAAAAAAAAAAAAAAAAGCCACTCAAAGCTCAATAAGAAGAAAACACACAATCTAATTAAGGATTAGGTGAAAGATCTCAACAGACGTTTCACTAAAGAACATATGACAATGACAAATGAGAACACAAAAAGGTGCTCTGTGTCATATGCCATTAGGGAAATAAAAAATAAAACAAAAATAAAATACCTTTACCGGCCTATTATAAGAGTGAGAACACCGAGAACACCAAATGCTGGCAAAGATGTGGAACATAGGAACTCTCATTGCCGGTGTCAATGTAAAATGGTATAGCTACTTGGGAAGACAATTTATCACTTTCTTACAAAATTAAGCACACTCTTACCATTCAGTCCAGCAATCATGCTCCATAGTATTTATCCAAATGAGTTGAAAACTTACATACACACAAAAAGCTGCACACAGATGTTTATAGCGGCTTTACTCCAAACTTTCCAAAACTTAGAAGCAACTAATAAGCCTTTCTCAATCAGAGAATGGAATTAAATGTATCTATTTAGTAAAATATTATTTAGCACTGAAAAAAACTGAGCATCAAGCCATGAAAAGACATGGAGGAACCTTAAATGGATACTACTTAGTAAAAGAAGAAAGTTCATTTCCATATGACTCCAACTATATGGCATGACGGAAAAGGTAACTATGGAGACACTAAAAATATCAGTGGTTTGAAGTCATTATGAAGAAGGGAAGGATGAATAAGGAGAACACAAAGGATTTTTAAGCAGTGAAACTATTTTGTCTGATATTATAATGGTGAATATATTCCATTGGAAATATGTCTAAACTTATAAAATGTGTAATACCAAGAGTGAACCCTAATGTAAGCTATAGACAGTGTGACAATAATGTGTCAGTGTAGGTTCATCAATTGTAACAACAAATGTACCACTCTGGTGTGAGCAATTGATAATGTGGGAGGCTATGCTTGTGTGAGAGAAGGGGTTATATTGGAAATCCCTCTACCTTCTGCTTCATTTTTTATGAACCCAAAGCTGCTCTAAAAACTAATGTCTTATACAATGAACAAACAAAAAAGATAAAGCATTGTTGCAAGATTTTAATAAATGGCTATACAGATGCTCTGTGACTTACAATGTGGTTACATCCTGATAAATCCAATATAAGTCAAAAAGTAGTATATGTTAAAAATGCAATTAATACCTTGATAAGCTATCATAAAGTTGAAAATTGTAAGTTAAAGCATTGAAAGTAGCAACCATCTAGATGTGGGAAAATAAATAAATAAGAGAACAACCCAACATCAGTCTCTGGGAAGCTTTGAAATTCTAGATGCTGTCAGTCAGTGAGTGCAAGCCTAGCTGCTTCAGCTACAAAGCCAAAATACAAAAAGCAAAGTTTGATTAAAGGAAAGCAACTTTATGCAAATGCTAGCAGATTGGAAATGTTCAAACTCATGGGTCCAAAAGATTATCTCAAATTTTGGGACTGACTGAGAGGGGTTAAAAAGGGAGACTTGGAATGGGAAACATGAGGGAGTGATGCAGGGTGCAGGTCTACATGTCTTTTTCTGATGGTTATATTGAATAGTTCTCCACCTGCTGTCCCAGCTGGCATCATCTGGACTGTGGTTGGATTGTAGAATTTCCACTTTGAGGTAATCTCTAAGTGGGTAAGAGTTCCATAGCTGGGTCACCATGTCTGGTTTGCTTTAGGATGAGCCCCTGAAGGTTCTAACTAAACATGCCATTAGATAAATATGCATGGTGCAAGGGAGTGCCTCCTGGGAAAATGAGAGAAACAAAGAGGATGAAAGTACATTCCAAGGCTATATTCTGAGTTTAGAAAAAAAAGCTTCAAGATTAATTTTATACCTAAAATGCTTGATTACAATTCCCCAACTGACAAATTTTATTTCAGTTCAAATCTGGCTATTTTCTGGTATAAAGGGATGTAGTTGCAGAGCAATGGAACAGAATCTGTCTACCTATCGTTGATTATATTCTTGAGTCCCTGGGCTTATAGAAGAGAACTGTTGAGCATCACAGTGAGTATGTAACAGCAATACAGTTCACAACAGAAGAATAAACTTATTCCCATAATCATGGCTAAAACTCCAAGTAATTTTCTTTCTGTCATCACAAGGGATCTAATCCACATTATGTGGAGAGCCGTTGACTTAAAGAAATTGTGGAATCAGACATATTACTATTTTGCTTTTGTGTGTCTTGTAGGACTGAGGATATATTTCCAGAGTTATATGGAATGTACAGACAGCATTTAGTTTTAGTTATTGTACACATTTCCCACTGTCAATTGTACCAAGAGTTTCTGTGGGGATCTGAAAATAGATTGGTGAAACAAACATATTTAGGTTATAGTAATAAAGTGGGAAAACCTTTAAAAAATTAAAGTTACTATATAAAGTTAGGCTAAAATAAGAATAAAAAGCCCCCATTTGAAATAAAAGTTAAAAAAAAATTAACTGTCTTTCTGTAAAATTTG